>NC_143162.1:12766000-13452500 GCF_047325235.1 Durio zibethinus
AGTTTAGGATCAAATCCTTAAATATAAAGAGACCACCTTGATTTTTCAACTTCTAGGCAAAGTTTGGGTGGGACTTTTTATATTTAAAATCTCATTTTTATTTTTTATTTAATTTTATTATTATGAGATTAAGGAATTATATGAAAAATCCTAATGAAATAAAATTTCCTAAATACCCCATCGTCTAAGCAACATTAGGGAATAGATTACTTCACAAGAAGTTTTCATACAAATCCTTAAATTTCATGATGGTTTTGGGGTTTTAGATGGATTAAAGGTTTCAAGCTTTTAGTTAATCTTTTAACCTAGGCTTCGGGGTTTTGCTTAGGGTTTCATATTTTACCTAGGGTTTTGGATTTAACTTAGGGTTAGAGTTTCACCCAGAGTTTTAAGTTTTTAATAATTTATGAACCTCTCTCAAAATTTTCAACATTTAGGCAAACTTTTGAAATAAATTTGTAATTTTCCCAAAATTAATTTTTTTTTTATATTTATTCAAAACAAGTTCGTTTTGCATAATTTCTAGAAAGTAATTTTTACATATATTTGGAACAAGCTCACTTTTATAATTTCTAAAAATTAATTTTTATGTTTTATATATTTTCCTTTCCATTAAAATTTATTATTATTATTTATTTTATTTTTATTACAAAATTATTATTTTTAAAACTCGATTTTGAATCCCTTCAACATTTAGGCAAGAATTTAAATTTATTATTATTTTTTTTTATTTGTTTATTTATAAAAAATGTAAGTCCTCCCATTAAACATTATAAAATCAATATGGCAATTTTTCAATTTACTGAAGTGCTACTCTTTTTCTGTGACACCCAAAGTGGTCAATCTAAAGGCCTACCTTAACATTTATTTACTCGTTCATGCCATTTTTTCTTTTACTAATTGACCAAATAGTAACTACGAAGACCCTCAGATAGTAATCATTGTCTCTTCGTTGCTACAAAGTTAAGAAGGTGACAAGTAATGAAGGCTAACAGATAATGATTTAGATTGGTGATGCAGTGGGTTTTTTTCCTTCTTTTTTATTTTTTATACAAAAATAAAATATTT
This sequence comes from Durio zibethinus, assembly GCF_047325235.1. Taxonomy (NCBI): domain Eukaryota; kingdom Viridiplantae; phylum Streptophyta; class Magnoliopsida; order Malvales; family Malvaceae; genus Durio; species Durio zibethinus. The sequence continues at coordinate 12,767,069 of NC_143162.1, forward strand.
TAGAGTAAGCGGGCTAAACCAAAAATAACAACCCAGAAATGAAGCAAAACCCATCCCTATCTTTGCCTTAAAGTTTATATTACTTTAAAGTTTCCTTCCCTTTTTTTGATACAACGAATAGAACATTTTGTTGTATGAAAGCTCAAGCTAATCTAAAATCAACAACCCAGAAATAAAACAACACCTAAAAAATAAAAATTTCCTTTTAGTATTTTTTATTTGGAAAAAAAACTCACCTGTTAACTTAACAAGCCAAATTCATGTATTGTTTCCTTTAAAAAACTATTTCACATGCCGCCCTTGTATAGAAAGCATGAACAAAATTTTTTTTGCAACCTAAGTCCTACATGAAAACTAATACATTCACACTATGCTTATAAACTATCCAAGAAAAGTAAAAATGATACCTCTTTTTCCCATTTTCCTTTTTTTGTTTCTCACTATCACAACATATTGATTTGGAAACTTGATTGCTAGATGTTAGAATTTAAAAATTGTAAAAAACATGGAGAGTCGCCACCAATCTTTTTCAATGTGTGAGTGGCTGCCCAAAAATTTAATCTTTTCAATAAAACAATAAAACAGGTTTAAAGCTTTATTAAAAAGATGATTTTGGTCTACAAAAATAGGATCAAGTTTGGGAGTCGGTTATGTGTAGGGAAAGATTAACACCCTCACAATACCCATAAAATTGATACCAATTAATTATGCACTATTGATAATTTTGGACATAAGTGGTTTTCTATATGAAATTTAACTAGAATTCCCTTTGTTTGTAAGAAATAAAATTAGTTTTAAAAAATCTTTTATTAAGGAATATTAAGAAAATCTCCAAATTGAAGAAATATCCTTGAAGTCTCCAACGTAAAGGCAAAATTCAAAAATGATCTTTTCATTTAAGATTTATCATAACATTCTTTCTAAAAATAAAAGAACAACATTCTTTGTAATTAATAATCATTGATAACTTTTCAACATCTAAGCAGAGTACCAATAAATTATATTTCATAGAATGCTATTTTAATTTTATTTGTTTAAAACTAAAAATTTTAAGAGAACTTTTTGTATGGTAAAAAACAAAATATAATAATCTAATTGGTATTAAACAACCATAACTAAAGCAAACATATACGTATGCATTATAAATGAATATATTAATTTTTAAAAAAAATGAAACATATGCAAATGATGATTAAATACAAATTTAAGAGTCGTGTTCTCAAATATAAAAGACCACTTGAACCCTCCAGCATCTAAACAGAGTTTGGATGTGAACTTTTATATTTAAAATCCCGTCTTATTATGCTGTTATTAGTATGGTGTTTTCATAAACAAAATTTTAACAAAACAAATTTATTTTTTATGCCATGGAAATGTATGAAAATCCTTTCTGAAATAAAATTTCCTAAACACCCTAATGTTTAGGTAGCATTCGAGAACAAATTACTTGACAAAAGATTTTCATATAAATCTTTTTAAATTTAAAATGAGTTTTAGGGTTTTAGCTAAAATTGGGTTCAAATTTTAAAAATTTACGAACCTCTCTAAAAGTCTCCAACATCTAAGCAAACTTTCGGGACAAGTTTGTATTTTATAATTCTTTTAGAAAAATAGATTTTTATGTACTTATATATTTTATATATATTTCTTGCTTACTCTAAAATTATTATAATTATTGTTGCTAGTATGGATAAAATATATAAAACATAAATTAGATATGAAAGATTAAATTAAAACTAGAATAGGAATCCAAACAATAAATAAATCAATAATGCATAACTTAAGCTTGCAATTGGATTTAAGCAATCATGAACAAAGTGCATGAATATGATTAAAATCAAATACACATGAAAACAATCTTTATTAAAAAAAAACTTTGATCTTTATATTTTAAAATTTATTTTTCTCAATACTCCAACTAAAGTATTTTCAAAATTACCACTTTATTTTCTATTAATCTAATCATATTAAGCCAAAAGGAACACACAAAATCCAATCGGTCTTCCACATCATCCCTACTTCTTTTATGGAGAGCTTTATTTCTTCTTCATGTGGCTTTCTTTGTTTAATATTAATTTTTTTTATAACAAAAGAACACAACAGCCTACATGGTGTCATTATCATAGATGTACATTTTAAAACTTGGATCACATTTCAATCATAAGAATAGTATAAATAAGAAAGACAAGTAATGAAGTCTTAATCTTGTGGACAACCAAAAAGATGACTTAGAACCTGCCTTCATACAGCCACTAGTGAATCGCGAAAGAAAGGTGAAAATGTAAGACTCCCTACAAGCAACCATGTATCATGCAAAACCAAATGGAAATGTGAAACCTTACACTTCTTTAGACATTCAATGTAGTAGTCATGAAAGTTGGTGGAGCTAAACTTTTATATGCAAGTGTTAAATAGGAAAAGGAAAGAACCAAAACATAGTAAATTAGCTGCATAAAAGAACAACAACCAAACAAAAGGGAAGAGCAAACTTTCAAGTCATTGATAGTAAACTCATGAAGGAGAATTGAATAACCCGCACATTGAAGCTTTAGCCCCTTTTTTTTGTGCAAAATAACCATGACTAGTTTCACAAAAAAAAAAAAAAAACAAGCAAAAAGATCAAACTTCTAGTTTTATGCCTTTTTTTCATATACTATAATAATTTTATGCTTTCAACTTGCATGGAATGTGACATTGATATTAACTATAACTCATGAATAGCACAAATCATATGTGGAAACAAAGAAATAGAATAAAAAATAGAATAAAAAACTTCAGACTTTCTAAGCAGCAAAAATGATAAGCAAACAATGGTGGGACTGTAAGTACATATAGTATGCCTACACCTATGAGCGATTCATGCATTGGTTGAATGGACAAAGCATGGAACAAAAAAGGCCAAGCAAAGCAAATACAAAAAGGAACTTTCTAGCTCACATGAGGCTTGTACTACCAATCTATTTTCAGTTTTCAATTTTTAACAAGAACCAAGTTACACAAACCTCACATAGAAGAAAGAAACCAAAAGAAAACATAAAGCTTGAGGCTTTATGGCTTGTATAAGACCTCAACACATGAATCTATGGGCTAGAAGAGAAAGAAAACTAAAACTTTTAAACCTTTCTTCTTCATCTAACAACTTATCCCTTTACCTTAGAAATCATTTTCTATTAAAGCCTTCTTTCTAGTCAATGAGGGGCTATATATATAAAAAAATAATTCAAACTGTGACTGTTCATGGAAAGCTAGGCAGCATGATTTGGTCACTCTAAGCTAATTTACATGTCTTTATTTAACTTAGCTTAAGCTAACTAAAACCATTCATGAAAGATGGAAAAGCAAAGATGAAAGACTTTATGGAACAAATCGAAATGTTGCTGTAACTAGAAGAAACAGAAGCAATTCGACATTTTTCAGCAAAAAAAGATGAAGTTCCAACCATTTTGTAAAAAAAAATGAAACATAAAACATATAAAGCATAAAATTTCATCAACATACATGCCAAACACAAAGCATGTAATGAACAAATAAGAACATCTTGTAGAAAAGATCATGGTAGGTGCAAACATGGTGTAAAAATGATGTTATAAACAGCAAACATGTGCCCTTGTATGGGCTCTCACTTTGAACTTTTTACTTTCTTTTGTTTTATTTTTGCTTTCCTTTCTTCTTTACCAAAAGCTTCCTCTCTTTTCCCTTCCTTTTTTTTAGCTAGCTAGCCCTATTCTCTTCTTATTCGACAAACCTTTCTCTTAAAAGAAAGATCTCAAACTTGATCAATGAAAGCCCTTAGATGAAATCTAATCCAAGGTCCAAAGTTTTTGCTTTTTTATTTTTTTTGAAGAGCCACCTTTGGCTCTTGGATCAAGAGTTAGCAAAAGATCTAATTGCCTATATTAAATATTATAAAGGTTGAATTTTTATGCCTAGCAAAAGATCTAATGGCCTATATTAAATATTGTAAAGGTTGAATTTTTATGCCCCTCAAACCCATGAAAAGACTATTTTACCCATAGCGTAAAATTTTGGTATTTATGGTCATTTTCTTAGAAATCAATGTTCCCACTGTCATTTTTTGCATTTTAAAGCACTAAAAATCATTAAATATTATGAAATTAAAATATGAAAGGTTTTATGAAAATTCGAGCTCGAGAAGACTAAATTATGAAAATACCCCTATAAGGGTATTTTAGTAATTTCTCACTTTCTGGGGTACTGCTATGATTTTAGATGCACCAAAAATTATGAAATATTATAAAATTAAGATCTAAAAAGTTTCATAAAATTCTGAGCTCGAAAAGGCCAAATTATGAAAATACCCATAGATAGGTATTTTGGTAATTTTACCTTTCCTAGGGTATTGCTGTGATTTTAAATACAGCAAAAATTATGAAATATTATAAAATTAAGATTTAAAAAGTTTCACAAAATTTGAGGTCAAGAAGGTCAATTTACAAAAATACCCCTTATAAGTGTATTTTGATAATTTTACCTTTTTCGGGGCACGATGAAAATTTTACTATTTCAAAAAAAAAATATCAAATTCAATTTTAAACTACATTGACTTCAATTAGGGTTTTGAGTTTTGAGAATTAACTCGGGCTCTCATTTATTTTGATTAAGTTTTGTGCAATTTTAACTTTGTTTGACCGATTCTGTCCCGAGTTGACTTTGAATTTTTGCATAAGCAAATTTATGAGTCCTTTATAGGTCGTAAATGGTCTTTCAAAATGGTCACAATCCATGTTCACCAATGAGCTCTGGATCAATCATGTTGAAAAATACCCTAGATAAATTTTGGTGTCTACAATCACCTTTTCTTTGCAAGCATTGTGTTTGCTTCCTAGTTTCACACCCAATTTCTCTCTATCATGTTTTTTCCTGTTTGGTTCAGTTTTTACCAGCCCACCTTCTTCATTTTTCCTTTGTTTTCAATTTTTTTTTGCTGGACCTTATGTCATTTTTGCTATAGTTTTCCTTTTCTCCTTTATGCATTTTTTGCTACCCCATTTTTGCCTTATTTTCTCTTTGTCTTTTTCTTGTGGTTTTTGTTTTCTCATTTTTTTTTCCTTTTCCTTAGTTGAATGGCTATTACCCAAATGCTTTTCCTTTTTTTATGCTTCTTTTTTTTTTGCTTTCGATTACCTCCCTCTTTCAACAGTCTTTTTTTTTAATGTTGTTGCCAGTTTTTTTTTACTACCTAGTTCCTTTTCTGTATTTTCTCTTTAATTTTTTATCCTTCAGAACCATAACCTATTCCTACTTCCTCTTCTCTCTTTTTTTTTCTTTTTTTGCTTTTACAAGTTTTTACATTCTGCTTCAGTTTCTTGTTGCCTTCATGATTTCTTCTTTTTTTCTATTATTCTTTTTATGTTTTTTTTATTATTTTTGTTTTCTTCGTCTATATTCTTATTCAATTTTTTCGCTTCCTCTTATACACCCACAACATACTCTTGAAATCATGCCCCATTTTGTTTATATATGTAGTAGCCCTTTTTTGCTTGTCGTCCTCTTATGCCCCACATTTTCCAAGCACCATCAGCTTTAGTTTTAGTTTAACTTCTTCACGTGGTCTTAAGAGTTATGCAACCCATGCTTGCATTTGTTACATTAACTAGCCACTTTTAGTGCATGTATGTGAGTGGGCCATTTTCATGCATGTTTTTTTTATTTTTTGTTTTACCATTTTGGGCCTTTTTTTAATTTTAGCTTTGTTTTTAGGTTTATTTTATCTAGGCTTCTTCACCTTTTTTTAGGCTTTATTTTGGGCCAAATTTTTTATTGTTTTATTTTTATTATTTATTTTTATTATTTTTATGTTTTTTTATATTTTTTTAATATTTAATATTTTATTTATTTTATCAATTTTTAGAATTTTTATATATAATTTATCTTTTATATTTTATATTTTCCTTATTATTATTTTATTTTTATGATTGTTTAATGGCCAACAATGGGCTTTTAATTATGGGCCTTTATCGGGCCCTTTATTAGGCTAATTAAGCATTTATCAAGGTCAATGGAATAGGCTTCACCATGGTGCTCACATTGGGTCTCACCCTAGAGCATTTGAAAATAGATCATTAATGGACCCAAAAAATTAATGATCGAGGCCCAATTATAGAAACAAGCTTAGATTAAAAAAATAAAATATTTTAGACAAAATTAGGTGTCTACACCTCTACATTTGCTAGCAAAACACTTATACTCAATTTGAACCCTTTCTGTTTGTAGCTTGTAATGGCTGAGGATTTTTGTGCTTTATTAGTCTATAATGGATAATAATGTAAGGTTTGATTTCAAAACCTTTAGATGAATAAATCTCGACCCAACATATCATAAGCTATAGGAAGCCTGCCTAGGGTAAGGCCATACCACCCTTTTTAGAAAATAACTAAAAGTTAGCACACTATATAAATTTTGGTTATTTAGATGTTCTATTATTTCTATTATTTATTTGTTTTGGATTATTGATTCATTTTTATTTGTATAGTCTTTAATTTTGTTACATACATTATATAGGCATTATGTTTTAAAGGTGGTATTTGTTTTAAGTCAGTCATCGACAAAAAAAAAGTTCTCATGGGGCTATAAGTGGTGTTAACCTCTTGGAAAAATTATTTAAAAGTTAAAAGCTATGCCAATTTCCTTCATATAAATTACCAAAAATTAAGATATATGGGACATTTTGATGCAATTTGTGTTTAAGGTAATAGTGTAAATAAGTTAGGATAAAAAAGAGTCCAAATAAAAAAGAAAAAAAATGAAAGAAAGTTAGGATAGGTAAAGAGTTTGTTTTCTTTTTGGAATTCAATCAGTGCTTTTTACATTCATCACTAAGGTGTTTTGTATATTTTGGGCTATTCCATTTTTTGAACATATATTTGTATCATTATCATATTTAGGCATTCATAGACATATTTTGTATAACATGCAAATTAGGAATTGTGTCATTGTTTTAGCAAGAATAATAGCATAAACATTTTGGCTTAAACCTTTGAAATAAAACATTTATTTTAGTGGGTATAAGAAGCTAAAATTATGGAAGATTAATTGAAAGCCCAAATTAGTGTGTTAGAATGCAATTAAGAGGAGTTTGGTCATGACATTTAGGAAATGGCAAAATAGCTCGCTGAGTTGACAAAGCCGATTGATAGGCTTAAGGAAATTATATTGGTGCTTTTTCAAGGGTCCTGACCATTTTAGTCTAGGTATGTCCTATGAACTCGTGAAGTCGTGATCAATAGATTCCTGTTGGGCCTAGTACATTTTCTGATCATGTTAAAGCATTCAGTAGTTTGAGTAAAAATGAAAGTGTGGATAAAATTATGAAAGGGATAAGTCATCTGACCATGCAAGTGTCTGAGCTTTAGAATTTGATTTATAGAATGGAGTTGCCAAGTTCTATTCAACCTTCACCAATTGTTTCAAACTCAAACCTACAATCAAATCCTTATCATGTTTGTTTTTAATCTCTTTTCCAAGCATCTAGGATCAAGCCCCAAAACTTCATGCAATCTCTAAAAAGTCCATATCTCCAGTTTTTCATTCCCAACCACCTGTTCAGCCAATTTTTCCATGCCACACCTTTGTACCACCACCAAATTGTTGGATTTCTAGTCAACCTGTTGCCCAAAAATTACCTAAGGAAAAGAAATAGTTAAATCCTATCCGCATTTCACATGGAAAACTCTTTCCTTATCTATTTAAGAGACACTTTATCGCCCTTATGCTTTAAAAGCCTTTAAAGCTTTTGTACCCAAAATATTTCAACCCAAATGCTAGATATAAATGCCATGGTAGGAATATGGGCCACACCATTAAGAATTGTAAAAGTTTCAATCATAAGTTGTAATCAGTCATAGATGCAAAATGGTTCGATCCAACGATAATAAATGATTAATAATTTAGGAACAATGAGAAGGGGATGGCATGATAAACATGGATGAAGTTTTCGTTGGCAAAATGAAATGCTCTGCAAGTTTCTTATGTGGAAAATGTTTCTTATGTTAATAAAATGTTGTCTTTTTGAACTTAAATATGTGAATATGGTTTGTCTTTAATTCTTTCCCATTTTTCAATTTTCACATTTTTCAGCAAAGAGCTTTGTCATTTGTGTATTCATTGATTCATCCATTCATTTATATATCCACTCAATAGAGTATATTTCATGTGTGCTCTAAAAAGAAGAAATATTTTCGAGAATAATTCTTGCGATTTCTACAAAGGATTAGGAGAATATTGATTTGGTAGAAGAGATGGAAAAGATTATTGAGGAACTTTTTACTCAAGAAAATGATCAACTCGAAGGACCTAACTTAGGCCCTTAAAGGAGGAATCATAGAATCTAGATGAACAGAGGAAGTATAGTCTCTTGGAAAAAAAGAATTCAGGTTGTTAAAGGTAAAGATAAATCTTATGATGCAAAAGAATCCTAGCTAGTTCTAAATGTGGTTATTTCACCCAAGTTTAAGGTTTCTACATTTGAGAAATATAATAGAATCGGATGTCTTATGACACATTTGGCTTAATACTGTTACAAGATTGTTGGGTATGTCAGTGACAAAAAATTGCTTATTTATGTATTTGAAGGAAATTTAACTGAGGTAATAGCCAATTGGTATTATAATTTGAAAATCAGCTAAATTTGTACTTAGATGGATTTTTCTTGAGCATTCTTAAAGTAATACCAGCACTTATTAGAGATGGTTCTAGATTGTTTAGTTCTTCAAAACATAAGGAGTCCAAATGAGAGTTATAAAGAATATGCTGCTAGAAGGGAAAAAGTTGCATTGTAAGTTTGACCACCTTTAACTAATAGAGAGTTAAATTCTCTATTTATGGATACCCTTCCTTCTCTTTATTATGTTAAGTTGATTGGTAATACGTCATCGGAATTTGTCAATTTGCTATTTGTTAAGGGCAGAATCTAGAATGTGATAAAAAGGGGAAAAATTGTGGATGCTAATGAGGAAATTCCTAATGAAAGGCAAGGAAATATTTTATATGAATACGCTTAAAAGGCAATTGTTAAAAGGCAAAATGAGAGAAACCTTACCATGATATAGGAAAATTTGATGTATGACTATTTTCAATGGTCACTATATTATTCCCAACCCACATCTTGGGCTGATAATTTTCCTCAACCATCTCATATGTATGCTCCAATTTCTTCACCACAAACATTCACAGAACAAAGAATCAAACCAAGCTATTCAGAAAGCCATAAGAGAAAAAGAGTGAAGATGTATCATTCACTCCCAATGTCAAGCATTGAGCTCTTCACTTTATGGGTCAAGAATCATATGATTTCCACTATCCTTACAAAGCCCAAAAAGCCTCCTTACCTGAAGTGGTTTGATCCCAAAGCTAAATGTGAATTCCATAATAGGGTCAAAGGGCATTCTATAGAATATTGTGTTGCCTTTAAGGATATAGTATAGGCTTTGATTGATGTAGGTCCTGCAAAGTTTAAGGAACTAGTTACTGGTTTTGATAATTGATAGCGATGGAATTAAGCCTGAAGTGGTTTGATCCCAAAGCTAAATGTGAATTCCATAATAGGGTCAAAGGGCATTCTATAGAATATTATGTTGCCTTTAAGGATATAGTATAGGCTTTGATTGATGTAGGTCCTGCAAAGTTTAAGGAACTAGTTACTGGTTTTGATAATTGATAGCGATGGAATTAAGGGCAATGATGCTAAAGTTAAAGCACTAAATAAGGAACTTTTGTTTCTGTAAATTTGAATATCATCATAAGAGCACTATTAGGATGTGTATTTTTGGGTCAAGTTTGAATATTTATATTGCATGAGTGGACATGGTGCATTATAGTGTTTTATGGATTTATATTATTATTTAAGGTATTTTTATTTCCTTTAAATTTTGGATTTATAGCTTTTCTTTGAAAGAAAAATAGTAAAAAGGGGAAATTATAAATTTGAATAAAGTCCCAAGTAATTAAGGTTATAAAAAAAGAAAATACCTTGAAAAAAAAAAGAAAGGAAAAAAAAGTGAAAAAAAGTGAAAAAAATGAAAAAAAGACAAAGTTTTGTGATAAAAGAAAATAGTCAAGGATGAGTTGGCAACCATTATTAGGAATTTCTCAAATACCTAAACACCATTTCTTAAAGCATTAAATTGATTCCATTCACTAGCCATGACCTTTCAAAAGTCATGAATTTGTATTTGCAAACCTTGCCTTTGCTTGATAATGTACAATATCAAAGGATGATTTTTTTTCCAAGGTAATGAACAATGAAACAACAAATTTAAAAAAAATGTGGTTCCTAAAAAATCTGACAAAGATGACATTTTTTAATTCAAATGTGATAATTTGATGTATTGATGATACACTTATCATAACGTGTAGATCTGTGGACCTTTCATTAGACATAAACTTAAGGAGTCGCCACCATTCTTTTTTGTTAAGGTGTGATTGGCCACCTAACAGAATCTGTCATATTTAAAGAGGGGTCCCAAGAATGTCTTAGGTATATTTAAATAGTAAATTCTAGTCCATGAATCCAGATTTAAGGTTTAGGAATGCGATTACATATGAAGAAGGTTATAGCACCTTCACAGTGTCTACCTAAAGAATGATACTAGTTTAATTTCAAATTATCCAGGTCTTAAAATATTCTAATAATTTTTCCAAATCATTTAATTATTGAAAACTAATCCTAAATTTACTCTAATAGTTTGATAGCAGTTTAAGATAATTTTTTCACCTCAAGAGTATTAATTAAGAATAGTGCCCCACATTGAAAAGACTCCATCATCAGGTTCATTAATATATTTTTTATTCAAGAAAATAATTAGTAAAATCTTCTAATAGTTTGGTGATATTTACTTTGATGCAGATCTCTTAATAGTTTGGTGAGATTTTCTTGTAAATTTATTTTTAAAAAATGTATTATATCTTCCAATAGCTTGATAATATTTAATTTAAAATGTAAATTCTCCAATAATATGGTAGGAGCAAAATAGAATATTTTATTGGTAATAAGTTTTTTAATAAAAATTGATTTATGAGATTCACCAATAGCTTAGTAGAATTCATAAAAAAATTTGAATTCATGAAAAATCCTCCAATAGTTTGGTAGGATTCATGAATTTATTTTAGAAACTTTTTTTTTTGTTATTATTTTTAAGCAAATAAATATATAAAATGAAATTCATAAAGGCATTTTAAAAAATAAATAATAAAATTTTCAATTTAAAATAATGAGTAAAACAATAATTAAAGATGAAAATAATAATAATAATAATAATAATAATAATAAGTAAAAATAAAAAATCTAAAAATAAAATGAAAATAAAATAGAAAAAGTAAAATAAAATAAAATAAAAACCAAAAATAGGATAAAAAAAGAAAAACCTACGATCAAGTCGAGCTTGAAGTGCGGTTCTTTACATTGGTCATCGGGTTCACGCAAAAATTTTTAAATTCAACCAGAAAGTTCATCCTAAACCTAGAAAAACTCTAAAAAGTTTTTAGATTCTTGAAAACCTAATAGAAATCCTAGAATCAAAAACCAATAGAAAACCCCAGCAAAAATCTCAAAAACTCGACAAAATATAAAATCAAACTCATAAATTAAAACCTAAATTTAGGAAACCCAAAAGCAAATTAAATCAAACTTAAAACAAAATAAAATCATAGAACCTAAACAAAAAAAATCTCAAAATTTACTTGAATGATCTCCCCAAAATAAAAAAAAAAAAAGAATTAAAATTAAGATCCCTAGAATTTTATTTTTTCCCCCTTTGTGTTTGGTTTTTGTTTATTTTTAGGGATTGAGTCATTTTAATTCTAGAAAACAAATCAAATTGATTATGATTTTATTGTGATTTTGTAATTTGTGATTAATTGTATGATTTTATTTGACTTTGCAATGATTACATGAATTAAGCCTAAAGATTCATCCATAATCAACTTTGAGATCAAATCCCCAATTCTTTGTTTTCTGATTTCCCCTTTTTTTTTTTACTTTTTTTTAAAACAATAAAATTAAAATTAAAATTAAAAAATTCATGTTGGGCCCAAAGTTTCACAATCGAGCCCAACCTACGATCGAATGTCTATTTTTTATGTCAAAGAAACTCCTAAATAGAATAGGGTGTCTATAGTTGCTCATTTTTGCACAGCTTCTATGAAACAGGAATTGCATAAAGCCATAGATAGGTATTATGTATAGTTCAACTCAAAGATCCTCTAAAAAGAGACATTGAATTTTTTTTTTAAATGAATGAAGAAATAAGCTCCTCTAAACAGAGGCTAAACAACTTTAAAATAGGAAATGGGTCCCTTTATTTAAAGGCTAAATGACTTTAAAGTAACAAATGGACTCCTCTATATAAAGGCTAAACAACTTTAAAATAGGAAATAGACTCCTCTAAATAGAGGCTAAACAATTTTAAAATATGAAATAAGCTCTTCTACATAGAGGCTAAACAACTTTAAAATAAAAAATATATTCTTCTAAATAGAGGCTAAACAAATTTAAAATAAGTGATTCGGATTGAACTGCAAGTCAAAAAAATAAATGACTTGGACTGAACTAAGGTAAAATAAATGATTGAGTTGTACCAAAAAAGGTAACCGAGACTAAGTTGTAAGTCAAAAAATTAACTAACCTACACTAAGTTAAGGCTAACATGAGTGACTGAGACTGAACTACAAATCAAAAAATTATGAATAATCTGAATTAAACCAAGATCGAAGATGAGTAATCAAGATTGAATTGCAGGTCAAAAAAATAGATGTTTTGGATTGAACCAAGATCGAAGATAAGTGACCGAGATTGAATTACAAGTTAAAAAAATAAATGATATGGACTGAACCAAGATTGAAGTTGAGTAACCAAGATTGAACCGCAGGTCAAAAAAATAAATGATCTAGATTGAAACAAGATTAAAGATGAATGATCGAGATTGAACTACAGGTTGAAAAATAAATGATTTGGATTGAACCAAGATTGAAGATAAGTAACCAGGATTAAACCATGGTTTGGAAAAATAAATTCAAAATTTTAGCTTGAAATCCAAATATTCACAATTTGAAAATTCAAAGATTTCCAAGGTTCCCTAACAGAAGTTTACAGATCCCAATATTCCAAGTTTCACAAAAAATTTGCAAAGATTTCAAAATTCAAAAAAGGTCAAGATTCATAAAGTTTACAAGAATTTTAGTTTTCACAAGAGTTTTAGGTTTGTAAGAATTTTAGGTTGGCAAGAGTTTCAGGTTTGCAAGATTTTTAAGTTTGCAAGAATTTAAGGTTCGTAAGAATTTCAGATTTGCAAGAACTTTGGGTTTGTAAGAGTTTCTATTTTGTAAGAATTTCATTATTATAAAGATTGGCAAACTGTATTTCACAACTAATATTCAAAGATTCACATTCAAAAGATTTAAAGTTTCATATAAACAAATTCATGGATTCACATCAAAATTTCAATGCTCACCTCTAAAATTCAAAAATTCTTATTCGAAAATTTAGATTCACACCCAAAAGTTAAAGATTTTTATTTGAAAATTTTAAGTATTCACATTCAAAATTTATATTAAAAAATTTTAGAGATTCATACTCAAAAGTTAAAGATTTTTATTTGAAAAACTTAGAGATTCACATCAAAGATTTCAAAATTCACCTTCATAAACTTTAACATTACACAACCAAAATTTCAAAAATTCTCATCTAAAAAATTTCAGGGTTTCACATCTAAAATTTTAAAGATTCATATTCAAAAAATTTTGGGATTCATATTTGAAAAACTCCTTTAAACCAAGGCTCTAAAACTTTAAATGTTTGAAAATCTTTCCTTGTCCAGAAATGAAATATCTTCCTTATTCAAGGAATCAAAAGTCATATTTTCTCCCAACAAAAAAAAATATCATGCTAGTAATGCAAATGCCTTCTAAATGCAACAATCTAGATTCGTATATACAAATGTCATACAATGATTTAAATGTTCTTTACATGATACAAATGCATGCCACAACCATGATGCAAATGCGATACAATGTAAACACAATGTATGTAATGCAAATATCACTCAATAAATGCTATGAAATCCTAATTATGGTAACAAAATTCTCAATACTCCACCATCTTATATATTCCTTTTCAGCTTTTTAGCATTAATAATTTCAAAAAAAATTATGTTAATTGATCTATGTCATTTCCTTATCTGGTCACTAATCATAGATTATGTTGACCAATACATCATTTTTATTCACCATTGGGTCACCTCATTTGCCCTTTTCAACTCATCTTCCCTGATTTCTTTCACTTTTTCTATCTTAGATTTCTTTCAAAAAAATGAAAAAAATATTTTACAAACATTGTCATTCATTTATTTATCATTATTCCAATTTATGACAAACATGATATTTTCTCAATTCATTCAAGGGGTGTACACTGGGTAAAGAATAAGAAAAATGGGTCTTTATTATTGAAAAAAGAAATATGGTCAAGAACAATTCAAAAATAAATGAAAGCAAAATGTTGTGATTGTGTGAATAGGATATCAACATCCAAAATAATGACTGTTCAAATAATTTTGAACTCCAATTTAGAATCCTCTTTTAAAAACATATTCCATCAATATCTTTAATCTTTGAGCTAATCATTATCCTTATTCCTAGGATCCTCACATGAAGCTATTTTTTCAAGTTTTCATCTTTACTTAAATTGCCTTTTTGACTTTTTAGTTTAAGTTTTCCTTTTACTTTTTTTTTGCTTTTTTTTTCACATTTCTTCTTCATCTTTTTTATTTCTCTTACCCTCAATCTATCAGTAACACTTGGATTAAAATTTTAAAAAATCCAATGGCAAACCTACTTTAGTTCAATTCTTGATTCTTCAATTCAAGTATTCACATTCGATCAAAATGAATTTTTAAGGGATGTAACATAGGCTAAGGTGAGGGGTTATGAAAGAAATGGATAAAACAGGCCAAAATTATATTTAAAGGGTTATCAAATCAAAGATCATTTCTTTTCATGTAGGGCACCTTGACATTTTATCCGGTCAATTTCTCATTCATTTTCTTTTTTTCCTTTTTATTTTTATTTTTCTTTTTTTTTGTCCTTTTCATCATCTTTTGAGAAACTTTTGAGCACAAAAGGACTTTGCCCTTAAAATCACTAAAGATAAACAAGCTTCTCAAACTTTACCCCTAGTGTAAGAGTGATCCTTGGTTAGGGTTCCACAAAGAAAAGTTTTAAAAGGCTCAAACAGGATAGCAAAGGATAATTTTACTCTTTTTTATGAAGGATAGAAGAAATATGGCCATTTCTCATCTCGAATATGAATACTCTAAATAAAGAACATTTATTGATCAAGAGTAGACTTGTGAATGAACAATTTCAAAGATCATGTGTTGTATCACTTTTAAAATTTTTCACCATATTTATCTTCTTTTTATTCAACAATCCTAATGAATCAACAATCTCCATCTATCAATCAGATCATCATGAATGATGTTTTCAAAATCGAATCCTGAATTATTGTCATGACTTTCTAAACATTCATTATTTGAAATCAAATAATGGATATGAAAAAAGATATGAAAAGGTAAATGTACATAATGGTGATTCACGAAAAAGAGAATGTCATGAAAATTCATCAAATTTGTCACTTTTATTAAAATGATGAAAAATAAAATGAAATCCAAGTACATAAAAGAGATCTATATTTTTAAAAAATCCTAAGATGATAAGCAATTTCAATCACCCTTCCCAAAATCATGCCTTTGGGTAATTGAGCAAAGAGTCTTTATTGACATTAAGTTTTCCTGACTCGTTGAAGCTCACCTAGTCTACTCAAATCAAACTTTGCACCTTGTTCTTAAAAGTAAGGTATGTTTCTATGAAGTGACCCATATTCCCATATGATAATCACATGTGGAATAACATTGTACCATTTAGGATAGGGTGGTTTCAATGGCTCTAAATGGACTAGAAATACCAAGTCATTCTTGATCAATTCTAGAAACAACTTAATATAGGTTATAGGGAAATGATCAATATAAGCTTTTTTTTTGTTGCCCCAGATCTTCCCAAACTACTCGCTTAATTATAATGCCTTAAAACTAGCCTATTGACAAAACTAAGGCCATATGTAAGTGTTTGAAAAGATGGTTGATAAGACTTAGAGTGATGCTACTCATAGCTGGGCAATGAGGCTAGTAAAGGACTTGTGCAATATTATTCATAGTTGGGCAATGAGGCTGGTAAAAGACTTTGTGCAATATTATTGGCTATCAAATAGTAAGCAAGATGAACATATGATGGATATAGAGCATAACTTTTAAATAGTTACTTTTCAAAACTCACTGCTTGGGCTTCAACCTTTTCTTTCTTAGGTATCCCACCTTTCTTGGATTGCTGGCTTCTCATTCCTCAAGCTTGCCACTCTTTATGGAATTTTCAATAATCTCCCCTAAGATCACCATGTCAATAAAGTTTTTTGTTGTATTTCTATCATTTTCTCATAATAGGGTGCTTTTACGATGTTAACGAAGACTACTATCATTTCTCTCTCAGTTAAAAAAGGTTGAACTTAAGTAACCATATCCCTTCATTGTTAGAAATATTCTTTAAAGGACTTTGTTACCTTCTTTTCCATGCTTCGTAAAGAAAAGCAATGAAGGGCTAAGTCTATGATGTGGTAGTAATGATTAATAAATGCCTAAGTAAGCTCATTCCAAAAATGGATGTGGGTTCGATCTAGCTGAATATACAACCTTATAGCAGAGCTAAAAAGGTTATCTTAGAACACATACATCAACAGCTTTTCATCACCGATGTAGGTAGCTATTTTTTGATAATATATAATGACATGTGTGATCGGACACTTAGTACCATTATACTTTTTAATCTTAACGACCTTGAACTTTGGTGGGATTACAACCTCTGGGACCAAGTAAAGCCCTGTTGCATCCATAGAACCATAAAAGTCTATACCTTTGATGGCTCGTAGTCTCTCCTCTAGCGAGTTCATCTTATGTTAGGACCTTGAGTCCTTTAAACTTTTAATTGCCCTCAATTTTATCTTCTCATTCTCTTTGAAGTTATCTAAGTTAGAGACTAAGATGAGCTCTACTACTTTTTTAGTGAAAACAAGATTAACAAAACTTTAAAATTGCCCTTAAGTTAGTGTAGAAGGCATTCCTATATAAGTATGCCCTACAAAGAATATGAATTGTTATGGTGATGTGCCTTGAGTAGGATGGGTTAAATATGGGCTATAGCTAGGAGGATACAATGGATCAACATCTTGCAATGGATGGCCTTTAGGTCTTGTTTTTTCTTTTAAAGTCTTCCCATTGTTTAACTTGTTTAGTTCTTCTAAAATTTTGCTCAACTCCCCTTTGAACTCTTGTTGGGCACTCTCTAACTTTTTGATACAGCTTGCATTGTCCTACTCCATTCTTTTAGCTTAGGCTTAGGTGTTATAATGGTGTTGAGCTATCCTTTAATCTTGATTTTCCAAAATTAAGATGCAAATTTAGAGGGATATTTATGGAACCACCCAATTATGCATGAAATTGAATATAGAAATGCATGAATGCAATAACGAGGATTTAATGATGTGAATGCATGCATATACAATAAAAAAAATGGTTAGTAAACATGATATATACAAAGAACAATATAGTATATACAAAGAATAATATAATACATACAAAAAACAACTTAAAAGGTTAGTATGAAAATAATATATACAAAGAAAATATATAAGTTTACAAGCAAATTAAATGTCCCATCATATATCCTATTAAGGAATTTCTAACACAAGTGAAGGCATGGCTTTAACTTAAGTTTAGACCCTTAGGGTTTACTTATATGCTAGGTTCAAAGGTTTGATAACTAAGGGTTCCTAAATTGTTCATTACATCATTATCCATCACAGACTAGTAAAGCACCCTATCTTCACTCATTATAAGCTACAAGCGAAAAAGATTCAATTTGAATGGGAGTTTTTCACTAGCCTATGCAAAGACATGAAATCTCATAAAGGCATAGGTACTTTACTCCCTCCTGAAGACAGAACTTAGGTGTAGAGCTCATGTTATGCATGTGTATGTGAATGACAAATATATAAAATGAATAAATAAATAAAATATAAATAAGGAAAAATTTTAAATTTATCAGGCTTGGATAACAAGAAATTATTTATTATCTTGAATCTCGATATCTCTAGTGGAGTCATCAAACTGTCATAACATATAGATCTGTGGACCTATCGTTAGACATATACTTTAGAAGTTGCCACTAATATTTTTTGTTAAGGTGTGATTGGCCACCTGACATAATATGTACTACTTAAAGAGGAGTTTTAAGATTGACTTAGATATCTTTAAATAGTATATTCTAGTCTATGAAACTAGATTTTAGGTTCAAGAGTATGATTACACATGAGAAAGGTTATAACACCCTTACAACACCCATCTAAAGGATGATACCAGTTTGATTTTAAATTATCCAAGCCTTAAAATATTTTTATAATTTTACCAAATCATTTAGTTATTGGAAACTAATCCTAAATTTGCTCCAATAGTTTGGTAGTAATTTAAAATAATTTTTTCACCTCAAGAGTATTTATGGAGACTAGTGTCTTACTTTGAAGAAACTCCGTTGTCGGGTTCATTAATATTTCTTTTCAAGAAAATAATTAGTAAAATTTTCCAATAGTTTGGTAAGATTTACTTTGATGCAGATCTCTCAATAGTTTGGTGAGATTTCCTTGTAAATTTTATTTTTAAAAAATGTATTAATATTTCAATAGTTTGGTTAGATTCTATTAAAGATGCAAATCATCTAATAGTTTGCTAAAATCAAAACAAAATATTTTATTAGTAATAATTTTTTTTATAAAAATTGATTTATGAGATTATCCAATAGTTTAGTATAATTCATAAAAAATTTAAATTCATGAGAAATCTTCCAATAGTTTAATAGGATTCATGAAATTATTTTAGAAACATTTTTTTGGTTATTATTTTTAAGTAAATAAATAAATAAAATGGATTTCATAAAAGCATTTTAAAAAATAAATAATAAAATTTTCAATTTAAAGTAATGAGTAAAATAATAATTAAAGATGAAAATAATAATAATAAGTAAAAATATAAAAATCAAATGAAAATAAAATAGCAAAACTAAAATAAAATAAAATCAAAATAGAAAATAGGATGAAAGAAAAAAAAAAAAAAAACCTCTGATCGGGTTGAACTTGAAGCACAAATCTTTACACGAGTCATCGGGTTCACGCAAAAAGTTCAAACTTTAACCAAAAAGTTCATCCTAAACCTAGAAAAACCCAGAAAAGTTTCCAAATTCTTGAAAACCCAATAGAAATCCTAGAATCAAAAGTCAACAAAAAACCCCAGCAAAAATCATATAACTCAATAGGATATGAAATCAAACTTAGAAATTAAAATCCAAATTTAAGAAACCCAAAAGTAAATCAAATCAAACTTAGAATGAAATAAAATCACAGAACCTAAAGAAAAAAATCCCAAAATTTGCTTGAATGATTTCTCCCCAAAATAAAAAAATAAAAAAATAAGATCCCTAGAATTTCTCCCCCTTTGTTTATGGTTTTTGTTTATTTATAGGGATTAAATCCCTTTAATTTTGGAAAAAAAAAATCAAATTGATTATGATTTTATTGCAATTTTGTAACCTGTGATTACTTGTATGATTTTATTTGATTTTGCAATGATTGCATGAATTAAACCCAAAGATTCATCCATAATCAATTTTGAGATCAAATCCCTAATTCCATGTTTTCTAATTTCCCTTTCTTTTTTGACTTTTTTTTAAACAATAAAATTAAAATTAAATCAATTTAAAATTAAAATTAAAAAATTCTTGTTAAGCCCAAAGTTTCACAATTAGGCCCAACCTACGATCGAATGTCTATTTTTTTATGCCAAAGAAACTCCCAAACAAAATGGGGTGTTTATAATGTTGTTTCTCCAAAAACTTCCAAAATCAATAATGCCACGAATTGATGGTTGATATGTTGAAAATTAATTGCAAACAAAAAAACTCACAAAAAAGACCACTCACAAAAATTTGAATAATGGTAGAATATGATTATTAGATTAAAAGGATAGAAGTTCACCACCGAGACTAGACATTAAAGGATATAGAAACACTACTTTAAGAATTCTAATCAAGGATATGAACTATAAAATTTCACCACTCTACGAAATTCTCCTAAGAGATACAAAACTTGAGAACAATCTAAAAAATTACTTAAAATAAGCTTGGAACATCCCTCCAATCATGAGAGCTTCAAAGATTGCTTTTTTTTTTTTGGATTACTAAATTGATGGGATTGCCTTCAATTTTGTCTTGCTGAAATGGTTCCTAAAATCATGAGATTTGCATGTGAACACAATAATCTATAGTGTGAACACAATTAGCTACCCATTTACTCCTGCATATTATAGCCTTGAACATTGATAATGTGCATAATATTTGGTTTCTAGGTTTATCATAAATCTAACCAAATCTCGTCCATCTTTATGCTCCCATCTTCAGTCAATGTAAACATAATCTCTCTATTTTAACCCACCTTATTTCTGTATTTGCTTAGTGAATTTGGACCCAAGATAGTCCCATATTCACTTGGATTAAACTTTCCTTATTTTCAACCTAAATTACAAAATCTATAAACATTCTTGTGTTAATCTCCCCTAGTTGGAAAAGACTTAGGTTCAAGTCTGAACTAGTGTCATCTCTATTGTAAGGTGACAAAATAGAATCTTTGAATGTGGGAAATACTTTATAAGTGTTAGGAAGCTTTATCTTATAGGAACTCTTTCCAATTCATTGTGAAACTTTAAATGGGCCATCCACCTTAAACTATAGCTTACCAAACTTCCCTTGTGGAAACCTGTCTTTGTGCTTGTAATGCATTTTTATATTTTTCATTTTTCTGCAAAATCATATTCCTACCCTATTCATGAAATATTTTGTTACTCTTGGTTCTTTCTTCTACATCTCTATCAAATTACTGGTTAGTAAAAAGTTGAATCAAATCCAAAGGATAGATTGGATTCTTACCAAGAATAACTTCAAAAAGACTACAACCAATGGTTTGACTTGGTGAATGGTTGTAGGCAAACTCTACTTCTAGTAAAACAAGTTCCCATTGTTTCACTTTCTTTCCCACAAAACTCTTTAAGAAAATTTTGAAGCTGTGATTGATAACTTTAGTTTCCTCATCAGTTTGGGAACGATGACAAGAGCTGTAATTAAGACTGGTAATAAGTTTCCTCCAAAGGGTGCACTAAAAAAGACTTAAGAACTTGAAATTTTGATTGAACACCATGGACTTTGGAATATCATGTAACTTTACGCTCTCTCTAAAATACTAATAAAAAACATGAGAAGTATCTATGGTTTTGTTACTAGGGATAGAATTTACCATCTTGTAAAAAAGATTTGCAACCACTATGATAGCATCTTTATTTTGTTAAATACTTGGCAATCCCACTATAAAGTCCAAGCTGATATTATCGCTTCCAAAATGTTCTTTCAATGCACCATCATGAACTTTGATGAAAATGGCTTGTCTTTAAGGACTGTAAAGACAATTAGCTTTAAAAAGAAAGCCATTATGTAAAAGAAATTGGTTATATGATCCAAGCTTGCATTCCTTCCAAATTTTGTCAAAATAAAAAACCTCCTTATAGAGTTTTTTTAGCACATCAAAGTTAGTAACCTGATCAACTATAGTTCCCAATATAGAGTGCATTAGGCTCAAAGCTTCTACCACCATCTTAGGAATTCTAGGTTTGTGTTTGATGGCAAAGTAATAAGATTGAAAAAACTCCATCCAAGTTATGTGCCTTCAATTGAGCTTGTGTTGGCCATTAATGATCTTTAGCAACTCATGATCAGAATATAGAACAAAAGACTTTGTAAAAAGATACTGGCTTCAAAAGAACAAAGCTCTATAAGTTGCATAGAATTGCAAGTCATAGATTGAGTATTTTTATTAGGAATCATTGAGCTTCTCACTAAAGAAATAAATTAACTTATCCTTTTTGCTAAAAACATCACCAATTCCAAAATTTAAAGCACTACATTTTACCTCAATCTCCTTTCTCCATTTGAATTGAGTAAGTAAATTACTTCCCTCTCTTTTAGAAAGTTCAAGAGTATTCACTCATTTAGTTAAACTCAATATGACCTTGCAACTATCCTTAAGAAAAATGTATGCATTTTTGAAGCCATCATGCAGAATCCTTCAATCATAGTGCCATGGTCTCCCAAGTAGTAACTGGCAAGCATACATGAGGACTACATCACACCATAATTCATCATTATAGTGCTTTCTTATAAAGAATGACACCAAACACCTTTTGTTGACCTTGATCTCATCTCGACGTTGCAATCATGACAACTCGTAGTGATGAAAAAATGTAATCTAGCTTCTGTACCAAAGAATAATTTTTATCTTTAGAGAAATATTGTGATAAGTCTTAAAAAGAAAGAATTATCTTTAAATTCTACCTTTATGTTGGAGAATTCTAAGGTATTTCTTTAATTTAGATATTTCATAAAATTTCTAAATAAAAATTTTTTAAATAATTTTATTTCTTAAAAAAAGGGAATTATAATTAAATGTCATATAAAAATAATTGTTGCCCAAAGTTATAAATAGTACATGATTAATTGATAATAATTTTTATAGGCATTATGAGGGTGCTAATCTTTTTTTACGCATAACCAACTCCTAAATCTAATCTTGTTTTTGTAGATCAAAATTATATTTTTAGTAGACTTTAAACCTGTTTTATTGTTTTATTAAAAAGATAAAAAATTTTGGGCGGCCAATAACAACCTAAAAAAAGATTAGTGGTGACTTTTCACGTTTTTCACAATTTTTAATTTTTTGTCTAGCGATTGAGTTTCTAAATTGATACATTATGACATCACCTAAGCCAACAACTTAAGTAAAAGAAATAAAGAACTAAAGAAACTAAAGAGAAAAGAGAAGGGGGAAGTGGGGAGTGGGATGATGGAATGAGAGGAATGGCCTCCCTATTTATAGAATGGGATTTGGCCAAGGGGATGAAGATTACATTACAAGTTGTTGATTTAAATTCATATGTTTCATAATAGGTTTGTTCTTCATCTTCTAAATAGGCATGACCAAATGAAACTTTTCTCCCTTAGGTATGTTTGGCTGAATGTGGTCTTGGTGGAGCAATGTTGGCCCTTTATCACATCGTGAAGTAATCTTGATTAAACTTCCTTCTTTAGGTTTGGTTAAGATAGATTTCAAGAGCTAGAATTTGAATTTCATCCATCTTTTGAATAGATAAAGTTTTCTTCCAAGTAAAACTATTCAAAACTAAGTCAAATGTCATCATAAACTTCAATCTTTTCTTAGCTGAATGGATTGAGCTTGTAGAGTCCAAGTTCTTGCAACTTTTCCTTTTTTTTTTAAGTTGTTGAATATGCTAGAGTCCTTGTGCAATTCATTCTTTTCATGATAAGTAAAGAAAGCATGCTTATCTTGAAATTTCATCTTGGTTGAATGTGGTGGAGTCTAAATGGACTTGGATATGCTTGAATATGGGTGACATTGAGCTTGCATGGCGGGGCCAAATGTGATTTTTGCATGCTTGCATGTATGGCTTGCATGAAAATGAGTCTTAAGCTTGAAAAATCTAAAGCCATGAAAACAACATGAAAAGGACTAAAAGTCATCCAAAATTTTAAATTTTAGCACCATTTTAACATATAAAAACTTAATAAATTTTGGTGCTATCAATATTTTTAAGCCTAAAAATTTTTTTTCATTTTTATTTCATTTTATTTCATTTCATTAATTTTTGTTTTATAGAAAAAAAAAAAGAAAAAAGAGAATCAAACATGTTTTTTATTTTTCTGACTATGAGAGACATAAGCATTGAATGCTTGTTACATCTCCCTTTTTCCTTTAGCCACCCTAGTACCTAGTACCCATCCACCACAAGCCACCATAATAGCTAAATTTCAACTACCAAGCAACTCTTTCTTACCTAACATTTTCTTATCCTTCTTGGTCCTGACAATGATCTTAATAGGTTGATTAAATTAAGCCAAAAAATTAAGAAAATAAGGATTTTTAGCAAAACTGAAACTCTGTAAAACATCCTAACAATAGCCACTTCTCTACTTACAACCCAAAAACCCATCCACCCGAAGGTACCAAAAAAAATATTTGCCACCTTAAACTGCCCTTAAGCCATGACCAACTCTTCCAATCATAGCCTTCGTTAGCAAAAATAGTCACCCAATCGTGCATGATTTACCTCTCTTTCACCCTACCATCAGTAACTCACCAAAATTATCTAACCATCATCATTAATTACACCCCAACACTGCAATAAGCCTCAGAAAGCCTCTAACCCCACCATCAAAACACGGTAACCAACCTTGACCCTCATCATCATCACTCAAACTAACCTAGACCACCATCACACAAACTAGCACCTAAAACCACCTAAGCTCTACCAAGCAGCCACTACCCATCACAACTCTGCCCATAACTAACTCTCTGCCACACTCATCTAAAAATCCAAAATAACAAAACACCTGTACACACACACATAAAAAAAGAACCATAATCCTCGATAAGAAACCCATTCAACAAAAAAAAAATTTTAAGTGAGAAGGAAAAGAAAGAAAAAAGAAAGGAAAAAAAGCAGATATGGCGAAAAAAAATGAGAAGAAAAAAAAGAGAAAAAGAGAAAAAATAAAAGAAAAGAAAAAAAGTGAAAAAAGATGAATCGATAACTAGAGTGATAATTTTAGTTTTTATAAAATTATTATGAACCTATTTGATTAATTATGACATTTACTTGGTTAATTTTTCTTCATTCTTAAAAAATTAATTTAATTATCCACCTAATTGTATTTAATTGTCTCATGTGTAAAAAGTTAAAAGATTAAAAAGATAAGGTGCCATGACGATTAGCACAAGCTAAAATGTTTCCCCTTCCTTCAAGCTAGCTACTCTCCCTTGCTACATATCCTTAGCCATTGATTGGAAGTAATTTATGCACTTTGTAGAGTTTCTTAAGCTTTAGACATGAGTTGCTACCAAAGTATATTGTCATAAAAATTGTCAGTTGAATAAGTAAAAAAAATTAACTGCCAATTCATGAAGAAAGAGTAACATAAGCCAAGCCAAAGCACTTCAGAACAAAGGAAAAAATGAGTTACTTAAAGATAAATTGGGACTATAACACAAGAAAATAAGAAAAAGCAACTGGTAGCTGCTATCTACATAAGGTTGAAAGCATAATTCTTCATTTTGGTGCATAAGAATGTATTACTAACTTGGTGCTTAAATGGCTACATCATTGACTATCATTGGATGGACCTAGAGAACTTAAAGAACAATACATTTTTCTATATAATAAAACCTGTTACTACTGATTTACCTCCCATTGATTACACCTAAAAATAATGTTGTTGGTTACTAATTTTTACTGCTGATGTGGTCACTAAATACATGATGATTGCCTACTAAAGAAAACTTAAAATGATGCTATATAATACACATTTTGCTACTAAAAAGAGCCCTCCAACTACTTTTTCATTTTTTTCTTCTTGCTAAAACTCCAAGTGTTGGCACTCTATAACTGCTACATTATTGGCCATTCAGCCTTTGTTCTTTGTTTTTCCTTTTATCTTAAATTTATTTTAAGTTTCCTTTACATTCATTTAGTTGTTATTTAGCTCTATTTTAGCTCTTTTAAGCAAACATTTTCCATTTAAGCTTGCAATTTCTGTTTGTATTCTACATAATTTTTTAGTTTCCAAGTTTGATGTTAGCTACTATGTCATTAATTTTCAAATTGATTTTGGTTTCATCTAATCATGAACTTTTTATATGTTGTTCTTCTACTTGTTAGCTTGATTTACATTACTTTCACTTAATCAAATACTTCTATTTAAGCTTGCAAATTTAATTTTTTTCAAAGCTATTTCCAGGATGTTGTTTTGTTTTCATATTCCATTTGTTTCGATTTTTGTTACTTTTCAAGTTCAACTTGATTTCAATTTGCGTCAAGCTTCTTATTATTTTTTAATCTATAAGTTATCTAAGTTTCTATAAATTTGAGATAAATTCCATATTTTGAGTTAGATTAAGGTTAAGTAGAGGTTGTTCTATTTTTCAAGCTGTAATTCCAAATTCTATTTTATTACTATTTTTGTTAGATTTCAAGTACTAAATCAAGTCCAATGATTTTGAAAACTTATGTGTGTGTTCATATAATATTAATTACTTCCACAAAATTTGGAGATCAAATACCATTAAATGAGAGTGGAAACCAAATTTATTGGATGCTATCCAGATTTTATTTCTAGATTTTTAATGTTTGGTTTAGCTTATTGTTTTTTTTTTCTTTAGTTTTCATGTTTGTTTGGGGGTTGACAAGGATGGTACAAGGTTGCTATTAGGTTGAGCATTCATCTAAGAGATCTTTTGTTACTTTAATCGATTGTTTTAAATTTTTTGTTTGATTTATTTTCATGCTATTACTTTATTGCCTTGTTAATTTTCTGTTTTAGTTTGTATGTTGAGTTATTTGAGCTTGATTTTTGTGTTGATTTTCTTGTCATTTAATTTCATTTTCATGTTATTTTAGGATGTTAAATGTTTTTCTTATGCCTTTAATTTTTTAAGTCTTGATGCTATTTTATTTTTGATTTTCCTAGCTTTTACTTATTCATTTTAATTTCATTTTTCTGCCCTGTTAGGTTCAGTTTTATGCTTTCACTTCCTATAGGTTATTTATTTGTTTTTAACTATATCATATCATGAAGTTAGATTTTAAGTTTCCTTGCATTTCATTTAAGCTTACATATCATTTAGACCTTAGGATCGTTTTAGTAACCATTGCAATTTCATTGTCATTTTTCTACCCTTATTTTGATTACATTCTAGCTTGTTTTCTAGATATTTTACAGCTTTTAATTATGTGTTTTCAAGTTCATCTCATTTTTAAATTCATGTTAGTTTAGTATCATTTAAGTATGCTTTAAGTTAAGGTTCATGTGGTATGTTAGGTTTTTATGTATCTGCTTCTTTCTACATTAGTTAGTTTGTTATATATAGGTTGTTTATATTCCATTTCCAGCTTCAAATGCAATATTTTGAATGTTAATTGCCTTTAGTTTATGTTAGATTAAGGTCAATTTGTTTAGGACTAATGTTCATATGATTTTCATCTTGTTTACTAAATGTTTGTGTTTACTTATTTCATCACCATTTGCATTGTATTTTGATTTAATTTTGCCCATTCATTTTACTCATATTCGGTTCATGTTAGATTAGATTCAATGTAGTCTAAGTTTATGCATTTGTTCCTATGCAATTTTTAGATCATTTACATTTATTATTACCTTATAGCGTTTAGGTTTTAAATGCTTTTTTTTTTTTTTGCCTTTCATGCATCATCAATTTATGTTAACATAATTTGCTTTCTCACGCATTATAAATTTTTAACTTTTATTTTCATGTTTTAAATTAGATTTTAATTTAAAGACTTGGCATTAGATTTAAAATTCTTCTTTTATAGTAATTTACTATTTTTAGAAACTTTTTTAATTTAGTAAGTTTAGGTAGAATTTGTTAATTTCCATAATTTGTTAGTCATTAGGTTTTAATTTACTTGGTTTTAATTGTAGGTTTAATTCATATAGGATAATTTAGTTATTTCTCCAATTTTTGTTAGAGCTGAATATAATTTAGGTGTTTGATTTCGATAATTACCTCTACGTTAATCACAAATTCAATCATTGTAGAGAAATTCTTGATACTTCTTACACATATTATTTGTGCAGTCCGTACACTTGCAGTTGCTAGCGCTAAAGAGAAAAAAAGGATCAAAAAAAGAAAAAAAAAGAAAAAAAAAGAAAGAGAGAAGATAAAGGAACAAAACAAGAGAATAAAAGATTAGGAGAAAAGAAAGAAGAAGAAAAAGAAGAAGAAATGAAGAAAAACTAGGTTCAGCTAGGAGAAAAGAAAAAAGAAAGGGAGAAAAAGAAAAAAAAAAGATTAGGGGCTGAAATGAGTGGTTTAGGATCTTTAAAAAAAAAAATAGATGACCCGACCCATCAAGCTCCACTAAGCCCATGAAAAGGCCCGAACCATATCAATTTTTGCTTCAAAGGCCTAACAGATTTTGACGTGGTAAATTTGGGTTCAAGCCTAAAGGCTTCTTGAGTATATTTCTTTATCCTTGGTATCAACATGCTATTACATGTACTATTTACTTCAATATTTATTTATGCTCTAATGTTTTGTTAAATGTATTTGAAAATAAACTTATTTGCATTGTAATGTTTTTATTAAATGAAAAGGTTTCTTATACAAAAAAGAATAGTAAATAAATATAAAAAATAAAGTGATATTTCAAAGAAAAGCTTAAAAAATGATTTTAGAGAAAGTAGAATAAGAGATAATATTTCTAAGTTTAAAAATAAATTTAGAGACCCTGCCAAATATTGGAGGAAATTCAAATAATCATTTTGCAAAATAATATTCTCTCAACTTTAGAAAATTTCATATGAAATTTTTAAATGAAAAAAAAATCAATTTTCTTAGGTTCCACATAGATATTGAGGAATGAAAAAAAATTCCAACAAAAAGTAAATAAAATTTCTTTTATTATTAAATATTTTTAAAAATAATAGCAAAAAGGAAATTAAATTAAATTATTTATACGATGGATCAAATTGGTCATTTTTATCTTTTAATTTGTATTTATATCATTTATTTGCTTCATGTTATGTTATGCATTTTATTATTATTACAAAGAACATAAATTAATAAGTGGTGATTTTAAAATTTTTTAGAAAATAAAGGCCAATACTCATAAATAAATAAAAAATCCTACCTAGACATTGAAAGGATTCTCAACAATTTTTTTTTTACAAAGAATATTACATAAGATTTTAAAGATTATTATAGGAGTCCCAAGTGGAAAAATATTTTTTGAAATTTCGCTAGTTATTGTGAAATTTATGAATTGTTTCAAAATTAAAAACTTTCATTTTATTCCTAAATAAAATGTTTTAGAAAACATATTTGCAAAAATAAATGAAATTAAGGGAATTATTCAAATGTCAAAATTAAGACAAGTTTTTTATCAGAGGATAATATATGATTGATTGGTACCATTTTTAAAAATAGGTACTATGAAAGTGCTAATCTTTCTTCACAGTAACCGTACTCATGACCCAAATTTGTTTTTGTAGACTAAACAAAAATTATCTTTTTAATAAGTTTTAATTATTTTTAAAATCTCATTAAGAAAATAAGTTTTCTAAGTGGCTGATCACATTTAGCCAGACAAGATTAGTGGTAACTCTCGTCACTTCAATTTTTATTTTAAAATTGTCTAGTGGCTCCTAAAACCATTATGACAAGGATTTGAATAAAGATAGGATGAATTAAGAAAAAGGAAGAAGCCTACGAGAATGGGAGTGAATATTTTTTGTATTAACAAAGTTTCTAAAATGGCTATAATAAAGTTTTTATTATTCATTTTAACAACTATTCGAAGAGGAATGTTTTTATGTGGTACTAACTATTAATAACTATCTTTGTAGCTCCAAAATGTTTCAATTTATGCTCTTACATATCATATGGATATATCAAGAAATATGTATAGTTTAATGACGTTACTGCAAAATATTTACTCATAGGTAAGGCAAGCTCTTTTATTCTGGTTCATGGTTTCTTTTGGCTATATGGTTCATCTAAAGAGAGATTGAGCTTTAAGAAATAGTGAATGGTTTTATCAATACACAAATGTATAACTCTCTAGAAACTTCAATTGCACTTGGTGTTTAAGGAAACCAAGAAATATGGTTATGGAGCGAAATCAGTAAAAATTTATGTTTAGGATTTGAATTTGGGTGTAAATAGAAAATAGTTGTAAAGAGTAATTAAGGAGTGTAAATAGAAACTCTAAAAAAATTTTGACTGTGTAGTAATAACTACAATGTTAAACTTTCGTGCACTTGCTTTCAAAATAATGCAATTAATTAATATAATATATATAAATGGTAAATAAAAGTTCAACTCTTACCATGCCATGTCACTATTTACACCAACCTTTCACTTGTTTTTCTTATTAATTATATTAAATTGTATTAATTAGTTCCTTAAAAAAAAATACACGTTATATTTTTGTAGTTTAGTGAAAAAAAAAACATCATTTAGTGTTTTTTTTAATATGTTTGCATATTTTCTATAACCTTACATAAAAGACAAAACATGTTGAGAAAAAAGATAAAAGGTATAAGAAAGAAAATGAGAAAGAAGAGAATGAAACTCTCTGTTTCATCTCCTATTCTCTCTTATCCTTCTAATATTCTTTTGGCATGTTCTCTTTCTCTGTACTTTCCCAATCATCTAATATCACGACAAAAAAATGGATATTTAGCAACTTTATTTAGTAACGACTAAAAATATCATTGTCAAATATTTGTATAATTATAACGACTTTTTATAATCATTACTTAATTAAAAATTTTTAATGTTTTATACAACCATAAATTTAATCGTTGTGAATTCCTCTATTATTCGCAACGATAACAAAAAGTTGTTAAGCTTGATTAATTTGTAATGATTTTTCAATGTCGTTACTTGAGTCTTTTTAAATATTTTATATAATGACAAAAAAAAGTTATTACAAAAAAATTTATCATATTTATAACAATAATAAAAATTTGTTGTGAAAACTTTTTTTATTTGCAATGATTTTTCAAAGTAATTGCTTAAGTTATTTTTAAATATTTTATATAATGATAAAAAAAATTATTGCAAAAAATTTTCTAATATTTGTAACAACAACAAAATGTTATTGTGAAAACTTGTTTTATTTGTAACCATTTTCAATGTCATTAAGTTATTTTTTAATATTTTAAAGATCGACAAAAATTGTTGTTATGAAAACTTTTATCATATTTGTAACAATAAAAACTTATTGTTGTGTAAACTTATTTTATTTGCAATAATTATTCAATGTCGTTACTTAAAAATTTTTTAATATTTTATGTTTAATAATTTTTCATGATTGTTGTTTAATTAATTTTTTTAGTATTCTTATATATGGATAAAAAAGTTGTTATGAAAATATTTATCATATTTATAACAATAAAAAGAATTACAATGAATTTTGATAGGATTCACACCAATTATAACATTTTTGAGAAAATAAATCTAACGAAACAAAAAGTTTACATGCACCATCTAAAACAAAAGAAAATCAATAAAAGAATTACAACAAGAATAATTGACAATTAGGTCTAAACCATATCCATTTTATAAGATATCAAAAGATAGAAATAATATGCAAAAATATTACTAAATATCCAAAAAACAATGTTGGTCTAATACAAGTAATTTTTTAGATAAATGCAATCACATGAAGTAAACTTAATCATCAAACAAATATGGATCAATATTATCAACCTTATCCAAGCCTTCAACTATAGCCAAGTCCACAATGAACTCATCATTATCATTCCTGCAATAAACTCTTCATTCGATGCAATTGCATAATCATTGTTTTTATCTCTTCTGCTACCTCAATAGGAATTGTTTGCCCAACTATTCATCCTTTTGCAGCATAGTGACTTTAGTCGTATCATCTAATGATATTGTTGTAAGATCATTTCATTACACTCATCTTGTTGATAAATATCTCCATAATTTACCAAATCATTTGTCTCATCAATGGTAACTGGGATGTTCTATAAATCATGTGGAGAAGCCTTCATCACAATAAGACAATTAGGATCTTTCAGTTCTTGAACATAGTAGACTTGCTTTACTTGGGATGCTAGCACAATTGGCTCATCTGTGTTTAGAGTACAATTCATATTAACATTTATAAAACCATAAGAGTCAATCTTAAATCTAACGCTTTTATGTAAAATATCCCACTAATCACATTTAAACATCACTATATTATTTTCCCCCAATATACTGTAACTTAAATATATCTATCAAAAAACCATAATATACTTTATTGGGGAAATTATTATCTGCTTGCATATTACTATATTATTTTAAGTTTTCTATATTTTTCACGATCACAAGTGTGAAATCTAAAACCATTCACTATGTAGCCATTTTATTTGATAACAATATGCAAAGAAGATTGTGCCAAATTAAGCAAGTCAATTCCAACAATTCCCTTAGTATGTAATTTTGACAACTATTAAATTATGAAACAAATTAATAAATTGTATGGAATCAAATAAAAATACGGTTAAAGTACAAAGAAAACTTAATTTATAATAAGTATGAATATAAAGAATAAAACTCATTACATACTTGTGTATAAAACAAATTAAGAAATTTAACAATATGTCTCTCTTCCATATTTTTAGAAAAAGTCTTTTTCAACTACTCCTTGTGCTCTTTGCAAAGCAATTAATAAAATTAAAAATAATTGAATTTTGTTAATAAAATGCAATGAGCAAATCATGGTTGATTAAACATACTCTATAAAAATAATACTTTATCATAACTATTTAGGACATATGAATGGGCTTGATTTAACTCTATCAAATTAAGCTCATTCATTATACCTTTCCTTATGGTATGACCCATTTTTTAAAGATATGAAGGCTATCATTCAATAGAGACATGTGATAACCATCATCATTGCACATTGGGCAATTAAACTTGGTGTCGATATCTTTCAAATACCTTGAACAAAAAGTAAGACATTCATTAGCTAGATAACCTACAGTAATTGATCATTCTGAGCATGCGTTGTTGTGACAATATGGCTTTAATTTTAGTAAGTAACTAATAAGTAAACAATACATTAAATGAATGTTTAACTTAATTATTATTTAAGTAAAGAATGACAAACAATAGTATAGTAAATTGTGAAAATTACTTGTCAATAAGATACATTCATCAAAAAGTTATCAGACCAACAAGTTTGGCCTCAAAGTGTAAGTGCACTGTCAGGTGCACCATAATATCAAAGAAAAAAAAAGGAAAATCATCTTAAGGTTATACAATATTAAGACTTATCTACGTTTGTAAGTGATCAAGATCATCAACATCCAGACTCTTACAGCATAAGTCTCAAAAAAAAAAAAAAAAACACTTAATTCGACTAAAGGATCACAAACTTGTTTAGGTAATAATCCACATATAACCAAGGGAAGAAGTTACTCTAAAAACACATGACAATCTTGACTTTTCATAAATAATATCTTTCTTTCCTTTTCATTAACAAACCAAGAAATTTTGGGCAAATATCCATTAGGAGTTTTTAAATTCATTAATAAACTAGACATAATCGATTTCTCTTCATTAGACAAAGCATAATAAGTAGTTGGCATTCGAATAATTACTCCATTTAAAACTAGATGAAGTTATTATCTTATACTTATATTTACTAATTAATAAGGAGACTTTATAATGTCTTTATTTTTCCTTCGATATTCATTAATGTTCCAAGTATGTTGTGACATACGTTCTTTTCAATGTGCACTACATCTAAGTTGTGACACAAAATAAATGTCTTCTAGTAAGGCAATTGGAAGAAAATGCTTTTTTTTTCTCCAATTAAAAACACTATTAGTTGCATCATACTTTTTTTTCATTACTTTAGCTGATGTACACTGTTAGAACAAATCAAAATGCCTTAGCACTTCTTTAGCATCCAAATGCCTAAATAAATGTTATATCAAGAATAAACATAATACAAAATACATGATTTACCTTAAAACCAAGAAAAGTAGTTGGGTAATATTACAAGTAGCCACATTAGAATCCTTTCAATGAGTAAGTTATGTGAAAGAAATATTTTTAGGTGATAAGATTGGGGTCATATCATGAGTTTGAATATGTGTTTTTACTAAATCATGGAAGGTTGACAGAGTTGTTTTAACTAGTTGCTTAGCTTCAAAACAAAAAAGTTGAGAGAAGCCCACAAAACAATGTGTCATGCATTGGATACCTCCCCATATGTAAAAGCCCACCTCTTTCAAATGGCCGTTGCATTATTATCAACTACTATAGGCCCAATGTAGTTAGGATTTATTAATCAATGTTGTAGATTCTTTGTAATATTTTTAGGACTAATTAAATAAGTTGTTATTAATTGTTTCTTTAAATCATTATTGCATATAATTTTATGTGTACTTTTTTTATCATTTAAAATTTTAAATTTATACACTTCATTAAAAAAATTATAATTTATACTAATGTTAATATGATTTTGATGCACGTGTTAATCAGACACTAATTATCAATTAATTTAAAATTATAATAATAAAATGCAATAAATATATCTACATAACTATCATTTAAAGTAGTTTCACAAGCAAATTATTTTATGCAAAATTACTTTAATGTGACTCTTATGAATTGATCTTGATAAGGTGGTGGCACGTGGTCAAAATGATGAAAATATCACTCTTCTCATTGTGATTGTGAAAGAATGTGCTGGGAAATTGGTGAAGTGAAATAAACATTACATTATCAATTTTGATGTCCACAATAACCTCATCCAAATTTGGTAAGCTTCTTAGATCCTTCAAATTACCCTAGTCTAGAAAATGCTCATTATCAATGAATCATTGCGAAAAACCTTCAATTTTTGTATCATTGATCCTATTATCTTTGAATAAATTTTCCTATAAAATTTTTAAATTTTTTAATTGTAACTATAGTAAATAGAAAATCAATTATATACTAACAATTAATGTAATAATTTAATTATTGTTAAATCACATGCACAAGCAAAACCTATATCATAATACCATACATGCTTATATATATTGTGGTAATTAAATTACTCATAATACATTATAAGAGTAGTTTTATTTGGTTAAATAACCCAAAATTTTAATATAGTATTCATTCAAAATGAAAAAAAAAATTATATCCAATACCCCCAAATGAAAAAAGGTACAAAGTGAGAAGTTTCAAACCAATGTAAAATATACTAATTTAAGAAAAAAATCATGTGCAGACAAACTGGTAACATGATGGAACCGAATTTGATTGATTAAACAATTGAAACATTTTTACACTCTAAATTATGTAATATAATAAAGTGAAGGTCATTTTAGTCTTTACATGAGTTTTGGTGCTTGTCTTGTACATGAAACAAACATTGACCATGCTTTTAACTTCTACTTTACCTTTCCATACTTTATTTTACAAACAAATGAGTACCCTTCTTATCTCATTCTTACTTTACTTTCTTCAGTTTCACACTCACCTTTTCTATTTCAATTATATATTTCTCAAAGAGATGTTCTTTTTTAAAATTTCATTCTTGGTTCCATTTTTTATCAACTCCCCCTTCTATAACTCATGAATCCTCGAATTTTATTTATATTTGACTTTTTTAGTTTACATAAATATTTTATATATTTTTATAAATATATGTGCATGTTTTTTGGAAAGTCCAAGATTGATGAAGTTTGCATTCAATCTCTGCAACACATGACTCAACAAGTTAAAAAGATAGGTCTTTCATCTTCATATGTGTCAATTTTTTTTTTTTAGAATTTATTTTAAATTTATTTTTTTCCTAAAATGATACATTAGTTGCTTTATTGTATGGGTAATTATCTATTTCCAAAAATTTAAATTGACAAATATTTAGTACTTTGTATCATGTTTAGGATTTAATTTAAGGCATAAATTTCCAAATTGATTTTAATTTTATGCTTTATGATTTACTTTAATAAAAATGTTATTTGTAAATTCCAAATTTATCATAAAAAAATTAAACGACAACTTAAATTGGCCCTTTATTATTAAAAAATTTCCCTTCAACTTTATAACTACCTTGAATCCTAATATAAAAGAGTTATAATTTATTTATTTAACACAATTCAAACAGTAAAAGGCCATAAGGTGATTAAGTTTTATTTTTTTTAGGAGAAAAGCTTGAGTTTTGATTTTTACCAAATCTCCTTAATAATGTTAAGGTATGTTTGTTACTATTGATGGTCTTTTTTTGTTTAACAATAAAATATGATTTGATTTTGTTAATTGCCTGTAATGAAAAAATGGTAAAGTGGGCATAAATGTATTGGATGAGCTTTCTACATTAGTATTTTAATTTACATTTCTTATTCACAATTATTTGATGTAAGCAATATTTAGATTGATTGTTTGAAAAACATAATATGTGGGCTAGAGATAGAGGAAAAACTAATCTTGTAGTTGATCGTACCATAAAAATATCATCAATGCAATGTATCACATGAATTTTATGAGTCTAATATTGAAATAAAATTGTCAAGGAGACATATAGATGATGATGATGAAACACAACCCTCTGAGGACACGGATACTGAAAGAGAAAGTGGAAAAATTGAAGGCTCTATAGGTAATATGTGATTATTTTGAGTAAATGCAATCCATATATTGCTTTACTGTTTATAAAACATTTATTTTTTGGTTTTTTATGATTTGTCAATAAAGCTAAATGGAATGGTCATGGCAAACACAAAAGCATAAAATTATTAATGACGAATCAAGGTGGGAAAACTAAATTGGATATTGATATACTCATTGATATAAAACAGGATATTGGGGATAATATTCAAGATTTAATAAACATTTGTAGTTATATTATAAGGTCAATGACTCCAATAAATGTTAAAAATTGGAAAAAGATAGATAAACAGGTTGGCAACAAGATGATGAGCCAAGTACAGATAATATTTAAAAGTCAAATTGGTATAATTGTTGTATTTTCTAACTATTTTCTTTTTTTATTTAAAAATCTATTTGTAAGATAAATTTGAGTATCATGATAATGAAGAGAAATTCAAATCTTTTTGTGAGGCAACCATGTGATAATTGTACAAGGCATAAAAGAACAAGTTGCACAAACATTATCAAAAGTATGCAAATGAATATGAGCGATTACAGCATTTGCCTACAAACCTAAAAATTGAACAATAGTTGTATAGATTACTTTGTATCAAATGAGTTTAAGGTACTTTACGAGTTGACTATTTTTATTAAATGCCAAGTTACTCATTGTCTAGCTAGTTTTTATGTCATATATATGATCAGTTCACAAAACTCATTGAAAACAAAAATGAAAGTAGAAACACACTACTAGAAACATTAGTTTCATCGAAAGTGAATATAAAATGGTAACTATATCATTTTAGGGTAGCATCAATTTTTTTATAATCTTTAGTTATTTTATTATGGCTTACAAAGAAAGATTATATTTGTTGCAACTATAATAGATAGATCCTAATATTGGAGCAAAACCTATGACTAATGAAATTTGTTTCAAGTAACATACTCGAAAGAATAAAAAATGTCAAATTGATGGGCTTATGATCATTCAAAAGAAATAGGCATATGTTAATTTAATATCCCTATATTGTTATTTCATTAATGTAATAATTATTATTATATAGTTTTAATAATAATGTTTAAATAAATAGAGGATATACTATGAAATTTGGTTGAAAAAAGTTCATAAAGAGATGTTCTAATAACTAGAGAAGATATGTATGATGAAGTAACGAGCATTAAGTTTGGGTGTAGACAAGGATTTGGCTACAGTAAGAAGGGTTTTACCAAAAGCACATATGCAACTTAATATGTTCAATAGTAGCAATAAAAACATAAGGCATTAGAACTTAAAGTGGTCAATCTTTAAGAGAAGATTGCTAATTATGAAGCCGATCAAGTAGCACGAAAGAAAGGATTTGTGCAAAAGTGAAACAATAACTAGCAAATGAATGGCGCAAAATGTTGTTGATGCAAGTCCGATAAGTTTCCCTAGTTCTCGTAGTAATGAGTCAAAACCATCAATATGACATTTAATTTTTGTTATTTGCTTTGTGAACTAGTAAATATTTGTAAATCATACTCTTATCATATAGATTTTAATTTTTATTGAGACTACTAATAAATGTATCTTTTATCTATTTTGCAAGATAAGGCTTTAGAAGTATTCCATTAATTTCATTATTTCGTTTAATATAATGAACAATGCTTTATAAAACTTTTTATTGCATAATTTTATATTGGGCATTGGATTTTTTTGTTATAAATAGGGTATTTTCTTAAATAGTTTATACTTTGGCTATTTTTTTTTTGTTTTTATTCAGTAGTTGAATCCTTATGCATTGGATTGTTTGTTATAAAATTGTTCAACATTTCATTATATTTTAAATGTTGTGCAACGCAATTGTATCATACAAGGTGCTTGAGCATATTTGATTCTTTGTAATGCATATTCAGTTACCTTATTATCATGTTATATGTTGAATGGAAATAAGGTCAAGGATGACAAAGGTACCAATGCTTTAAAATACTTGTATGTCTTTAAGAAAGTAAGAAACATGATAACAAAATGGTTCACAATAAATTCCAAATTCCTAGGTTAAGCATAATTAATAAAGAGACAACAACAATTCATAAGAACCAATACAAGCACTAACAACATGATTTGCTTTTTTTTTTTTTTTGAACTTACATTTATAACTTCACTTGGTTGTCAACGAAATCTAAGAATGAAATTGACATATGAAAAAAAGGTGCCATTTCAAAAAACAAACAATATATATGAACTTATAAGCTTAATCAGCATTTAGTTTAAACAATGATGATGAAGATAATAATAATAATAATAATAATAATAATAAGAGATATGAAATGTATGAACTTAAAAGCTTAACCTAAATACTGCATTTATGAAATTTCACATTCCTAATCAAATGAAAATTAATGGACAATGATAATTTATAGGAAGACTTAGCAAAGGCACTAAAGCTATGTATAAGATATAAACTTGATAAACAATCACCCTTAAATAATCACCAAGGAAGATACTAGAGACCATTGAGTCGAAAACTATCCCAACAATAGTAAATGGCCAAAGCAAGATAACAAAGCCAGTGAATGGGACACATATAGTCTTCAAGAAAAGGGCCTTCTTGACTTATAAGGTCATGAAATAATCGATGCCACCACTTAAAGAGCATGTAAAGGCTTTTGCATAAGGTAATAAGTGAAATCACTGGCAAATCAACCATGAAATCAAGCACCATAGTTATAAAAACTGGAGGCAGATAAAAAAAATCTACAATGAAGTTAATAGAAAATTCAATTCAAACAAAAAAGGATTTCTTTTCTAAAACAAAAAACAAAATACATATAGCTTAATTGCCTCCCTATATAGGAACCCAACTAAGAGCATACTTGTCAAACTCTCTTCATTCAAAATTGGCATTCTACTTTCCATAATATAAACTTTAAACCAACTAGCTCTTGGATAATATTTTCACATATATACTTTGTAATATCATAGTTATCATTTTATCAAATTTGACACTACACCATTTATGATGGAACACTTAGTATTTATAGCACTTGAAGTAAAAATAATCAATTTCATGTACATATCCATTTTAGTCAAACAAAATGGCAAACATATATGCCAATAACGATCAGAGCAAATGGATTAGTTATGAAACACATCATTTTATATCTTGGTAAATATTTGTCTTAACAAAATCAAACTTGATAGCTATATATCCATGTCGTTATGTCTCGAAACCCAAGCATGGGTGATTTGAAAGCTAAACGAATAGGGAAATTTGTAAAACACAAGCTAAAAATATTTTTGATGAAAACAAAATAAAAGTCGCTACTAATCTACTTTAAGGTGTGATTGGCTACCAAAAAATTTCATCCTTTTAATAAAACATTTTAAAATGAGTTTAAAAGTCTTGTAAACAGAACAAATTTATGATCTGCAAAATTAGAGTTTGGTTTAGGAGTCGGTTACGCATGAAAAAGATTAGCCTCCCATAGCACTCATCAAAGATGGTACTAATTGATTGCATGTTATCCTTTTCTTTTGGTGAAAATGATCCTATTTTTCTTAATGTTTAAAATTAATTCATTTTCCTTTTTTTCAAAAAATAAAAAAAAATTGATTTTTAAAAAATAAAAATTTTTATTTTAATTTTTGGATCAAGATGAAAATACATTAAATATCAAAATACTTTTTCTAATTTTCTATAATTAGTAAAGCTTAAAAAATCTTCTAATTTAAAGGCTTTTAAATTGGCCCATTAAAATCAAGATAATACTTTATATAAATGATAGTCACCGAGAGTCCCCCCATAGTTAGGTTAAATCTCGATGACTATACTTAATTAAGTTGTTATCTTATTTAAAATATTTTTCTTTGAAAATCAATTTTTGAAAACAAATGCATGAGATACATGAATATAATAAAATACGATAAATGTATGACAACATAACATGAATGACAAAGTATGAATGCATAACAATATAAAAATGCATGTGATGACAAAGTAAATGAAATGCAAATACGTAATTAGTTTAGGGTTTGAAGGTTGGTTTTAAGGTTTGGGTTAGTTTAGGGTTTAGGTTTTTGGATTATGGCTTAGGGTTTAGGATTTAAGGTTTATGGTTAAGGTTTAGGGTTTGAGATTTAGGGTATAGGATTTTATGGAATTTGGGGTTTCATGGGATTAGGAGTTTCATGGGATTATGCATGTGACAAAATTAAATAACAAAAATGCTATTAATGAATGTATGTGACAACAACATAACATTGAAAAATAATTACAAAACAAGGTATTTACAAAATTAAATTACAAACATGTTGTGCATGAAAATTTAAGAATAAAATGGATCAAACATGAAAAAAACTTTGAATTTGGTTTGAATTTTCCATTACTTTTTATTCAAAAAAAAATCAACCAAACAACTTATAAAATCATCAAAATCAAACATCTAAACAACCTTTTCTTCATTGGAAATTTGATTTAACAATCTAAAAACTTGAAAATCATGACAAATACACAACCACACACATAAGAATCAAAACCAAGTTTGTCATAAAATCAAGAACACCATTTGGCCAACATGGAATCTACCATGGCTAAATGGCCTATGTCACCTTCAATCAATGTTCAATCATCTCATTTCACTCAAGCATGCCTTATTATCTCATCAAACCATCATGTTAGAATATTAACAACATAAGAAGAATTCTATTAACATAAAGTAAACCAAAAATAGCCAAAAAATCATAAACTACTAGAATCTAAACTAAACACTACCATATATAACTAACTAACTAAGAATCATATAAAACATCAATAAATTCATCATCTAACCATCATAAGCAACATTATGAAGAAACTAAACATAAAAAAAGATAAAAAAAAGGTTCAGCCACTGTAGAAGAAGTTTAGCCAAAACTCCAACTTGGTTTTTAATGGTAGAGTTATTTTGTTTTCTTCTTTGATCCTTTAGCTCAAATTCAACTATGGGATAGTTGTTTGAATGCTTGGATCAAACTTGGAATCAAGAACACAAATAACTATGAAATTTTTAAGAAAAAATAAAAAGAAAGAGAATCAATACAAAAATGCTATGAAATGTGATGACAATGCAAGGAATGCAAGATGAAAAAGTAGTAAGATTGTACCTCAAAGCTAGCAAACTAAAATATATATATATATATTTCTTTTTCCTTTCTTTTCCTTCACATCTTCTTCTCCCCTATTTTTTATGTTTTTCTAGCTCTTTTCCCCTTTATTTTTCAATGTTCTCAAGTTCATTTTTCCAATTTCAAAGTATCAAAAATTATGAAACAATATAAAATTGAAATTTGTAAAGTTTCATGAAAATCAACCTCATGAAGGTCAAATTACAAAATTATAAAATTACCCTTTACGGGTATTTTAGTAACTTCATACTTTTCTAGGCACAATCAAGGTTTTCAAAATTTTAAACATTATCAAATAATATCAAACTATGATCTGAATTGTTTTATGAAATTTCAATTTTGAAAAGATAAAATTATGAAAATACCCAAACATAATTTCACACCTCCCAAGATGTGATCTCGATTTTCAATGTATCAAAAATCATTAAAGAATATTCAATTATGATCTAAAAGTTTTCACGAAAATCTAATTTCAAGAAGGTTAAATTATGTAAATACCTCTAAAGACATTTCAATAATTTTAGTCTTCCCGAAGTGCAATTAAACTTTTTAGTGCTTTAAAAATAAAAAATTTTAATTTTGTACTACATTGATTTCAATTGGGCTGTGAATTTTAAAGGTTGACCCGAGTTCCATCCATTTTGATCAAGTTTATCAATTTTGATTTTGTTTGACTAAGTTTAACATTGTTTGACCAAATTTAACCAGATTTGACCAAAGTTAACTTTGAGGCATTTTGGTCAAATTGACCCAAATTTCGATTTTAGAAACTTATTAAAATTAAAAAAAAAAACTATATTGGATTTGAACTAGTTTCGATTTTTAAGCACTTTACAAATTGTTAAGATTATGCTTGGACAAAACTAGGTGTCTACAACTGCCTTTCTTGCATATTTTTGAAATTTAGAAGTAATACAAAGACCAAAGACACCAATTTTGTCTAGCACCACGGGCTAAAGGGGTTTTGCTTGTATGTTTGTTTGTTCACGACCTATATAAGGTTTTTT
Source organism: Durio zibethinus (assembly GCF_047325235.1). Classification (NCBI taxonomy): domain Eukaryota; kingdom Viridiplantae; phylum Streptophyta; class Magnoliopsida; order Malvales; family Malvaceae; genus Durio; species Durio zibethinus. Next base: position 12,809,634 of record NC_143162.1, read on the forward strand.
TTTTTATGCTTTGCGCTTTTAGCTTTTTTCTATCTTTTTTTTTTTAGTTTTTGTTTATTTTTGTTTTTGGTTTTTAATTTGTGGCTTTTGTTTTTTTTTCTTTTTTTTGTTGTTGTTATTATTTTTTTTGTTAGTGATTTTTTACAATTGAAATTGTGCTCGAGATACTTTGAAATTGTATCTAAAAGACTTTGAGATTGTGCCTTAAAAATTTTAAAAATGTGCTTGGAGGACTTTGAAATTGTGCCCGAGGGTTTTAGAAATCTTTTGAAAATTTAGAATTTTGTTTGGAGGTCTTGGAAATCATTCAAAAATTTAAAATTTTGCTTAGATGTCTTGGCATTCAAAATTTAAAGTTTTGCCCAGAAGTCTTGGAAATCATTATAAAATTTAAAATTTACCAATAGGTCTTGGAATTCGCTCAAAAATCAAACCTAGAGGTTTTTAAAATCATTCAAGAATTTAAGATTTTGCTTTAAGATCTTAGAAATCATTCAAAAATTTAAGGTTTTTCCTAAAGGTCTTAGAATTCTTTTGAAAATTTAAAGTTTGCCCAGAGGTCTTAAAAATCATTTAATAATTTAAGATTTTGTCCAAAAGTCTTGAAATTCTTTTTAAAATTTAAAAATTTGTTCAAAGGTCTTGAAAGTTTTGTACTTATTCTCCCAATCATAATCTTTTTTAGAGTTTAAAAATTTTCACTTTTCATTCCAAAAGTTTTTCACTCTGTCTCAAAAGATCTTATCTTTTTAGATTTAAAAATGCCCAATATTTCAATTTTATCTTTTAGAAGTGTTTCACTCCATTTTTTAGTGTTTTTAAAAGAACAAATTTTATCTTTCTTGTTTTATTACCCAAAATTAGGCAAACATAATCATGATGCAAAAAGACTATTAAAATGATTATATAGATGCAAATTTTACTTCATACAAAGATGTAAAGAAATACGAATATGTGACTATGAAAATGCTTCATTTTAGATGCAAATACAAATATTTTTTTCCTGATGCAAATGTTCCATACAAATGCAAATTTCTATCTAGTTATGCAGATGTATTGTATTGATGAAAGTGTAAATATATTTTTTTTCATAATGCAAATGCAAAAATGAGGATGCACATGCAAAGACCCTTTTTCTCATTTTTTATCATATTTTATTTATGTTGATTTCTTTTTCCATTTTCACATGTTCTTTTCTTTATGCCTTCACCTATCTTCCTTGTGCTCTATTTACCAATTTCTACTTTCTTTACTTCTTCAACAGGGTTTTGATTTTCCTTTCACTTTTAACATGCTTTCCTTTTTCTTTTCAACATGCAATATGCATTATGCATTTCAAACTCGATTGCAAAATAAAAGAGAAAAATATTTTTTCTTTTTTCTTTTAAATTTAAACTAGTCTAAATGTTCTCATAATCCAATGATTTTCTGCTACCAAACATGATTTTCTTTGTTTTTTCAAAAGATGCAAGACTGATTATTCAAAAATTTTCAAAATAGTGAATAAAATTTACCCCACATAATTAAATTCTTTAGTAAAAAAAATGAAATATCTGAATAGATGTGGCTTTGGGTGTCTTTTGAAAGTTGGCATTCTCTATTAGAAATGGAAAAAGTGAAAATTTTCTTTTCAATAGATTAAAGGGTTCAACGTGTAGAGGTTTCAGTTCAATTAAAAAGTTTCATCACCTAAAAGGGATAAAAAAGGGTGCATACTTTTCCATGCAAGCTCACAAATGAGACATAAGTTTGCCTAAAGTATAAATCCCTTAAAAGTCAAACTTGTTTGACACTTTCTTTAGTATCCAAATATGGCATTTTGATCGATGTCAATGTTAACTGTGGTGAGCTCAAAATTTTGGAAAGTCACTTAAGGATGAGGAAAGAAGGCTCAAATTTTTAGAATTAACTCCCTTTTATGCATTTTAAACTTTTGGGTTCTTTATATCTTTGGATCTTTTCAAAGGTCTAGGTTTTTTTTAGTTAGTATCCAAAGAAGCCTTAAGGGCTTCAAAATTTGCTCTAGACTGCCCTTTTGCAGGGTTTTCATCCTATAACCATATTTATTTTTCTTTCTTTTTTTTGTTGATTACTACACCAAGCACTCAAAAATTCAAACTTATCCAAAATGAACTAATGATCAAATGAGTAATTAGGTAAGAAAAAAAAGGAGACAAAAAGATTTGTGGTTTTTAAGATCATTACTTATAAAGAAGCTTTTCAATTTTAAGCATTTGTGCTTAATCCAATATAGATTTTTATTAGGATGTAATGTCAATCAAGGCTTGGGGTTCTCAAAAAAAGGAATAAATAGGCCCAAAATAAGTGTTTGAGTACAATTAAACTGGAGATTATTTTTTCATTTGAAAGATTCACTTTTGGGCATATATCTTTTTATTTTCTAATGCCTTCTACTCAATCATTCATTTCTTCCTTTTTCTTTTCTTTTCTTTTTTCTTTTTCTTTTTTTTTGTTCTTTCCACTTTTTTTTTCTTTTTCTCCTTTATTTCTTTTCTTTTTCTTACTTTCTTTCTTTCACCATTTTTTTATTTTCTTTACTTTGAGTGAATTCAAAACTTTAGAATCTTTTATTGGACATTTTTCCCTTTAACATATAGGATTTCTCTTTAGGCATTACCATACTTAACCTCTTAAATGCATTCCTCTTTGCCCTTCAATGTAGAGAGTGATTCTTGGTTAGGGTTTATTTTGAAAGAATTTTATCAAGCTAAAAAGGGATAGCAAGGGATAAAATTTTTTATGTTTATGAAAAGATGATGAAAGATGGCCATTTATCATCTCAAGCATAAGTCATTCAAATTTAAAGAGCAATTCTTCAAAAAAAAAAAGTTTGAAGGAATTTTTTTTTTTTGTTTTTGAACCTCTAGTTTTCTCTTATTGGTTTTTTCATGAATTTATTAGGATCTTTTATTTTTTTTCGATTCGTTTGAATGTATCAAGTGTATAATGTCACAATTAAAAGTTTTTTTTCTTTTTTTCCATCATTTTTTTATTTTTTTCTCTTATTTCTTTTTGTCTTCTTTACATGCCCCCACCACCATTTGAAAGATACCTTGCTTTGGCAATCTACCCCTATTGAAAATTGATGTGAGAAAAAAGGTCATGAGAAATGAACTCGTTTAAGGTATCGAAAAGTTCATGTCACTCCACAACAAGAATGCATAGATCAACTTAAGTTATTTTTTAAGGTAATGAGGTCTTTTTTTTTGTTAATATGCCCCAAAACACTAGACAAAGATAATTTTGGGATAAAAAACTAGAAAAATATTATGTTTGAGGTCATTTTGAAAGATTTGAGTGGCTTCAATCTTGGGAATTTTAGAGTTAAAGCACAACTTTGACATTTCTCAAATTACCCCATCCAAATTCTTAAGAAAAATGTCATATTTGCCTAATCTCTTAGGCATCCCAAATTTTTTTTTTTGTGTTTTGAAATTTGCTATCTCATTGTCCATTGCCTAGGAAAATATTACCACTCTTTAATATCACATTGTTATCAAGCAAAGGTAAAGTTCAGAAATTCAAGTTCATGTTTTTTTAGGGATTATGGTTAGTGAGTGAAACTATTTAAGTAATTTGATAGGGTGTGATGGTATTTATGGAGTTTATTTCTAATAGAGATTACCAACTTTTTTTAGATTTCTTCCATTTTTTATTGCAAAAAAAAATTTCTCTTTTCTATTTTTTTTTCTTTTTTCTCTTTTTGTTTTGTTTTCAAGACACTTCTCATTTTACAATTTTGGTAGTTAATTATGTGGGGTTTTTATTCAATCAATAGAAACATAATTTCATAGAAAAACTCCAGAGCATCCATTTTTTTCAAAATAAACTTTAACAAGTTATTCCAAATAACTATTAGGGACACCATTTGCATGTTATGCATAAAATAAAAGGTCAATAGTTCAAATAAAAATCATCATATTTTGATATTTCAAAACTTGGGACTCCCTTTCATATTTTCACTCTTCATAATTTATGACTGGATAGAGTCAACTTCCAATGTTCCTTAAGTTTTAAGGTCATGGTGCCTTTCTTGATGAAATCTATAACATTTTTCTTCAATTGTTTGCATTCTTCAGTCAAGTGGCCAATCGCTCTCATATGATAATCATAGTTGCCATTAGGATCATAACTCACCACCGATGAATTTGGTACAGATCTTCCATTAGCAAAGGCAAAAGGTGAAAAATTAGGATTGAAAGTTTCTCTTAGTCATTTATTAATATTTTTTGGTTCTTTATTAGTCGAATGGTAGGCTCAAGTATAAAGACAAGATTATGAGTGGTCATTTGAGGATACGAATTTGCTTGAAAGCCCAAATACCAACTTGGTTGATAAAGATATGGATTTTATGAGATATTGCTTGTGATCAGGAAGTGAGGTTGATGAAAAGGATACATGATGAAATTTTTAAATAGATTTTTTTCCACCATGGTTGCTTACGCTTCCCCTAGGTTTTTTTTTCAATTTACTACCTTATTCAAATTAGTCGTATCTCTTAAATTAATCCTATCACTTTTGATTGTATTTTCTATCATTTTTCATGAAATCACCATGTCAATGAAATTTTTGGAGACACTTTAATCATTCTTTTGTAATAGGGAGTGGTTAAGGAGTTTATGAACAAAATAGTGATTTTTTTGTCAAGTGTGGTTGTACTTGTGCCGTCATATCTCTCCATCGATGCACATATTTCTTAAAGTTTCAATAGCTTTTTTTCTTCATATTCTACTGGGTCAATTTATTTGGCGCCATGTCTAACACATGTTTATATTGTGCTATGAAGGCCCTGGCTAAATCCTTCCATGAATGTATCTTGCTATGGTCTAATTATATATACCACCTTGTAGTAGAGCCAGTAAGATTATTTTGGAAGTAATGGGTCAACAACTTGTCATTATGAGCATAGCCCATCAATTTCCTGTAATACATGGTGATGTGTGCCAAGGAGCATTTTGTTTCATCATACTTATTAAAATCTAGAATCTTAAACTTTGGCAAAATGACAAGATTAGGCATTAAACTTATTCATTGGCATCAACACTTCCATACACATCTTACTTGTCTGTTGTATTTAACCTCTTTTCTAATAAATTGCATTTATCCTTCATCTTTATATCTCTTGATGGATCTGACAGCCTTTTCAATTTCTCCCATTCTTTATGATCATCCAAATTAGGCATAGTAATGGGATTGAAAAGAATATACCCAAGGTTGGTGTTTATTTGTATGGGTGATGGCCAGGTAAAAGTACCACCAGCATACTGATGATAAGGTGTAGAAGGTGCTTGAGTGAGATGAGAATTGTAGAGATGGGGATAAGTGAATTCTGCATACACTGGTTCTTCCATAATTGTTTCTTCTTTTGCCCCGTGTGTCTCAATAATCCCTTTTTCTTTAATCAACCCTGCCAATATCTATTTCAGTTCTGCCAACTGTTGGTCTATATTTTGTTACATTCCTATAACTGTTTCCCTTATCTCTCTCTGGGCCTTTCAATCCTATTAGCATTATCTTTTTTCATGATTCTTAGAATACGCTATCCTTAAACCTTTTATTAATTACCTAAAGTCAGAAGCTATGACGTGAATTTTATTATTGGCTTTAAGGGTTAATTTAAAAATCCTTTAATATTTAGAAAATTTTTTAAAAAAATCTATTTGTTTCAAAAGTTTGACAAAAGTATACTTACAGTCACCATTCCTTATCCTTAGTTGGCATGAAAACAATGAGTTCAAACAAATAATGTATGTTATGCGTGTCAAGTTTTATTTTTTCAAAAAAGAAAACTCTTAAATCCCCTTCTATATTTAGGCCAGGTTCTTTAAAAGTATTCCCTTAAGTGATCTATTGCTTCATCTTTCAAAACTTATGGCCAAATTCTTCTTGATTCAATTTTAATGCATTGATCTTTGTCTCCAATTGATCTCCCATTTTTTTCTTTCAGATACCTACTAAGATAGAGATTTTATTTTAGGGGTTTTAGACAAAAAAGTTTATATTATTACCATTATTGAATGAATGCCACAAAATAATTTCTAACTTATATGACATACAAAACATGTCTATGAATGTATGAATATGATAATGGTGTAAAAGATATTGTGAAATGCAAAGATGAATAAGACAAATATTTTATTTCAAGGAGTTTAGACCAAAAAGTTTATGTTATTACCCTTATTGAATGAATGCCACAAAATAATTTCTAACTTATGTGACACATAGAGCATGTTTATGAGTGTATGAATATGATAATGGTGTAAAAGATATCATGAAATGCAAAGATGCTTAAGACAATGGATTTTCATATGTATAAGGCTCCAAATGATAAAAATTTCATCACCTATGAATGTGTATGTAAGGAATGTAATGTCTTGTTGCCAAAGGTGATAAGGTATGTTTATATAGAATGTGATGCATGTTTTATAAAATGTAATAGTCATGGATACACATGTATGAAATGCACTGACATATTATATGCATGAGATTTATTTACATGAAATGCAATGCATGTGTTATGCTGATCCAATGAAATTGACACTATTGTTAATATATGCAATGTGATGGAATGCATGAATATGACATACAAAGCATGTCTATGAATGTATGAATATAATAATGGTGTAAAAGATATCGTGAAATGCAAAAATAAATAAGACATATTTTATTTCAGGGAGTTTAGACTAAAAAGTTTATGTTATTACCCTTATTGAATGAATGTCACAAAATAATTTCTAAATTGAATGAATGCCGCAAAATAATTTCTAACTTATATGACACATAGAGCATGTTTATGAGTGTATGAATATGATAATGGTGTAAAAGATATCATGAAATGCAAAGATGCTTAAGACAATGGATTTTCATATGTATAAGGCTCCTAATGATAAAAATTTCATCACTTATGAATGTGTATGTAAGGGATGTAATGTCCTATTGCCAAAGGTGATAAGGTATGTTTATGTGGAATGTGATGCATGTTTTATAAAATGTACTAGTCATGGATACACATGTATGAAATGTAATGACATACTATATGAGTAATGAGATGTATGCTTATTATTGATGTAACATACATATATGAAATGCACTGACATATTATATGCATAAGATTTATTTATATGAAATGCAATGCATGTGTTATGCTGATCCAATGAAATTGACATTATTGTTAAGATATGCAATGTGATGGAATGCATATACTACCTATGTGCATAAAATGGAATGCATGCACTTCTCTTATTATGATGTGCATGAGAAGAAATACATATACTATCTATCAAGATGGAATACATGTAATATCTATCAAGATGTGCATGAAATGGAATGCACTTTTTATCTATCAAGATGTGCATGAAATGAAATGCAAGTACTATCTATTAAGATATGCATGAAAGAGTGTACATGTACTTATCTTATTAAAATGTGCATGAGATAAGGGCATGTACTATCTATTGGGATGCTTGAGATGGAATGCATGTACTATCTATTGAGATGCATGAGATGAGGTTGTATTTATTATCCTATTATTTCCAATTTTTTTCTTTCTTTCTTTCTTTTTTTTTTTTTTTGGAGCATGATAAAAATGCATGCAAGAGATGAAGCAATATTTAAAATTAAAACTTCATTTTTTTTAAAGTGAGGAAAAAAACTCAAGAACATATCATTTTTTCTACAAAAAAAAATAAATAGATTCATTTTTTTTTTCATTTTGTTATTTTTGTTTGTTTTCTTTTTTATTATTATTAAGCCCGTAAACAAAGAATTTAAACAAAACCCTTTCTTTTTCTTTTCGTGTGAAAATTTTTATTTTTTTTCTCTTGCTTTTCTTGGTGCAAATTTTGGACACAAATCAAATGAATCAAACTACGTAAAAGAAGAAATTTTATTGGAAGTATTTTTTTTCTTTTCTCTATTTTTTCTCCTTTTTTTAAAACACCAAGGATTGTTTTTCTTAATGATTCTTTTTTTCCTATTTATTAAAAGAAATAATACAAAACTATCAAATTAATAAAAAAAAAACAAACAAGAAAAGTGAAGGGTGTTTCTTCGTGTGACTTATTCAGGGTAATTACTATGGAAATAGTGCTGTATGGCTTTACCTTGGGCAGCTCCTTAAAGTTCATTATGTCTTGGGTTGGGAATTGCTCTTCACATCATCGTCCATCATAGACAACTATGACATCTTGATCCTCACCTATTACAGGCTACAAACGAAAAAGGTTTTAATTTGAATGTGAGTGTTTCACTAGCCATTGCAAAGGTTTATACTTCACAAGGGCATAGCTACTTTACTTCCTTTTAAATAGAGTTAAAGCCCGAGTATAGAGCTTATGCATGTAATGCATATATGAGTATATAAGAAGGAACAATTAAACCTTTGACATTTTCCTAAACTACTCCTAACCTAAATACCCTACAAATATTAAGAACAAAATAAAGAACAACAATATAAAATAAATGACATAATTAAAATATTTATGAAATGATATAATTAAAATATGCATGAAATGCAAAAAAAACACATTTTTTTTTAATTTGAAATTTTTTTTGAAAATAAGGAAATTAAAATTAAAACATTTTTTCATTTTTTTATTTTTAAAATTTTCACTTTTTAAGAAAACAAGAAAATCAAAATCAAGAAATTAAAATTACACACTAGTTAGGACCATCAAACCAAAATTAAGGATAAAATACAATCAATATTTGGCTTGACTCTCTAAATATATCCCTAGTGGAGTTGCCAAGCTATTGCAATGTCTTAAGACCTAGGGGTGGGTAATCCGAAAGTTGGATAAATGGGAAATTTTGGAAAATAGGAGCTAAAAATATTTTTAATGAAAACAAAAAAAAAAGTCACCACCAATCTTTTTTAGAGTGTGATTAACTATCTAAAAATTTTATCATTTTAATAAAACATTTTAAAAGGGGTTAAAAGTTTTATAAAAAGAACAAATTTGCAATCTATGAAATCAAAGTTACGTCCAATAGTCGATTATGCATGGGGAACAATTAGCACCCCCATAGCACTTATCAAAGGCAGTACCAATTGATTGCATGTTATCCTTTAATATTAGTGAAAATGGTTCTATTTTTCTTAATGTTTAAATTAATTACTTTTTTTTATTTCGAAAAATAAAAAAAAGTCAAATTAAATTTTAAAAAAAGACTTTTTAAAAAAAATTTTGGATCGAGATGAAAACACTTTAAATATCAAAATACATTTTTTACTTTCCTATAATTAGGTAGAGTTTTAAAAATATTTTCAATTTAAAGTTTTTTAAATAGCCTCATTAAAATTGAGATAACACTTCGTATAAATGATAATTACCGAGAGTCCTATTATAGTTAACCAAGATCTCAATGACTATACTTAGTTAAGATGTTGTCTTATTTAAAATATTTTTCTTTGAAAACTAATTTTTGAAAACAAATGCATGAGATGCATGAACATAATAAAATATGATGAATGCATAACAATATAATATGAATGACAAGGTATGAATACATGACAATATAAAAATGCATGTGATGATAAGGTGAAATGAAATGCAAATGCCTAATTTGTTTTAGGTTTGAAGGATGGTTTAGGATTTAAGGTTTGGGATTATGGTTTAGGTTTAGGGTTTAAGGTTTAATGTTAAGGTTTAGGGTTTAGTGTATACAGTTTATAGTCTAAGGTTTAGGGTTTTATGAGATTATGCATGTGACAAAATTAAATTATAAAAAGTCATTAATAAATGCATGTGACAAAAACATGACATTGAAAAATATTACAAAACAAGATATTTACAAAATTAAATTACAAACATTTTGTGTATGAAAATTCAAGAACAAAATAAATCAAATATGAAAAAAACTTTGAATTTGGTTTGAATGTTCCACCACCTTTTCTTTAAAATAGCCAAACCAAATAAATTATAAAAGCACCAAAATCAAACATCAAAACAACCTTTTCTTCATTGGAAATTTGATTTAACAATCTAAAAACACGAAAATCATGACAAATACACAACCAAACACATAAGAATCAAAACCAAGTTTGTCACAAAATCAAGAACACCATTCGATCAACATGAAATCGACCATGGCCAAATGTCCTATGCCACTTCCAATCAATGTTCAATCATCTCATTTTACTCAAGCATGCCTCAATGTCTCATCAAACCATCATGTAAGAATATTAACATCATAAAAAGAATTCTACCAACATAAAGAAAACTAAAAATAGCCAATAAATCATAAACCAATAGAATTTAAAGCAAACATTACCATATATTATTAAACAACTAATAATCATATAAAACATCAATAAATTAATCATCTAACTATCATAAGCAACATTTAAACCAACCAAATACTAAGAGCCAAATGAAGGTTCGACCATGGTGGAAAAGGTTTGGCCAAACCTCCAACTTGGTTTTTAATGGTGGAGTTGTTTTACTTTCTTTGATCCTTTATCTCAAATCCAACTATGGAATAGTTGTTTCCATGCTTGGATCAAACTTGGAATAAAAAACACAAATAAATATGAAATTTTTTAGAAAAAAATAGAAAGGAAGAGAATCAATACTAAAATGCTATGAAATGTGATGAAAATGCTAGGAATGCAAAATGAAAAAATAGTAAGATTATACCTTCAAGCTAGCAAACTAAAAAAAAAATTTCTTTCTTTTTCCTCTTTTTTTCTTTCACATTTTTTCCTCTTTTCTTCTCTCCTGCTTTCTTTGTTTTTCAACTTCTTTCCTTCTATTCTTCAACATGAATCCTAACCCTTTCATGAAGAAAAAAAATCTGCTCTATAATACATGAAGCCCTTGGATTAAAAGTTCATCTAATGGTTAAAAATTTTTTCTTGTTTTCTTTGTAATGAGCTAACTTCACCATTGGATCTAGCCTTTTAAGATCATCTATGGTTAAAAATGCTCATTACTAAAGATTAAATTTTTAATACTACTAGAAGTAAATGAAAAAACCATTGTACCTTAATTAGAAAGGTTTAGTTTCTAAGTCATTTTCTTGAAAATCAATATTTTAATGCTCATTTTTATCATTTTAAAGCATCAAAAATCATGAAATAATATCAAATTAAGTTCTGAAAATTTTTGTGAAAATTTAACCTAGGAAAGGATAAATTAGGAAATTACCCTTAAAGGCATTTTAGTACTTTCTTACCTTCCAAGGTACTGCTGTGGTTTTAAATGCACAAAAATCATTAAATACTTTAAAAGAATGATTTGAAAAGTTTCGTAAAAAATAGACTTTAGAAAGGTCAAATTACAAAAATAACCCCTAAAGGATGTTTTAGTAATTTCATACGTCTCGAGGCATGATCAAGGTTTTCAAAATTCTAAAAATTATCAATAATATAAAACCATGATCTAGAGTGCTTCACAAAATTTTAACCTTGAAAATGTCAAATTATGAAAATACCCTTAAAGGTATTTTTGTAATTTCACACCTCTCAAGGTGTGATCTCAGTTTTCAATACATAAAAAATAATTAAAAAAATATTCAATTATGATTTGAAAATATTTCACAAAAATCTAACTTCGAGGAGGTTAAATTATGAAAATACCCTTAAAGGCAATTTAATATTTTTATACTTCCTAAAGTGTAACTAAACTTTTTAGTGCTTTAAAAATCACAAATTTCAATTTTGAACCACACTGATTTCAATTGGATTGTGAATTTTAGAGGTTGACTCGGGTTCTATATGTTTTGAGCAAGTTTGACCAAATTTGATTTTGTTTTACTAATTTTGATTTTGTTTGACCAAGTTTAACAAGGTTTGACTAGAGTTTACTTTAAGGCATTTAGGTCAAATTGGTCTAAATTTTTACTTTAAAATTTTGTCAAAATTAAAGAAATATTAGATTTAAACTGAGTTGGATTTTTAAACGTTTCACAAATGGTTGAAATTTTGTCCAGATAAAATTAGGTGTCTACAATCCCTTATTAATGCCTCAACCAATAGCCTCCATTAACATAACTTCTTTCCAACACCGATTCACAAATAAATAGCCACCCTAAAACCAATTCAATCATGATTCCCAAATCATTCTTTATAGATTTCGACCTTATGTTCAATATAGTATCATAGATTTCATTCATTCGAATGCCACCTATTGATTTTGTTCCTTATCTAGTTCAACAATCAGTCTCCATCGACACTCAACCACCATTTCAATCATCACATGGACACTTACCAATTTGTAGGAGCTAAATCAAAGCCATTGGAACATATTTAGCAACCAATACATCAAAGAAATCTTAGTCTTCTATTTTCTAATCCCTTTCATCCCTCCCCTCTTTCGTGCCTTTTGTCTTTACTAGTTAAACTTTTATTCCCTCAAATATCCCTAACCTACTCGTTTTTTTAAGTAAACTTCTTCCTCTATTTTTTTCGTCATTTTTTTTGTATTGAATTATATTAAGGAATGGTGGCTTTAACCAAATAGCCAATTTCTACTCTCTTTGGGTTACTTTATCTTAACCATTCATTTAGTTGAGTTGGTTGTTATATTTTTTGATCGTTGTTCCTTATGCATTCACATGATTATTAGTTTGTAGTTTCTCTTTTAATTCCTATCCATGGAATTTTTCATGTTTTCATGAAATTATTATCTTTTTTTTTGGTGTAATAGTAACATAAAAGTAAATGAAATTGCTTTATTTATTGGTTCAGTAAAATTAGATTTTGTTCCTTATACTCACGTGTTTTATTTATTTGTATTTTTTCCTATCTGCAAACCTCAAAAATTTGGATGACACCAAACAATTAAAATTATTAGCGATGTATATCTCAAACTAAAAATAAATTAACTATGTCATGTTGCTTTTCTCAATGTGTTAATCACTTACAAAAAACAAAGAGAGAGATTTGTATGTGATTTTTATTAATAATTTGAACAAACTTATTTAGGGACTACATCAAAGACTAATGGTTATATTTTTATCCATGCCAATGGTGTATTAAATCAAATTGAGAATAGGAGTAAGTTTGACCCTTGACAACTTAGTTTTTCACAAACTTGGATATTACTTTGATTTTTTATTTTTTTACTTTTTAAAATCTTTCCCAAGAGCTAATCTATTGGTTCAATTCAAATATATGGTTGTTGTTGCCAAGATAATGAATGCTATTCTAGTTCTTCTTTTTCTTGATAATGAGTCATTTTGGATAGACCCAAGATAATATTAATCACTATAGTAGTTTGATGTTAGTTTTACTCATTATTATAAGGTTCAAAAAATTAATTTTTTAGATACATTTTGGACAATGATTGTGAGGATATTCTTGACTAGAGGCACTTTATCATGTGCTAAAAGATATTGAAATTGTTGAATATCTACCATTAAGTACACACCAATAATGCCCCTTGTAAAGGCCATTGTTTTCTAGTCAATGGTACAAAAAATATTGAAATTTGCTAAATGCATGATGATATTTCATTTTTTTGTTATTATTGGAAGGTGACTTAGATGCTAGATGCTTTATTTACAGGATAATTACTACAAAAAAGAGGTTTTTTCATTACACGAGTGACATAAAGTGATTAAGTTCACATATAGTGATTCAAGGATTATTAATAATGGCCTTGCAACCTTTATTCAAAAACTAAGGTACCGTGCCAATTTTAAGGCTTTCCAGTATACAAAAAATATAAAATCTTGGAAGGACTTCAGTTGATAAAGTAAAGATCAATAATGAGCCATACATTGCCTTACACTTAAGGTACTATCATTATTGGCTTCTAGTAATCATTTTTTTTTAAGTATGTAAGCAAAAATAAGCTAATTTTAATTGCAAGTATGAGAAAATATATGCTTGCATTCACGGGATAACACAACATTAAAGTTGTCTATTACATGGTTATAAGTGTGGTAATGGCAAAGGCTTTGTTGATTTCTTCATGTGAATAATGTAAGTCTTAGGGCATCCTGACATAGACAAGGATGAACAAGGAAATTTTTTTATTTTTTAATGATCGAACTAATTGTATATGTGAGATGACTTATGTGAAATTTGGTCAATATTATTGAAACATATTTATTTTTATTATATTTATGAATAAAATAAAAAATTATATGATTTTATGATTGGTAACAATAAAATTGTTAGAAAGATATAAAGAAATTTTAAAAAATAATTATGTAACAATAATAGTCATTGCTACAATTAATTAAATTGGTTATGTTAAAAAAATTGGCAATGATAAAATTTGTTGTTAAAATTAATAAAAAAAGCATTGTGAAAATCATTTACTAATGACAATAGTAGATATGTAAAACATTTTACAACTATTATAATTGTTGTTAAAAATATTTATTAAAACAACAAAAATCATGATGCTAAACGTAATTACCAATTGCATATGATTATGTTGCGAAATATTATAAAATAATGAAAATAATATTGTTATGTAAAACATTTTTGTAACCAAATTTTATAATTGCTAAAATGAAATTAAAATGACATTTTATCATTACCAAATATGTTGTGTAACAAAAATACAATTGTTACCTAAGAGTTTTGGTAACCAAATTTTATAATTGCTGAACAAAAAAAATAATATTTAATAGTTATGAGATATTTTATATAAATCAAAATTTACGGTTGCTAAAATAAATTTTGTACAACGCTATTTTGTTAGTACAAAATGATTTTTAACAACTATAATTTTTTTTGTTATGTAAAAAATATGGCAACCAAATTGATATGATTATGTCAAATTTTTTGCAACCATAATAATAATATTATATAAAATTTTATGTAACCAAAATTTATTGTTGCTAAAAGAAAGTTTAGACAACAACATTTTATCATTATGAAAACATGTTTTATATGGCAAAAACTAAAAGTCATTGCAATATCTATTTTTTTTCAACAACATTATAAGTTATTGCATTAATTCTTTATCAATAGAGTTAATAGCAACAACAAAAAAATTGTTTCAAAACAATTTTAATAATGATAAATAGCTATTTAACCACCCACAAAAAAGCATGAAATGAAAATAACTTTCAAGCCATATTAAAACAAATCAAGTAGCCAATGTATCCATAATTTGCTTAATTTTTCCATCTTGATCATGAAATTTGGCAAAAATAAAATTTTACCAAATTGAGACTCATTATTCTTAATTAGTTTTAGATAAATTTAAGTTGATCTGATGCCTATATGCCACAACTATCATTACAAAATACAAAGTAGTAGAAAGAGACTAATCGAAGCACTAATTTTTTTGCATAAAAAAGACTACAATTTAAGGGAATGAGTTTGTAAATGTTGAGATTTAAACTTCAAACCTACTAAATAACACCTTTTAAAAGCGGCTTCATATATCAACTAAGCTAAACTTGGGGTTCATGCACCAATTTTGCCTTCATGCTTATTAAGACATTAATTAAAGGCAAGTCTAATTATCAAATTTAAGAAAAGTGTTGTTAAAATTGAAAAACTTAAACTGAAACCCAACAATTTAACATTAAGAAAGATCAATCTATTAGTAACATAGGTTGCATGCATCATCAAAAAATTAAAAGAATTTAATTTTTTAATGATTCAAAATAATGAAAGTTAAATGATAAACTTCGAATACGGGAAAAAATCGTGTGACAAAAAATAATATGCATCTAATTAATTACTTTAGCAATCCATTAAGAAATTTGTAGCTAGCAAGGATGGACTAATTATTCCAAAACATTTCTTAAGCTAGTACATAACTTACCTTCTTAATATATGTGTACCCTTTTATACATTGTTGTTCGATCTCATAAGTGCACAAGTGATTGTATGTAATATAATAAAAGTTGATGTCGTTTTATTGGAGAATAAAATAGCCTAATGTGAACTATTAAAATAAAACATCTTGAACATAATCAATCTAACGATGATAAAAAAAATATCAATAAACACACTACTTTAAATTTTAGCTAACTACTTGCATGAAATTTAAACTTACCTACACTAATTAAGCATAAAAAATATTTAAATAGTAATATTTATAACTTTATTTTATAGAATAGAGTTATTTAGACTTATTTTTAGTGCTAAAGTGAATGAATTTAGCTTTGTTCTTGATAAAATAAGATGCTTTTTACTCTTAATGTGCTTAATTTGATGATGTGTTGGTAATCTTGAATAAAAAAGAGGAAATTTTGCTAAATCTTGAAGAATTCTTGACAAATTCTACATTAACTTGGAAAAGATTAACTCACAATTAGCTTTCCTACTTGAAGAAAGTTTTCTCGCTTTTACTTGGATTTCTAGTTTGACTAGGATATCTCACTTTAATTTGAAATTCCTACCTTGACTAGGAGATCTACTTGGAAAAGCTTACTTGGAGAAGGTTTTCCTAGATTGACTAGGAAATCCTAAGTTGACTTTGACTCCTACCTTTACTTAGATTTCATTTATTCCTACTAAGGTAGATTTGCATAAATATAAAAGACTCCTAAAAAAAAGGTGGAGGAATTTAAATTCAAAATTGATTTTCTTTCTTAAAAAAGAGTCTCATTTAAAGGTAAAGTCTAAGAAGTTTTCAAGAAGCATAAAACCTACTCCAAAGTTAAATATTTGTTTCTAGAAGGTTGCCACGGATGCAAAAGTAATTGCAACATGATTTGTTCTCTTGAAAAACCTAGCCAAATGCTATTTTTAAGTTTTAAGATATTTAAAGTTCAAAAAAAGTTTACAAAGAGTTAAGCAGTTGAAATTTTTAAAACTTTTTAAGTTGCATAAAAACTTAATTGTACAAGACTCTTTGCCAAAAAGAAAGTTGCAACTAATTCAAAGTTGAGACTTTGAGAGCTGCTTGAGAAAGTTTAAAAAAGAATAGTCGAGCATACCTTTCTTCTGTTAAAGAAAACAAGTCGCACCATTCTTTTTATTTTTTAGAAGACTATGCTAGCTTTTTCTTATCTCTTTAAGTGACATAAAAAGAGAGTGACAAGTCATCACAATTCTATACATATCATCAAGTTTTGGATAAGTTAACACTTAATCTTTCCAAGATTTAATTTGCATACATTAAATTAAGCAAGTCAAATTAGTACAATAAAGATTCAAATTAAAAAGATTTTTTCATTCAAGAATCTAAGAATCTTAGCTTGGTCAAACTACAAACCAATCAAATTAAAGTTAGTCACCTTTCCCATTTTATCTCTCTAAGGTTTTTATGTAATTTTGTTCTATAAATAGCTAACTTAGCATTAGGAAAAGGCATGTTTAGGACAGACCAATCTTTTTAGTTTAGCATTTTTCTTCTTGTTTTCTTTTAAGTTTTTATTGTTCTTAAGCTTTTCTTTACTGCAATTTAAGTTCAAGTTTATTTTCAGATTCCAAAGCAATTTTGATTTTCAAGTTTAAGTTTCTGTTCTTGTTTTTTCAATTTAAATCAATTAAGTTTTACGAAATTCATGCTTATGTGTTCTTTAAAAATTAAAGTTGATTTAGTTTATATGATTTAGATGTTGTTTGGTTTTAAATTGATGTTTGCATGTTTTAATTCATAAAGTTAAATCAATTTGCTTGAGTTTACTATTAATCAGTTTCAGTTTTAATTCAATTAAGTTAAATTAGGTTAGTTTGCATGTTTTTAAGGCTTTTCAGCTATAGTTAAGTTAAATTAAGTCAAGTTAACTTTAATTCTTTACGGTTCATTAGATTGCATATTTTTAGAGTTGATTCAATTCTAATTTACTTAGTAAATTAAAGTTAAGTTTAATTTATAACAATTGCATGTTTTAGAATTTAATTAAGTTTAGTTTGTTTCTATTGCTTACGATTTCCTTAGTTTATGTTTATTTCATGTTCAGCTAGTTAAATTGCATAAGTTTAAGTTAATTAAAGGTTAATTGGTAATAAGTTCTGTTTTAATTTATTTTTGCTTGTTAGATTTTGGTTTTATTTGCATGTTTAATTATTTACTAAGGTTGTTGCATTAGTTAATTCATAAATTTTAGTTCTTGATTTTAGTTAAAGCATATAGTTTACATAAACTTCTATTTAGAATTGATACATGTTTAAATTGGTTTTGCATTCATAGTTTTAAATTTTAACTTGCTAGTAAGTTCGGTTTTAGCTTAATTAGAGTTGTTTGCATCTTAATTCAATTAGTTACTTATTGATTGCATTAGTTCAAGTTTGAATTCATTTTAAATCATTGTTGTTGCTCGTTTCCAAGTTTAATTGCATTATTTAGATTTTGTTTTGAGTAGTTTGCATAATAATTTATTTTTATTCTAAAATTTTCAAATATAAGATAAGTGAGTTAATTTCAATATTTGAATCACTCTATTTATAATTTTCATGGGAATGATTTTTACTTACTACTTATATGATCTGTACGCTTATAGATCTTCAATCAAATATTTATTACTAAAATATTAAAAATATCTATAATATTAATATTTTTATATTGAGAATATTTATTATAAAATAATAAAAAGTATTATTTATTTATATTTATTATTAAAATTGTAATATAAAAATTTTCATTTACATATTGAATTTATTGTATATTTTAAATTTAAAATGTTAAGTAATGATTAAAAATAACCTCATTATTAAAAAATTATTATTATAATAATATTGTTATATTAAATATTTATTATTAAAATAACAAAAATATCATTTATTATTTATTATTAAAATAATAATAATATTTTATTATTATAATATTAAAAGTATATGTTTACTAATATTTAAAATAGAAATATTTTAAATTAAAATATTAAAATATTTTTTATATTACTTTTTTAATTCTAAATATTTTTTGTAAAAAATTAAATAAATTTTTTTATTAATATTATACTATTATTTGGATAAGATAAACTTAAATTAGAGTCTAAAAAATTATTATTAAGATCTAGCTTATGTTTAACTAATCTTTCGAACTTATCTATGAACAATTTTTTTTTTTTTATAATTATCAGCTTAAAAAATGTCTATTTTCTTTTGAAAAAGAAATATTTTTATTGATTAAATAATTTTATGTAAAATAAATATAAAAAGTATAAAAATATTTTTAGTAGCCAATGTTTACGAAATAAATGAAATCAAATTTTATAATAAAATTTGTTCAATCTAGATCAAGTAATTTTCATAATAAAAAATAAATTATAAGGTAATATGTCATGAATCAAAATCCTATTGGATCTAAAATTTTAGCTTTAGTGATGAATATTTAATTTTTATTTATTTCTTTAAATATATATATATATATATATATATACAAATAATTTTATTAAGTTTGACATTCTTAAGACTTGCCACACGTCCTCCTTTTTTTTTTTTTTACTTTTTACTTTTTTTTTTATTCTCTCAATTTTTAATAAAGATTTTTTTAATTTTTTTTAATTTTAAGGTGGAGTATATTTGATATTGTTTATTAAAATATATATTTTCATTTTTTTCTTTTATTTTTTCTTTTTTAATTACATAATTTTGTAAAAAAATTTCAATAAATATATCTACATAACACTCAGATTTGGCTTATTTTTACTTTTTTCTTTTTTGAGTCTTTACTTTTCTAATTTTTTAATTTTTTTTAAGGCTATACATTAAATTTTATTTTTAATATATTAATTTAATAAAAATACTATATTTATATATAATTAGGATGTTATTTATAATAAAAAATTATATTTTTATGAAAGTTATACAAAATTAAAATTATAAAATTAATTTTGGAAAAAAATTAGATTAGATTCATATTATACACATATGTGTCAGGACAAAATTAGATATAAAAAAAATTTGATGTCGAGTTAGAGTGAAATTGAATAAAATCATTAAAATCGATCGATTTTCGGATGAGCTTAAATTCATCTTTACTCAGTCTGTTGTCATCTCTAAATGGAAGTATTCATGTAGCACCTTAATTTGACTTCCTTCTAATTTTCTTTTTTGCCCTTTTCTTAATTATTTTTAGTTTTTATCTATTTTATTTTATAATTAGATAAATTTTATAAGAAAATAAGTCACTAAAAATAAGAATGACAATAACTAGTATCTGACGGGTTTTGATCCGCCTTCATTCAATAGAGGCTTTTTTTCTTTTAAAAATAAGCTTAGGTTAGGTTAAAAGGATTTTTTTTTTAAATCGGAGTCAGGTCAAAGGCGAGTTTAAGATATTTCATCACGATTTACCTCGTGATATATAAAAAATATATTATATTATTTATTTAATTTTATATTTATATACATGTATTATATTAATAACATTATTATTTAATAATTTAATTAAATAAAAATACTATATTTATATATAATTTATATATAATTATATTTAAAAATAATATTCTTATAAACATTATACTAAATTAAAATTATTAAATTTATTTCAGGTTAAATTAGGTCAAATGTGTTATACATATATGTGTCCAATCAAGATTGAATGTAAAAATATAACTTCATGTCAGATTTGAGTTGAAGTTAGATTGAATTATTAAAAAAATAGGTTTGAGTGAAAGTTAGAAAAGTATCCGCCTTGACTCGATTTGTTGTTATCTTAAGGGAATGCATGCACAAAACACCTTAATTTGATTTGCTTTCCTTTTTTTATTTTTTTTCTTGGGCTTTTTTATTTTATTTTTATTTTTTTAAATTGTCTATTTTAATTTTTTAACTATATTTAATCAAATAAATTTGAAAGAATGAATTTTGTTTGATTTGTTATATAAATTATGAAAATAAAATACACATATTATACACAAATTAATTGATAAATTTCTATTAATCATTACATTTATTAAAAATATTATAAATTAAATTATAATCACTAATTTTTAAAATTTATCTTAAATATTTTTATTACAAAATAAAAAAATTTAACAGAAAAACCTTTTTTTTCTTTGGACAAACTTTTAATTTAAAGAAAAAGAAAGAAATGAGAATCCAATAACATTTGGTTTCCTTTATCATTTTCACTTTTTTAATACTCAATTTGGGAGAAAAATAAAAAAAAAAGTTAAAAAAATTTTATTTTTAAGAAAAGATTATTATATCTATATTTTTATTATAAAATTAAATTTTATTATATAACTGATATCTTTTACAAAGATAATTTTTTTATGAGTATTTTTTTTATAATATTACAGTTTATAAATATTTTATAATTTTTCAAGTTTTAATAATAAAATAAGTCAAATTATTATCAGAATAAATTAAAAAATTAAATTAAATAAAAAATTAAGAATAAATCAATAATTAACTAATATATTTTATCGTATTAGATATGTTCAATTTTTTTAAAAAAATTTATTTATACAAGTTAAATAATATAAAAATATATTAAAAATTATATGTTATTTTATTAAAAAATTATAATTAAAAAAATATTATAATAAATTATTTATTTTACTCTTCACTATTTATCCAAATAATTTTATTAAAATTTTTTATTAATTTTAATTATCCAAATAAATGATACATATATATATATATATATATAAAATTTTTTTTTCCTTATTAATATCTTTCCTAACATAGGTCCAACCCAATTTACCCACGCCGCCTCTACCCACACCGCCTGTGTTTCCCTGTCTCAAAATTGAAGTTGTCATCTCCTTCCAAATTTATTTCATTTTAATCAACAAAATGTTCAAGAAGGCAGTAGAAGCGAAGGCCCAACAGAGGTTATCGGGAGCCGATAGGAAGAAGCTGAGGCGGACTGTCAGAGACAAATTTCCCAGGGCTTCTGATGCCGACATTGATGCCTTGCTCCCTCCCAAGGTACCCATATCTTTTTTCAGTTTTTATATATATATATATATTAACCTTCTTATTTAAAATCCTTTCAACATCTTTCCTTATTAGGCTGAGATAATAGTTGCAAAGTTCCAAAATCGAGTCCATGTCTATGGTGTAGAAGGTGGCTTTCCGGTGTTTTTCGATGTGGATGGCCGAGGCTCTGAAATATACCCCACTGGTATGTGTATCTTACTTTTTTTTTTTTTCAGTTTACCCTAAATCCTTATTATTATAAACAGAAAAAGGCTCAAGGAATTGTACTTAAATTTTAGTCTAGTGAAGGTAGTTGCTGACAATTAAGAATTTATCTTTTAGATGGTGTTTAGAATGTGAAGAACGTAGTTGGTTTCACTCTACAAATCACTTTGTGGAGTTTAAAGGAATAGCATGTACTATCCTCAAGTATGTTTGCATGAACTTTGTTGGTTTGGATGTGCAAAAATTGCTTTGTTGGTTTCAATGGTATGGCGAGCATGTATTTTTGTATGAACTTTACATAAATTAACATAAAGCCAAGCCAAAATAAAATTTGATGAAGAAAACTTGGTATAGACTTTGCTTGGTTGGTAGTTTTGCACTTGAGATAACTTGCTTCAATGAAACTCGATCTAAATATGTCAGTGGTGGAGGAATCATCAACCTGAATTTGAATTGAGTGAGTGTAACCCAACTTAAGACAAATATTTGCTGGATATATCAACATTTCAAAACAATAATCATAGTATACAAGCAAACTACAATTTAAGTATCATGGGGTGGAGAGCAAACAAGGGTTTAGTTATTTCTCAATGGTGATCCTAAACATGACACTAGCCATGATTATTTTTCCATGATGTGAAGAGCATTGGAATGTTAAGGATATTAACCTAACTTGAACTTTATTCAGAAACCTCAAATGGTGAAGTTCTTCATTATGTTCATATTGTATATGCAAATTTTCTGGTTTTAATAAGTTTTTATCTTAATTTCTATCTTGCAGTTTTTGCTCTCTGGAAGGTCCCTGAACTCTTACCTTCTTTTATGCTTAAGGGGGGTGAGGTTTCTCAATTTGTCATTGGAGGGGCAGATCTGATGTTCCCTGGTATCAGTGTGGCTGCTGGAGGTCTAGCTTCTTTTTCAGCTGGGGAACCATGGGCGGTGAAAGTTCCTGGCAATCCAGCACCTATTGCAGTAAGCTTCTTTTGAAAATATATCTGCTTTTCCTTTGCTGGTTCTCTATACTTTGCTTCACATTTATATTAATGTATTCAGCGTTGGTAAAAATTGATTTGTTTTATGCAGGTTGGGTCCACCACTATGAGCAGTGATGAAGCATTAAAAGCTGGTTTGCGTGGGAAGGCTTTACGGATAATGCACTATTATCGTGACTTACTTTGGCAAGTATACCTGTAACGTAAAAGAGAAGTTGTTTAATGAGTGACATCATCATTGACATGCTTGTGGGATCTTTGCAGGGAATCAGTTGAGGGTCATTATGTTCCTAATGCAGGTTTCTTGGAGGATGTTGTCTTTGAGGATCCTTTATTTTTGGCATCAAATCAACCTTCTGATTCATTTGAAGGTGATACTCATGGGTCTGATGCTCAACAAAGTCACATTAACAATGAAAATATTGGGGAATCTGTTAATGTAAATGATGTTATTGCTGAAACATCTGCTGCCTCAATACAAAATGATTCCGTGAATGCTGCAAAAGAAATTACTTTGGATGCCTGTGATTTGAAGTCAACAGATAATGATGCTGCTGCCAAATCAGATATTGAGCTCTATTCGCTCTCCATTGAGGATGTTGACTCCCATTTAGACAGATGCCTTTTGCAGGCCTTGCATACAACAGTAAAGGATAAAGACCTTCCAATACCTGGAAGCACATTGTGGTAACAATACTGCAATTGATGTTTGTACACTTATTTTCCTCTACTTGCCCTCTATCTGTCACACTTTTGGGACACATGAAAGCATACACAAGCATGAACAATATTTATAAAAAAACTAAACAGTAGTTGCATCCTTTTTTTAGTCTGTTTCTATAGGCAAACAGCGATATCTAGACTGCCTACTAAAAATACAAAAAGTACTTGAAGAGTACCTGAATTATCTTCCTTGCAGGGGTAGCATTATTGTTCAGAAATTCTTGCTATGCTCAGTTTCATTGTTTGTTTTGGTTGATTCTCTTTTGCAAGTATTTTTCTATTTCGTAGGAAGAGAATTAAGGTTTTAATGAAAGGAGAAAAAATACAAATATTGTATATGAATTATATGGACACGTACAGGGCATGGTATAGGTGGATAATGAGAATAAGTTTTATAATACATTAAATAGATGCAAGTTTGCAAATATGGGGATGATACGATAAAATTTATTGGGACATGAAATGAATCAGGGTGCAAACTCTAATTACTATTATGTTTATTCTTCGCTTGGTTTTGTCTCACACTTTTCCATGGGCTTTTTGCCTCTCTTTCATTTGGGGGTTGAAAAGAAGGCAAGAATGGCATCCCTTTCACTTATTTAACATTTCTCATTGCTTCTTGGTCACGTGTTTACTTAAAACATTATTTGAAGATCCTATAAATGCTTTTTTCTTTCTCGAATTAAAGCCAAATTTGTCACTATATTTCCAGTTAATATTAAATTTAGCCATTATACTTTGGTTGATTTTTGGCATTATTCTTTAGTTTGGGGTATTTAGGACAAAATTTAATAAAAATAAACTAGTCTCTAGAATATTCCTTTTCATAATAAAATGAATAAAAAGCTGAGATAATTTTTTTAATTTTTAAAAGGTAAAAAATTTGATTTTTTTCTCCTTTTCTTCTTTTCTACTCTTTTTCCTTTCTTTTCTTCTACCTACTGCATTTGGCCAGTGTTGCCAATTAACTGTGATGCTTCAAAGCAAGTTTTGGCTAGAGAACACCAAACCCAATGATATCCCTGTCCCGTTGACTTATTTTTTTCTCTTTCTTTCTCAACTTTCCCTTATTTCTCTCCCATTTTTTCTCTACTCTCCAATTTTCCTCTTTCCAATACTGGAGTTGGCCTGCAGGTGCCAAATTGGTGTCTGAAGGCAAGATCTGACGCCTCCCTTTCATCCAGCTCTTGTCTACCTCCTCTCTCCTTACTTTTTGTGCAATATCTCTCTATCTTGGTTCTCTAGCACTCTAGATTGCTGACCTGGCTGGACAAGGCTAGATTGGCACTGAATGGCTAGATCCACCGGTGTCCTATTCCCTTTCTCACTTTTCCTTTCTCTCCTTATTTTTCCTATCTTCATTTTTGTGCTTGAGTTTCTAGACTTTTTAGCTTAGGAATTTAAAAAATTATGTTATTTTAGAAAATAAATAATTTTAATTTTAATATTCTTATTCTAACATGGCATGCAACAATGTCATTTTTCCATATTTTTTCCATTTGGCATTTGCCTTGGTTGGCTTATCTTTAAATTTTTTTATTTGATATAGATGGAATATTATGTGGAATATTCCATTTCCATTAAAATTTGACCTAAAATCACTGAAAATCAAACTTCAATCGCAAAATTCAACCAAATTAGAGTGGCAAGATGAAACTTTGACTTAAAATCAACCAAGTTATTTGACTAGGGGAGTAGACCTTTATCAATTTATTGTAATGTAAAGTTAGTCTTATTTTTACACATAGATGTCATAAACCGTTAGGGTTCTAGACCTTGTTCTTCTACTAATTGGTTTGAGCTGCATTTACCCCTTTTTTCTTCTTTGTAAACTTTCTAGTTTATTGGGTTGTTTATATATAATATATATTATATAGGTGGGGTCCACTTACACTAGTGTAAGTGTTACATATTTTTTTGATCCTTGGACAAAATAGCTAAGTATAAGTGTTATGGATATAATTTTGATCCAAGTCTTAAAAAAGTGTGTAACTCTTACACTAGTGGAAGTGGATCCTTTCTTATATATATGTATATATTATTTTGTTTGTCATAAGAAAATCATGGTTTTTTTGACATAGACTGAAGAGTACCTTATCACTTATAAATTCAAAACATTTGATTGAAATTTCATAAGCATAGAAATTTTGGGAAAGTAAATTTGATGAAATATGAAACTCCTTCTGTAATGTCCTAGTTTAAATTTTAAGTGTCAAATATTTTCAGCTTTGACTTTATTTTATTTTAATATATTGCTAATTAAAATATGAGAAAATACTTTCTAAAAACCTTCAAAATTAATTTAATAAAATATTCTACATGTCAGTGGTCAAAGTTGATAAAGTTTGACTGTAAAACAGTAAAACCAGACATAACATATGGGACCAAGGGACCGAGGGAGTATATAAAATCTGGGATTCTGTTGCTATTATACTATGAAGCACAGATACTTTGGAATCCCCGGTATTCTAGTGTCGTATCCATGTCCAACCTGGATGCACGTCTGACACGCTTGGATATGTATCTAGTATGGAGATACATGCCAAAAGAATATAGAAGTATTAGGATATTGTCACAACACGGCCAAGACATACCTCATGGGCTAGATATGGCAGTAAAATGAAATGAAAATTATAGCTGTCCTTCATTGGAAGGACATGCCGAAGAGAAGCAAGATAAATGTTAAGGACGGATAGACCTTCCTGTGCATCCCTCTTAGATTAGAGATAAAAGTCAATTATAAGGCAATGTGATCAACGGCTTTGCTCTCAAATTAGAGATGAAAGTCGGTTGTAAGGTGATGTGATCTAGCGAATGGAAAGAATTGTAGTGTTGCATCGTTGAACCTAGTGGTTGCTATGTGTTGAAGATGAAGAAAACTTTTTATTGTAGGCCACTAAATTGTAAAATTGGGCTGGGTCAAGTAGGCATTTGGTTAAAAGGTTTTAGAGTTCATTGGCTTACAACCTTTAAAGTATATATATATATATATATATATATATATGTATATTTATACTTGCCATAACGTTGTGTTCATATCTTATCAATTCTGTATTATATATATATTTATACTTGCCATAGTGTCATGTTCATTTCTTATCAGTTCTGTGTCTTGTATCTGTATATGTGCTTCCTTGCTGTTATATTGCTTAGACGATCTTGCCATTTTGTAGATGTCAATGTTATGGCCAGAAATGCTTGTAAGATTTGCTTTATGCTCATTATTGGACCAGGTATCATTATTTTCTCCAATTTCTTACTTTCTCGACTTTGTGATTGTTGCAGGTCTAACCATGTGTTAGCTTGTAGACCTTCAGGAATCACAGTAGATATCAAAAAATCATCTCATAAGAAGTTATCAAAGTGGCTACAAGCTAAATCATCTACAGGACTGGTTTGTTTCCTATATTTTCTCTTGAAAATAGTGATGTGATATTTAGAAACTAGGTCTAGTTATGCTCATTTTATTTAATGGTTTGTGTCATTATTCCATTCGGTTTTTACTCAGTTATTTGGATCAAATCTTCTTAATCTGAAGGTTAAAAAACATGCAGAGTCTGTCATTTGAGGGTTAAATGAGGTAGCATTTAGCTTTTGATTTTGCAAGTATAATTAGCCCTGACATGATTTAAAAGATGGCATTTTTGCTCTAAAATGGGATATGTACTTTAATGCCATTTTGAGTTAAAATATGTTGTGTTTGGGTTTTACATGAAATATGAAAGTAAAGTTACAATAGGAATGAAAGTTAAATGGTGTATTTTCTTTCTACAAGGTATCCACTAAGGTGCTACTGAGGTTCTTTTGGTAGATGCATGATATGAAGTTACTTTGAGGATTGTCTTGTGTAGTTTTTGACTCCTTTGAGCTACTATGCTAAAATAAATTGGAAGTTTTAAGAGATCATCTCTTTTATGTGTTGGTTCAACATATGAAGTCTGTAATCAACATGTGTTTCATTATATTGAAGAAGATAAATACATGTTAAAACTCATGAATTTATTATGATCTATGCTGCATCCTTCCTTTTCTGTATGATGTATTATTGCATTTGAAAGTTGAGGTTCTAAAAGTTTAGGCATTAAAAGTGTTAAAAACTTTGAGTTTTTATGAGGTATTATTCCTTTCTTTTCCGTATGATGTGTTATTGCATCTGAACTTCTGGTTGGTTAGAGAAACGAAACTTTTTAAGAATTTTTTCTGCTTAAAAAATTTATTGTTGCCAGAGAAATTACATCCACATTTTGCCTTTCCATATGGTCTTGAAAAATCTCAAAACTCCCATAAAATGTTGAAACCAACACTAAATTTTAGTCTAGTTTCAAACTGACGAAGTTCTTCATTCATATTAAAAACATGTATGATGTAACACTGTTGGTTATAGTGGCCTGAAATTGATGCAAAAAAGAGACTCCTCAAGTTTCTAGATGGTTAAAATCATGATCAAGCAGTCAAAAACCTAAATCAACCATCGGCTTCTACCTAAAATGGGATGCTTTGTATTTTTCTGTTAATTATTTTATTTTTCATTTCAAAATCATTGTCAATTCTTTAGCAGATAACAATAAAGGAAGACAAGTACAAAAAAGAAGCTATGTTAATATCTGTTAACCGCAGTCACCCAGATTACTTACCATTCAAGCCAGAAAAGCGACCAGTAGAGAAAGTTGATCAGGCTGCTGATTGTGCTGCTAGTGAATGCTGTTCACAAAAGGTGCTTGAAGTGGTAGAGGTCTACAAGTCAAGTGTGCATGTTAATTCCATTTTTGCTTCTGTTGGAGCTGACACTGGGAAACTTTACTCAGCTTCTGAAGCTTCTGATATAGTCTTCAAGTACATTGAGAAAGAAAATCTGGTGAAGCAAACAGAAAAAGCCATTGTGGTTTTAGATGCAACTTTGTGTGATGCATTATTTAAGGGAGCCATCAAGAAAGGATCAACATATCCAACTGAGATCCACAAGAAAGATTTAGGAGCAACATTTATAAGCCGTATGCAGGCCCACCACATTGTGACCAGAGGAAGCGAGTCTGTTGTGCGTAAAGGTGTTTTGAAAACAGTTCATATAATGACTGAACGAAGGCAAGGGAACAAAAAGGTGACAAAAGTTTCAGGTTTGGAAACTTTCCTCATTGATGCTGAAGCATTGGCATCAGAGCTGCAGAAGAAGTTTGCTTGTAGTACAACGGTGGTGGAATTGCCAGGTTGGTTTTTCTCTTTATTTTTTGCAATATCTAACCATATTATTAGGTGTACAGTATAGAAATAGTAGAGCTGTTCATAGGCTTGGCTACCGGTGCAAGTGCAGCACAAAGACAATTACATATAAACATATAACTTGACATATCTTCCAAAATCTTCCACTATTTCTGTAGGGTGTTTTGAGATAAATATCTCTCTAGCTTCTTCATATGGGTTATCTGCACCATCTCTTATTGTTTCACACGCTCTTAACTTTTCTCCATGATCAATTCCTTTTTTCTTTCAAAAGGACAAAATCATCAGTGGCATTTGCCTCCACTCATTGTTTCACACCAACTTTAACTTTTATCCATGAGTTATCTCATTGTCATTTCTTTTAAACAAAAAGGAAAAGAAGAATTATGATTGGCATTGGCTTGCACGTCATCAAATTATGACCTTCGATTAAATTTGTTGAGCTAGACCCACCAACTTGAAAAGTTGCTTGTCAGTCTGAAGCGGATTCAAGGATTGGAGATCAAATGAATGTTCCAATATTTTTTTCTATCTTTCCATGTTTCTTTTTGAACATTCTCATTGTTACGTGCATTCACTCGCAATTTAAACAATGACATGAATGCAAGAAAATGCATTGTTTTAGTGTACTGAGAGTCTGAGACGTAATTGGATTTCTCTTATAGGTAAGAAAGGGCATGAAGTTCTTATTCAAGGTGGTGTGATTGATGATGTTGCAAGACATTTGCTTGAACAATATGGAATCCCAAAGAGATACATTGAAGTTCTTGATAAAACCAGGAAGTGATAACTGGTTAGTTTCTTTTCTATGAAGTACGTCCTTTTTAACTTGTTAGGACAAAGTTGCTCATGTTAGGTGCATGTGTTTTGTTTATCTAATTTGTAAGCATGTGTGTATATATGTGTTGCTGTTGTTGTTATTGTCGTTTCTTTCTCCCTTCTCCATTTTTTCTTTTAGACTAAGTTAGCGTGGGAGGTAAGTTGCTTGTTTGATAAAACTAAAACTAAACACTTAGCAACTAAGTATTGCTTATTAATTTTGAATACATGAGCATTAGTTAACAGAACAAAATTAGTTAGTCCATTTTGAAACTTCAAATAATAATAATAATAATAAGTAAACCGAGGTTTTGCAACACTTATAGCAACAATGGTGCTCCTACCATGGCCCTATTGCCACAAAAAGTGTGTTCCGCCCACTACCCTATTTTTTGTCTTTTCTGATTTTTCTCTTTTAGTCTTTTTTTTTCCTTATATCTGTCCATTACCTTTTGATATTGTGGAATGGGGTGATTTCAACCCAGCTTTTTGAGCAAGATAAGATCTTGTCTGCTGAACCATTGAGGTAAATGCTCAAGTGCTTTTTTACATTTTACTTATTTGCTTTTCTATCACTTTGTGATGTAGGACAGCTTGGAGGGCTAGGTTTTATGATAATAATAGCTTAAAATTCTTGATAAAACAGGGAAAATTCAATGGAAAAGGAAAGATTCTTGAGCTTCGGTCCTAGGGGATAGGGTTCCTTGATTGCTTCACACTACCAAGATGAATAAACGCTAAGCATAGCACTTAGGGTTCCTTAGGAGTCACACCTAAGGTTTACCGCGATAGACAATCACAATAGAAATATAGCAATAATGCTTAAAACTCTCTTATCATAATCTGTCTCCAAAAGAAAGAGCACATTGATATTTATATAGGCTACAACTCCTATTTCAAAAACCGAACTTTAGACTCCAAGTAGAAAACTCACAAACTTGACTTAAAAATCAATATCTAATAGGATAAGGATAGCCAAACTATTCTGTACTAAATCCTATTGTAAATGTAAAATACCAAATATAATCCTAAATCGATAAAATATTACAGTCAAACACCATAAATACAGTAAAGTGGCAAAATAAAAAAAAAAGTTATGGCTCACTTGTCTTCTTAGCATATTGCATCACTTTGTTAACATGGACTTTTTTCTAATATTTTAATTTCTCGAATTAAATTGTTAAATAAGGGTATGAGTATAATGAAGTAGTGATCCTTAACCTTTGAACATGCTTAATTTTAATTGCGATGTTTTTTAAATCATCAAAATTTTGTCTTTTTTGTTAGATAAAATGGCCACATGGACGACCGCCTTTTGAACACATGGGAATTTAAAGATATCTAGATTCTTAAATGGAATAATTGAATAGTTAGGGACCAAAATGAGATTTTATTAAATGGCTATGGACTTACTGTGTGCTTTACTTAATATTGTGATGGTATTACAAGTTTTGTTATTATACTATTTTAATAATAATAATAGTTGCAATTTTAGAAGTATTAGTTCAAGTGAATTTATAAATAGGTCATAACAATCAATATTTTTATCTAATTAACAATTTAATTTAAGAAATTTGGGGAAAAATTCTCTAAGTTTTAGGTTTGCTTTATTTGAGCGCTTAAATTGTAATGAAGCTACCATGAAGCATTTGCGCATGGTTTCTACTATGGTTTGTGGTTTCTTTTGATCAACTATGTAGATTGCAATTACCTTTTAAGGATTAAAATGAACTTTTAAGAGACTAGTACCATTCTTTGCGGTGCAGGAGTAAAAGACCTTAATTGGTTGTTGGATGATCTCAGATTCATTATTGTACAATTTATTAGACATAGGAGATAGCTAACGTACAAACAATTTAGTTGAGCCAAGGAAAATAGATCAAGGATTAGAAATTAATTTGTTATTTAAATACTATAACTGTATACCTCAGGAACAAATGAAACTACACTTGTGAAATTTAATTAACTTAATTCTCGGGTTCGTCATGAAAAATTGGAGTTCCTTTTGAATTTCCTTCTTGAACAATGAAAACTACAGCATTCTCATCTACAATGTTTTGTTATAGCATCTAAACTGTCTTGGATTTAGGGGGACAACACAACAAATAAACATCCATGGAAGTTGCCTTATTGACTCCCAAAACAATACTATAAGAAGTGGTACTAAAGATCCCTTTTGTAATTGTACATGCATTCATAGCAATGTCATACTTAGATTTGGCCATTTCTTCATACAATCTCTTTAAAGATGGATCCGAGAAGTTAGTGTTCCTCTTCAAACCATTATAGAGAAAATTCATTATTTCTACATGGAGTTCAAACTATCTATGGGCTTTTAAACACCAATGTAGTACTTTTTCTCCATCAATAACACCTACCCATAATCTTTTTCCAAAAAAAAAAAAAGAAGAAAAAATTGGATTTTGTGTGATAAGTATTTTTCTTTTTTTAGAATCCAAACATTTATCTATCCATGCCATAAGCCATCAGCCATAAGGTCAGCACCTATTCTTCCAATACGTATATAATTATTTATTTCCTCTTGACCAAACAAACGAAAGGATAGAAATAAAGTAGTTTTTGTTTCAATGCTTTCTTTCCTTTTTTCCTCATACCAAACACATTGAGTACATATTGATGAGGAACTTTGATAATTTCAAGATTTATAAAATGAAAAGATTTTCGATTGTATCTATTTAAAATAATATCATTTATAATTGTATTGTTTAGATGAGAAACATTTTACAATGAAATTGCATGTTGAAATTTGATGAGATGAAGAAATTGTAAAATAATAAAGAAATAATGATGTTAAGGGTGGGAAAAATATAAAATGGAGAAAAATATGGAATAAGGATGCATTGGATTTGAAAGAAATGTATGGATATTTTACTAGTAATGACTTGAAAAAATCAAGAAATATTTTTAAAAATACCAAAAAAATCTCTAGAATAAAATTATTTTATTCTTCTATATTTTTCTTATTACAATATTAGAATTGCATGAAAATATATAGGCTAAAGATTGAATATTCTCAGCCTTAAAACTCAAGATTTTCATGCGTTAAAACAATTAATCAAAGGAGAAATTTATTCTGAAAATAAGAGACTTAACTAAAATAGATAAAGTCAACTAATCAAGTAATAATGAAGATTAGATTTTCACACTCTCTCTCAAGCTGGGTGGTAGATGTCAATCATGCCCAACTTGAACTTCAAATGCTTGAAGCTGTTTTGAGAGAGACCTTTAGTATGTTTGTAGTTTGGAGGTATGTGGGACTATAAATTAATCTAACAATTTCTTCCTTTATCTTCTGTTTGATGAAGTGACGATCAATCTCCACATGTTTATTCCTATCATGATGAATAGGATTTTTTGCTATACTTATGGCAGCTTTGTTGTCGCAGAATATCTTTATGGATTCTTGTGCAGAGACCTTTAACTCCTCTAGCAACCTTTTTATCCAAATTACCTCACATATGCCATGAGACAGCTCTAAACTCAGCTTCCGCGCTATTTCTAGCCACCACATATTGCTTTTTGCTTCGCCAAGTAACCAAATTTTCCCACACATAGGTACAATAACTAGTAGTTGATCTTCAGTCAATAACAGGTCCAGCCCAATCAACATCAATGTAAATTTCAACATTTCGGTGTGATGTCTTTTTAAAAAATAACCTTTTGCTAGGGCTCTTCTTTAGGTATTGTAAGATTCGATACACAGCCTTCAAGTGTTCCTCCGTTGGGTTGTTCATGAATCCGCTTACCATGCTAACCAAAAAATTGATATTTGGTCTTGTATGAGAGAGGTAGATGAGTTTCCCTACAAGTCTTTGATATCTGCCTTTATCTATCGATGGACTTCTTCCATTCTTACCTTATTCATTGTGTCCATAGAGGTGTTAGTAGGTTTGCATCCAAGCATTCCAATTTCCTTTAGTAAATCTAGCACATACTAATGCTGTGAAATAGAGATGCCGTTCCTTGAGTGAGCTACCTTCATGCCAAGAAAATATTTGAGGTGTCTAAATCTTTGATTTCAAATTCTTTGGCTAGGAGGTTCTTAAGGTTGCTAATTTCTTTCACATAGTCTTCAGTAAGAATAATGTCATCCACATAGACAATAAGGATGGGTTATTTTTCCTTCAAGTGAATATTTGACAAACATGGTGTGATCAGTCTGGCATTGTGAAAAATCATACTTTTTTACCACTTTTGTTAGTCTATCAAACCATGTATGTGGGGATTGTTTGAGACCATATAAAGACTTTTGAAGTTTACAAACCTTGCTAGAATTGTCCTAGTTTTTGAATCCTGGAGGGATTTCCATGTAAACTTCTTATTCTAGGTCGCCATTAAGAAATGTATTTTTGACATCTAGTTGGTGGAGTGGCCAATCTAGACTTGCTGCCAATGATAATAACGTCGGGATTGAATTAAGTTTAGCAACCGGAACAAATGTCTCTTTATAGTCAACACTATAAGATTGAGTAAATCCTTTTGTTACAAGGCGAGCTTTAAATCCGTTAATACTTCCATTTGCACCAAACTGGATTTTTACCTTTGAGTAATTCTGAAATCTCCCATGTTTTGTTCTTTTCTAGGGTCTTGATTTTCTTTCAAAATAGCTATCTTCCATTTTGGTTGCATGAGTGCTTCATAAATATTATTGTGAATCTGCATATTGTTTAGTGTGGTAACAAAAGCCCGATAACTGGGTGATAAACCTTCATAAGAAACCACATTACAAATTGGGTGTTGAGTACATGATCTCACAGCTTTCCTTAGAGCAATCGGTTGATCAAGATCATTAAAAGATTCAATTAAATCAGATTCAGTAAGAGTGTTACCAGTGTTGGTTCAAGTATCTTTGGAATCGGTTCAGATTCTTAGCTTTACTTTGAAGGTGTACATTCTCCTAGATCATTAAATTTTGTTGAAAAGATTCGTCAGCCATCTTATCCTAATTTCACCCAAGCATTTCCAAACTTCAATCGAGATTCCATTAGATCCTATAATTGTTTTTTGCTTTCATCCTTTTCAAAGCCTTTTTAATCTCATGCCTTTAATATTTTGTTTAAACATGATTTATATCTTTAAAAGGTATGTTAAGCCCAACAATGTTATGCTCAAAATTGCCATTAAAGAGATTATTAAAATAATCTCTCCATCTCTTCTTAATCTCATCTTTCACCAAAACTCTTTCGTAATCGCCTTTGATGCATCTTAGCCATTAAGATCCATACTTTTTTAATTCCTCATTTTAGTAATTTTGAACGACTCTTTTTGTCCATCTCTTATCTTTAGTTTTCTACATGATTCCTCATGGATCCTAGTGTTTGAATCTTGAATAGCCTATTTGGCTTTCTTTTTTGTTGTCTTATACTTTAGATAACTTGTCTCATCCCTATTGTTCCTTAAATTCCTATGACACTCCTGCTTAGCTTTAATAGTTATTTTCACATCCTCATTCCATTACCAAGATTTTTTTTTTCCTAGTAGTGCATGACCCCTAGATTTGCCAAGTGTCTCTTTAGCATCCCTTTGATTCTGGTAGAAATATTTTTTCGCATTACTTCTACCTATCAACTTTCTAATCAACTACTTTTACCAATTTATCCTTAAAAGCTATCATTTTATCCCCTTCTAGTTGCACCACTTAATATGTGGTTTATGACTTTGACGTATCCTTTTTGACCCCCAGAAGTGAAAGATATCTAGAACTAGCTGTCTGTGTTGTGTTATCACACTCTCACTTGATATAACCTTGCAATCTTTGCCGCTACTTATATCCTTTTTCCTCGTAAAAAAGAAGTTAATTTTACTAGCATTTGACCAACTCCTAAAAGTCACCAAATGTGATTCTCTTTTCCTAAAACATGTGCTTAATATAGTTAGGTAAAATGCAGAAGCAAACTCTAGAATATTATCTCCTATACCGTTTCTTTCTCCAAAGCTATATCCTCCATACACCTTTTAAAGTCACTATAATCCTTGCTTACGTGACCATTCATGTTTCCTCCAATAAACAACTTTTTTCTGTTTAGTATAGCTTGCACTATCTCATCTAGATCTTCTCAAAATTTTTGCTTACTCATCTAATTGAAACCTATTTGCGGGGCATAAACACTAATGATGTTAATAGTTTCCTGTCCTAATATAAGTTTAACATGTAAAATTCTCTCTCTTTCTTTCAACCTCAACTACATCATATTTTTAATTCTTATCTACAATTATCCTTATTCTATTTTTACTCTTTTCCTTACTTGTGTACCAAAGTTTAGAGTTCCATGTTTCTATCTATCTAGCTTTTTCCCCTACCCATTTAGTTTCTTGGAGATACATGATATAAATTCCTCTCCTAATCATGATCTCTCTTATCAATACTAGTTTACCAGTTAATGATCCTATATTTCAAGTAGCTAAGTGTAACTTATCCTCATGGATTAGCTTATTTACTCATATTTGTCCATTAAAACACGAGAGCCCTTGCCTATTTGACACCACACCCGGGCAGCAATATGGCGCGTTGCTTTCGGGTGATGACTTAGCTACCCTTGCCCATTTAACACTACACCCAAGCTTCGATGTAGCATGCTGCTGGGAGGAAATGACCTAATGAAAATTCTTATTTTGGTCTCTCGTTATGGTTTGACTATGTTTTACGTTGATGTCATTCTATTGCAATCCTCCTCGCTTTATCAGGGCTTGGTACCGGTAATGTGATAACACACAAGCAGAGTTTAATAGAGTTATTGTATGTAATATAAACCTTCTCTTCCGATTTTGACAAAAAGTTAATGCAAAATGGAAAGGTAAAATGAATATGTAAGTTGGATATTCCATTTAGACCTACACGATGTGGACTCCTATAGGTGTTAAGGTAATACACTAGCCCTATGTTCACAGAATTTGATGTGTTGAAATTCTACTGTACTCTTTGGTAGTATCGTCTTACCATCAGTCCTTGTTTAGGAGGTTTTGCCTATGTTATTATTATTATTTTTTTAAGCACCCGAGTACTAACCTCTTGTCAAATACCAATGCCAAATGTTTTCTATTGACTTGATACTAGGACTTGAGATTGTCGTAATATTTGGTTCTTCAGCAAAACATGCAGAGGTATGTATTGAATGTCTGGCTTATATGATCTGTTCATGTTAACATGATGCATGTTGAAGTGTTTTATCCAAGGTCTTTTTAAGCTTTCATTGTAATATAGATGCATGTTGATACTGATCTTTTTGTTCCTTTATATCCATATATCTATATGTTGCATATTTATATGGAAGGAAAAACCTGAATTGATTGGAAACTTTATACTCCTTCCAGGTTTGCGAGTTAATATTTTGATGGGTGAGATATTTACAGTTACAGTTATCATCGTGGCGCTTGATGCAACTGCAAATGGGCTTGATGTGTTTCGTCATCCTTTTCCCCTAATCCTTTTTCCGTTTTCATGAACTGCCTTTCTACAAGGGAAAAAAAGGGTGTAGAGGGTTTCTTTTCCAATGCTTACATTGTAGAGGATTTCTTTCCAATGCTTACATTTTTGAGAAGTTGCACATATAGCTCTTCTCTCTCGGTCTTTCTGCAACCAGTTAAGCTGCTATATATATCAACTTTATTTTGTGATTCAACTGTAATGAAAAGCTTGGAATATCAGTACACCATCTTTCTTAAACATAAATCTAACATGAGCTTAGCTGTTGCATTTTATATAAAGACAACCTCTAGTATGATTTAAGTGGTTTGGTGCGTTTCCTATTTGTAACCGAGTTGGCTTTTGTTACTACAGCGTCAACATGAAGGGTATTAGAATATTAGGTTTAGTTGGTCTATCTATTGTTGGCCGTTCTCTGCTTCTGATTTACGCTCAATAATTTTTATTGTTCTTCTAAAGCATTTTTTTTTTTTTTATTTCTTTTGTTTTCTAAATACTCTACTCTTGCTCTGTAATTGTACAATCTCCTACGCGTAGGGATTTTGTGCATATATAATAAAAGGAATTGATTTTTTTTCCCCGAAATCAATTCATTTATATAACGTTTTCAATGCTGGACTTTTATTTACGATGGTATATTTACATTTTTCTAACATTTTTTTTCTTTTTTGAATAGAAAAAGTATGTTGTGCACGTAAAATTATAAGGAAAAAACGTAGTGCATGGTGCACGTGGAGGGATAATCCTGGACAAGTGTGTAAGTATTGTTAATTTCAAATTTTAACACAAATTTATGAGTGTATCACAAAGAACTTTTATTTAAGGGTGATATGGAAATATGTCCGAAGTAAATTACAAAATGGAAAGTTGCTAGGTATTTCACTGAAGCCGCTAAGTTCGATCTATATTAGTATTTAAATATGTATAAAGTGAAGTGGATCCAAATTTATTATTACATTTATGTATATTATTTATTTTTTTGAAAAAATAATGCATATTCATTTACTGATAATTCACATTTGAATAATAATTTCATGCATGAAAGCAAGGTAGTCTTCGACCCAGTGCAATTTTTCATATAACTCCAATCCATGTACTGCCAATCTATGCGCAGCAACATTCCTTGTTCTTCTAATATGCTGTGTTGTGCATCATGTAGTTCTCTTATTTTCTATCGTGCTTCTTCAATTATTAAACCTGTAGGAGACATATTTTTAGTCCATGATCGGAGCTTGTTGATGATCATCAGTGCATCTTTTTCTAGCTCAATTCCTTATCCTCAGATCCCTTGCAAAGTCCACAGCACGAACTGTTGCTGCAACTTCCATGGCGAAAAGGTTCGTCATCTAAGGTAACCTATCACTATGGGCTCCCAATACTCTACCTTCCTCATCCCTAATTGTCACCCCTATCCCTCCTTTTCTTTTTGCCTTAACCACGGCTCCATCAAAATCCACCTTGATGGTGCCTCTTCCTAGAGGTCTGCATTGTCCTGCTTCCGCAATACTCATTCCCATTTGTTTCTGGTGTACCTTATTAAATTCCTTCACATACTTCCTTGTGAAGCTAGCAACATTTTTTGTTTCCTTTCTTTTTTCCCCGCGGTAATCATAGTTTCGATCATTCCAAATTATCTACATTCTAACCATGAATGTCTGCAGTTTCTCTCCTGTGGCATTAGTGATTACCTCAGAAAACTAGTCTAGTGCCAACAATTCCCATTTTCTTCCTCGTTCCACTGGAAACTTAATTTTTGCCACACTCCCTTTGCCAAATGACACTCTTTTACTGCATGTAGAACTATTTCAGGGTTTTGATTACATCTCTGGCACATAACCTCCTCTGGTATTCTTTTTTTTGCCAGATTTGTCATTACAGGGAGAAAACCCTTCCCCACTTTCCATGTTAACACCTTAATTTTTGTTGGCATTTGTACGTCCTATATCCTTGTACATACTTTTTGTCTTCCCCTTATGTCTTCATTGTTTTCTTCTGTTGATCTATACTCTTGTGATAGCTTACATAATAGCTTGTAATCACTTTGCACAGTATACTCCGCCTTGTTGTCAAAATGCCATACTAAAGTGTTTGGCCTATCTAGTTTGCTAAGGGGGATTGCACATGCTTCCTCACTTGAAAACATCTCGTGTATCATATCTCATTTCCACGTACGGATATTCTCCTCAATTAAATCTACCTCCAATGTCTCATAATTATGGTTCCTTGGTGAGTAAGGCGTTAACAGAGGAGAGGATGGAATTCATTTATCAGTCCAAACACTAATTGACTGACCATTCCCCACTCGCCACCTTAGGCCTTGTCGTAGAACTACCTTAGTTGCCTATATGCTAGTCCATGTGAGTAGGGGTGTGATCCTACTTTGGAATCAAGGAAAGAAACATTTGGGAAGTATTTGTCTTTCAAGATTCTATGAGCTAGAGTGTCAGGATTCGTTAGAATCCTCCATTCCATTCTTATTTTGCTAAAAGGGCCCTGTTGAACTCCCCCATCTCTCTAAACCCCATATCTCTATCTTTTTTTTGCCTTTACCAATTCCTTCCAATTCTGCCAGTATATTGTTCTTAACTCCTTATTGTTTCCCCACCAATAATTGTTAAGCAATTTATTGATCTCTTCACATAGTGTTTTTGGAAGAAGAAAGCAACTTATTGCATAAATAGGAATTGATTGAAGAATGGATTTTATGAAGACCTCCTTTCCCCCCAATGACAACAATCTCTGACATCTTCCATTCATACTTGCCCTTATTCAGTCCTTTAGGCCTGTAAAAGCCCTTCTCTTGTCTTTTCCTACCATTGTTGGCAGACCCAAGTACTTCTCTACACTTGTCTCATTCACACCAAACATTCTCCTTATCTCCTCCCTTCGTCTTTCTCTGGTGTTGTTATTAAAGAAAAGGGCCGATTTGTCAAGATTTATTTTTTAACCCGATCTTTCTTCATATCACTTTAGTACGTCCATCACTTTCTCACTTTCACCTCTATTAGCCATTGCAAGTAGGAAACTATCAATTGCAAAGAATAAGTGATCAACTTGAAGTCCATTTTGGCTCGCCCGTACTCTATGTAGCAACCCCTGATCTTGGAACTTCTTTACTAAGGCAGAGAGACTTTCAGTACACAAAAGAAATAAATATGGTGATAGTGGATCTCCTTGATGGAGACCCCTCTCAGGAAATATTTCATTTGTGAACCCTCGATTGACCATAATCGAATATGAGACAGATCTTACACAATTCATTGCATTAAAGATCCACCTATCTTGAAACCCCATCCTATCCATTATTACCTCTAAGAAACT
Source organism: Durio zibethinus (assembly GCF_047325235.1). Classification (NCBI taxonomy): domain Eukaryota; kingdom Viridiplantae; phylum Streptophyta; class Magnoliopsida; order Malvales; family Malvaceae; genus Durio; species Durio zibethinus. The sequence continues at coordinate 12,850,129 of NC_143162.1, forward strand.
CCACTCCACCTGATCATAAGCCTTGCTCATGTCAATTTTTAAAGCAAAGAAACCCTTTCTCCCATGTTTCTTGTTCTTAAAATGGAACATAAGTTCGTAGGCAACCAAAATGTTATCAAAAATTAATCTACTAGGAACAAAGCACTATGTGTTTCACTAATACAATGCAGGAGAATAATCTTAAGCCTAAAACTTTTAAGATGATTTTATAGATCACATTACATAAGCTAATAGGCCTAAATTGGGTTATGTATTTGTGATCCTTAATCTTAGGGATTAAGACAATATTAGTTTTGTTGATCTCAGATAAGTTCCTTTCTCCCCTAAGGCAAGACAAACAAAAATTGGTTACATCTCTTCCCACAATATGCTAATATTTGTGGAAAAATAAAACAAGCATACCGTCAAGACCAGGTAATTTGTTTGGACTCATCTGTTTGACCACTCTGTGAATTTCCTCTTCAACGAATTCTGCGATAAGGAGATTATTCATCTCATCAGTGATGCAAGGTTCCACAATTCCCAGTACATCATCAAAATTTGATGCATTATTATACTTGAAGAGCCCCTTGAAATATCCAGTAGCTATCCTTACAATGCGATCTTTTTCATCACACCATTCGTCATTTTCATCCATTAACCTCATAATCAAATTTGTCTTTTTCCTGGTTGAAGCATTGGCATGAAAGAAACCTGTACTTATATCCCCCACTTTAAGCCATTGTATCCTCGACCTTTGTCTTCAATAAGCCTCTTCCTTTTCAAGCCAACTATTAAGCTCTTCCCTTGTTTTAGCCTTTAATCGATCCTTATTTTGTAATGACAAACATTAAGCTAAATAAGTATGATTAAGATTTTGAAAAAAATTTATTTAGTACATGTTCTTAAGTTTTACATTTTGGTACTGAATAAATAATATGATTTTCAAAGTATAAACAAACCTTTCTTTATGTTTTCTTATTTCTCAAATCTAAACTATCTTTAAACATTATTTATTTGAACTTAAATGTCCAAATGTTGTTTTTAAAGTAAACTTATTCATTTTGGATTCAATACAATTTTGATAATATTGGTTTTGAGAAATTTATTAACTTACAAAAGTTGTTTTATAAGAATAAAGTTTTCAAACACTAAACTTGTTTTATTTTTCTGTGTTAATTCATAAAGATTTAATATTTAAATTTTATATGGTTGGAAAGCTCTTTGAGTTTACTTTCTAATGGATCAAACAAAATCAAAATCCAAATTTTTTAAGAAAAGATTGAATTTTTACTAGACAGTTTGTAGTTGTCTAAAAACTGCACAAAGGGTAGTTTTGAAAATTCACTATAATTCGTATACAATGAACTAGTTGATAAATTTTATATGGCTAGTAAGCCCTTTAAGTCTAGTTTCTAAATCTTCGAACGGTTTTTGATTTGGAATTTTATAACTCAAGACGTGATCAAATTAGTGAGTGGAGTGCAAAACAAGAGACAACCACCCAGCTTGATCAAATCAATCCCATCCCTGTAAGGATCAATTGGTTAGTGTTTCAGAATGACCCGATCAATCCCTCATTTAAGGGATCGATCCATTTTTTATAGAAAGAGTTTTTTGAGTTTAAAACATGTAAAAGGGATCGATCTCCCACATAGGGGATCAATCAGTTAGGTAGGGGATCGATCAGGTCTTTTACCTGATCGATTAGGCCTGCCCAGAGATGTGCATAACGGCTAGTTTTTCAAGCTTCCAATGGGCATTTCTTCGTCCAAACCATCCCCAATGCCTAGTTCTTCAATTCTTCTATAAATTGGGCATTCCAACACACCAAGAAGATTGTGAATCAAGAAAGCAAGAACCAACATGCAATATTTTCGTTTTCTCAAAGAATCAAGAGTTGTTAGAGCTTAAAAATCCATATCTTTTGTATTTATTGTATCCAAATCATATTTGTTGTTCATTCATCATTTCCTTATACTTAAACTTGGCAAATAGTTAGCCTTTGAGAGTTTTTTAAGTTTGCATTTCTATTAAGTGATTTTGTAATCAAGAGTTGAGGTATCCTCTTGAATTTGTGAGATTGAAAGGTTGCTACTTAGCCTAGAAAGTATAGAGTGTTAGGTTGCTATCTAAGCCTTAAGAAAAAGATAGAGTTGTAATTTCAATTCAAGAATAATGGATTGAAGCCTTGGTGTGTACAACCAAAAAGAGAGGACATAGATGCCTTATGGAAAAGGACTAAACCCCTATAAATCCTTGTATTTGATTTCTTTATCCTTATCTCTTTACTTTGCATTTGGTTTAAGATTATCAATTTATTGTTATTTGTGTCATATTTTGATATTGATATTAATTTTCCATTCAATTATATTAAAATCATTGTTTTGGAAGAATTTGGAGAGATCCAATTTACCCCCATTTTGGTTCACCATCTCACCTAAATAGCTAACAATTTGTATTAAAGCTTTGATCTCTTTTTATAGGTTTAACTATCTTGAGTAAAGATTCTATGGCTCAATTTAGGTTCTAAGATGGTGAAGAAGTCCTCAAAGCTCCTATGTTCAACAAATATGAGTTTGTGAATGGAAAATGAGGATGGAGGTGTGCATAGTGGCTCAAGATTTTAGAGCTTGGAATGTGGTTGAAAAAGGGCTTGAAACTCCTTCCAAAGATGTAAACTACATGAAGCAAATAATGGATGATGCAAAGGCTAAGTGCATTTTCTATGGAGCTTTAGATGCATACTACTTCAACTTGGTCTCAAATTACTCCACTTCAAATGGGGTATGGAGAAAGTTAGAGAAAATACATGAAAGACAAACCTCCAACCGAAATACATAATGTCTCATGGCTTTTAAAGATCCGGAGGTAACCTCAAATTTTATTGATTCAAATTCATATATTTTTGATAAATTGCAAGTTGCTTAAAATGAGCTAAATGTTGAATGTGAATCAATGAAGAGGAAATATAAGAAAATGATTTCAAAATTGAATGTTGAAAATGATTTTGTGATGAATGGAAAAAATATTTTGGAAAAAGAAAATGAAAAATTGAAAATAGACTTTGAAACCTCTCAAAGTAGAGATGAATTTTTAGAAAAAGCAATAATTGTTTTGAAAAAGAAATTTGATGAATTGATGAATGAAAAACAAAAGCTTTTAAAGAGTTCATTAAGTAATAAAAAGATTAAATGCAATTTTTGTCATTTTTATGGTCATATTGTTATAACGTATCAATCCAAAGATTAGATTGTTAGACACAAAAATTTAAAGAATTGTGAAAAATACGAAAAGTCACCACCAATAATTTTTAGGGTGTGATTGGCCACCCAAAAATCTTATCTTTTTTTATAAATAATAAAACGGGTTTAAAGCCTTATTAAAAAGATGATTTTTGTTTATGAAAACAAGATCAGGTTCATGAGTTAATTATGTGTGGGGAAAAATTAGCACCCCTACAACGCCCAAAAATTGGCATTAATTAATTATGCACCATTAACAATTTTTAACAAAAACGATTTTCTATATGAAATTTAAATGTAATTCCCTTTGTTTGTAAGAAATAAAATTAGTTTTAAAAAATCTTTTATTGAGGAATATAAAGAAAATCTTCAAATTAAAGAAATACCCTTTAAAACAACGACATAAAGGCAGAATTCGAACATCATCTTTTCATTTAAGATTTATCATAACATTCCTTCTAAAAATAATAAAATAACATTCTTTGTAAATGATAATTATTGATGACTCTTCAACATCTAGATAGAGTATCAATCAATTATATTTCATGGAATGCTATTTTAATTTTATTTATTCAAAACTAAAAATTTTAAGAAAACTTTTGATGTAAAAAAAATGGAATATAACACAATTAATACTAAAGATCTATACTAAAGTGAACATGTATATATGCATTATAAATGAAGATATTAATTTAAAAACAAAACATATGCAAAATGATGATTAAGTATAAATTTAAGAATCGAGTTTTCAAATATAAAGTGACCACCTGGACTCTCCAATATTTAAGCAAAGTTTGGGTGCAAATTTTTATATTTAAAAATCTTGTCCTATTATCTTTTATTAATTCATGTATTTTTATAATTGTGGTTTAAACAAAATGAACTTATTTCGAGTTTGCAGAAATGTATGAAAATTTTTAATGAAATAAAGTTTTTTAATTACCCCAACATCTAGGTAGCATTCGAGAACAGATTATTTCATAAAAAGTTTTCATGCAAATCTTTAGAAGTTTAAAAATGAATTAGACTTGGGTTTAAATTTTAAGAAATCACAAGCCTCTCTAATAGTCTCCAACATCTAGACAGACTTTTGGAGTAAGCTTGTTTTTTATAATTCTTAAAAAAAATGAATTATTATTCGAAAGTAGTTTTGTTTTTCATAATTTCTAGGACATAATCTTTATAATTAATTAGAACATGCTTATTTTAAATTTTATGCTCTATATTTCCTTTCCCATTAAAAATTATTATTATTTATTTATTATTTTATTTTTATTACTTGATAATTCAGCAACATTTAGGTGGAATTATCTTTTTCTTTAAAAAACGATTTTGAATCCCTCAAACATCTAGGTAGGGACTTAAAATTTTATTATTATTATTATTATTATTATTATTATATTTTGGTAGATTAAAAATGCAGGGAAATGCATGACATCAAGAGCAATATTAAAGCATGAAAAATGAAATGACCTAGTAAGTATAGAGATTCAAACATTAGTACACAGAATCTTAATTTTAGCAACAATGAAATAAATACACATGAGGATGAAGACAAACAAATCAAGTTGTCCGCCAATAAGCTATAACTAACCTAAGATGGAAACCATAGGTACTTAAACTTTTAAAAGAAAGACCTATAATATCTACAAGTGGCTTGTCTATAACCATAGGTAGAAACATGCTCACTTGGCTAATGGCTAGGTTTTACACGTTATTACCTCACATGCAAATAGAATGGTTGGAAGCAATATGCCTACTGCCATATAAAAACAATTAAGAAATTATGCTTTGGATGAAGACCCCATATGCATGCAAAAAGATTAGAAGCAATATGCTTACTAACATATAAAAACCATTTAAGAATAAAGCCTTCGATTTTTATTCTTTTCACTGTGAACTACCTTTGCATGAAAATGACATAATCAAAACCTATGAGACAAAATGAGGCCATAAACTTCTAAATAGTAAGCATGGAGCAAGGTGACTTTTGCAGGTAAACCAAACTAAAACAACCAGTACAAAAACCATTTAAGAATAAAGCCTTCAATTTTTGTTCTTTTCACTGTGAACTACCTTTGCCTGAAAAGGACATAATCAAAACCTATGAGACAAAATGTGGCCATAAACTTCTAAATAGTGAGCATGGAACAAGACGACTTTTACAAGTAAACCAAACTGAAACAGCTAGCTAACCAAACCAAAACAACCAATATATGCAAGTAAACCAAACCGTAATAGCCAATATATGAAGGTAAACCCAATAAAAATAGAAAACAAATGCAGGTAACCTAAATCAAAACAGGCAACATGTGCAGGTAAACCAAACAACAAATATATGTAGATGAACCAAACTGAAACAACCAACACATGTAGGTAAACCAAATCGAAACAGCAAACATATAGGAAAACCAAATCGAAACAACAAGCATGTAGGCAAACCAAACTGAAACAACAACATGCAAGTAGACCAAATTGCAACAGCAAGCTTGCAGGTAGACTAAATCAAAACAGCAAATAGAAATTAAAATAGAAAAAAAGAAAAAAAACTTCAAATTTTCCAAACAACAAAAATGATAAGCAAACAATGGTGGGATCGTAAGTATATGAGATATTTTTCGTACATCTATGAGTGATTCACGCACTGGTTGAATAGACAAAATCATGAAGGACGTTAAGCAAACAATAATAATGATAGAACAAATTGTAGTACACATGAGACTTGTCTTACAAATGGTTTTTTTTTTCCTCTATCCTTTATACAATCAATAACAAGGATGTGTCAAAACAAATCTCATGTGGAAGGAAGAAACTGGAAAAAAAAACCTTGAAGCTTTGAGGCTTTTACAAGACCGCCCTAACATGAAATAAAAAGTTGGAAAAAACTCAAACTTTTAAACCTTTCTTCCCCTTCCAACAACTTGTCACTCCTTTCTTTGGAAACCATTTTTTGTTAATACCTTCTTTTCATGTCAAATGAGTGAGGTTGTATGGAATGGCATCTAATCGTGATTGCTTATGACTATGTGAAAAGACATCTAAACCGTGACTGCTTATGGAGAGCCAAACAGCACAGTTTGGTTGCTCCAAGCTAATTTTTAGATTTTTATTTGTTTTAGCTTAGGCTAACTAAAGACTATTCATGAAAGATGGAAAAGTAAAGGTGAATACTTTATGGTATAAGCTAAACTACTACTGCAACTAGAAGAAACGGAAACTATTTGGTAGAACAAAAGGGACAAAGGCCAACCATTTTGTAAAAAAGAAACATAAAACACATCAACATACACACCAAAGTCAAAGCATGCAAGGAAAAAATAAAAACATTTTGTAGAGAGGATCATGGTAAGTGTCTAAATGGTGAAAAAAAAAAACAAGATACAAAATGGCAACCATACACCCTTATCCATGAACAATGGGCTGTTTTACTTTTTTTAAACTTTTTCTATTTTTAGCTCATTTCTCTTTTGTGTTTGTGCTCTCTTTTTTTTTTTTTTTTACCAAAAGCCTCCTCTTTTCTGAGCTAGCCCTCCTCTCTTTTATCTAATTGACAGACCTTCCTTCAAGAAGAAAGATTTTAATCTTGATTGATAAAGACCATTTGAATGAAATCTCATTTGAGGGTTAAAGTTCCTATTTTTCTTCTTTCCAAGGAGCCACCTTTGGTCATTGGATCAAATGTCAGAAAAAAGATCCAATGGTCGACATTAAACATTGCAAAGGTGAAATTTTTATGCTCTAACCCATGAAAAAGATCATTTTACCCCTAGTGCAAAGTTTTTAATATTTTGATCATTTTCTTAGAAATCAATGTTTCAATGATCATTTTTAGGATTTTAAAGCACCAAAAATCATAAAATATTATGAAATTAAGCTTTGAAAAGTTTCATGAAATTTCAAAGTTGAGAAAGCCAAATTACGAAAATACCCTTACAAGGGTATTTTGGTAATTTCACACTTCTCGGGGTACAGCTATGATTTTAAATACACCAAAAACCATGAAACATTATAGAATTGAGATATGAAAAGTTTTGTGAAATTTTGAGCTCGAAAAGGCCAAATTACGAAAATACCCTTTAAATGTTATTTTGGTAATTTCACACTTTTCGGGGTACCACTATGGTTTCAAACTCACCAAAAATCATGAAATATTTTAAAATTGAGATATGGAATGTTTCATAAAAATCTGAGCTCAAAAAGGCCAAATTACAAAAATACCCTTAGAAAGATATTTTGGTAATTTCACCCTTCCCAAGGCACTATTGTGAATTTTAACACGAAAAAAATCATGAATTATTATAAAATTAAGATCTAAAAAGTTTACAAAAATTTGAGCTCAAAAAGATCAAATTACAAAAATACCCCTATAAAGGTATTTTGATAATTTCATCTTTCTTAAGGTACAATAAAAATTTTAGTGTTTTGAAAAAAATCCTAAATTTAATTTTGAACCACATTGATTTCAATTAGGTTTTTGAGTTTTGAGAATTACCCATGGCTCTTTCCATTTTGACTGAGTTTTTGTGAAATTTTGATTTTGTTTGACTAGATTTGACCTGGGTTGACTTTGGATCTCTAAATAAGCATGTTTGTGGGCTATTTATGGGTTGTAAATGGTCTTGGCCCATGTTCACAAATGAACCCTGGGTCAATTAAATTAAAATATGTCCTGAATAAAATTTAATCTCTACATTTACCCCTTTTTGCATATTTTTTAGAATCAGAATTAATGTAAAGACATAGACAACAATTTTGTCCAGAGGATACTTCCAAATAAAAACCTTTTTTTTATTTTTTGTTTTTTTAGTTATTTTTTGCTTTTGTTTTTTGTTTTTGTTTGTAAATTAATAAAATAAAAACTTAATAACTTTCGGGAATAAAACAAAAGATCATGCCTAGAGGTTTTATGAATCTCAACATTTTTGAATGCTCATCCTAATAAGAGGCATTAAAACTTTGAAAATTTAAAAATTTTTGCTCGGAGGTCTTGAAAATTATGCATGAAGGTTTTAGAGAATTCAAAATCTTTGAATGCTCCTCTAATTAGAGACCAAGAAACTTTAAAAAAATAAAATATTTTGTCCAAAGGTCTTAAAAATTATGCTTGGAGGTCTTAAAGATTTCAAAATCTTTGAATGTTCCTCATAAATTAGAGGCATCGAAACTTTAAAATGTAAGATGTTTTTCCTGAAGGTCTTAAAGATTGTGCCCGAAGGTCTTAAGGACTTCAAAAATCTTTGAATGCTCTTCATACATTTAAGGCGTAGAAACTTTAAAAATTTAAAATGTTTTGCCTAGAGGTCTTAAAGATTATGCCCAGAGGTTTTAAGGATTGTGCCCAAAGGTCTTAAAAATTGTGCCCAGAGGTCTTAAAGATTTCAAAAATCTTTGAATGCTCCTCATGCATTAGAGGCATTGAAACTTTAAAATGTAAAATGTTTTGCCCGAAGGTTTTAAAGAGTGTCTGGGTGCCAACTTAACTGGACATAAGTCTTATCTTGTATTAAAACTCTTCATCTCTTTTTTTCAACAATCCCTTCATTTTTTGTAGATAATTGTTTTTTCAACTTCTCAAACCTTTTTGATATTTTGATCTCTTGTCAAACTATTTTTTTCTCATCTTTTTCATAATAGACTTTTTTTTTCTCTTTTTTTTTTCATATTTACAAAATTGATAAATGCAATCATGATACAAATCTATTCACATCAAATGATGCTACTGGAAATGTCGATGCAAATGTCAATGCAAATGCAAGAATACGAATGCTTGATGCAAATATGTTTGACTTTTTCCTTTTACAATGCAAATGAAAATGTTCATTTCATGTAAATGCCCCTACAAATATCTTTTCTTAGGATGCAGATACAATGATGCAAATGCAAATTTCTTTCTTATGGTGCAAATAGAAATGTCTTCTATAAGTGCAAATGTAAGTGATGCAAATGCGAATGTCTTTCTTATGATGTAGATACAAGCAATGCAAATGCAAATGTCTTTTTTTTTTTGCACGATTTAGATATGAATGCAAATGTCTTTCTCATGATGCACATGTAAGTGCAAATGCGAGTTATGCAAATATGAATGTCCATTTTTTTTAGATGAAGATGCAAGTGATGCAAATATCTTTCTTATGATGCATACATAAGTGCGAATGCAAGTGATGCAAATATGAATGTCTTTCTTATGATGTAGATGCAAGTGATGCAAATGCTAATTTCTTTTTTATGATGCAAATACAAGTACGAATGCAAGTGATGCAAATACAATTGTCTTTTTCTATGATGTAGATGTGAATGCAAATGTGAATGCCTCTTTTGTGATGCAGATGCAAGTGATGCAAATGCTAATGTCTTTTTCATGATGTAAATGCAAGTGATCCAAATGCAAATATCTTTTTTTTTATGCAAATGGAAACGTATTTTTTCTTGTAATGCAGATGTGCTGCAAATGTAATTTTTTATTATTTTTTGAACGATCTCTATTCAATTTCAGTGTTTATTTTTTACCAGAAATGATCTCAGTATTCTATACAAAATGCTCAAATAATCTCTAAACTTTTCAAAAGTGTTTACAAAATTTATCCCACATAAAGTATCTTTACAATTAATGAGAAAAGTTGAAAGCACATGACTTTCGAATCTCTTGTAAATTGATGATTACTATTTGGAATGCTTATGGATGGCATGATTAGCAATTCAATTTTTTTTTCACTGGTGGGCATATTTCAAAGAAGGCTTGATATTACTATTTGGAATATTTGTGGATGGGGTGATAAATTTTCCACTGATAGGCATACTTCAAGGAAGGCTCAACGAGGGTTTATTTCTCTTGGGCTTATAAAAGAGATAACTTTTCTAAAACACTTTTCTTTTATTGAAAATATGATACTTAAATGTGCATAAAAGCTAATCAATATTTTTTGAGGAAGATTTAGGAAGAGAAAAGGCTATTTTTTTTTTTTAATTTTCGCACTTTGGTGAACTGTAAAGTCTTTAATGGGTACTGATCCTTTAAAAGATTTTGTGTTGTGACTTTTTATTCTGGATAAAACCTTGGAACTCTAAAATTCTTTTGGGGTCTTAAGAGTGGTTGTAGCTCTAACTGCCCTTTTTGGGTTTTCACCTTAGAGTTATATTTTCAAACACTAAAGAACTTGGAAAAATCTTGCCAAAATAATAGGTATAAACAAATTTTCAAGGACATAGCTTTTTAACTCAAGTATCCACATTTGATCAGAATGAAATTTTGAGGTACGTAATGTAGGCCAAGGTTCAGGGTTTTGAAAGAATGGATAAATAGACTCAAAATATATTATTTAGGGTAATTAGGCCAAGGATCTTATGGAGTATTCTCTGGACGAAAAGCCATGTGTCTATCATTCTTTGCTTTTTTTATTGTTTTTGATTAACAAACCATGCACTTAAAAAATTCAAAACTAATCCAAAAGAGGAAAAGAATTTTTCTAAAAAGGGTTAACGGTGTAAACAATAAATTATGTAATAAATGGGATTCAAAAGATTCATGGTCATTTATCCAAGAGAAACTCTTCAATTTTAAGCCTTTATGTTTGATGCAATATGGACTTTTCAAAGGTTGTAACGTAGGTTAAGGTTTAGGGTTATTAAAGAAAAGGATAAAAAGGCCCAAAACAAGTATTTAAGGGTATTTAAAATTTTTCCATTCGAATGATACACTTTGAGGTCATTCTTTTTTGCTTTCCAACTATTCATTTCTTTTATTTTTTCTTCTTTCTTCTTCCTTTTCTTTCATTTTTTTTTCTTTTTTTTCTTTTTTTTTTCTCTCACTGAGTGGATTTAAAACTTATTGTGAACTTTCATGTTGAGCCTTTAGCCCAACATACGAGATTCCATTTGGACATCTCCATTCTTAACCCTTAAATATGTTTCTTTTTTACCCTCTAGTATGGAGGGTGATCCTTAGTTAGGATTTTTTTTTAAAAGAATTGAATTAGGCTTAAAAGGTGTAGCAAGAGATAAATTTCTACATTTGTGAAAGGATAATGAAAGATGGCCATTTATCATTTCAAGTATAAAAACTTAAATTGAAGAGGAGTTCTCTTTAGGAAAATGATCTTGAAGAAAGGTTTTCATTTCAACAATTTTTTCTTTTATTTTTTTTTTCATTTTTCTCTTTTGGGCCTTTTTCTTGTTCCTTTTCCAAACCTTTGAATTTTTTACGACTTTATTGGAATTCATTTAGATTTCCTAAGTGCATGATATCATAACCATTTTTCATTTCTTTCTCTTATTTTTTGTTTATTTATTTTTTTTGGGACATTTGACTTCATCTTTAGCAATCAACTTCTTGACTTTTATTTTCTTGAAGCTTCATTCACTTTTTGCCTTGGACTCTCATTTTCATAGTGCATGTTAGACGTTCTCAATATTAGATACTTTCCTTGAAGTTGGGCTTTTGAAGATATCCTTATTTTGCCCTAAATGTAAAAAGCCATCCTTGGCCAGGGTTTATTTTGGGAACAATAAATTTAATAGGCTCAAAAGGATAGCAAATGAATAATTTTTTTATAAGCAAAGAATAGAGAAAGGTGGCCATTTATCATTTCAAACTTGATCACTTGGATAAAAGAGCAATGTATTTAAAGAAATAGGTAAAAACCTCATTTTTGTTTTTATTTTTTTTTGTTACAACCATCAATCATTTTTACGTGACTGATGCCCTATATTGTTTCCTGTTCAAGGTTCTTATCGGGTCATATAGGATGTCCAAAATTTGATTGCACATTTCACAAAAAGGCTTATTTTGGTTCCAAATCGTCTGGCATTTTAAGGTAAAAAGTTATTAAGGCATGAACAAATTGTCTTAGGCGAGAAGGAATTTTAATTCTTTTAATCACTATAACTTAAGACTTGAAACAATGATTGCTTGAGAAAGAAAGTTCAGGCATTTTTTGTGTTTATGTCATCGAAAGAATTGACAAGATTTGATACACATTGAATTACCATTTAAAAATTTGAAAGAGTATCTTGCTTGGTTTTCAAAATTCAAAATAAATTTTGAAATTGTTCTCTTTTGTTTATTACCCGAGAAAATATCATAGTTTCAATATATCAAATGATAGCACGGTTCGTAAGTGAAAATTCATATCTCTTAAAGGATTATGATTGGTGAGTAAAATTATTCAAAATGATTGAAACATAAGAGTGGTCAAGGAAAAAGTGTAATGATATTGGATGTGGTTTTTTTTTTTTCAAAAGTAATCACCAATTGCTTCGAGATTCTCACCATTGCAAATTTCTCTTTGAAATTTATTTTTTTGTTTCACCTTGAAAATTGCTTCTATAGGACTTTATTATGAATCATTTTTTTGTTTTTGTTTTTTATTGCAAAATTCTTTCCATTTTATGATTTGAAAAATTAATTATGTGGGACTATTATTCAAACAAATGCATAGAGATAAAATTTCATAGAAAAATAAAAAAACATTCTTTTTTTCAAAATAAAGTTTAACAAGAGTAATTTAAATAACTCCTAAGGATACCATGCACATATCATACATAAAAAAGTTAAAAATTCAAAAGAAAACTATCATATCTTGATCTTTCAGCAGTCAATACCTTTTCTCACATTTTAACTATTCACATTTTGTAACTAGATAGAGTTGAATTTCATTGTTCCATCAGTTTTGGAGTCAGTATAGCATTCTTGATAAGATCCTCATCATTTTCCTTCAGTTGTCTATATTTTTTAGTTGAATGGCAAATTGCCCCCATATGATAATCACACTTGCCATTAGGATCATAACTCTTTGCTGATGGATTAGGTGGTATTTTCAAAGGCACAGGAGTGAGGTATCAACCTTTTATTAGGAAAGGTAAAAAGTGAGAAATAGGGATTGGAAGTTTCTCTTATTCATTTCTTTTTCTTTTTGGATTTTTTATTGGTTGGGTGATAGGCTTAAATGTAGGGACAAGATTGTGAATGGTTATTTGGGGATGGGGACTTGTTGGAAAATTTAGATACTGGCTTGGTTGGCAAAGATATAGGCTTTGAGAGATACTGCTTATGACTGGGAAGTGGGGTTGATGAAAAGGATAAAAACTATATGGGATGAAGTTTTTGGGTAGATGCTCTTTAAGTGTGATTACTTGCACTTCCCTTTCTCTTTTTTCGTTGTATTTCCCTTTTCAGCATCACTACATCATTCAATTTAATCCTGTCATTAATGACTACATTTTCTATCATTTCCCTAGCAATCACCATGTCAACAAAGTCTTTGGAGATATTTCCAATCATTCTTTTGTAATACGAAGTATTTAGAGAATTAACAAATAGAATAAGGATTTCTTTCTTTGATAGAGGTGGTTGTTCTTAGGCTTTCATGTCTCTCCATTTATATGCATATTCCTTGAAAGTTTCAGTTGCCATTTTCTTTATATTTTGCAAGGACAACCCATTTGGTGCCATGTTTTCAACATACTTGTATTATGCTAGAAGGCTCTAGCAAAATCATTCCATGAGCAAATCTTACTTCTATCTAGTTGGACATACCACCTTGTTGCAGGCTCGGTGAGACTATCTTGAAAACAATGGATCAACAACTTATCATCATGAGTATAGCTTGCCATCTTTCGATAGTACATGGTAATGTGTGTTATAGGGCATTTTGTTTCATCATTCTTCTTGAAATTTGGAGCTTTAAATTTTATTGGAATAATGAGATCAAGCACTAGAGTAAGCTCATTAGCATTAACACTCCCATATATATCACAGCCTTCAATTGCCTTCAATCTCTCTTCTAACAGATTATATTTATCTTTCATCATCGTATCTCTTGATGGATTCAACATTCTTTCTAGTTGTTCTAATTCTTTTGGATCATCCAAATTAAACACATCAATGGAGTTGTAAGGAGAATGCTTGGGGTTGGCATTTATTTGAACTAGAGGCAACTTGGCAGAAGTATCCATATGAGGTTGATGAGTTGCTGAAGGTGGTTGTGACATATGAGGGTCTCGAACATATGGATATGTGAACCCAGATGGACACAATGGTGCTTCAACAACTATTTCTTTCATTGCCTATGTGTTTCAATGATTTTTTTTCTTTTTGTTCAACCTGCTAACATCTGTCTTAATTCTGCCAACTATTTATCCATAATCTGTTGCATTCTCTTAACTATTTTCCTACTCTCTCCTTAGGCCTTTTCCATTCTATCTATCCGAGTTGCATTTTTATTTTCCATGATTCTAGTAAAGTTTGAGTGTTGTAAGTGTACAAATTTAACTATTCTTGTTTCCTAGGATGCGTTATCCTTGAACCTTTAATTAATTATCAAAAGTCATAAATGCATGACATGGATCCTATTATTAAAACTTACAAAAATATCTTTTTGCTTTGAAGCTTTAACAAAAGTGTATTCACTATCACCATTCCTTGCTTTTAACAATGAATTCAAACAAATGATACATAATATGCAAGTCAAATTTTATTATTATTGAGGATAAGCTCAAATTCCCTTTATATTCAAGTCGGGTTAGACATTTCTTCTGCATCAAAAGTTTAGTAAAAATGTATTTGCAACCATCATTCTTTTTCATAAGCTCTTTTAGTCACACCATTGTAAATAGAGATGTCCGTTCATAGAAAATTCAAAAGTTTTTCTTCATTCCCAAAAGTTTCAAGTTTATACATCAAGAACAATCCTAGGACAAAGGCTAAAAAGTGCTAGACTAGCTCTTACTCCTCTTTGCCTCATCTAAGAAATCTAAAAGAAATTGACTAAGGTTGCTGGTAAGAATAACCCTTTGCCTTAAGCCTTAACACTACTTGCTAGCTTAGAATGGATCGATGAAGGATTTCTAGAAATAATTGGTTTCATTTGGACATCAAAACTCAAATATCTGACTTTCATCAATCTTTGTACCCTATGTTTCAAAGCTGTGCAGTCTTTCAAAGAATGGCCCGTGATACCAAGATGGTATTAATATCAGGCATTAGGGTCATAGCATTTGGGAAAATGTGGTTTGAAGGGTTCAACAAGGATGAGGCCAATGAGGTAGTTTTCTAAGAGAAGTAGGTATAACTCTATGTAGGACATGGGTATTAGGTCAATAGGGGTTTTTCCTTTGGTGATGCAAAAGTTTTTCTATTCTATGGTTGGCTTGCGTTACTAGTAAAATGGTGGTATAGTTAGTCTTGAAATGAATTGGGAAACTTTGGGTAAAAAATTAGATTGAACAGGTGGTTGTGAAATGTGAGGCGGTGGAAATGAATTCAAGTGTGGAATTCTCAGAGGTTGCATGGGGGCCTACTCTTAGTTGCTTAGATAAGAGGTTTAATGCAGTCATGAGAAGGATTTAATTACGGGTTTGAACTTGGAATAGTTGGTGAGGGTTGTTTGAAGCTAGGTGACTCCGTCTTGGAAATCAAACTTTTGAGTTCAATTATTTGTGTGGCCAATTCATCCATTCCACTTTTGAGCTCGCCCAAACTTTGGTCACTGTTCAAATCACCCAATGCCTTAGTATGCTCAGGAAAAATGTTGGAACCAACAAGATCCAGTTGATTTTGATTTGATGGAATCAAAATTGACAACGATCCTTGAGAGACAACAAACTCAACCATACCACTAGCTTTAACCATTTCCATCAATTGAGCCATCTGTTGTTTCATCTCTCGAAGCTTGAGCCAAAATTTCTCTTGATTCAACTCTAAAGCACTAATCCTTGATGCCAATTGATCTCCTATTTTTGCCATTCTAATTTTCACCAAGATAGACACTTTATTCTGGGACTGTTAGCTTTATAGGTTAAATAGTGATCCAAGAGGGGGGTGAATTGAATCTCTCCAAATTCTTCTCAAATAATGATTTCAATATAGTTGAATGGAAATTAAGACAATAAGCCCTTTTGATGAAAATATAATGAAAACAATAACAATTAATGAACTTAAAATAAAATATGGACAATAATAAATTATAAGGAGATAGGGATAAAAAAATCAAACACAATGATTTATAAAGGTCCGGTCCTTCTCCACAAAGCACCTACATCTTCTCTTTTGGTTGTCCACACTAAGGCTCCAATCCACTATGTGTTGACGATTATAAACAAGCTTCTCAAAGCTTTACAAACTCAACATTACACACTCGTAAGGGTTATCCTGCCTCTTAAGCTTACAAGCACACAATACAAATTTTTTGAAGTGTTTTGCAAACTCTAAGAACCTTTCAAAGGTTGGGTGTTTGCTAATTTGAAGTATACAAGGGTATAGACAAGAAAATGATGAATGAACAACAAAAATAATTTGGATACAATAAATGCAAAGATATAGACTTTGAAGCTCTAAAAACTCTTGATTATTTGAGAGAATGAAAATATTGCTTGTTGGCTCTTGCTCTCTTGATTCATCAATCTCCTTGGTGTGTTGGAGTGCTCAATTTATAGATAAATTGAAGAAGTAGCCATTGGAAGTGTTTGGGAAGTGAAAGTAGCTGTGAATCCTTGATAAAATAGCGTTGGAGTAATTTTGGCCTTCAGGGGATCGATCGCCTCCTTTAGGGGATTGATTGGTTCATGTTTTGAACTAATTTCCCTTTGAAAATAGCCTAACCGATTGATCCCTTTTGTAGGGGATCGATCTCTTTTCTAAATTTTTGGTTCTAGAAGCATTTTGTTTGAAAAGCAATCAATCCCTTCCAAAAGGGATCGATCTTGTCCATGCTGGGTGGTAGTTTCACGTTTTGCACTCTACTTACTAATTTGATCATAACTTGAGTTATACAAATCCAAATCACAAACCGTTTGAAGATTTAGAAACTAGACTTAAAGGCCTTTTTATAACAAAAATTATATAAGCATGATTTTCCAAACATGATGAGCACATATGCTATAGCAAAGAAATAATGAAAGCATAATTGTTCAATTATAATCCAAATTATTTCAATGCATAACAATGTACTTAATCTAAGCATATGCAAGTAATCAAACATATATTTATTTAAAAAAAAAATCACACAAGCATATGCAAGAACATTTCAAAACATGTATAGCAGTATACCAAAAAAAATGCAAACCTTTAGACACAATATGGTACATGCTATCTCAATGGACTCAATCAGTGAACATGTTCAAAGAAATCAATCTATTTAAATCATGTCCATGTCCAAAGATTCAAATAAATATTCATGCAATTAAAACTATTAATCAAAGCAATCAAGAAGTAGGCATGAATATTAATGAATGTGAATTAATCAATCCAAGCTTTAAAAAAATTATTAAGACAAATTTTATCAAGTAGCTTGGTGATTAATTTGTGCAAAGTGTTCACAAATTCAAACACAATATCTCATTTTTGCACCTATAAAAGCAAACATCTATCAAATCATGCATTAAACATTATAAATCATAGGCACATAGCATAGATTCAATATAGTTACCTCCATCCTTATTAAGTTATGTTGTTGTGCTCATTATAGTTGAGTGAGGCTTTGAATCCTCCAATCCACATCATTTGAGCTAGTCTTTTGTGTACTTGGGCTTGACTGATGAGGATGACATACTTTGCTTGCTATACTTGAAATTCCAAAAATGTTGGCTCATCCATGCTCATTTCAAGTTCTCCTAGCATAGACTTAAAAAAATTTCTTGACAAAGGATTTTCATTAGAAGCATCAAGAAAATCAATTGATCAAAATTATACCAATTGTTAGAAAACAATTCCATATTCTAAGTCATTATAGGCAAAAGAAAATTTATTCACTAAGCATAAGTTGCCAATTGCAAGGGAGATATATACTTAAGCTAGAGGCCATATATCAATTTAAACATCAAATAGCACAAGAATGGCACTAAAGCAAAAATTCTCTTGTAATGTGCACAAATCAAACCTTTTAGATCATTCATGTATATTCAAGAACTCACCAAAGAATATGTCAAAATAAATTTTAGGCCATATGAAAACTAAAAACTCAAGGAAGATATATTTATCATCAAAAACATATTCAAGAAAATTTTAGCACAAAAACATAAATATGTCTACACAAATTATAGGCCATAATCAACAATGACTTAAGCTAAAAATAAACATCATAAGAAAATCACTCACTTAAGTCATTTGCAAGCATGTCAAGTAAAGATAAATTATATTTACCATATATGAACACACTTGACAAGAACAATAGATGAACTAACAACATATATCATTAAACACAATTAGTTCATCAATACTTAATCTCAAACCAGAAGATAAGTCAATTAAGCACAAGTTCCAAAATATTTCACAAAATTAATAAATCAATTTAGCACAAGAGCAAGTATATTTAAAAATATTTTAAAAATCAAGAGATAAAAAATTTAAGTATTTTCAAATCATAAGCATTAAGGTCAAATTGAATTAATGATCATACAAGCATATATCTTGACCAAGACTAAAGATGAACCTAGAATCAATATATTTCATTTAAGCACATAATGTTCATCAATTCATCACCACAAGAGAAGAAATAAATATTGAATTAATAAGGATAAAGAATTAAAGCATATTTCAAGACTATTTTATAAGAAATCAAAAGATGAACAATCAAACAACAATATTTATAATTTAAGCAGAAGATGTTCATAAATTCATAAATCAATAGTTATAACAATTTAGAATATAACAATTTATTTAGTACATGTTCTTAAGTTTTATATTTTGGTACCAAATAAATAATATGATTTTCAAAGCTTAAACAAACTTTTCTTTGTTTTCATATTTCTTAAACCAAATCTATCTTTAAAGATTATTTATTTGAGAAATATGAAAACAAAGAAAGGTTTGTTTAGGCTTTGAAAATCATATTATTTATTTAGTACCAAAATATAAAACTTAAGAACATGTACTAAATAAATCCTTTTTCAAAATCTTGATCAAGTTTATTTTGTTTTAATGTTTTTTCATTTCAAAATAAGGATCAATTCAAGGCTAACAGGGACTTAAGCTCAAAGTTTTATATTATTACCCTTATTAAATGAATGCCACAAAAATAATTTTTAACTTATATGACACATAGAATCATGTTTATGAATACATGAATATGATGATGATGTAAAAAAAAAAGTCATAAAATGCAAATATGCCTAAGGTAAATGGATTTTCACACGTACCGGCCCCAAATGATAAAAATTTCCTCATCCATGAATATATATGCAAGGAAGGTAATGTTATGTTGTAATGATGGTAGGATATGAAATGCAATGCATGGTCTATAAAACCCTACCATTCATGAACCCATATGCATGAAATGTAATGACATATTTACATGAGTGATGAGATATATTCCTGTGACTAATGCAACATACTTGTATGGAATGCATGAACCTATCAAGTGCACAAAATATGTCTACTTGAAATACAATGCATGTGTTCTATTGGCCAAATGAGGTTGACACTGCCTTAAAATATGTGATGAGATGGAGTGCATGCATCGCCAATTAAAGCATGACAAGCATGTGCGTTTATCAGCATGTGCATGAAATGAGATACGTACTATCCACTATTGTGAATGGGATGCAATGCATGTATTATCTTATTATGATGTACATAAGATAGGATGCATGTACTATCTATGAGATGTATGGGATGGGCTGTGTATACTATGCTATTATTTCTTCTTCTTTTTTTTTTTCTTTAAACATGATAAAAATGTATGTAAAAGATTAAATGAAAATGTGAAAGATGAAACAACATTCAAATTTAAAGTTCCTCTTTTTTCACTTTTCATCATTTTCTTTGCTATTGATGGCTTCATGAGTGCTTCATTTACTATTGATTAATCTAAAAAAAAATACCCCCTCTAAGATGTATGATACCTATATGGTGCATGCAACAATGTTAAGAGTAAAAAAAATAAGTAATGTTGATAAATAAATAAACAATCAAATAAATAATCAAGCATAGCATATAACAATGTAAATTATACATAATCTCCTAGCTTTAGGTAATTTTCTCTAAGAAGGACGGCATGGTTTTATCCTAGGCTGGATCCTTAGGGTTCTCAATCTGCTGGGTTTGGATTTATATGTCTAAAAGTTCCCTGACTATTCCTTACATCATTGTCCATCATAGACTAGTAAGGCTCCCTAATCCTCATCCATTATAAGCTATTAATGGAAAGTGTTCAATCTAAGTGGAAGTATTTCGCTAACAAATGCGGAGGTTATCACCAAACAAAAGTGTAAGTACTTTACTTCCTCCTAAAAGGAATAGAGCTCGGGTTTAGAGCTCATGCATGCGAGTGAATATGCAAAGTGTGTGCAAAGTGATATATTAATCAAAATAACATAAATAAATCATAAGCGTAAAATTAAAAAAAATAACTAATATGCAATTTATTTTATTTATTAACTTGTATATATTTTTTTTGAAAAATTAAAAATAAAAGGAATTAAATTAAATATCAAATAAAACCAATTAAATCCAATAATTATTACTAACGCATGATTAAAAATTTTAGCCTAACTCTCAAAATTCTCTAGCGGAGTCACCAAGCTATTGTAATGTATGATCTGAAAACTCGATTGCTAGATGTAAAAATTTAAAGAATTGTGAAAATACAGAGGTCACCACCAATCTTTTTTAGGGTGTAATTGGCTACCCAAAAATTTTATCTTTTTAACAAAAACAATAAAAATGGTTTAAAGCCTTATTAAAAAGATGATTTTGTTTTACAAAAACAAGATCAGGTTCGGGAGTTGATTACGTATGGGAAAAAATTAGCACCCCCACAATGCCCAAAAATTGGTATGAATTAATTATGCACTATTAGCAATTTTGGACAAAAATGGTTTTCTATATGAAATTTAATTATAATTCCCTTTGTTTGTAAGAAATAAAATTAGTTTTAAAAAATATTTTATTAAGGAATATTAAGAAAGTCTTCAAATTAAAAAAATACTCTCGAAGTCCCCAACATAAAGGTAGAATTCAAAAATAGTCTTTCCATTTAAGATTTATTATAACATTCTTTCTAAAAATAATAAAATAACATTCTTTGTAAATGATAATTATTGATGACTCTCCAACATCTAAGCATAGTATTAATCAATTATATTTCAGGGAATGCTATTTTAATTAATTTATTTAAAACTAAAAATTTGAAGGAAACTTTTGATGTAAAAAAATGGAATATAATATAATTAATACTAAACATCCATACTAAAGTGAACATGTATATGTATGTATTATAAATGAAGACATTAATTTAAGAACGAAATGTATGCAAAATGATGATTAAGTATAAATTTAAGAATTCAGTTTTCAAATATAAAGAGACCACCTAGATTCTCCAATATCTAGGCAGAATTTGGGTGTGAATTTTTATATTTAAAAATCTCGTCCTATTATCTTTTATTAATTCATGTATTTTTATAATCGTGGTTTAAAGAAAATGGACTTATTTCGAGTTTGTAAAAATATATGAAAATTCTTAATGAAATAAAATTTTCTAAATACTCCAACATCTAGGTAGTATTTAGGAACAGATTATTTCATAAAAAGTTTTCATGCAAATTTTTAGAAAGTTAAAAATGAATTAGACTTGGGTTTAAATTTTAAGAAATCATGAGCTTTCTAATGGTCTCTAACATCTAGGCAAACTTTTGGAGCAAGCTTGTTTTTTTATAATTTTTTAAAAATGAATTATTATTCGAAAGGAGTTTTGTTTTTCATAATTTCTAGGACATAATCTTTATAATTAATTAGAACATGCTGATTTTAAATTTGATGCTCTATATATTTCCTTTCCCATTAAAAATTATTATTATTATTATTATTATTTATTTTTATTACTTGATAATTCCCCAACATCTAAGCGAAATTATTTTTTTCTTTAAAAAGTGATTTTGAATCCCTTCAACATCTAAGTAGGGACTTAAAATTATTATTATTATTATTATTATTATTATTATTATTATTATGTTTTGGTAGATTAAAAAATGCAAGGCATTGAAAGCCATGTTGAAGCATGAAAAATGAAATGACCTAGTAAGTGTAGAGATTTAAACATTAGTACATAGAATCTTAATTTTAGCAACAATAATACACATGTCCACCGATAAGTTGTACCTAAACCAAGATGGAAGACATAGATTAAACTTTTAAAAGAAATGCTTGGCAGTATCTACAAGTGGCATGTATATAACCATAGGTAGAAACATGCTCACTTTGCTTTGAAAAGATGGCTAGTTTTTGCACATTATTACCTCAGATGCAAACAGAATGGTTGAAAGCAATATGCTTACTGCCATATAAAAACAATTAAGAAATGAAGCTTTAGATGAGACCCCACATGTAAGCAAAATGATTAGAAGCAATATGCCTATTAACATAGAAAAACCATATAAGAAATAAGGCTTTTGATTTTTTTTTTTTTCATCATGAACTACCTTTACATGAAAAGGACATAATCAAAACCTATGAGACAAAATGAGGCCATAACTTCTAAATAGTACAAAGGTGACTTCTGTAGGCAAGCCAAACCAAAATAGCCAACATATGAAGGTAAACCAAATTGAAACAGCCAATATATATAGGTAAACCAAATCGATGCAGCCAATATTTATAAGTAAACCTAACGAAAACATCAAATAGATGTAGGCAACCCAAACTGAAATAGGCAACATATGTAGTAAACCAAACAACAAATATATGTAGGCAAACCAAACCAAAACAGCCAACACATGCAGGTAAAACAAACTGAAAATAGCAAACATGCAGGCAAACCAAATTGAAACAACAAGCATGCAAGCAAACCAAACCAAAACAACAAGCATGCAGGCAGGCCAAACCACAATAGCAAGCATGCAGGCAAACCAAATCAAAATAGCAAACAGGAAATAAAAGAGAAAAAAAATTCAAACTTTCCAAATAGTAAAAAAGATAAGTAAACAATAGTGGCACCATAAGTACATGGGATATTTTTCAAACATCTATGAGTGATTCATGACTGGTTGAATAGAAAAAATCATGCAAGGAAGATAAACAAACAATAGTAATGATAAAACAAATTACAATACATGTGAGACTTATCCTACAAATGGTTTTTTTTTATTTATTTTTCTCCATCCTTTATACAATCAATAACAAGGATGAGTCAAAATAGATCCCATGTGGAAGGAAGAAACTAGAAAAAAAAGGAAAGCTTGAAGCTTTATGGCTTGTATAAGACCCCTAAATGTGAAATAAAGAGCTGGAAAAAACTCAAACTTTTAAACCTTTCTTCCCCTTTCAACAACTTATCACTCATTTATCTGGAAACCATTTTATGTTAAAACCTTCTTTCCATGTCAAATGAGTGGGGCTATATGGAATGGCATCCAACCATGACTACCTATGGCTGTGTGGAAAGACATCCAAATCGTGACTAGTTATAGAGAGCCAAGTAGCACGGCTTGGTTTCTCCAAGGTGATATCCAAATCTTTATTTGTTCCACCTTAGGCTAACTAAAAACTATTCATGAAAGATGGAAAAGTCAAGGTGAAGACTTTGTGGTATAAGCCAGAGTGCTACTATAACAAAAAGAAACAAAAGCTATTCAACAGTTCCAATAAAAAGGAGATAAGGTCTAACCATTTTGTAAAAAAGAAACATAGAACACATCAACATATACACCAAAGTCAAAGCATGCAAGGAACAAATAAAAACACTTTGCAGAGAAGATCATGGTAGGTGTAAAAATGGTGAAAGAAAAAGATACAAAATGGCAAAATACGCCTTTAATCCATGGTCAATGGGTTGTCTCACCTTTTTTGAACTTTTTTTGTTTTGAGCTCTTTTCTCTCTTGTGTTTGTGCTCTCCCTTTTTTTTTCTTACCAAAAGCCTCATTTTTTTTTCAGCCAGCCCTCCTCTCTTTTATCCAATTAACAAACCTTCCTCCAAGAAGAAAGATTTTAATCTTGATTAATAAGGACCCTTGGATGAAATCTTATCCAAGGGTTAAAGTTCCTCTTTTTCTTCTTTCCAAGGAGTCACCTTTGGCCATTGGATCAAAAGTCAGAAAAAGATCCAATGGCCCACATTAAACATTGCAAAGATGAAATTTTTATGCTCTAAACCCATGAAAAAGACCATTTTACCCTCAAGTTAAAGTTTTCGTTATTTAAGTCATTTTCTTAGAAATCAATGTTCCCATGGTCATTTTTAGGATTTTGAAGCGTCAAAAATCATAAAATATTATGAAATTAAGATCTAGAAAGTTTTATGAAAATCTGAACTCGGAAAGATAAAATTATAAAAATACTCTTATAACGGTATTTTGGTAATTTTACACTTTCCATGGTCCTACTATAATTTTAAATACACAAAAAATCATGAAACATTGTAGAATTGAGATCTAAAAAGTTTTGTGAAATTCTGAGCTCAAAGGGCTAAATTACGTAAATACCCCTTAAAGGGTATTTTGGTAATTTCGTACTTTCTTGGGAAATGTTGTGGTTTCGAACTGACCAAAAATTATGAAATATTTTAAATTTGTGATATGAAAAGTTTCACAAAAATGAAAGCTTGGGAAGGCCAAATTACAAAAATACCCTTATAGGGGTGTTTTGGTAATTTCACCTTTCTCCGGTACTTCTGTGATTTTAAAGGCACAAAAAATCATGAAATATTATAAAATTAAGATCTGAAAAGTTTCATAAAAATTTGAGCTCGAAAAGGTCAAGTTACGAAAATACCCCCTATAAGGGTATTTTGGTAATATCACCTTTCTTGGGTACAATGAAAAGTTTAGTATTTCAAAAAGATCCCAAATTTAATTTTGAACCACATTGATTTTAATTAAGTTTTTAATTTTTGAGAATTATCTCGGGCTCTATCAATTTTGATCGAGTTTTTGTAAAATTTTAACTTTGTTTGATCGGATTTGACTCGAGTTGACTTTTTTTGTCTCTAAACAGGCAAGTTTGTGGGCTCTTTATGGGTTGTAAATGGTCCTCCTAAATGGTCTCAGCCCATGTTCACAAATGAACCTTAGGTCAATTAAGTTAAAATATTTCGGATAAAATTTGGTGTCTACATATACTACACATACTTGTCTGATCAAAAGAAAAAATCCATTTAGAATAAGCAAGTATGGGTTCCAAAAGGAACTAGAGACTTGGTTACTAACTCTCAAGGACCCAAAGTAATTTGGGTACCAAAAATCAAATGCGAATGTCTTTTGTAGGTGTGTTAAAGCATTGAGCTAAAATGTGCTTTTGAAGTTTGGATTCTCTAGACACACAAATGAAAATGGGTAACCTCTAAGCCTAATATTTATTTCAAAAGTATTTGAAATTGGTTGCCAATTCTTGGTTGAATGTTGAAGTGCTTAATTGCTAAATGCTTTATTGATACATCTTGATTGATTCTAAAGTTTTTTGAAGAAAATATGCCCACATATACTATGTTGATATTGCAATTTTGATTAAAATTAATTATATGCTATAATTTGCAAGACTTTGAAAAATATGAGCTTAATTGTGTATGTATTTTTTTTCTTTTGAATGTATAATTTTAATAATTTATCATGCTTGTTATTGTGTTTAATGCTTATTTGCTCGAGATATATCTTTAGGAGAGTTTATGTATGCTCGAATGAATTTGTGGGATTACATGTGAATACTCTTGATATTGGGATTGCATGAATGATCTTGATATTTTGATATTATTTGTGAAATTGACATTCTTGAGAACTTGTGCTTATGCATGGTTGTGTAAATGAATGTTGGATATTGATGATATCATGTATGCTTTTGTGAAATTATTATTGGTGCTTGATGTGATTAATTATGTGCTAAATTATTTTTATATTTATGCACAAACTTAGGGGGACTACTCAAAACTTAATGATTATGAAATTTTAAGTTTTGCTTTGAAAATAATTTTTGCTAAAAGTCAAGCTCGAAAATTATGAAATTTTATTTTAGCAAGTTTTTAAGTGTAAAAAGAATTTGAATATCTTGTGTTCATTGGTTTAAACTTGCTCAAACAAAGAAACTTGATTAACTTGCAGTGATTTTTATTTTTCATATTGTTACATGCAAGTTTTAAAAGATTTTAGAGCTTGAAAGATCAAATCTTGTTTTTGAACATACATGGGCATAAAAACCATTTAGAAAATTTTAAATTGTGATATAAAACTTTTATAAATGGTTTAAAGAGCTTAAAATATGTTTTTAAACATATTTGCCCATCTTAATAGCCTTTTTCAAGGAAATGTTGGGTATAAGAATTGATTTTTTGATTTTCTTGTTTCCAAGGCCAAATGACCACTCGAATAACTTTGTTTTGTCATTTGAAACTTGGTGGAATGGTTCAAGATGGTTAAAAATGAGCTTGACTTGTTTTGAGATTCATTAAGGTATTTTTCAAGCGAAAATGAGTTTTGAAGTGAAAAATAAAAAACCTAGACATATTAAGCTTTGAATGGATTACTTTATTTTGTTTTTGCATAAATATATTTGTTTGAATGATTTTACCTTGATGAATATGTTTCATATTTTTCTTTATGCACTTTATATGATATACATTGATGAGTGATTATTAAAAATGCCTATATGACCATGTTGTTTAAAATTGCTCCACTTGTTGATAATGCTTGGATCTTGTGAAATATTATTAAAACTTGATTATTTTATTCTCAATTGTTTCAACTCTTGATTTGTGATTTTAGAAATTGATGATCATATTGTGCCTAAATCATATTTATTAATGTTTGATTGTTCATCTTTTGATTTCTTATGAAATAGTCTTGAAATATGCTTTAATCATTTATCCTTATTAATTCAAGTTTTATTTCTTCTCTTGTGTTGACAAATTGATGAGTTTTATGTGCTTAAAAGAGATATATTGATTCTTTGTTCATCTAAGTTTTTGGTCAAGATATGTGCTCATATGATGATTGATTCAACTTGACCTTAATATTTGTGATTCGAAAGTGCTTAAATTGTTTATTTCTTAATTTGTGAAATACCTTTGTGATATGCTTGCTCTTGTGCTTAAATGTTTTATCTCTTGATTATTGTTTTTAAATTGATGAACTACTTGTTTTGTAAAATATGGGTTGTTGGTTCATCTATTATTCTTGTCAAGTGTGTGCTTATATGAATATGATTGAGCTTTACTTGACATGCTTGCAATATGACTTAAGTGAGTGATTTTTTTATGATGCTTATTTTTAGCTTAAGTCATTGTTGATTATGGCCTATAATTTGTGTAGACATATTTATTCTTTTGTGCTAAAATTTTCTTGAATATGTTTTTGATGATAAATATGTCTTTATTGAGCTTTTAGTTTTCATATGGAGTAAACTATAATTTGACATATTCTTTGGTGATTTCTTGAATATACATGATTATTGAATATGTCCTCTTTGTGTTCATAAAAGATCTAGAAAGATTGATATTTTGCACATTACTTAAGAACTTTTGCTTTAGTGTCACCATTGTGCTATATGATGTTTATTATGATGAATGGTCTATAACTTTAGTTAATATTGAATGATTTGCTAGCAAATTAGCAACTTGTGCATAATAAGCAAAATTTTCTTTTGCCTATAACAACTTAAAATTTGGAATTTATTTTCTAACAATTGGTATAATTTTTATCAATTGATTTTCTTGATGCTTCTAATAAAAATCTTTGTCAAGATATTTTATAAATCTATGCTAGGAGAACTTGAAATTAGCATGAATTGGTCAATGTTCTTTTTGAAGTTTCAAGTATAGTAAGTAAAGCATCTTCATCAATCAAGCCCAAGTACATCAAATATTTGCTCAAAGCATTTGGAATGGAAAATCAAAACCAACTGAGCACATCAACATAGCTTGATAAGGATGGAGGTAATTGTATTGACTTTATACTATGTGTCTATACATGCTTGCTTTGATTGTGTGCAAAAATGAGATATTGTGCTAGAACATATGAAGACATTGCACAAATTAATCACCAAGCCACTTGATAGATATTGTTTTAATATTCCTGAAAGCTTAGATTGATTAATTCACCTTTATTGATATTCATCGCTAGTTCTTAATTATTTTGATGCGATTAATAGTTTTTTTTTAAATGCATAAATATTTGTATAAGATGAATCTTTGAACATGGATATGAGTTAAATTGATTAAGATTATAGAAATAGCATATACCACATTATGTCTAAATGTTTATATCTTTTTTGGTATATTGCTATATGTGATTTGAAAAGCTTTTGCATATGCTTGTATGATTTTGATTGAAAAATATGTTTGAACTATATTTATGTACTTGCATATGTTTGGATTAAGAATATTGCTTTGCATTGAAATAGTTTAAAATATATTTGAACAATTATACTTTTATTATTTCTTTGTTATAGCATATGTATTCATCATGCTTGAAAAATCATGCTTGTATAATTCTTTGATATAACATGATGATAATTGAACCTTACTACGCATTAGTATTCATGCTTTATTAAATAAATATGAGCTCTTGGTTCTTGTTTAGATAGGATAGCTTATGAAAGATTACTATTATCATTTGTACATGTATTGAATGAATCTTTCATATGCTTGAGTATGTGTGCTCTATGAAAGTTGTTGAATAAAATTGCTAATAATTGGTATTAAAATTGCTAAAGATTTTTTGAACTTTCAGGGATGCTTATTTATATGCCTATCCTTAATATAGTTTATACCTTTCATGCAAAATTGTGTGTGACTTAAATTGATTAATCCTTATCTTGGAAAGGAAAAGAAATCTTATAATCCAATTTTGCTTGATTTTGTTTTGTGATAACAATTGGTATGCTTTGTGATAACATATCTTTAACAATTGGTATCCTTAACAATTGGTATGAACTTGTATGCATGTGTTTGAATTTATGCTTAATTGCTATTGATGTTTTATGTTCTAAGCACATCTTATGCTAACATGATTTATGAATAGGTTGTATAACATTCATTATCCTTTGCTCATAAATTTCATGTAGTAAATTTGATGACATGTGCTAAAATGCTAAAATTGGATACATTAGAATACTTTTATGCTTTTGCGCTTGAATACATGTATGTGAACTTCATTATGCATATTACACTTGATTACATGCATTCAAAATACTCTTGATATTATTGGTATCAAGCATTTTGTTGCATGCCTTGAATTGATCTATTTTTCTTTTACTATGACAAAAAGAGGGAGAGTTTATGGATATTTCTTCTTGTATTTTTATAACAATTGGTATAGGAGCTTTAACATTTGGAATAAAGAGATTAAACCAAAAAAAGGGGAGAAATGCTCTATGAATATATTTGCTATGATACCTCTTTGTGTTTATTTGCTCCATAATATGCTCATGCTTTTTTGCTATAACAAAAAAGGGGAGAAATATCATATAGACAAATTTGCTTGTGCTTGACATGCATATGTTTAATTGTACTCAATTTTGATATATTTGACTAACATATGTTTGTTAAGTTATGTTGAATTAGGATGCATTAATTGAGGGGGACTTCTGCCATGCAAAGTTTAATGGGAGTTATTCAAAATGTTTTTCAAAATCTTACATGTCTTCAAGAAAGTTTTTTTTATCAAGTAAATTTATCTTTAAGTTTTGTCATATCAAAAAGGAGGAGATTGTTAGCCTTGAATTGATCCTAATATGAAATGACAAAACATTAAACTAAATAAACTTGATCAAGATTTTGAAAAAGATTTATTTAGTACATGTTCTTAAGTTTTATATTTTGGTACTAAATAAATAATATGATTTTCAAAGTTTAAACAAAACTTTCTTTATGTTTTCTTATTTCTCAAATCTAAACTATCTTTAAATATTATTTATTTGAGCTTAAATGAAAGTCCAAATGTTTTTTTATAAAGTGAAGTTATTCATTTTGGACTTAATACAATTTTGATAATATTGGTTTTGAGAAATAGATTAACTTAAGAAAATTGTTTTACAAAAACAAGATTTTCCAACATTGAACTTTTTTTTTATTTTTATATGTTAATTCACAAAGGTTTAATATTTAAATTTTATATGTTGGAATGATTTTTGAGTCTACTTTCTAATGGATCAAACAAAATCAAAGTCCAATTTTTCTAAGAAAATATTTTGAATTTTTACTAGACACTTTGTAGTTGTCTAAAAACTACATAAAGGGTAGATTTGAAAATTTACTATAATTCATATACAATGAATTATGTGATGAATTTTATATAGCTAGAAAGCCCTTTAAGTCTAGTTTCTAAATCTTCAAACGATTTTTAATTTAGAATTGTATAACTTAAGAAATGATTAAATTAGTGAGTGGAGTGCAAAATAGGAGACAACCACCCAGCTTGACTGGATCGATCCCCTCCTTGTAGGGATTGATTGGTAGGGTTTCAAAGTGACCCGATTGATTGCCCCTTTAAGGGATCGATCCATTTTTTATACAAAAATTTTGTTGGGTTTAAAACGTGTAAAAGGGATCAATCCCCTTACATAAGGGATCAATCACTTGGGTAGAGGATCGATCGAGTCCCTTACTTGATCAATCTGGTCTACCCAGAGATGTGCATAACGGCTAGTTTTTCAAGCTTCCAATGGACATTTCTTTTCCAAACCATCCCCAACTACTAGCTCTTCAATTCCTCTATAAATTGGTCACTCCAACACACCAAGAAGATTGATGAATCAAGAGAGCAAGAACCGACAAGCTATATTTTCATTCTCTTAAAGAATTAAGAGTGGTTAGAGCTTAAAAATCCATATCTTTTATATTTATTGTATCCAAATTATATTTGTTGTTCATTCATCATTTCGTTGTACTTAAACTTAGCAAACACTTAGCCTTTTAGAGGTTTTTTAAGTTTATATTTCTATTAAGTGATTTTGTAATCAAAAGGTGAGGTATCATTTTGAATTTGTGAGATTGAGAGGTTGTTGCTTAGGCTAGAAAGTAGAGAGTTTTAGGTTACTATCTAAGCCTTAAGAAAAAGATAGAGTTGTAATTTCAATTCAAGAATATTGGATTGAAGCCTTAGTGTGGACAACCAAGAAGAGAGGATGTAGGTGCCTTATGGAGAAGGACCAAACCTTTATAAATTCTTAGGTTTGATTTCTCTATCCCTATCTCTTTACTTTGCATTTGGTTTAAAATTATCAATTTATTGTTATTTGCATCATATGTTGATATTGATCATAATTTTCCATTCAATTATATTAAATCATTATTTTGGAGGAATATGGAGAGATCCAATTCATCCCCCTATTGGATCACCATCTTGCCTAAAAAGCTAGCACCTTACTTTGTTTGCTTGATCTATATTTGCCATAGTTAAGGGGTCTACATTTAGTTGCTTCGGCTCCTATTTTAGATGTGCAATTATTTTTTTTACATCTCTGTAGGTGGACTCATTCACTATCTAATAGTCTCCCTAACCTTTGTCAATTTTTAGTTAGATGTAGTGAGCCTGTATCGTCCCATGCTGTCTTTACCTTTTTCTCGTAAACTTCTTCTTTCATCTACATAGCTTTGCACCTCATTTTTCTCTTATTTACTTTGTTAGTCCTTGGCTTTTTTTTCTTTGTGCTTGCTAGGGATATAATCAAAGACCGAGGCTTGCAAATGTTGTATTTCAAGATCTGGGAATTGGTCATACCACATCTTGTTTCCTAACCCATGATCTGATCTTTCTCGAATATAATTTTCTTATGTCCTCCCCTTTTTCCATGTGTACCATTGGCTAATATATCCTAGATCATCCAACCCATAAGCTTTTGGTGCCTCTATAAATGCTACCATCTAATTCTCATTACGCATGTTTATTTTTTACTTCTCTTAGTTCCATAGTGGTTCATTAAAATCTCCTATACAAAGCCATAGCCCATCATCCTACCTAGCTAATCTTTGTATCAATGTCCATGATTCATATTGAAGCCTAACATCTGGTTCACCATAAAATCTTTTCAATCACCATGGGGTCTTTCCTATTTCTTCTTTCACTTTCTATCAATATGGTTTCTTAGGAAACTAAAAATTTTGAGATCAATAACATCATTCTAGAAAATTGCCAAGCTTCCACTGCTCCCAATCAAATCCACCCTAAAACATCCATGCATTCAGCATCTATTTTTTATTCTATTTAGTTTTCTTACATATAGTTTTGTTTTCATTAAAAACACTACATGGGGATCTTGGTTTTTCACTAGATCACAAAAAGCCGAACTGCCCATGGGTTCCCATGCCCATGGCATTTCCATGTTATACACGTCATTTTTCTCGATGGGGTTATGGTCTAATCATTGCTGTTGAATAAAGTCCTTTTGTTCCTTCACATTCTTCCTTTTTATTTTTCTTTGCTACTTGATCAATTTTCATAGGATTTTTTTCCATGTCATGAAACTTTGTTTTCCTATTATGGTACTATCTCCATGTTCAATTCCAACAACTTGTTCTCGTGCTTTTTTTTTCCAAGTATTCTTTCCAATTTTTTTCTTTGTCGGTTCATCCTTACACATGGTTTCCAAGTTATCTCTCACGTCACCTAAGTCTATCACCTTATTCACCAATTTTTTGGGTCTAATCTCTTTCGTATGCAAATTTTCTTCATTCACATCATGTCCCATGGATTACATTATCTCATTCGATGGAAACTTTCCCCCATTATAATTCGTTAACCCCAACAAATCATCAATTTCCTGATTTTCGTCTAGCCCAGGAGTCTCGCCTTCTTTCCTTGAATCCCTTCCTTTATGCTTTTCAATCCCCAAAATTTCCTTCTTTCTTGTTATTTGCCACATTGTTTGTCGGTTCCACCTCCTTTATTGTGTTTGCCACCTGTTTTCTCATTATCGAAGATGATACACTCAGTGTATTATTTTCCACACTTTACCTTGGTGACTGTTATTGGCCCTTATATCCCTACCAACTTTTTCAACATTTTGGTGTCGAACTTTTTGTTGGTACCTACTCATGTTGACCATAGTTCCTCTTTTCATTAGTAAGGCTTTAAGCCATTCACCATACTGCCTTTCCTCGCTTTCCCCTCTTGAGTCCCCTTCTAGTCCACACTCTACTTCTATATGTCCCAACTTCCCATGCACATAACAAAAATTAGGTAGGCATTCATACTTTAACTGCCTTCACAAGCCTTCTTACCTATCTCTTCCTACAATGAAGATGCATATTCTCATTGATTTTGTTATGTCAATTTCCACTCGAATTCTAAGATAGATTCCTCTTATTGAACATAAACTGTTAGTATCCACTCCCTTTAGGACTCCCAACTTTGATCCAATCTCTTTTGCCATTTCTTTGGTTGCCATTCTAGGTGCCAACACATATACCCTAATCTAATTATCAGCTTTATCAAAAATATAATCCGTTGGCCAAAGATCGCCATTATATTCCTTAAAAACCAATAGATTTTTTTCGAACGACCAAGGCAACCCTTCAAGAACCTTTCTTTTATCATGCTTTGATCCAAACTTAAATATAAAAAAGTTTGGTTCCAAAATTATCACAATCATTTCCTTCGATAGCTTCCATATCATCCAAAATGTGTTTATCATTGCATCTCTATTAAACACTCATGTGGTCAAGCGTTTCCCTATAAGCAAAAAAGCCTACAAAGGATTTTGTTCTTCTATTAGATCTTCCATGCCATTGCCATCCTTTTCTTTTTTAGTGAGTTTTAGCTTTTACAAGTTTCTTTCTAACTCTTCTGCCATTACTAGGTTGCACTCCCCACCATTTCCACTGGACTCTTCCCACTAAAATAAACTCTACACCACTAAACTAAGATTGGGAACTCTTGTATACTAACAAGACTCTAAAAACTCCTCTTACACAACCCAAGGGTTTGAAGAGACTAACATTCCAAACTTTAGTAAATGTTTGTTAATAAAATATTATTTAATTTTTAATGAGTTAACTTACAATTAACTTACAAATCTATTTCTAATAGAATTTTAAAAACTTTTACTAGAAACCTTTTTCAATGAGATTGAGATATGTACTATATAAAAATGGGTACATGCACTTGTGAAATTTAATAAAAAGTAATCTCAATTAGTTTACTAAAATGATCTCTCCTAAATTTTTTGGTATCTAATCTTAGAATAATCAAAGAAATTGTTTAAAAAGTAGAATAAAAAATAGATCTTTGAAAGTTTTTTTAGTTTTTGTAAATTGATCTTGAAAATTCATAGTAATATTAGAGTATGTAATCCTAAATCTACTAATATTAGTATGCAACAATAAAAGAGAGTAAGCAGAAAATTTCTTGCATAATGACAGTTTATATAGCAATTCATATCAAATGTTTAAATGTTTATGCATAAAAGTAACTGATTGGTTAAGTCAAAATTGGAGTAAGAGATTGAGTTATCAATTTGATTTGGATTTTTTTATATCATTAACTTAGTTTTTAAGCTACAATTTTGATTTTGATTTTTTAAATGATAAGATTTAAACTCTTTTCTGTCCTTTTCTATTTATTTTTAATTTATATTCTAATTATTTAATCAAATTTTTTTAATATATTCATCATATTTAATATATACTAAAAATTGACCTGCATTACATCAGGCAAATAGAATGATTTATGAGATGATCATCATGCACCATATATTGCCTTACATTAAACCATATAAGATGTCTAATTTGTAAGAGTTTGATAAATAGACAAAGCAAGGGATAGTTTGTACTTTTGTCGATGCTTAAAGAGTTTAAATTATTAGTAAATGCATTAAAAGGAAAAGCAGTAACTTGATTTTTATGGAACCATACCTTTCATTATAATAGCTTATTATAATAAACTTTACAATAATAACTTTTTGTTTGAGGATCAGTAGTCTACTATCACCAAACCAAGTAAATAAGAAGGCTAATAAAAATGAGGAATGGTATAAGGAAAAAACTAGCAACATGGAAAACCAGTAAAAGATACATCACAATTAACAAATGAGTTAAGAGCGCAAGGAACTCCTGTTTACTACCCTTGGTCTTTTCATGAAGCTATAAAGGTTATTCTCTTGTGGTTGGGATTTTTGTTTTGGTTAATATGTGTTTGGGACTTGAAACTCATGAATTCCAACAAAAACCTCCATGTCCAAACCAGAGATTTAAATTATGGTCACGGCTACATTAGTTGTTAATTTCATTTTGGTATCAATCATATTGGTTAATACATTTCAATTATATCAAAATATGATACATCTAAAAATGATTTGTCATATTGGATTTGGTACTGGATAATACTAGTTATTTTTAGTTGGTTTTAGTGAATTTCAGTGAATTGGCTTGTTTCGACCCGTATGTCAATATGAACTATGTTTTGTAATTTTTAATTTGTCTTTTATTTTTTTGACTATTTTTAACCTAATAAAAATAAAATTAATTGACAAAATAAGTCTTGAAAGCTTAGTTTCTCTATTTTTTATTGTAACTTGTTTTCTTTTATACTTTATTTTTTTCAAACCAAAGTTTATAAATATTCCAATCTTTTTCAAGAAAGGAATTTTGCTCAGTTTCTAAGTTTAACAATCATGAAACCAAAGTTAATTTTTTTTCACCTTTTTTGTTTTTATTTTAATATTTATATGTAAAAAATACTTATTTAAATATCATATAATCAAATTAAGTGTTTAAAAATATCATGAAAATTTTATGATATTATTTCTTATACTTATAAACTTATTTATTTGATTTTTGAAGATATTGCACATTTATTTTGTAAATTATTACTAGGATTATAGTATACAAGTTCATGTATATTTATAAAATATTTATATTAAACATGTAAATCTAATATAATATGTCAAAACAACTGGTACCGGCATATATCACATTTTTAAAGAAAATCGAAATGTTGTCTGGTACGATATTAACAATATTGATTTTGGTCACATCGCATTTATTGCGATTGTAGATATAATAAAGATCATTGTGATCATCGCAATCGTGATTCTTTTAAAAACATTTTGCATAACTTGTTATAAAATATAATAGTTATAATTATAATTATAAAAACTCTTATTTTAAGATTTTTAAAGTAATTTATGACATTTTAATTCTTTTATTTATAAGTGAAAATACTTTATTTGCATTTTGTAGTTACAATTTAGAATTAATATGAATATTTAAAATGCTTTCCATTAATATTCCTATGAAGTTCATTGACATAAAACACTAGAAATAGATATGATGGAAAAAAAATCTTATATAAAGTTAACATCATAATTTAATTTAATTAGAAAAATAATGATGAACATTTTAACTATTTTTTTATAACATATGATTATTGAGGGAAGATGATTAAAACCTAACTTTTTGAGCATGAATAAACATACTTTACCATTAGATCAAATATTTAAGTGAAATAATTAAAATAACTAATTAAACCCAAATAATATAATAATTAGCAATTTAATATTTATTGGCTCATAAAAAATAACATTACTATTATCAAAATTATATAAAAAATTACTAATTATTTTTAAATGATTATACATGGCTACATGCATAAAAATGCAAAAAAAAAAAAATCACTAATTAACAACCCACATTCCTTATTAAACTTTTAACTAAATTATCAAAAAAATTTTAAAGTATTCAAATTTTCATCAATCATTTGCTTTTCCTTCTCAAAATTTCACCTAAATAAGAAAAAAAAGGCAAAATATGATTTTAAGTTTTGGATGCAACATGTGAGTTACCCAAAGCCTTCAAAATTCTCACCTAAAATTTAAGGTAGAAAAGAAAAAAAAATTCTATTATTGGTTTGGTTAAACCAAAATCCACCAAACCCCTATCACTTTCTTTTGAAAACTTATAGACTCTATTTCTCTTTCACTTTAACTCATCTTGTCTCTTTCTTTAAAAATCCATCAATGGTCAAATGCACATACCTCTCTCACCCATTACCCACACCTCCTATGTCTCCTAATCTTTGCTAAGTTCCACTCACATTATCTTTGCCTTCTTTCTTAACCTAAGAGGCTACCCACACCATTTCTGAACCCAAGCTCCTCATTTTCCCATCTTGATAGTTATGAGGATTTTTGCTTCTTCTAAACTCTCAAGATTTGA
This sequence comes from Durio zibethinus, assembly GCF_047325235.1. Taxonomy (NCBI): domain Eukaryota; kingdom Viridiplantae; phylum Streptophyta; class Magnoliopsida; order Malvales; family Malvaceae; genus Durio; species Durio zibethinus. The sequence continues at coordinate 12,887,415 of NC_143162.1, forward strand.
GGTAAAGTGGTTATGGATGAACCCAAAAACTAATTGATAGAAATTTGTAGAAATTAAGTTGTTAAACTTGTAGAAATTTGAAAGAAAAAATGGGAAAAATTTTCCTATTATTACTTAACTTCAACATGTTCTTTGATATTGATTTAGGTGTTTATATTTGTTGATTCTTCATTGAGGAATTGTTGTTGTGTATTTTTTTCATGTGAAATTTTGTGATTGATGGAAAAAGAATGGGTTTTTGATTTACTCTTTGGATTGGAAAACGGTGGATATGGTTGTAGCATCCTGCTATAGCTATAATTGTCCACTACACTAATATTTTATGGCTGCAAGATGCCATTGCGTGCGTGAATCCCATTCTCACCCTAATTTCAGGCACATAACAAAGGTAGAGGGGATTGAAACCACAAAGTAGCAACTGTGACATCGCTATTTTGTTGTTATTTGAATCCTTGGACTCCAAACAAAAGGAGATGATGGTAAAGTCAATAATATTCAAATTGGTTACTAAGTATCTCCTATAGCTTCCTATGAAAGTGAAAATAAACCTTTTAGCAATAGACTATTAAGATTCACTAAGCATAATGATGGACTCAGCAACTAATCCTTTTTTCACTATACACTACTTAAGAACAACGAAAACTTTTCTATCTCTAGAAGTCCTCATTTATTGACTATTTTTAAATAAAAATGAGGGATAAGGTTTGCGAAATTAGTGACGAAATTTGATTTTATCAATATTTTCATTTGAAATTTTTTATCGAATCAATTTTTGTTAATGTTTGGTCCCAAACCAATTTGACTGCTGTATTTTTTTGATGAAATTTTCATTAAAATTCCGTAAAAAATGATATCACTAACAACATATTTTTCAATGATTTTTTTGTCGCTAAATATTTATGGTGAAAATTTAATTTTTTAATTATCATTATTGATTAAAATATTCCATCGTAAATAATTTTAGAGAGCATAGATGATCGATCCTTTTGCTATAGGATCTATCACATAAGCATAATCTACAAAAATAAAAAGAAACCTAGTAAAAGATCGATGCCCATTAAGTGTAGGATCGATCCTTTTGAATAGAGTATCACTACCCTAGCCTAAGATCATCATCAATAGTTAAAACTTGCAATTTTAATGTAAAATTTGACTTACTAAAGGTAAATTGAATGCTAAATCTTTCCCCTTGTGTCTTTTTGAAGGGAATTAAGCATCTATAGTTAGAGTTAAAGTAGCAAAATTTTAAAATTTTTAATTTCCTAAAGCCAATATCAGGGTTTTGGCTATGGGTGTTAACTTGAATGTTCAAATCTTTGTGGTTCTAGTTGGTCAACTTTCAAATAGTTATGAAGCCAAAAGTTACCCAAGTGTTCTACCTCTAATGATGATACTTATGAACACTTGTGAAAAAACCTTCTTTAAGATATTGTAAAACCCAAACCACATTTTAGTCGGTTAGTGTTTGCAAAACCTCTTGTTTTCTTTCAAGTTTTTTCTTAGACTTTCTTAGCTTATTTTTGCCTTGAGTATTACTTGCTTATTTCTTAGAAAAAGGGTGGAGGTTTGATGTCTTTTTATAGAGTGATATTCAGCCACATTAGGTTTAATGCAAGGCAAGTATATTTCCATAAATATCTCATGCTTGGCCGAATGGTCTAAACAATAAAAGTTGCCCTCTCTCGTTTTATTTCCTTTATCTTTTAGTCATACCAAAAATAAATTAAGTTTAACTTAATTTGTCCCAATTTTAATCTTTCACAATAGTCCTACTGTGTGTGACCCATTAGGTTATTTAGCATGTTGGCAATAGACAAAAGCATTGTGAGCCTTAATATTCGACTATGGATGAAACAAACCTTTTGTCTTCATCACTAATTATCCCATTAGCCAATCTTATGTTTATAGATCATGATTAGTGCTAGCTTCATTGTCATGACCCTTAATTGCTAAAGAAAAGTCAATATGGCTTGACAACCTATCCGTGAATAATTTTAAGGTATAATTAATATCCTTTCATCACATAGTGTCTCGATTTGAACATTGAGTATGGTTTAGTCTCTACTCAATCATGTTCAACCATGTTAAGTTTGTTCTTGACATTAATTCATAAATAAGCTTTAGAACAATTCTAAACTCTTATTTCACATTAGGGAAAGACTTATCAAGTTAATTTAATTAAGACTAGTTGAGATACTTTCTTAATCACACAAGGTGATGAATCCCATCTTGATTACTTCATATATCTTCATATGCCTCATGTTATACTCAACAACACTTGAATGGTGTAAACACCTAATTTTGCCTGGGCAAAATTTTGACCATCTGTGAAACGTTTAAAATTTAACCTGGTTCAAATTTAACTTTTTTTCAAGTTTCTAAAATCAATTTTTGGACTAATTTGACCCAAATGTCCCAAAGTCACTCTAGCCAAAATTAGTCAAACAAAGTCAAAATCAATAAAATTTTGTCAAAATTAGTCAAACTTGATAAAAAATGATAGAACCCGGCCAATCCTTAAAATTCATAACCAAATTGGAATCAATGTGGTTTAATAATTAAAATCAGTGATTTTTAAAATAATAAAAGTTATAATGCACAGGAAGTGTAAAATTACCAAAACACGCTTAGGGGTATTTTTATAATTTGGCCTTTCCAAAATTGAATTTTTGTGAAAACTTCTAGATCATAAATAAATATTTTCATTGATGATTTTTATTGCACTAAAAACCTAGATCACACCTTGAGAAGTGTAAAATGACCAAAATGCCCCTAGAGATATTTTCGTAATTTAACCTTCTCGGGATCAATATTTGCAAAAAGCTCCAGATCATGATTTTTTAATATTTGATGATTTTTAAAATTTTAAAAACATTAATTGTACCTCGAGAGATGTAAAATTACCAAAATACCCTTTAGGGGTAATTTTGTAATTTGACCTTTCTGAGGTTAGTTTTTTGTGAAACTTTTTGGATCATGATTTTATAATATTTGATAATTTTTTGTGCATTCAAAATCACAGTAATACCCTAAGAGGTGTGAAATGACTAAATACCCCTTATGAGTATTTTCGTAATTTAACCTTTTTGAGGTCGGATTTTCTTAAAAATTTCTAGATTTTAGTTTCATAATATTTCATGATTTTTAGTGCTTTAAAATCCAAAAAATGAGCATGGGAATATTGATTTATAAGAAAATGATCTAAATACCCAAAACTTTGTATTAAGAGTAAAATGGTGTTTTCATTTAGTTTAGGGGCTGTAAAAGTTCAACCTTCGTAGCGAACAATGTGGACCATTAAATTTTATAGTGAATCTTGATCCAATAACTAAAGCTTACTCCTTAGAATAAAAAGAAAGGAGAAATTTTGGTCCTTGAATGAGATTTAATCCTAAGGACTTGGTTTAATCTTGCAAAATATATTTTTTTTTTTTTGCTTCTTCTTCATTGAAAAAGGGGTATTGGCTACATGAAAAACCAGAGGAGGGGGCTAGAAAAAAAAGTGAAATAGAGGAAAAAAATTTAGAAAAAAATTCTTAAAAAAATAAAAAAAATCCTTGTGAAGAAAACTTGAATGTAAACTTTCCTTATCATCCATTTTTGCTTTTTCTTGCATCCTCATCACATTTTTCATCACATTTTCATTGTGTTCCATCCATTTCTTTGTTGATTTTCTTAAAGGTTTTTTAAGTTTATTTTTTTGTTGAAAGTTTGAATCTAATTTCATCCAATTAATCAATAGTTAGAGTGAAGTTGTAAAACAAACAAAAGCAAAGCAATCCACCATTAAAAAACCAAGTTCAAGGTTTGACCAACCTCCCCTCCCATGGACAAACCTCCTATTGGCTCCCTCTCTAAATGTTTTCCTTATTTCTTTTGCTACCTTTGGATGCTTGGTTAATTGCTCATTTGTTATATGTTTAGTTTATGAGTTAGTTTTGTGGTGTATAATGACGTTTGGCTTGTGTTTTTGTTCATATGATCTTCTTGCTATTTTAGTATGTTACATGTGTGGTAAATACTCCTTGAAGTAAATATGTCATTGAATTTGGAATTTAAAGATGTTCAATGCATATCTAAGTAAAATGGGATGAAAAGGTAAGCTTGGTGGTGCTTGGAAGGTTTGGCCACAGGAAGCTTTTGTTTGGCCGAACCTTGCTTCCTTGTTTGATGGTTAGTTAATCTTTGATTCATGTGTGGGATTATGTTTTTATGATGTTTGGTAAGTTTTTAACGTGTTTGAAAAGAAATTTCCATTAAAAAATGTTGTTTGATGTTTGATTTTGATGATTTTATAAGTTGTTTGGTTGGTTTTTTTTTTTTTGAACAACGGTGGAACATTCAAACCAAAATTTAAAGTTTTCCATGCTTGATCCATTTTAGTCTTGAATTTTCATGCATTACATGTTTGTGATAATCAGTTCAAAAATACCTTAGTTTGTAATTATGTTTTGAAGTCATACATTTGGCACATGCATTCATTAATGACAATTTTATAATTTGCATGCATTTCATATCCATTTCCATAACACCAAAGAAATGTTGACACCCCACATTGGAAACCCCAAATCCAAACCCTAAATACCAAAACCTAAACCCTAACCCTAAACCTTAAACCTAAACTTTAATCCTAAAACCTAAACCCTACCTTAAACCCTAATCCTAAGCCTTAATCCCTAAAATCCTAAATCTCAACCTAGACCCCAAACCAACACTCAAACCTTAAATCAATCATGCATTTGCATTTCAATTTACCTTGTCATCACATGCATTTTTATATTATCATGCAATCATACTTTGTCATCCATATTATATTATTATGCATTCATCGTATTTTATTATGTTCATGCATCTCATGCATTTGTTTTTTAAAAATTGGTTTTCAAGGGAAAAATATTTTGAAATAAGATAATATCTTAAGTAAATGTTGTCGTTGAGATCTTGCCTAAACATAAGAGAACTCTTAGTGATTATTATTTATGAGAGGTGTTGTCTTGATTTTTGTGGGTCAATAGGAAAATCTCTAAATTATGAATAATTTTGAAACTCTACCTAGTTATAAGTGAGTGAAATAAGTTTTTCGATATTTAAAGTGTTTTCACTTTGATCCAAAAAAAAAGAGTTTTGTTTTAAATTTGATTTGCTTTTATTTTTAAAAAATTGAAAAAAAAAAGAAAAGTCAAAAAAAGTTTTATCTTAAATTTGATTTGTTTTTGTTTTAAAAAGTGAAAAAATGAAAAAAAATGAAAAAAAATGAGGGAATGAATTTTAAACATTAAGCAAAATAGGACCATTTTAATCAAAATTAAAAGATAACATGCAATCAATTGGTATTATCTTTGACGGGCGCTATGGGTGCTAATTTTTTCCCATGCGTAATATACTTTCGAACTCAACTCTGATTTTGCAGACCATAAATTTTTTCTTTTTCTAAAACTTTTTTAAACCTATTTTAAAATATTTTATTAAAAGGACAAAAATTTTTAGGTGGCCAATCACACCCTAAAAAAGATTGATGACAAATCTTTCAGTTTTGCTTTTATCAAAAATATTTTTAATCTCCCCATTTTCTAAAATTTTCTCATTTATCCGATTTTCGAGTCAGCTTATCCCTAGTCACAAAACATTATGACAGCTTGGCGACTCTGCTAGGGATACATTTAATGAGTCAGGTCAAATATTAATTACATGATAACCTTGATTTCAGTTTAATGGGCCTATTAGTATTTAATCTTAATTTCTTGATTTTGATTTTCTTGTTTTCTTAAAAGGTGGAAATTTTGAAGAAAATAAAAAAAATAAAAATTGAAAAATTTTGGAAAAAATATTTTGATTTTAATTTTCTTGTTTTCCCACAAAAAAATGGAAATGTAAAATTTTTTTTTTTAAAAAGTGTGTTTTACATTTCGTATATTTTAACTGTCATTTCAGGCATATTTTTAATTATGTTATTTCATGTATATTTTTAATTACGTCATGTCATGCATATTTTGATTATGTCATTTCATGCATACTTTTAATTATACTTTTCATGCATATTTTAGTTATGTCATTTCATGCATATTTTAATTATGTCATTTCATGCATATTTTAATTTTGTCATTTAATATATATTGTTGTTTTTATTTTGTTCTTAGGATAGGGGTAGTTTAGGAGAATGTTAATGGTTTGATTATTCCTTTGCACACACTCACATCTACATTTCATGCATAAGATCTATACTTGGGTTTTAATCCTAATTAGGAGGAAGTAAAGTAGCTACGCTCTCGTGAGGTATAAACCTCTACAAGGGCTAGTGAAACACTCCTACTCAGATTGAACTCTTTTTGCTTGTAACCTGTAATGGGTAAGGATCGAGGTACTATAGTAGTTTATGATGGACAATGATGTGAGGAGCAATTCAGGAACCTTTGATGCGTCAATTCCCAACCCAACATATAGGGAGTTAACCTTAGGTAGAGCCATGCCGTACCCTTTCCATCATAATTACCCTAAATAAGTCACACAAAAGAACACCTCTCACTTTTCTTGTTTTTTTTTTTTATATATATAATTTGATAGTTTGTATTTTTTTAATAAAAAAGGAAAAGAAAAGAATCCTTAAGAAAAAACAATCCTTGGTGTTTAAAAAAATGAAAAAAAGAAAAAAAAACCTCCAATAAAATTTCTTTTTTCATGTAGTTGTATTCGTTTGATTTGTGTTCAAAATTGGCAACAAAAAAAAAGCATGAAGGTTTTTTCTCAAGTTATTTCTTTGTTGGCTTAATAATAAAAGTTAGAAATGAAAAAATCTTTAAATCTTAGTCAATTTTGTGTAATTCTTTCTATGTTTTTGAATTTTTCCTTGTTTTAAACAAAATACCCAGAAAAACCCAAAAAAAAAAATCAAAAGAAATAAAAACAAAAGAAATGAAAAAAATCATTGAATCATAGTCATTCCATGTAATGGCATTTCACGTGTGTTTTTTAAATTTTTTCGTATTTCTAAAAAAAAATCTTTGAGCTTGAATGTTGTTTCATGTTTTGCATTTCATTCTTCAATACATTTTTATCGCGATTGAAAATAATAAGATAGTACATATATCCCATTTCATGCATCATGATAGACAGTACATGCATTTCATCTTGATAGATTGTACTTGCATTCCATTTCATACACATCTTAATAGATAATACATGCATTTCATCTTGATAGATTGTACTTGCATTCCATTTCATACACATCTTAATGGATAATACATGCATTCCATCTTATCCATATCAATAAATAATACACGCATTCTATTTCATGCACATGTTAATAGATGGTACATACATTTCATCTCATCTATATCAATAGATAGTGCATGCACCCCATCTTATTACATATCTTAAGTAGTGTCAACGTCATTATGTCAACACAACACATGTGTTACGTTCCATGTAGACATGTCTCATGCATATAATACGCTAGTTACATTTCACACAAGCATGTTGCATTAGTCATAGGTATGCATTTCATCACTTATGTAAATATGTCATTGCATTTCTTGCGTACACATTCATGGGTGATGAAATTTTTATCATTTGGGGTTGTACATATGAAAATCCATTATTTTAGGCATTTTTTGCATTTCATGACATTTTTTGCATCATTACCATATTCATGTATTCATAAACATGTTTTGTGTGTCATGTAAATTAACATTTGTTTGGAGCTATTCATTTATAAGGATAATACCATAGACTTTTTGTCTAAACCCTTTCAAATAAAATGTCTGTCTTGGTGGGTATTAGAATGGCAAAAATGAGAGATTATTGGGAAGTAAGAAGAACATCTTTAAGAAATCCCATCTAAGTACTAAGTATAGGCCAAATTTAAGCTCTTTCTCAACAATAACAATAAAATTTGACTTGCATACCATGCGTCATTTGTCTAAATTCATTGTTTTTCTTGCTAGCTAATGACAAGGAATGGTGATTGTGAGTGTACTTTTATCAAACCTTTGAAGTGAAGAGATATTTTTAAAGGTCTTACCTGAAATGAAGAGATATTGTTGGAGGTCTTACCTAAATATTGGAGGATCTTTAAACTATCTTTTAAGGCTAATAATAAAATTCACATTATATGCTTCTAACTTTGGGTAATTAATAAAAGGTTCAAGGATCGCATGTTGTAAGAATTATGGAAAAGGAGAATGATAATAGGATAGAAAGGATGGAAAGGGCCCAGGAGGAGTTTACAGAGATAGTTACGAGAATGCAACAAAAAATGGATAGATAGTTGGCAGAATTGAAATAGATGATAGTGGGTTTGACAAAAGGAAAAGGGATTATTGAAACACACAGGGCAAGGGAGAAAACGACTGTTAAGGAACCATTGTATCAACTCAGGTTCACATATCCCTATGTTTAAGATTCTTATATGTCATAAGCATGCCCGGTAACCCATCAACTTTATACAAACACTTTTGCCAAGTTATCTGTAATTCAAATAGAATGTCAATCCTGAGCCTACTCCCTATGAACCCATTTTTGTGCCTAATTTGGATGATCCTAAAGAATGGGAGAAATTGAAAAGGGTGTCAAATTCATTAGGGGATATAGAAATAAAGGATAAGTACGATTTGGTAGAAAAAAGGTTAAAAGCAATAGAGGGGCAAAACGTGTATAAAAGTGTTGATGCTAATGAACTAGGTTTTGTGCTTGATCTTGTCATTCTATAAAAGTTTAAGGTTCCACATTTCAAGAAATATGATGGAACAAAATGCCCATTGGCATATATCACTATGTATTGTCAGAAGATGATGAGCTATGTTCACACTTACAAATTGATCCATTATTTTCAAGATAGTCTCGCTGGGTCTGCTACAAAGTGGTATGTCCAGTTGGATTGAAGTAAGATTCACTCTTGGAAGGATTTGGCTAGGGCCTTCATAGCATAATACAATCATGTATTAGACTTGGCACAGGACAAGTTAACCATACAGGATACAGAGAAAAAGTCTAATGAGACCTTTAAAAAGTATGCCCACAAATGGAGGGATCTTACAGCTCAAGTACAACCACCACATCAATACTTTTCTAACCCCATACTTTGATAAGATCATTGGTCATGTCATAAAAAACTTAGTTGATGTGATGCTTATGAGAAAATAATAAAAAATACAATCAAGAATGGTAAGCTTGAGGGATAGGAGAACATTGATATAAAGAAGGATAATGAACATGTAGCTCAGATTGTACGCCACTAGGGGCAATATTTTGGAAATTTAACCCCACCTTATCATTACCCAAAATATCAAGCTCATAAGGCATCAACCCACTATCCTATTAGCCAACACCAACAATAAATTTTTAGCCAATATTTGTTCCCCAGGCATTTACTTATATGTTAAGCCCAAGCATTGCATCCATTGTCAAACTAGTTGTAAGACCTAGCCAAAAGGCAAATGACCTAAAAGAATAAAGAAATAAACAAGTGAGAAGTCAAATCAAACTAATTCTTATGACTTACTTTGAACTACTACCCTAATTGATTCAAAAAAACCTTGTAAAACATATGAAATTGGAACCTCTGAAGCCTCCTTACCCAAGATGGTATGATGCCCATGTGCGATGTGATTACCATAGCGGTAATTAAGGACATTCAATAGAAAACTACCCCAAACTACAATAGAAAGTCAAAGATCTAATCAAAGCTAGATTGTTAGACTTTAGGGACAAAGAAAGAATTGGATGAAGAATCTATGAAATTGTTAGTAGGTAGAAGCCAGAAATATAATGAAAGGTCTTGGAAGACCCAAGACTCATGGCCATTTGGGAATTTGAGGGAATGAATGGCTTTTAGGTTAAAAAAAGGTGACATGTTGTTCAAGGTTAATTTCTAGCTCAATTTGAGGATGTCAACTCTAGTTTGGTTTGAATATCTAAATGGATAAACTTTTGCATGCCTTACTACTTTATAAATTTGTGATTTGAATTTTTTTCCCATTCACTTAAATATGAGGTTTTAATCTTTAGGATTTTTCAATCATAAAAGAGAGAGAGAGAGAGAGAGAGAGAACTTGAATTCACACCTTTTTCAAAGCTTTCAAAATGTTTTCACTCACTAACCATTACCCCTCAAAAGCATGAACTTGAATTCATGAAACTTTGCCTTTGCTCCATAATATTGTGGTATAAAAGGGTGTTGATCTTTTCCTAGACAATGAACAATGTGATTGCCAATTTAAACAAAAACCAAAAATAAAAAATAAAAAAAAATTAGGATTCATAGAAGATCAGGCAAATACAATATTTTTTTTTTAAAGAATTTGGATATGGTAATTTGATAAATGTCAAGGCTTTTTTCAGAAAAAAAAAGCCACCTAAGTCCTTTTGAATGACTACAAACATACTAGCCTCTTAGTTTTATACCTAGAAATTATCTTTGATCAGTATCTTGAGGTACATTGACTAGAAATAAAGACCTCATTGCCCTTATGACAATCTGAATTGTGATAAACACTTATGGATTAGTAACATGGATTCCTTGGCACTTTAAATAAGTTTACTCTACATGACACTTTTTCTCATATTAACCTTCATCAAGGGTGGTTGGCCAAAGCATGATGTCTTTTTCAAATGGTGATAAGGGGCATGCAAAAAAAAAAAGAGGGAAAAGAAAAGAAAAGAAAGAAATAAAGAAAAAAAATGAGGAAAATTTTTTGTTAAGACATCATGCACTTGAGACATTCAAATAAATCTAAAAACAAAATGGTCTTAACAAATTCATAAAAAAAACCAATGAGAGAAAGCTAGAGAGTTCAAAAGGAGTTCAAAAAAAAAAAAAAACCTTCATTCGAACCTTTTTTCAAAAAAGATTTGCTTTTCAAATTTGAGTAACCTTACTTAGGGTGATAAATGGCCATATTTCATCATCCTTTCACAAATATAAAAATTTATCATTTGTTACCATTTTGAGCTCAATAAAAATTCTTTCAAAATAAACCCTAACCAAGGATTACCCTCTACATTAGGGGGCAAAAATGATGCATTGAAATGGTGAAGCATGGTAATATCTAAGAATGAACCTTATATGTTAAGGGGTAAAATGTTTAATAAAAGGTCCCTAAGTTTTTAAATTTCTCAAGAAAAAAAAGGAAAGAAAAATAAGGTGAAAAAAAAAAAGGTAGGAAAAGGGAAAAAATGAAGGAAAGAAGAAAAGAAAAAAATGAGGGAAGAATAACAAAAAAGAGAAAAGAAAAAAAAGAGACTGAAGAAAAAGAAGGAAAAGAAAAATCAATGATTGAGTATAAAGCATGGGAAAATAAAAGGACATATGCCCCAAAGTGAATGTTTCAAATAAAAAAAAATGATCCTTGGTTTAATCACCCTCAAACATTTATTTTGGGCCTATTTATCCATTTCTTTAGCAACCCTGAATCTTGGCTTACGTTATGTCCTAGAAATGTCCAGATTTGATCAAGCATGGATGTTTAAAATTGAAGACCATATATTTGAGGAATGGCCATTAAACACACGAACCTTTTTGCCTCGTTTTATCATCTAATTACCTATTTGGATCATTAGTTCATTTTAGATAAATTTAAATTATTGAGTGCATGGTGTGATAATCAAAAAAAGAAAAAAAGAAGAAAAAAATGATACATGATAAATGTGGCTGTAAGGTGAACATCTTACAAAACGATAATCTAGAGCAAATTTTGAAGGCCTCAAAGCCACTTTTGACACACCAAAGGCAACCTAGACCTCTTTAAAAGAACTGAAGATACCAAGGTTTTGAAAGATTTGAAATGCATAAAACATAGTTGATTCGAAAAATTTAAGCCTTCTTTTCTCATGACTTTCCAAAATTTTGAACCCACCACAACTGATCTTGACATTTATGAAAATGTGATATTTAGATACTAAAGAAAAATGCCATACCTGTTTGGTTTTCATTAGATTCATGCGTTAAAGAAAATTTATGTCTCATTTGTGAGCCTGGACATAAAAATGCACACCCCCTTATTCCCTTCAAATAGTGAAGTCTTTTTAAATGAACTAAAGCCATCACATGTTGAACCATCAAGTCAGTTGAAAAAAAAAAACTGTCACCCATTTCGTTGCTAATAGGGAATGGCAATTTTCAAGAGACTCTAAAGTCACATCTGTTTAGATATTTCACTTTCTTTGATTATGGAATTTAATTATGTGAGGTAAATTTTATTGATCATTTTTTTAAATAACTAATCACATTTTGTGAAAAATAAGAAAAATCATGTTTGGTATAAAAGAAAATCATTGAATTGTGAATCTTTAGACCAGTTTAGATTTAAGGAAGAAAAATGTTTTTTATTGAAGCATCCAGTTTGTTTAAAAAAAAAAGAAAAAAGAGAAAATGTGTCTTTTTTAAGAATAATGGTGTGTTTTTTTGTTCCTATAATCAAGTCTAAAATGCATGTTGCATGTTGTACAAAAGCATGTTGAAAATGAGAGAAAACTTAAGAAAGTATATTCAAAAGCAAAAAAGGTAGAAGTTGGCAAAGAAGCAAGAAAAAATAAGTGAAGGAATAAAAGAAAAGATATGAGAAAATTGAAGAAAGGACCATTTTGAGAAAAAGTTGAAGAGGTGATTTGATAAGCAAAGAGAAATTAGCAAAAATGATATCTACAAATGGAAAGAAAAAGGAACCCTAGCACTTGCATTTTTGTAAAGGCATTTGCATCATTAAAAAAGAATGTACATTTTCATCATAGCAAGGATTTTTTCATGTGATTGTCACTTTTGCATTGTGAAACTGGTATTGAAGCTTGCAAGACATCTACATCACTGGGATTAGAAATTTGCATTTTGCATAATCACATGGAACATTTGTAACATAGAAAGGACATTTGCAAGGTTAATAAGAATTTTTACAGTTGCATATACTTTTGCATTATCATTGTGAAAATAAAATGTTTGCAATATAATTACAATTGACAATCTTGTAAATATTGAAGAAAAAAGAAAAAAATTTGAATGGTTGAATTTAAAAAAAGAACAAAAAAAAGAGAGACGAATAATTGAGAAAAACAATAATGGATGCAAAACCAATGAACAACAATTCTTAGAAAAATATGTCAAGATTTTTTGATGATAATACCGTATTTTGTTCAATTCCATCGATGGCGATATACGAGTTTTCTACATATTTTCATTCTCTCGATGGTGATATCTAAGTTTTTTTGCATATTTTATGGTGATTTTTGGATTTTTTTTAAAACTCATCGGTGGTGATATTCGAACTTTTCAAATCTTGATGGTTATATGCAAGTTTTTTCAAATCTTGGTGGTCATATTTGAACTTTTCTAATCTCGATGGTGATATGCAAGCTTTTTCAAATCTGAATATTTAAAACTCCTCGATGGTGATATCTAAGTTTTTTCAAATCTTGGTGGTGATATTTGAATGTTCAAATCCTAGCTTTTTCAAATCTTGGTTGTGAAATCTAACTTTTTCATTAAAACTCTCTCAGTGGTGATATCCAAGTTCTCTTTTGTGAGGATATTTGAAGTCATTCGAATTCTCTTCGGTGGTAATATCCAAAGCCTTGTGTTTTAACTTAGTAGTGATATCTGAGTCCTTTTCGATGGTGATATCTGAGTCCTTTTCGATGGTGATATCCTAAGTCATTTGTTTTCAGTCGATGGTGATATCTGAGTATGCAAGTCTAAATTTGCATATTTTCTTCAGTGGTGATATATAAAGTTGTCTACATCCACTCGATGGTGATATTTGGGTTCCTTTCGAGGTGATATCCGAAGTCATCTCTTTTTCTGATGGTATTATTCAAGTTTTCATTTAGATTTCTTTAAAAAAAAAAATTCAAGAGCAGGCTTTCAAAATCTTTTCAAAATGAGATTTTTTTTTAAAGTTTGATGCTTATTTTATAGGAGCCTTTTCTAGACAAATTTTTTTTTTTAAGTTTGATGCCTATTTCATTAAAGCCCTTTCCAAATAGATTTTTAAATTTTGATGCCTATTTCATAGGAGCCTTTTCCAAACAGATTATTCTAAAGTTTGATGCCTATTTTATAGGAGCCATTTTTTAGATAGATTTTTTAAAGTTTGACAACTATTTTATAAGAGCCTTTTTTGAAATGGAATTTTAAAGTCTGATGCCTATTTCATAAGAGCCCTTTTTAGATAGGTCCAAAAAAAAAAAAAAAACCCTCTTCCAACATGGGAACAAACAAACAAACACATGCAAACAAATTCCTTTTAGCTCTTAGTTCCAGCCAAAATTATTGTCTTTGGTTTTTACATTATTTTTTATTCATAGAAATATGCAAAGAGGGGTAGTTATCGATACCTAATTTTTTTTGGACAAAATTTCAATCATATGTGAAGCGCTTATAATTTAATCCAGTTCAAATCCAACATTTTTCCAAATTTCTAAAATCAAAATTTGGATCAATTTGATTGAAATGCCCTAAAGTCAACTCTAGTAAACTTTAGTCAAAATTGATCAAACAAAATCAAAATCAATCAAACTTGATCAAAATTGGTCAAGCTCGATAAAAACAGATAGAACCCAAGCCAATCTTTAAAATTCACAATCAAATTAGAATTAGTGTGGTTTAAAAATTGAAATTCATGATTTTTGAAGCACTAAAAAATTAGATTGCATTTCGGGAAATATAAAATTATCAAAATTCCTTTAGGGGTATTTTTATAATTTGGCTTTCCTAAAGTTGAATTTTTATTAAAACTTTTAGATCATAAATAAATATTTTTTTGATGATTTTTGCTGCATTAAAAACCTAGATCACATATTGGGAGCTGTAAAATAACCAAAATGTCCCTTAAAGGTATTTTCATATTTTGACTTTCTAGAGGTCAGAATTTTGCAAAAGCTCTTGATCATATTTTATAATAGTTGATGATTTCTCAAATTTTGAAAACCTTGATTGTACCTTGAGAGATGTAAAATTACCTAAATGCCCTTTAGGGGTAATTTCGTAATTTGACTTTTTCGATGTTGGTTTCTCATGAAACTTTTTGTATCATGATTTTATAATATTTTATTTTTTTTGGTGCATTTGAAATCATAGTACTACCTTAGGGAGGGGTGAAATGACGAAAATACCTCTTAAAGGTATTTTCGTAATTTGATCTTCTTGAGGTCAAATTTTCACTAAATTTTTTAGATCTCAATTTTCTAATATTTCATGATTTTTGGTGCTTTAAAATTCTAAAAATGAGCATAAGAACATTAATTTATAATAAAATGGCCTAAATATTGAAAACTTTGTACTAAAGGCAAAATGGTCTTTTCATTTGGTTTAGGGGTTGTAAAAATCCAACTTTTACAGTGAACAATGTAGACCATTAGATCTCATATTGAATCTTGATCTAATGGCTAAAGATTGCTCATTGGATTAAAAACAAAGGAGAAATTTTAGCCCTTGGATGAGGTTTTATCTTAAGGCCTTGGTTTAATCTTGCAAGATATTTTTTGGGCTTCTTCTTCATTCAATAAGAGATGTTGGTTGCATTAAAAACTAAAGGAGCGAGCTGAGAAAAATATGAAACAGAGGAGGAAAATTAAGAAAAAAAATCTAAAAAAAAAAAAGAGAAAAATCTTAGTAACAAAAACTTGAAGGTAGACTTTTCTTGTCATCTATTTATGTATTTTCTTGTATCCTTATCACATTTTTCATTGCATTTTCATTGTGTTTCATCAATTTCTTTGTTGATTTTCTTGAAGGTTTTATAGTTTATTTTTTTGTTCAAAGTTTGAATCCAACTTCATCCAATTAATCAATAGTTACAGTGAAGTTAGAAAACAAATAAAAACAAAGCAATCCACTATTGAAAAACCAAGTTGGAGGTTCGGACAACCTCCTTTCCCATGGCCGAACTTCTTCTTTGCTCCCTCTCTAAATGTTTCCCTTATTTCTTTTGCTACCTTTGTATGCTTGGTTAATTGTTCATTTGTTATATGTTTAGTTTATGAGTTAGTTTTGTAGTGTATAATGGTGTTTGGCTTGTGTTTTTGTTCATACGATCTTCTTGCTATTTTAGTATGTTACATGTTTGATAAATCTTCCTTGAAGTAAATATGTATGTTACATGTGTGATAAATCTTCCTTGAAGTAAATATGTCTTTAAATTTGGATTTTATAGATGTTCAATGCACATTTGAGTAAAATGGGATGAAAAGTTAAGCTTGGTGATGCTTTGAAGGTTCGACCATGGGAAGCTTTTGTTTGTCCGTACCTTGCTGCCTTGTTTGATGGTTGGTTAATCTTTAATTCATGCATGGGATTGCGTTTTTATAATGTTTGATAAGTTTTTAAAATGTTTGAAAAAATAATTTCGTTAAAAAATATTGTTTGATTTTGATGATTTTATAAGTTGTTTAGCTTTTTTTTTTTTATGAATAATGATGGAACATTCAAATGAAAATTTAAAGTTTTCTATGTTTGCTCCATTTTTGTCTTGAATTTTCATGCATTACATGTTTGTGACATTAGGTTTGAAAATACCTTAGTTTGTAATTATGTTCTTTTTAGGTCATGCATTTAGCATATGAATTCATTAATGGCAATTTTGTAATTTGTATGCATTTCATGTCCATTTCCATCAGACAAAAAAATGAAACCCCAAACTTGAAACCCTAAACTCACACTAAATCCAAACCCTAAAAGCTTAAACCCTAAAACTAAACCTTAATCTAAACCTTAAACCTGAACTCTAATTGTAGATCTAAACTATACACCTAAACCCTAACCTTAAACCCTAATCCTAAACCTTAACCTAAAACCTAAACCAACCCTAAAGCACTAAATCAATCATGCATTTGCATTTCATTTTACCTTGCCATCAGATGCATTTTTAAATTATCATGCATTCATACTTTGTCATCCATATTATATTGTCATGCATTCGTCATATTTTATTATGTTCATGCATCTCATGCATTTGTTTTTTAAAAGTTAGTCTTCAAAGGAAAAATGTTTTGAAATAGGATAGTATCTTATGTAAATATAGTCATTAAGATCTTGCCTAACTACAGGAGGACTCTCAGTGATTATTATTTATGAGGGGTGTTATCTCGATTTTTGTGGGGTAATTTGAAAGGCTTTAAATTAGAAATATTTTTGAAGCTCTACCTAGTTATAGGAGAGTGAAAAAAGTGTTTCGATATTTAAAATGTTTTTAGTTTGATCCAAAAATTAAAAAAAGAGAATTTTATTTTAAATTTGTTTTGCTTTTGTGTTAAAAAATTTGAAAAAAATAGAAAAAAATAAAAAAAGAGTTTTATTTTAAATTTGATTTGTTTTTGTTTCAAAAATAGAAAAAACGAAAAAAATAGAGGAAATTAATTTTAAAACCTAAGAAAAATAGGACCATTTTAATGAAAATTGAAAGATAATATGCAATTAATTAGTATCATTTTTCACAAGTGCTATAAGGGTGCTAATCCTTCCACATGCATAACTGACTCCTGGACTCAATTCTGATTTTGCAAACCACAACTTTGTTCTTTTTTTAAAACTTTTAAAATTTTTTTTTAAAATATTTTATTAAAAGACAAAATTTTTGAGCAGCCAATCACAACCTAAAAAAGATTGGTGACAATTTATTCAGTTTTGTTTTTATCAAAAATATTTTTAATCCCTCATTTTCCAAACTTTCCCCATTTGTCTGGCTTTAGGGTTAGCCCTCCCTTAAATACTGAGACTTGTAACAACTAAAGCGTTCTTGGTTAGAACCATAAGTAAAGTCAAAGTATAACATTCATCATATAATATCATAAGTAATTTGAAGTCAAAGGATCACTTGTACAATCATCACATGAGAATGTAGCTATAGACACTATGTGAAATACCATATAGCATTCTCATATTGGGCTATATTCATTGAACTTGTTCTTGTAGCAAGCACCCACATATTAGCTTAAGTTTACCCAAACTTCAACCTATGAGATTGATTGCTTACTTCGTAAGTAAGAGTATAACCATGTGCTAGTTTCAACAGTTTTTGTCAATGTTCTCTAATTGATAAAGCATTGACTTGGAACTATTTTGGAATATACAATTTTTATGCAATAATGATCTAATAATTACAATCTCTTTCTAATTCTCTTATAAAACTTTATTTATATTCATAGGACTTTATCATGTAAGCATCAACAATAAAATACGTGTAAATAAAACCTTTATAAGGTATCAAATATCAAAGTATTACAAATATGACAATGTTTTAGCTAAAAAGAAATGATTTGGCTTAAAGTGCAAATACCAACACCTTTTTCTCCCTACCCCTACCCTAGTACACCATGCGAGTCATCCCCTAGCTTCGATGTGGTCTCTCCTTTTCAAATATGATCCCCTCATATAAGGTATCAAATATCAAAGTATTACAAATATGACAATGTTTTAGCTAAAAAAAATGATTTAGCTTGAAGTGCAAATACCAACACCTTTCTCTCCCCACCCCAAACCTAGTACACCATGTGAGTCATCCCTTAGCTTTGATGTGGTCTCTCCCTTTCAAATATGATCCCCTTTCCTTTCAGCACCACACCCTTTGCAGAACCTTTTATGTGTCTCTTTTATTCACACTCTTGCATGTCTCACAATGTTTTAGCTAAAAAAATGATTTGGCTTGAAATGCAAATACCAACACCTTTCTCTCTCCACCCTTGCCCTAGTACACTATGCGAGTCATCCCTTAGCTTCGATGTGGTCTCTCCCTTTCAAATATGATTCTCTTCCCCTTCAGCACCATACCCCTTATAGAACCCTTTGCATGTCTCTCTTATTCACACTCCTGCTTTTCCCTTTTATATCCTTTCATCCTAGTGTCACCCTTGGCTAATTTGCTCCTATAATTCTTCAATTTGCAACCCAAACCCTCTTATCCTTCATCTATTTGCCTTCTTTCTCCTTTTTTTACAAAAGTAAGTTAGGGTTTTTTTTTCCTGTTTTTTACTTTTTATGAAATTATTATTTTATTTATTATTTTATATTGTAGAACTTTGATTGAAAAAATGTTTGCAATTACTTTGTATGAAATTTAATTTATTTTTTGAAAATTATATGTTAAACTTAGTGGATGTGTATGAAATTTACAATTTTATAAAGTTTAAAGCTAAATTTGAAGAGGATTATGAGTATGATATATAATTAGGATTTTGAAATTTTGAAGAATGAGTTTGATGCTTGAGTAGGTTAGTTAATTGAGTGTGGTTAGTGAGCACTTTGGATTACTCACGAAGATGAGTGATTTTGCTTGAAAGTTTTATTATATCCTAGTTGTTTAGGATAATTTGAAATCCTTATTAAAATCTTTTTATGTTATTTTGAATAAATTAGGATTGGAAAATTGATAAGGATATGTCTTGGATGCATTCTCGGGTGGATTCAAATGAGTATGTTACTGATGAGTTCTTGGATGAAGTTATAGAATTTATAAATTTTGTATTTTTCTCATACATAGTTTGTTAGTGGGGATAAAATTAATCTCCTTACATCATATGTGAAATCAAATGATTTTTTTAAGCTAATGATATTTGCAGGCACCTTTATTATAAAGGTTTTTGATTGGTTACACTATTTGGGATGTATATGAAGAACTTCAAGAAATAGAGATCATGAGGTTGTTGATCCAATGTGTGAAGTAGAAACATAAAAACTATATGCCAGGATGGTTATGCATGTTTTACATTCAAGCTTAGACTCAAATGCTAATTATGGTAATGAATCAAAGTTTGAGGAATAATAATCAAATTCAACTACAACAAACTTTTACTCTCTATTGAATGATGCGGATGAACCATGGTGGTTAGGTTGTACAAAATTTTAATGCATACTTTAGGTTTCCAAAACTCAGGCCAATATCATGGTCATGAACTAAATTCGATCTTGTTAGGTTTATTAGGTTCATAAATCACGAAATTAATCCATAAAAATCCTAACACATTATATTTTGAATCTTAAAGGAATCTTAACAAACTATAATCAAAAATCATATTTTTCATATAAATACATCTAGGCATGCAATCAAGTATTCAAGATGAAATTGTAATTAAACATGTTCATATGTTTATAACAATTCAATGGAGTCTCTGATACCAACATTGGTAATTAATCATGCAAGATCATAGATTAATACATTGAAAGTTAAAAATTTTAATTCATAATACATAGAATCACACAATAATATTGCTAACCACATAAAAACTAGCATCAACAGAATGAAGATTCATACCTAGAACCATTGTAGAATTCGGTTTAAGGGTTGTTTTATCTAAAGACTTCAAGACCTTATAGGTAGGTTATAGCAAACATTCAACTATCCAATTCTCTAGCCTCCAATGGTGTGGACATCTAATTTTGTTTAGGCACATTCTAGCCAATTGTGATGCTTTTAAAGTCTGGTCTAGTTCATGTCCAACACTTTCTTAACATTGATGATTTTTTAAAATTGAATTATGGATTAAATCGACCTGAATGTTTTATGGTCAAACTTGGTCAAATATGGTCAAACAAGGTCAAATTTCGTCAAAATTGATCAAACTTGGTTAAACTTTGGTCAACCATTGGACTTTACAACTGAATAGGATTATTAATGTTTAGGATTAATAAAATTGTGATTTTCATGCATTGAAAGACATGATTGCACCTAGAAATGATTGAAATTGCTAAAATGTCCTTTAAGGGTTTTTTTTTTTGCAATTTAACCTTTTTGAGGTCGATTTTTTTGTGAAAAGCTCTAGATCATGTTTTGATATTATTTCATAAATTTTAGTGCATTAAAAACCCTAATCGCACTTTAAAAGTATTGAAATTACCAAAATACATTTTATGGGTATTTTCCTAATTTAACCTTTTTAAGTTTGGCTTTTCGTGAAAACTACATATTATGTTTTTATATTATTTCATGAATTTTAGTTCATTGAAAAGCTTAATCGCACTTCAAAAGTGTTGAAATTACCAAAATGCCTTTTTAGGTTTTCTTTGTAATTTGACCTTCCCAAAGTTAGTTTTTCGTGAAAAGCTCTAGATCATATTTTGATATTATTCCATGATTTTGAAATTACCAAAATGCCTTTGGGTTATTTTCGTAATTTAATATTCCTAAGGTTGATTTTTTACAAAGGCTCCAGATCATGATCAAATATTATTTTATGAAATTTGGTGCATTAAAATCACAAGAATAAATATTGGATCATAAGTTTCTAAGAAAATAAAGCACAAGGGCTAAGAGCACAATCGGGTCAAAATAGTCTTTTCCAATCAAATTAGTAGCACTACGAGTCAAATTGTGTGTTGTATTCATTATGAGCCATTGATTTTTCAATGGTTTAAATCTGAGGGTCAAAGGTGATTGCTTGATCATTATGCTTAAAGAGAAAGGGAATAAGTTAGCCATCGGATGAAGGATTGATTAAAGGGCTAAGAGGCCTACGCTTGGCCTTTAGATTAGTCATAAAAGGCTAGGAAATTGAAGGAGGCAACAACAAGGAAGTAACATGAAAAGCAAAAAAAAAAAAAAAAAAAGAAAGGAAAAAATGAAAACCTTGGAAAAAGCTTGGAAATTGTAATCTTTCATTACTTTCATGCATTTTCATGCAAGTTTTCATACTCATTCATGTAGTTTTCTTTTACTTTTATGGTTTTTCAAGAGAAGACAACTTTTCCCATAGTTGTTCCTTTCCACTTTTTCGTTCTTGATTAAATAAATTCTTACCAAGTTAATGGTATGGTTTGAAGTAAGTAAGGATAAAAAAATTACAAAATCCATATAAGGAGTCCATGGCCAATGTTTTCCCATATCTTGGTTGAAACTTTTCTTGGTTGTTTCTTGTGATTTGCTTGCTTGAACTGAGGTATTGTGGTGTATTTGTGATTTTTTAGATTGTTACTTTCATGCTAGTCTACTATTTTGATGTGTTATGTTGGTTATTTGGCAAATAAAATGTTTTCAAACACTTTCATTCTTGTTATTTCATCACATGTTTGATAAAAATTCTTTAACAATAAAAGGCCTCTATAAGCTAGTTTTCCAAGTGCTTGATGCATGTCTTAACTAAAGGAAATGATGTGATACTTATGGGAAGAGCCATAAGAAGCTCTTGGCCTAGCTCCCTATTGCTTGGCCAAAACTTCCACCTTGTTTTCATGGCTAGAAGGTTGACATGGCATGCATTCTTGCTTTTGTTTCTAATTAGAATTTCATGTTTTCTATGCATTTGATCAAATTATCAAAGGATAAAAATGTTAAAGAAGTGGAATTTATGTAGAATTTAACCTTTTCTTACAAGTGTTTATTTTGCATGCTAATGATGGATACATAATCAATGTACTTAGCCAAGACAAGAAATGTTTCAAATAGCCGTAGGAATTTTGATTCTAGCCTTGTTCATGGCTTGGCTGAACTTTAGCCCCATCCTTGACTCTTGGTATTTGGTTTCCTTTTTGTTAAGTTTTTGTATGTATGGTTAGTTCATGAAGTGTTTGTGAAATTGCCCTAACCTCTTGCTTTACTATTTAGTTATATTTCATGCATCAAATGTTTACATTTAGCATTGACACTATATTTAATTATTTTGTTAAATGTACCACTAATGTAGAATAAAGCCCAAACCAAACCTTTAAACCCCAAAATCAAAACCCTTAAACACCTAATCAATCCCTAAAACCCTTAACCAAACCCTTAAATTCAAAACCAAAGACTTAAGCCCCAAGCCAAACCCTTAAACCCTAGACCAATCCTTTAAACCCCTAAATCAAACCCTCAAACCCCAAACTAAGCCCTCAAATCCTAAACTCAAACCCTAAACCAAACACTTAAACTCCAAACTCAAACTCCAAACCAAACCTTCAAACTTAATCTCTAAACCAAACCTTTAAACCCTAAACTAAACCTCAAACCGAACCTAAACCCCAAGCCAAACCCCTAAACCCTAAACCCTAAACCAAGCCCCAAACCCAAGGCCTAACCCTAACCATAACCTAAGGCCTAACCCTAACCATAACCCAAACCTTAAACTAAACCCCAAACCAAATCCAAAACCAAACCTAAATCCTACCTAAGCCTCAAACTATAACCTAAATTCTTAACCAAACCCAAACCTCAAATTGAACCAAACCCTAAACCAAACCCTTAAACCCCAAATCAAACCTAAACCCCTAAACTAAACCCTAAATCTAATCCCAAACCCTAAACCAAACCTTAAACCCTAAAAGTCAAACCTAGACCAATTCTCATGCATTTGCATTTCATTTTAATAAATTGTCACATGCATTAGCATTATGAAATTATTTTCCATACTCTCATATTTGTCATTCATATTTTAATTGTCATGCATATGTTATGTATTATTATGTTCTTGCATAATAATATATTATTTACGTATCTTATGAATAAGTATTTTAAGAAATTGTTTTCAAATAAAAAAATAAAATAAGGTAATATTTCAAGTAAAAATAACTTTTGAGAACTGGCTTAAATATGAGGGGGATTTTCAACAGTTATCATTTATGAGAAATATTATCTTGGTTTTGTAGGGCATCATAAAAACTCCTAAAGTATAGAGATATTTCTAGAATTCCACCTAAATATAGGGGAATTAAGGAGATGTTTCAATACTTAGGATTTTTTATCTTGATCCAAAATAATTAGATTTTTTTTTCAAGAATTCAAATAATATAATTTTTTTTCAAAATATAAAATTCAAAATAATTTGGCTTTAAGAAATACTTTTGGATGGAATAAAGGAAATGTAAGGAATTAATTTGCAAATATTAAATTTTTGACCATTTTTACAAAAACTTAAGAATAATATGCAATTGATTGATGCTATTTTTTAACAGACATTGTGGGAGGTGCTAATCATTCCCAACGCATAATTGAACTCTCAAACCCAACTCTATTTTCGAAGACCAAAATATCTTTTTAATAAACTTTAAACTCATTTATTGTTTTATTAAAAGGATAAACTTTTTAGGTGGTTAATCACACCTTAAAAAAGATTGATGATGACTCTTTTGGTTTTAATGATTTTAAAATGTTTTTCACGTCCTACGGTAGGGTTTTTGGACATGCACGTTGTGACAGCTTAGTGACTTTATTGGAAAAAAATTTTGAGAGTTAGGCTAGAGATTGATTGCATGTGATCCTAAATTTTGGTTTAATGACCGTAGTTAGTGTTTAGTCTTAATTCCTTAATTTTAATTTTCTTACTTTCCTAAAAAAGTTAAAAAATTAAAAACTTGAAAAAGATGTTTTGACTTCAATTTTCTTGTTTTAAAAAAAATAAAAAACAACATAAAATTTGAAAAAATATAAAAAAATGTTTTACATTTCATGTACATTTTTACAACATTTATTTTAAGTTGTTATTTATCTTATTTTTTAATAAATTGTGGGGCATTTAGGATAGGGGTATTTTGGAAAAAATGTCAAAAGTTTCGTATGTTCCTTCACACACACTCGTATGTGCATTACATCCGTGAGCTCTATACTCGAGCTCTAACCTTTTTTAGGAGCAAATAAAGTAGTTATGCTCTCTTAAGGTGAATATCTCTATAATGACTAGTTAAACACTCCCACTCAAATTGAATCATTTTCATTTATAACCTGTAATGAGTAAGGATCAAGGTGCCTTACAAGTCTATAATGGGCGATAATATGAGGAACAATCTAGGAATCTTTAGATGTATAAATCCCAACATAGCATATAATGAACCATAAGGGACCAGCTTTTAGTAAAGTCGTGCTGAGCCTTTTTTATAGAAATTACCTGAACTAGGATATGTAAGGAACATGGTGATACAACTTGTATTAGGGGCAATAAAAATGTAAAAAAATTTTGAAAAAAGAAAAATATATGAAATATAAAATTCTTCCAATAAAATTGTCTTTTGACATATTGTTCGAGTTGTCTAGTGGTTGTCCAAGATTTGTATTTTTTGAAAAAATTTTAAAAAAAGTTTTTCTAAAATATTTTAAAAAAAGTTTT
This sequence comes from Durio zibethinus, assembly GCF_047325235.1. NCBI lineage: Eukaryota > Viridiplantae > Streptophyta > Magnoliopsida > Malvales > Malvaceae > Durio > Durio zibethinus. Next base: position 12,912,399 of record NC_143162.1, read on the forward strand.
TCTAAATTTTCCAAAAAAATAAAATTAAAAAAAGATTCCTTAATTTCTTTGCTTTATTAGTCAAACACAAAACAAAAAAAAAGGAAAAAAGTGTGAAAAAGAAAAAGAGATATCTAAAAAACATTTTTACCTCTTTTTTTTCAAACCAAAATTTTCTTGGGTGAATTTGGAATCAAGTTGTTTTATAGTACCTTCTATTCTCGCATATTTAAAAAATAATAATAATAATAAAAGAGAGTTTTCGAATTTATCAAGTTGTCTAATAAGTCTTGTAAAATAATCTAGTAAAAAGTTAAAAAAATGAAAAAAAATGAAAAATGAAAAATGAAAAAAGGAATAAAAAAGTGATGAAAAAAGATTTAGGATAGGTAAGGAGTTTATTATCTTTTTTTTTATTCAATAATCGCATTTTGCATTCATCGTTAATATGATTTTTATATTTGGTCCATTTGTATAAGAAATTCTATTTTTGTGGACATATTTGCATCATTATCATACTCAAGCATTCATAAACATTTTTTGTGTATCATGCAAGTTAGAAATTATTTTGTGGCATTATTCAATAAGAGTAATAACATAAACTTTTTGGTTTGAACCCTTAAAATAAAATATCTGCCTCAGTAGGTATCAAAAGGGAAAAAATGGGGAACCAACTAGAAGAAAGGATCATTGCATTAGAACACAATCAAGAGGAATTTAGACATGACATTTGAGAGATGACCCAATAGCTTGCCAAGTTGACTAATATGGTTGAGGCATTCAAGGAACTTAATTTGGTTCATTTTCAATGGTCCTCGCCAATTTTAGCCCAAGCAAGTCCTAAGAACTCGTGGAGTTATGATCTAGGTCTAACATTTTTACTAAGCATACTAAGGCATTTAGTGTTATGAACATTAATCAAAGTCTAGACAAGGTCATGAAAGGAATGAATGATTTGACCACACAAATGATTGAACTTAAAAGTTTGATTTCCAAGATAGAGTCACTAGGTTTTATACAACCTTCACAGATTGTTTCAAATAAAAACCTACACTCAAACTCTTCTTATGTTTGCTTTCAGCCTCCTTTTCAAGCACCTAGGACTAAGCCCCTAAACTTCATGCAAGCTCTGAGAATTCCATACCTGAACTTATATCCTCAACTTACCATTCCCTAATCACCTATTCAGCCAATTTCTCAAGTTTGAACCTTTACATTACCATCAAATATTTGAGGTCCTAGCCAATTTGTTGCCCATAAACTATTCAAGAAGAAAAAAAATACATAATTAAATCCTATTCCCATCTCATAAGGAGAATTTTTTCCCTATTTGCTTTAGAGATGTCTTGTTGTCCCTTTGCCTTAAGAGCCTTTAAAACCTTTCTACACAAATGGTTTTATCTGAATGCAAGACGTCAATACCATGGTGGGAATATGGGGTATGCCATTGAGGATTGTGAGTCTTTCAAACATAAGGTGCAAGCACTCATAAATGTGAAATGGTTCGATCTAGTGATACTAATGGGCTACAGATCTAAGGATGATGAGAAAGGGTTGGCATGATGATGAACATTAAAATGATGCATGGGCTATAGGTCGTTATGTTAATCAAATATTTTGTAGAAAGATAGTCTTTAAATTCTTTTATTTTGTAAATGTTTAAGAAGAATGATTTTTTGTTTTAACATGGTGTTGTCTTTTTGAATTTGGATGTACGGATTATGATCTTGAATTTCTCTAACTCTTGCCTCTGCTCTAATTCATGCACATTTTATCGAATTGCTTTGTCATTCATTCATTCATGTATCCACTCAATAAAATTCCATTCATGTGTGCCCTAATGAGAAAATGAGTTTCTTTGGGATTAATCTTGGCAATTTCTTCTTGGGATTAGGAGAACATCATATTGGTAGAGGTCATATAGGTTAGATGGATGAAATGAAATATGAACAAAATTAGATGTCGCACAAGATAGAAAGTATAAGGCAAATGGAAAAGACTGTGGAAGAACATTCTTCTTAAGGAAATAACAACACAAAAGACCTAACTTAAGACCCTTAAGAGATAACCCATTAAAAATGGCATGGGATCCATATATACAAAAAAGGTATAGCCTTATAGAAAAAGGGATTCGAGCTATGGAAGGTGAGGATGAATCTAACAATGCAAAGAAATCATGACTAGTTCTAAACTTGATCATTCTACCCAAGTTCAAGGTTCCTACATTTGAGAAGTATGTTGAAACTGAATGCCCTAAAACATATTTGGCTCAATATTATCACAAATTGGTTGGGTATGCTTATAATGAAAAGTTGTTTATTCATGTCTTTCAAGAAAATTTGATTAGGGTAGCAGCCAATTGGTATTATGGTTTGGAAAGTGGCCAGATTCATATTTAGAGGAATTTATCTTGGGCATTCTTAAAATGATACTAGCACAAGTTAGAGACAGCTTCAAACTAATTGACCTTTCAAAACATGAAAAAAAACCCTAATAAAAGCTACAAAAAATATGTCGCTAAATGGAAAGAGATAACATCACAAGTACCACCACCTCTTACTAATAAGGAGTTGAATTCCCTATTTATGGATACCCTTCCTTATCCTTACTATGATAGGTTAATCAACAACACTTTTTCAAAGTTTGTAGATTTACTATTTGCCATGGGTAACATTGAGGATGGGATAAAAAGAGGAAGAATTATGGTGCTAGTGAAAAAATTCATAATGAAAAAAAGGGAGGTATTTCTGGTGAACGCACCAAAGAAACAACTATTGAAGGGTGAAATGAGGGAAACTTTGATGTGATACAAGTAGATATGATAAACGCTCATTTTCATTAGTCACTATTTGTTAATAATGTGTCCTAACCTTTTTACAATTCGACACCTCAAGCTAGTAGCTTTCTTTAACCATTTTATCCTTATGCCTCAATGTCTTTTTCTTTTAATGCCTTTTTCTCAAACTTGTTCACCATAGCAATTCATAGAACACAGATCAACCTAGGTTGTTTGTAGAGTCACAAAAGAAAAGTTAAAATACACCACTCACTTTCAATGTCCTACATGAAGCTTTTCCCTTTACTTGTCAATAGTCATATGATTTCCCCTATCCTTACAAAACTTGAAAAGCCTTCTTATCCAAAGTGGTATGATCCCAATGTTAAATGTGAATACCATGATAGGCTCAAAAGACATTCCATAGAAAATTGCACTACTTTCAATGATACAGTTTGATCTTTGGTCAACATAGATCTTGTGAAATTTAAAGAGTTGGTTAGTGGCTATGATAACTGATGGCAGTGTATTAAGGGTTAAGATTTTAAGACTAAGACACCAAGTAAGGGCATTTGTTTAGCTTGTATATTGTCTTATGAGCACTATTAAAGATGTGAATTTTGGATTAGGCCTAAATGTTTGCATTGAATGAATGGATATTGTGAATCATATTGTCTTATGCATTTGTCATTTGAGGATTTTAATTTCTATTAAGTTTTGCATTTTTAGGATTTTCCTAAAAGAAAAAAAAGTGAAAAAGTAATTATTGGATTTGAATAAAGCCCCACATAATTAATTTCCAAAACCATAAAAATAGAAAAAAGTGCCTTAAAAAAGAGAAAAAAACTAGAAAAAGAAAAAGAAAAAAAAGTTTTCTTTCATAATAAAAGGTGAAAATGGTATTGAAAGAGTTGGTGATCACTATTAGAAATAAACTCATCAAATACCTTCACAACGTTTTTTATTACTTTCATGTCCCAAATCACTCAAATGATTTCACTCATCAACCATAATCCCTCAAGAGTCATGAACTTGAATTAGTGAACCTTGCCTTCGCCTGATAACATTATGATAGAAAATGGTGATAATATTTTTCTAGGAAATGAACAATGAGGCAGTCAATTTCAAAAAAAATTTAGGAATTTTGGAATATCAAGCAAACATGACAGTTTTTAAGAATTTGAATTTGATAATTTGGTGTGTCAAGATTATGTTGTTGTTTCAAAATTTTCCAAAATTAGAGCCACCTAAATATTTTAAAATGACCTCAAGCATACTAGCCTTTTAGTTTTATACCCTAAAATTGTCTTTGTCCATTATCTTAGGGCAAATAAACCAAAAAAGAAAGACTTCATTGCCTTTAAGACAACTTGAATTATAACCAACTTGTATTTTTTGTGATGTGACATGAACCATTTGATGCCTTAAAAAGTTTGATACCACAAAATATATAGAGTATTTATATGTTGAAATGGTGCTAGAATTTAAAATTTTTGATGATTTTTAGTGCTTTTCATGTTGCTCTTATGGCTTTAGGATTTTCAAGCTCAAAACTCATTTTCGTGAAGAAAAAGTCATAGGAGAAAGTCAAATTTCTCAGCCAATGATAAGCCCAAAAGTCCACATCAACAAGCCAGTGTCAAAGAAAGAAGCTTGTGAGTTTTGAAGATCATAAAGCATAGCAAGTATAATGTAATTGATCAACTAAACAAACTGCCAGTTCATATTTTTTTACTGTCATTTTTGTTGAATTCAAAACCACACAGGAATGCTTTACTGAAATTACTTAACCAGGCTTACTTGGAACACAATATTTCTATAGAGAAATGGATTATATGGTTAGAAATATTATAGCTTCCAAATTCATCACTCTTAACGATGATGAAATACCTCCAAAAGGTTGAGGTAGTGTTAAGGCCTTGCACATTATTGTCAAGTGCAAAACCCATACCATGGCTAAAGTATTAATTAACAATGGGTCATCTATTAATATCATACCTTTAATGACATTGTCAAAGCTTTTAGTAGATCCTTTTCAAAAGAGAAACAATCAGATGGTTGTAAGAGCTTTTGATGGAGCACAAAGAGAGGTGATTGGTGATATAGAGATTTAGCTATAGATTCGTTCATTACCTTCAATGTCTCATTTCAGGTGATAGATATAACTTTTACACATAGTTGTTTACTCGAGAGACCTTGGATTCATATGACTAGGGTTATACCTTTATCTTTGCACTAGAAGATAAAATTCATTGTTGAAGGGAAACAAGTTTATAAAGATGGTGAAGAGGATGTATTAATGACATAAACCTTGACCACTCCTTATATTGAGGGTACAAAAGAGGCGACTAAATACTCATTTAAAACTTTTGAAGTAGCAAATGCTATTTATGTTAGAGAAGGGTCAAAGATATCGATTCCTCAATTATCAAAGAATACCAACATGGTATCAAACAAACTATAGGTAAGTGTTGGTAGGCCAATTGTAGCTTAGAAAATTCCTTACAAAGGATTAAGAAGGCATCCAACATAGGTGAAAACAAAGAAAGATGAGGCTTATACTACAAGCCTACTGCTATTGATAGAAAGAATTTGACATCAGAGAAAAAAGAAAAGAGAATGTCACACCTCAAAAGGCAAGACTCAGTTGATAGAAAAATGATATTCCCTATCTATATGAAACATTTTGTTTAGGCGAGCATTCCATCCTACATCATCAAAGATCAAAAAAGCAAAACAAATAATCAGATTGGATGAAGCCTTTTCTTAAGTTCAAATTGGAGTAGATGATGACATTATGCATGATGAAGAGATTTTTTTTCCTTTTTAGGTTAAGGATTCAAGAATGATGTACTGTTTCCATTATCTTTGAACCTTTCTAACCTAAAAATTCCAATTACTTCTACCCAAAAACATACGGAGGCCAAATGTATGGGCTTATTTTCATTATTCTAATAAAAATACGAATGCGATTCTTTTCACATATACCATTTTCATCATTTCCTTCTTTTCTTTTTCATTGTTGTTCATAATTTTCTTACTGTCACTAAATTTAATCTATATCTCTTTAAAATTATACCTAATTTTAGGTCTTTAAATAATGAATACTATGGATAACCAAGATGATGATGATGATGGATTTGATTTCAAAAATTCGAGTCACATTAGCAAATTTGATGATTATGTTAATTCAAAAGACTATGATTTACCTCAAGATCTATTACAATAGATGAAACAAGAAACAAAATCATAGAACCCTTTAGAAATTCACTAACCTTTTGAATTTGGGTAAGGGTGAGGATAAGAAAGAAGTTAGGATTGGTACTTCACCAGCACCAAGTGAGAAACCGAAGCTAGTGGATTTGTTGCAAGAATGTGTAGATGTATTCGCATGGTCTTATCAAAATATGCCTGGGCTTAGCTCAAATATTGTTGAGCACCGATTGCCTTTAAAGCCAGAATGTTGACTAATACAACAAAAGTTAAGACATATGAAACCAGAGATATTGCTAAAGATAAAAAAAAAAAGTTAAGAAGCAATTTGATGCAGACTTTTTTAAAGTAGCCAAGTACCCTAAATGGGTAGTTAATATAGTCCCAATTCCTAAAAAAATGGAAAAGTTAAGATATGTGTAGATTACAAGGACTTGAATAGAGCTAGTCTAAAGAAAAATTTCTCGTTACCTCATATTGATACCCTTGTGGATAACACTACTAGTCATTTTACCTTTTCATTCATGGATGGGTTTTGTGTTTATAATCAAATTAAAATAGCCCAAAAAGTTATAGAGAAAACCACATTTATGATAATGTGAGGGACATTTTGCTATAAAGTTATGCCTTTTAAGCTAAAGCATGCTAGTGCCGTATATCAAAGGGTGATGGTCACCCTTTTTCATGATATGATGCACAAAGAGATAAAGGTGTATGTTGATAACATGATAGCTAAGTTTTAGGAAGAAAAAGATCATGTAGCTAATCTTATAAAACTCTTTGAAAGGTTACCAAAACACCAACTCAAAATGATCCTGGCCAAATGCATGTTCGATGTTAAATCCAAAAAATTGCTAGGGTTTAGAGTTAGTGAGAGAGGTATAGAAGTAGACCCTGATAAGATTCGGGCCGTCCAAAAGTTGTCAGCACTATACATTCAAAAAGAAATGATAGGTTTTTGAAGTAGGTAAATTACATTTCTTGCTTCATATCTCAACTTATTTAAAAATGTGACCTGATCTTTAAGATGCTTCACAAAAATAATCCAGGTAAATGGGATAAAGAATGCCAAAATGCCTTTGAAAAGATTAAAGAATATTTGACAAACTCGTCGATGTTAGTGCCACCAATTGTAGGAAGGCCATTGATCTTGTATCTAATGGTGTAAGAGAAATCGATAGGATACGTACTAGGGCAAAAAGATGAAACCGATAAGAAAGAATAAGCTATTTACTATTTAAGTAAAAAGTTCACCGAGTATGAGGTTAAGTGCTCCCAAATAGAAAAAATATGTTATGCCCTAGCATGGATTATTTGTAGGCTTAGACAATACATGTTCTATCATACGACTTGGCTAATATCAAAGCTAGATGCCTTCAAGTACATTTTTAAAAAACCTTTCCTGTCAGGCAGGATAGCAATGGCAAGTCATGCTCTCAGAATATGATATTATGTATATGGTCTAAAAATTAGTAAAAAGAGATGGGATAGCTGATTTTCTTGTCAATCGAGCTACTGAAGATTATAAGCCCATGAAATTTGAATTTTCATATAAAGATTTGATGGTTGTCTTACAAGATAAAGATGAAGAACCTGTGAAAAAAATCATGGAAGATATTTTTCAATGGGGCATCCAATATAATAGGGCATGGCATTGGGGCAGTGCTAATATCCCTAAAAGGAAATTACTATCCCTATACTGTAAGGTTGGATTTCAATTGCACAAACAATGTTGCTAAGTATGAAGCATGTGTCATGGGCCTGCAGATAGCTATTGAAAAGAAGATAAATGTGCTAAAAGTATATAGGGATTCAGCCCTGGTAATTTATCAATTGAAGGGTGAATAAGAGATTAAGGACTTAAAGTTGGTGTTATACCAAAGGCATAAAACTAATCTGGCAAAACAGTTCAAAGAGATCTAATTTCAGCATGTTCCTTGAGAAAAAAATCAAATTGCTGATGCATTAGCTACTTGGGCAACAATGTTCAAGTTAAATGACAATATAGGAATCCAAACCATCAAAGTACAAATGAAAGATTCTTTAGCCCATTGCTCAAATGTGGAAGAGAAGGTGGATCAATAACCATGGTGTTATGACATTATGCAGTACATCAAATGCCAAAGTTATCCAGAGTAAACTTTAGAGAATGACAAAAGGATTTTCCAAAGATTAGTAGTAAGATTTATGCTTGATGGAGAAATCCTATATAAGAAAAGTTGAGATCAAGTATTACTAAGGTGTGTAGATGTTGTTGAAGCACAAAAGATACTTAAAAAAATGTATGAGGGAATTTGTGAGATATATGCCAATGGGCATATGATGGCCAGATAGATTATGATAGTAAGTTACCACTGGTCTATATTAGAAAATGATTGCATTAGTTATGCTCGAAAATGTCATAAATGTCAAATTTACATGGATAAGATTCATTCCCCTCTAGTCTTGTTACACATCTTAGCACCTCCATGGCCTTTTTCAATGGTATACGAGATGGAGGCTATTTCACCAATTGAAGTTGAAATTCCTTCCCTAATGGTTTTGAAGGAGTTACAATTGGATGAAACAAATTGGGTTCAAGACGATTTCGAATAGTTGAATCTTATTAAAGAGAAAAGGCTCTCAGCACCCAATCATAGGTAGATATACCAAAAAAGAATCATGCAAGCATATGACAAAAAGATGTAACCTAGTGCTTTTGTGAAGGTGAATTGGTATTGAAAAGGATTTTGCCAATCCAACATGATAGCAGAGGAAAATGGACACCCAATTAGGAGGGTCCATATGTCGTAAAGAAAGTATTCTCTGGTGAAGCTCTCATCCTTGCTAAAATGGATGGTGTTAAATTGTCATATCCTGTGAATTCAAACACTATCAAGAAATATTTTACCTAAAAAAAAGCAAAAAAATAAAAAAAATAAAGAATAGAGAAAAAAAAGAGAAAGAAAATAAGGAATGATTTAGACAGAAAACCCAAAAAGGTGGTTTAAACCAAAAAGGGGATCGTTTAAGTAAAAAACTTGAAAAGGTGGCTTAAATGAAGGTGGAGCTAGGAGGAAATCCTTTAAAGAATGATAGAATGCCACACAACTAGATAAATTGGTGCTAGAATTAAAAGAGATGACTTTTTGGGGCAAGAGTACATTAGTGGTGGATATGGGGTAAAGACTAGTTGTATGATATCAAACATAGCAAAATCACAAATGTAACAAATTGTTAGGAAATAATCTAGTCTAAGTAGATCAAGGTTGTTCAAGTATTCATATTTAAAGAAATGATATTTGATTCCCAAAATACCTTTGAATTACCTATCCTTTGTGTTTTGAAAGCTCATTTTTCTTTTTTTAAATCAAAATAAATATCCCTATGTTTAAACAAATCCTATATTCAACTTTGAGCATGAAATCATTGCATTCGTCATTTGAAATTAGAATAATGATTGATAATGTTCATGATAGAACAATGTGTTGCCAAAAAAAAAAAGAAAAAGAAAGGAAAAGGAATAAGGAATGTGTAAAGTGTAAAGTGTAAGGATAACGAAAAATAACAATACAGGAAAAAATGTGTAATGGAAATTGATTGATTGCTTGAAAACAAGAAAAAGGGAAAGGAAAAAGAAATAAGAAAGATAAATAAATTATTCGAAAGTGGTTTATGGACAAACAAAGTGATTAATAGGTCAACCAAAAGCCAGAGATGCCCAAAATAAGAGGAAAAACAAACAACTAAATGACAAATGAGAAATTCAAAAGTAACTTTTAAAGTCCAAAAGAACCAAGCCAATTCCAAAGGTTGAATTAACATGAATGAAAGTGCATGATATAATTGCATTTTTATCACAATCATTGCATGCATCACATACCTCTTATGTAAGGTGTATTGAAGGTTTCTCTATGAGACATCAGAAAGAATTAGTATGTTTTTCATTTTCAAAACAAGAATGATAGTCCTGAAGATGAAATGTTACCTCTAGCATGATTATTAAAATCAAGTCTATCAATTTATGGAGCACCTGATCCTTTATTTTTTGACTCACAACTTAGTATTAGTCACATTTATTCTTTGATTCATGGCCTAATCTCGATCGTTTTTATTTTCTAACTCATGATTTAATCTCGACCGTTTTCATTCTCTGACTCATGGTTTAATTCTGGTCATTATCATTTCTAACTCGTGATTTAATTCTGGTTGTTTTTATTCTTTGATTCATGGTTTAATCCCGATCATTTTCATTTCTTGACTTATGGCTTAATCTCTGTCATTTTCATTCTCTTACTCATGGCTTATTCTCGATTGTTTTCATTTTCTAACTCATGGTTTAATTTCAATCATTTTTATTTTCTGACTCGTGGTTTAATCCTGTTATTTTCATTCTTTAACTCGTGGTTTTAATTCTGATCATTTTTATTTTTGACTCATGCTTTAATCCCAGTCAGTTTCATTTTCTAACTTGTGGTTTAATCCTAGTCATTTTCATTTATCTCAGTCATTTTTATTTTTTGACTCATGATTTAATCTTGATCATTTTCATTTTTTGACTTATGGTTTAATCTCGATCATTTTCATTTTCTGACTTGTGGTTTAATCTCGATGATTTTTATTTTCTAACTTGTGGTTTAATCCAAGTTGTTTTTATTTTTTGACTCATGGTTTAGTCCCAGTCATCATTATTCTTTGACTCATGGTTTAATATAGGTTATTTCTATTTTTTGACTCGTGATTCAATTCTAGTCATTTTTGTTCTCTGACTCATGGTTTAAGCCCTCTCGTTCACATTTTTTGACTTGTGGTTCAATTCCAATCATCTTTCGTCTTTGCTTTGCAATTTAATCCCGGTCTCTTTATTTTTAAACTCATGGTTCAATTCTTGTCTTCTGTAGTTTCTAACTCATGGTTATCGTCTCGGTCATCCTTTATTTTCTAACTTGTGATGTCAAAAAAAAAAAACAAAAAGAAAAAAAACAAAACAAAAAAATAAAAGTAATAACAAAATAAACAAAAAACAATAACAAAATAAAAACAATAACAATAACAAAATAAAACAAAAACAAAAAAAAGAAACAAAAGAAAAAGAAAAGCAAGGTTTACTCACTCATAAGCCTTATTTGGACAAAATTGTCATTTATATATCTTTGCATTATTTCAGATCCTCAAAAATATGCAAATAGGGGCATCTGTAGATATCAAATTTTGTCTGGAGCATTTCTCAACATAATTGATCAAGGCTCATTTGTGAACATAGGCCAAGACCATTTGAGAGGACCATTTACGATCCATAAAGAGCTCACAAGTTTGCCTATTCAAAATCCAAAGTCAACTCAAGTTAAATCCGATCAAACAAAGTCAAAATTGCATAAAACTTGATCAAAATGGATAAGAACACATATTAGTTCTAAAAATTCACACCCTAATTGAAATCAATATGGTTTAAAATTAAATTTGAGATTTTTTTGAAGTACTAAAATTTTCATCGTGTCTTGGGGAGGGCAAAATTATCAAAACATCCTTATAAGGGGTATTTTCGTAAATTGACCTCTCGAGCTTGAATTTTTGTGAAACGTTTCATATCTTAATTTTATAATATCTCATGATTTTTGGTGTATTTAAAATCACAATAATACCCTAAGAAGGGTAAACTTACCAAAATACCCTTATAGGGCTATATTCATAATTTGGCTTTCTTGAGCTCAGATTTTCATGAAACTTTTTAGATTTCAATTTCATAATATTTCATGATTTTTGGTGAGCTCGAAACAATAGCAATACCCTAAAAAAGGTAATATTACCACAATACTCTTATAGGGGTATTTTCATAATTTGACTTTTTCGAGTTTGGAATTTCACGAAACTTTTCAGATGTTAATTTCATAATATTTTATGATTTTTGGTATATATGAAATCAAAGCAGTACCTCGAAAAGTGTAAAATTATGAAAATACCCTTATAAGGTTATTTTCATAATTTGGCTTTTCCAAGCTCAAAATTTCACGAAACCTCCTAGATCTTAATTTTATAATATTTCATGATTTTTTGTGCTTTAAAATCCCAAAAATGACTATAGGAACATTGATTTCTAAGAAAATGACCATAAATACCAAAACTTTGCATTATGGGTAAAAATGGTCTTTTTCATTAGTTTGAGGGGCATAAAAATTCAACCTTTTGCAGTGTTTAATCTGAGCCGATGGATGCTTTGCTGACTTTTAATCCAAGGGCCAAAGATGGCTCCTTGGAATGGAGAAAAGGAGGAATTTTGGCCATTGGATGGGATTTCATCAAAGGGCCCTCATTGAGCAAGATTGAAATCTTGCATTTCTTTAGGGGGGGTGCCGAATAAAGCATGGAGAAGAAGCTGCTGGAACAAGGAGGAGAAGAAAGAGAGGCATCTGAAAAAAAAAAAAAAAAAAAAGAAAGAGAAAGCACAAACAAAAAAAAAGGGGTAAGCTGAAAACAAAAAAATTTTCAAAGGTGAGCAGCCCACACAAGGGCATGTATGCTGTTTTTTTTTTATCATTGTTCTTACTCCATTTTCAAAGGGGTAAGCTGAAACAAAAAAAAAAAAAAAGGGTTAAGCTGAAAATAAAAAAATTTTCGAAGGTGAGCAGCCCACACAAGGGCATGTATGCTGTTTTTTTTTTTTATCATTGTTCTTACTCCATTTTTGCATCGGTTATGGTCTTTTCTGCAAAGTGTTTTCATTTGTTCTTTGCATGCTTGGACTTCGGTGTGAATGTGGATGAAGTTTAAGTTATATATGTTCTATTGCTTTTGGTGCAAAAATGGTTGAAATCTCATCCCATTTTTTGCTGGCATTGCCGAACAGCTGCTGCCTCTTCTAATGGCAGCAGCAGTCGGCGCACTCCACAAATCATTCCACCTTAGCTTTGCTTCTTTAAGGCCCTTGCCTTTCCATCCTTCATAACCAGCCTTTAGTTAGCTTAAGCTAAAGCAAATAAAGAAAAGGAAATCAGTTGGGATTAACCAAACCATGCTGCCTAAACTTCCATAGGCAGTCACGGTTTGGACTTTTTTTTATGTACAGCTCCTCCTATTTTGGCGTGGAAGAAGACTAAAACAGAAAATGGTTTCTAAAATAGGGAGTGATAAGTGATCTGGAGGGGAAGAGGGTTTGTTGGTTGCTTCCATGTTTGTTATTCTGTTCCCTGCATAACTTGTTAATTAAAAACCCAAAGCTTTGTCACGTTTTTTGGTGCCTTTCTGCGTATGGTCTATGGGTGGAAGGTTGAGGCTTTAGTCTTTCATGGCTTCTGATTTCTTCCTTCTACGTGTGGGCTATTAGAGGGTGGGGGTTGTTGTTGTATGCGGTCTGTGTTAATTCATGAAGGTAAAGGCTATTGTCCTCTGCCCATGTACGCCATAGCTCCTGCGAAAGCCTTCTGCCATGTTGGGTTTTCAGTCCTGCTGCCGTGCTATACTAGCGCGGAGGAGTACTCCGATTTTAAAGACAAAAAGACAAAAAACAAATCCATGAATACTGCTGTCTAGAGTCTTAGGAACTGTTGAAACCTTGCAATATGTTAATAGGACCTAGGCTAGTAGAGAACTTTTACGTTGTCAAACTATCTCATTCTTTGAATTTTCTAATTTAAGTTTTTTTTGTCTTTTGCATTCATTAACATATAAAAAAAAAAAAAAAAAAAAAAAAAAAAAAAAACTTCTAGGCGTGGGATACAAGTTGATTTTGTTGGGTGTCATGCATGCATTTTATAATATTTATCCATACTTATTTGTTTTGGATACAATTTATTTTACTCGCACTCTTGCTTTACAAAAATATAATAAAATAATAAAATAAAAATAATAAAAAAGAGAATAATTAGGATGTTGATATTGAAAGAAAGAAGAAGTATGTATAAAATATAAGAATATAAAATTTTTTTTTTTTGAAATAATTATAAAATGAACTTGTTCCGAAAATCTGCGTAAATATTAGATATTTTTAGAAAGGTTCATAAAAATCTTATAATTTAAACTCAAACTTACCTAAAACCTCAAATTCATTTTTAAAAAGATTTGAAAATATTTTATGAAATAATCTGTTTCTATATGCCATCTAGATGTTAGAGTATTTAAGAAATTTTATTTCATTAAGAATTTTCATGCATTTCCATAACTTTAAAGTATATTCATTTTGTTGAAATTTTGATTATTAAAATACAATAATACTAATAATTTGACGAAATTTTTAAATATAAAAAATTACATCCAAGCCCTGCCTAGATGTTAGGGAATCCTAGTGATTTTATTATATTTGAAATCCCTGTCTTAAATTCTTACTTAATCATCATTTTTGCATATGTTCGTTTTAAGTTCATGTCTTCATTCATAATGCATATGTATATGTTCGTTTAGTTATATTTGTTTAATATTAATTATATTATTGTATTTTCATTTTTTTATCACATAAAAGTTTTTTTTAAATTTTAAATTTTTAAGGATTTGCATGAAATTTTTTATAAAGTAGTCTGTTCTCGAATACTGTCTAGATGTTGGGGTATTTAAAAAATTTTATTTTCTTGAGAATTTTCATACATTTTCAATACTCAAAATAAATTTGTTAGACTAACCAGTGCAAATTAACTGATAATACTAATAATGGGATGAGATTTCCAAATATAAAAATTTGTACTAAAGCTCCACTAGATGTTGGGGAGTCCGAGTAGTTTCATTATATTTGAAATCCCAGTCCTTAAATTCACGCTTGATCATGATTTTGCATATGTTTTCACTTATAATGCATACGTATATATTTATTTTAGCTATGTTGGTTTAATATTAACTATATTATTTTTTTTTTGTTTTATCACATGAAAAGTTTTTCTTAAATTTTTTATTTTAAACAAATAAAATCAAAATAGCATTCTGTGAAATGTAATTGATTGGTACTCTACCTAGATGTTGGAGAGTCATCAATAGTTATCATTTACAAAGAATGTTATTTTATTTTTAAAAAATGAATGTTATGGTAAATCTTGAATGGAAAGACTATTTTTGAATTCCGCCTCTATGTCGGGAACTTTGAAGGTATTGCTTTAATTTGAAGATTTTCATCATATTCCTAAGTAAAGGTTTTCTTAAACTAATTTTATTTCTTACAAACAAAAGGGAATTATAATTAAATCTCATATAGAAAACCATTTTTATCCAAAGTAACAAATAGTGCATAATTGATTGGTACCAATTTTATGGGTGTTGTGGGGGTGCTAATCCTTCCCCATACGTCATTGACTCCCGAACCCAGTCGTTTTTTTCGTAGACCAAAATCATCTTTTTGATAAAGCTTTAAACCCAATTTTATTGTTTTATTAAAAAGATAAAATTTTTGGGTGGCCAATCACACCCTAAAAAAGATTGGTGGTGATTCTCTGTGTTTTTCATTATTTTTAAAATATTTTTACATATAGCAATTAAGTCTCCGAACCGATACATTATGACATTCCTAGGGAAACGAATATTGGATCTAGAAAGAGCGCATTGAGGAGAAATTTGGAAGTTTTTGGCACTTTTTGACCACCGAATGACAACACTGGATGGTGGCCAATGCAACGGCATGGAGGCTGGACGCCAGATGATGGATGCTGGTAGAACCTTTAGAGCTCTCCATAGAGCTTTGAATTTTTTTTGGTAGAAAAAAAAATGAAGTAAAAAAAAATTGGGTTTTATATAAGGTTAAAGAATCCCAAAATGACACTGTTTTAAGAGGTAAGGATCCGCATATACCTGTGACCAGACCCAAGATTCGCATGACCTGACCTGGCAACTCGCTGCAACCAGCCTTTAATCGATTTAATGGAACTGCTTGCCAAACCACCCCTCAGCCAATTCAATCGAACCGCTTGCCAAACCATCCCATTTTTCATTCCAGTTGAATTAGTATTGACCAGACCATTGATCAGTTTGGTTCTGGTAAAAATTTTTTTTTTCATTTTTGATTTATTTATTTTTTTATATATTATTTTTATTTAAGCATGCTTATTTTTTTAGAATAAATGTTTATTTTTTATTAATGATATTAGTAAATAACAATAAACAATGATAATTAAAATTAAATTTTGATAATTTTAAATTTCATTAAAAAAAGATAAAAAAAAAAGTAAAATAAACCTTATAATAAATAAAATAACAATAACTAAATAATAATAACAATAACAATAATAAAAAATGATTTCAAAACTTTTAATTCTTTAAAATATTTTTTTATAAAGAATAATAACCAAAGTGTTAAATAAAAAATAAATGATAATAATAAAATATATATAAAATATCGAATAAACTACTAACAAGGAAATTTTTTCTTACCTAGATGTTGGAGGAAATATAATCGTGTTTTAAATAATGATAATATAGCCTAGATGTTGGGAAATTATTTAAAAACAAACCAATTAATAAATTAATAAAAAAATTTTGTAGAAAGAAAATATATGAAAATTTCTTAAACTAATTTTTGAAAATCATAAAAACTAAATTTGTTTCGAAAGTTCACCTAAATGTTAGAGATTTTTAGAGATGTTCATATTTTTAAAATTCAAAAATAAAAAATCAAAACCTTAAACTCCAAACCCTAATCCTCTAAACCCTAAAAATCAAAACCCTAAACCCCAAATGCTAAAATCGAAACCTAAACCCTTGAAACCCTAAAATCAAAGCATTAAACCCCAAACCCTAAAATTAAAACCCTAAACCTTTCAAACCCTAAAATTGTAATCATAAACCCTTCAAACCCTAAAACCTTAAAGCCTTAAATTGAAACCCTAAAATCTCAAACCCTAAAAAATTAAAAACTTTAAACCTTTAAAACCCTAAACCCAAAATCATAAACCTTCAAAACCCCAAAATTTTAAAACCTTAAAATCCAAAACCTAAAACTCTAAAATTTAAAATTCAAAACCTAAAATCCCAAATTTGGTACGTGGCCCCGAATCATCACTGAAAAATCATTCAAACCTTAAAGCTCCAACCCAAACTCATGCCCAAAACCATTCTACATTCTAAGGATACGTGTCAAAATCCCACATGAAATAATTTGTTCTTGAATGCCACCTAGACAATAGGGTATTTAAGAAACTTTATTTCATTAAGTTTTTTGTGTGAGTCCTTAATTCGCTTTAATAATGGGACTAAACAAACAAAGGAATATATATAATGGGATCTTAAATATAAATAGTCACACCTAAACTCTGCCTAGATGTTGGGGAGTCAAGGTAGTCTCATTATATTTAAGAACCCAATTTCAAAATTGCATTTCATCATTATGCATAACATATATTATTGCATCTATTTATTATTGATTGCACTTAATTCGCATGTTTGTGCCTTTAGTTATTGTTTGTTGTCTAATAATACCATCGTTGGTATTTTTGCATAAAAAATGTGTTTAATTTAAAAATATGGAATAAAACAAAAATAACATTTTGAGGGAAATAATTCTTGGTACTCTGCCTAGATGTTAGAGAGTTATCACCAATTATCTTTTCCAAAGACTGTTGTTTTCATTTTCAAGGGATGTCATGGTAAATATTATTTAAAAGTATTATCTTTAAAGTTCTATCTAGATGTTGAAGAATTTTAAGATGATTTTTTAACTTAAAGATTTCCTCGATACTCCTAAATAAAGAATTTTGATAAAATTAATTATCTTTTATTTTAAATAATAAAAGAAAATTATTATTAAATTTCAAATCGAAACCATTTCATCCAACATTGAAAATAATGCATGATTAATTGGTACCAATTTATGGATGTTGTGAAGGTATTAATCTTTCGCCACACATAACCAACTCCCGGATCTAACCTAGTTTTCATAGACCAAAATTTATCATTTTGACTTTTATAGTTTTATTAAAAAGATAAACTTTTGGGTGGCCAATCTCACCCTAAAAAATATTGGTGGTGACTTCTCTCATTTTTTCTCAATTTTAAAATTCTTTATGTCTGGAGGTCCTAAATTCGTTACGATAGCTTGGTGACTCCACTAGGGACTGTTTGAGAGTCAGGCCAAAATTTTAAATATGCATTATTAACAGTGGTTGGATTTAATTGGTTTTATTTTATATTTAATTTAATTCCTTTTATTTTAATTTTTTTAAAAAATATATATACAAGTTAATAGATAAAATAAATTGTATGTTACTTATTATTTTGTTTTGATTTTGTGTTTATGATTTATTGATGATATTTTGATTAATATGTCACATTGCACACTTTTGCATATGCACTTACATGCATGAGCTCTAGACCCTTGCTTCATCCTTTTTAGGAGGAAGTAAAATAGCTATGCTCTTATGAAGTGATAACATCCGCATTCACTAGTGAAACACTTCCACTCAGATAGCTTATAATGGGTAAGGATCGGGGAGCCTTACTAGTTTTATAACGGATGATTGTGTGAGGAATAGTCTGGTAACCTTAGATAAATAAATCCCAACTTGACATATTGAGAGCCATAGGAAGCCTCCTTAGGGTAGAGCCATGTCACCTTTTTAAAAGTTACCAAAAGTTAGGACACTATATACATTATATCATTTTGTTGTATGGTTGCTATATTGTTTCTATTACTTGTTAATTTTGAATTATTGAGTCATTTTATTTTTATTTTTTTATATATTCTTTGATTGTGTTGCTTACATTACATAGACATTATATTTTAAGATTGGGTATTTCTTTTAGGTCCGTCATTGACAAGATAAAAAAATAGAGACAAAAAAGAGAAAAAAAAGCAAAAAAAAAAAAAAAGCTCTCATGGAGCCATTACTGGTGTCGACCTTTTGTAAAAATTATTTAGAAGTTCAAAGCCATGCCATTTTTCTTTCATAAAAATTACCCAAATTAGGATAGGTGGGGCATTTTGATATAGTTTGTGTTTAAGGGTAATAATAGTGTAAATAAAGTTAGGATAAAAAAAAAGAGATGGAAATAAAGAAAAAAAAAAGATTTAGGATAGGTGAGAAGTTTGTTTTCTTTTTAGAATTTAGTCATTCCATTCATCATTAAGTTAGTTTCTATATTTTTAGGTTATTCCATTTTTGTATATATCTTTGCATCATTATCATATGCAAGCATTCATAGACATGTTGCATACAAAACAGGAATTGTGTCATTCATTTAGCAAGAATAATTACATAAGCATTGTTGGTATTAAACCCTTAAAATAATATTTTTGTTAATGGGTATAAGAAGCTGAAAATATGGAAGATCAATTGAAGGCCCAAATTAGTGCGTTAGAACAAAATCAAGAGGAGTTTGGCTTGACATTCGAGAAGTGACAAAATAGCTCGTTAAGTTGACAAAAATCGTGGATAGACTTAATAAATTTATTTTGATGCCTTCTCAAGAGTTCTTACCAATTTCAACCCAAGTGAATCCTATGAATTCATGGAGTCATGATCAACAGATTCCTATGGGCCTAGTACACTTTCAGAGCATACTGAATCATTCAATGGTTTGAGCAATAATGAAAGTCTGGATAAGATCATGAAAGAGATGAGTGATCTGACCGTTCAAGTGTCTGAGTTCTAGAATTTGATTTCTAAGATGGGGTTACCAAGTTTTGTGCAGCCTTCACTAATTGTTTCAAGCTCAAACTTGCGTTTAAATCATTCTCATGACTATTTTTTACCTCCTTTCCAAACATCTACGATCAAGCATCAAAACTTCATACAATCTCTGGGAAGTCCATATTTGAACCAAAAGTTTTAGCCGTCCATTCCCCAACTACCTATTCGACCGATTGCTAAAGTTCGAACATTTACACCACTACCAAATCCTAAGACTCCTAGTTAACTTATTATCCAAAAATTACCCAAAAAAATAGTTAAATCCTCTCCTTATTTCATATGAAAAACTTTTTTCCTATCTATTTGAGAGACACCTTATTGTCCCTATGCTTTCAGAGGCTTTAAAGCCTCCGTATCTAAAATATTTTGACCCAAATGCAAGATACGAATACCATGGTGGAAATACGGGGCATTCCATTAAGAATTTAAGGGTTTCAAGCATAAAGTGCGATTACTTATAGATACAAAATGGTTCGATCCAACTATAATAGGGGAATAAAAGATCTAAGAATAATGAAAAAATGGTTCATTTGTGTGCTTCAGTTCTTTTGCCATAAACATTTATAGAACCAAAGACCAACTTAAGCCATTCACGAAGCCGTAAGAGATAGAGAGTTAAGATGTATCATTCACTTCCAATGCCTTATGCTAAGCTCTTTACCTTACTGGTTAAGAATCATATGATCTCTATCGTTCCTACAAGACCCAAAAAGCCTCTATACCTAAAGTGGTACGACCTAAATGTTAAATGTGAATTTCATGATAGAGTCATAGGGCATTCCATAGAAAATTGTACTACCTTCGAGGATATAGTTCAGCCCTGATTGATGCAAATTTTATAAAATTTGAAGAATTTATTAGTGATTTTGATTATTGATAGTGGGCAAGTTGTAGGTCAATGATGCTAAAATTAAGTCACCAAGTGGGGAACATTTGTTTATAAGTTTAAGTGTCATCTTGAGAGTACCACTAAGATTGTAAATTTTGGGTCAAGTTTGAATGTTTGCATCACATGAGTGAACATTGTGCATCATAGTGTTTTATGGTTATATTATCATTTAAGGTCTTTTATTTCATTTAAGTTTTAGATATTGCAATTTTCTCTAAAAGAAAGTGATAAAAATGGAAAAAATGTTAGGTTTGAATAAAGCCCTATGAAGCTAAGTACCGAGGCTATAAAAACACCTTTAAAAAAAATAAAAAAGAGAAAAAGGAAAGTTTTGAGTCTAGAATGAGTTGGCAATCACTATTAAAAATTTCCCAAATACATAAACACTAACTTTTTAAAAATTCAAATGTGGTAGTTTGATGTGTCAAGATTATGCTGCAAGTTCCAAAATTTTCAAACCCAAGTCTTGCAAAATGAACTCAAGTGTACCAACCTTTCAACTTTTTACCCCAAAATTGGTCGATCTTTTGTCTTAGGGGCATGTTTGTCTGAGAAGAAAGACCTTATTGCTTTTAAGACAACTTGAGTTATGATCAACCCTTTTGTTCTCTTTTTATGGAGTAATTTAGATCATTTGAGACCTTAAACAGGTTTACCCCACATTATCCTTTTCTTATCCATTCCATATGATCATTTTCTTATAATAACTTTCATTAAAGGTAGTTTGTTAAAATGGGACATCTTCCATAAAATGTATTACTGGCATAATGAATTTAGGTATGGGTTATGAAGGCATGTAAAAAAAATTTTTTTAAAAAAAATTAGTTATGACATCATACACTCAAAAAATTTGGGCAAATCTAAATAAAGTCCTGACGAAGTCAAAGTTTTGGAAAAAGGACGAGAAAAAAACCTAAAATAGAAAAGGCTAATAATTCAAAAAAATGAAAACAAAAAAAAAACACAAACTTTTGAAATGAAAACCTTTCTTCAAGTTCATTTTCCTAAAAGGAACTACTCTTCAATTTAAGTGTTTACGCTTGAAATGACAAATGGCCATCTTTCATTATCCTTTCACAAAAATAAAAATTTATCCCTTGTCACCCTTTTAAGCCTGATTGAATTCTTTCAAAATAAATTCTGACTAAGGATCACCCTCTATACTAGGGGACAAAATGGAATGCATTTAAGGGGTTGAGAATGGGGATGTCCAAATGAAATCTCATGGGATGGGGGCAAAAGCCTAATATAAAGTTCACAAAAGTTCTGAATCCATTCAATGAAAAAAAAAGAAAAAAAAGAGGAAAATAAAAAGAAAAAAAAATAAAAAAGGAAAAAAAAATGAATGGGTGGAAAACAAAAAGGAATAGACCCCAGAGTGTATCTCTCGAACAGGAAAATGATCATTGATTTTAAATGCCCTTAAATACTTATTTTGGGCCTTTCTATCATTTTCTTTGACAACCCCAAACCTTAACCTATGTTACAACCTTAGAAAAGTCCATATTGGATCAAGCATGGAGGCTTAAAATTGCAGAGTTTCTCTTGGAAAAATGACCATGAATCTTTTGAGTCCCCATTTATTACATAATTTCCTGTTTAGATTGTTAACTCATTTCGAAAAAAAATTTTTCCCCTTTCAGATTAAGTTTGAATATTTTTCGTGCATGGTGTGTTAATCAAAAAAAGAATAAAAATAGAAATAAGAATGGCTTTAGGGTAAAAATCCTAGATGGCAGTCTAGAGCAAACCCTGAAAGGCCATTTCTAATGTTAAATATGGTAGATGCTGAACAAAGATAAGCCAAACTTTATTGAAAGATCTGAAATATCAAAGACCTATAAGTCTGAGATAGGTTGATTTAAAAAATTTCAACTTTTGTCCATTCCCAAATAACCTTTTAAAATCTCAATCCCTTATAGCTAACCTTAACATATATCAAAATGTCATATTTGAAGACTAAGAAAAATGTTGAATATGTTTGGTTTTCAAGGAATTCATGTTTTAGAAAAGCTTATGCTTCATCTGTGAACTTGCATAGAAAATTATATGCCTCTTTTATTCCCTTCAAGTGTTGAAACCTTTTTGAATAAACAAAAATCTTCTTCTACATAATCATTCAATCCATTTGGAAAGAAAAATCTCACCTCTTTTATTTTTGATAAGGATTGCCAAATTCTAAAAAGAAAACAATTTCAAGCCTAGTTTAGCTGGCATCAATGAAGTCTTAAGCCTAGATTATCTAGTATCAATGAGATTTAAGCCTAATATAGTTGGCACGCAAGCCCAGATTATCTGGCACTAATGAAGTTTTAAGCCCAGTTTAACTGGCACTAATGAAAAGTTAAGCCTAGATTATCTGGAATCAATAAAGTTTTAAGCCTAATTTAGATGGTACATAAGCCCGGTTTAACTTGTACATAGGCCCAGATTAGCTAGCATATAAACTGAGATTAGCTAAAAAATTATATACCCCTTTTATCTCTTTTGAGTGGTGAAGTTTTTTTAAATCAATAGGAATTTTTGGGTTCTAAATCAACCAATCCATTGAAAGAGATTTTTCATTTTTTTTTGTTTTTAATAGGCATTGTTAGTTCCTTAGAAAAATTCAAATTTGCATAAACTCTAAGCCCAGTTAATTTGGCCTCCAAGGAAATCCTAAGCCCAGTTTATCTAGCCCTCAAATAAAGATTTAAGCTTTAAGCCTAGTTTACTAGCACCAAAAAAAATTCTTAAGCCTAGTTTACCCAGCTCCTAATGAAATTTTAAACCTAGTTTATCTGGCCTTCGATGAAATATTTAAGCCTAGTCTAGCTGGCATCTAATTTTAAACCCAGTTTATCTGGGCCCCAAAGAAAGATTTAAGCCTAGTTTATCTAGCCTTCAATAAAATTTTAAACTTAATTTATCTGGCCTTCGATGAAAGATTTAAGCCCAGTTTGGCTAGCACCCAATTTTAAGCCCAGTTTATCTGGCCTCCAATGAAATTTTAAGCCTAGTTTATTTGGCCCCTAATGAAATTTAAGCCTAATTTATTTATCACCAAAGAAAGTTTTAAGCCCAGTTTAGCTAGCATGTAAACCCAAATTAATGATCACTTTATTCAACTTGCGGTGTTATCTTAGTCGATTCTTTATCTTTCAACTTACGGTGTTATCCCGATCAATTTTTTATTTTTTGACTTGTGGTGTTGTCCCGGTTGACTCTTTATTTTTCGACTTGTGATGTCATCCTAATCATTTTTTTATCTCTTGACTTCTAGTTCAATCCAAAAAGAAAAAAACTTTTAGGGAGTTATCGAGTTGGCTTCGGGCAAAATTGTTGTCTTTGTCTTTGTCTTTGTCCTATTCTTGATTCTCAGTAATATGTAAAGAGGGATAGCTATAGACATCAAATTTTGTTCGGGTTTGCTAGATTAAATCCTATTTTCAAGTTTTGTTTATTAATATTAAAATTAATAATAAATTAAATATATTAATAAAAAATATTTTAAAAAAGGGGGGACAGTGGTGTTGTGCACGGAACCACTAAACCTATACCTTACCCTTACCGACAACTGCCTGGAAACCTTGAATCACCTACTCCCCTACAGTCATAGCGATGCCCTGAACTTTTACCAACTACCACTTACTCCACCCATTATCCTAGAAGGTCGGTGTCTTAAAAGACCACCCATTCCAAACATCAGTTCCTCACACCCCCAGCACCTTACACCTTCTTACACAGTGCGTAGGTCTTCACCCATGTGAGACCAAACCTTTATTCGACCCTCACCAAGCTTTAAGTTGTTATACACCCAGAAACCTTAAATCTCCCATGTATACATTGGTACCTAAGCTCCTACGCCTAAACGACATGGCTCTTCGCGTGCCTTAACCCTCAAAGTTCCAGCGTTCTCACACCATATGACACCTCTCACCAGGCACCCTCGACCCTAGTTGAACCTTAGGCAACACAGACTTGTACTTAAAGACCCCCAGCACACATAAAAAAACAAACAAAAGATAAAAAATCAAACAATCACAAACAGTCCTCCTTATAAAGAAGAACCATTAGTGCCAAGTCCTTGTAAAAAAGCAAAAAAAAAAAATAGTTTACAAAAAAAAGGGAAAATCGAAGCTTACCAATCAGGGTTATTCCTAGCGAAAGGAATATTGGATTTGGAAAGAGCACATTGAGGAAAATTTTTGGAAGTTTTTAACACTTTTCGACCACCGACGGTGACAGTAGATGATGGCTAGCATGACAGAGCAAGGGCTAGACATCAAACACTAGTAGAACCATTAGAGCTCTCCCTGGAGCCCTGAAATTTTTTTGGCAGAAAAGAGGAAATGAAGTAAAAACATTTTGGGGTTTTATATAGGGTTAAGGAAGCTCAAAACGATGCCATTTTAAAAAGGGAGGATCCACACATGCTCGTGACCTGACCCAAGATCTGCGTAACCTGACTCGGGAACCCGCTTCAGCCAGCCTTCAACTGGTTCAATTGAACCACCCCTCACTGGTTCAACCAAACCGCTCATTGAACCTTCCCTTTATTCGATCCAGTTGAACTAGCATTGACCAGATTGTTGACCGATCCGATTCAGATAAATTTTTTTATTATTTTTTATTTATTTATTTATTTATTTATATGTTATTTTTAGTTAAGCATGCTTAATTTTTTAGAATAAATATTTATTTTTTTATTAATGATATAAGTAAATAACAATAAATAATGATAATTAAAATTAAAATTTAATAATTTTAAATTTCATTCAAAAAGGATAAAATAAACTTAAAATAAACCTTATAATAAATAAAATAACAATAACTAAATAATAATAACAAAAACAATAATAAAAAATTATTTCAAAACTTTTGATTCTTTAAAATATTTTTTTATAAAGAATAATAATCAAAGTGTTAAATAAAAAATAAATGATATAAAATATATACCAAATATCAAATAAACTAGCAATAAGGAAATTTTTTCCTGCCTAGATGTTGGAGGGAATATAATCGTGTTTTAAATAATGATAACTCCACCTAGATGTTGGAGAATTATTTAAAAACCCAATAAATAAATTAATAATATTATTAATAATAAATATTTATAAAAAGAAAATATATGAAAAATTTTTAAATTAATTTTTGAAAATCATAAAAATCAAACTTCTTTGAAAGTTTGCCTAGATGTTAAAGATTTTCAAAGATGTTAGCGTTTTTAAAATTCAAAAATTGAAACCCTAAACCCTTTAAACCCTAAAATCAAAACCTTTAAACCTTTAAACCCTAAAATCGAAACATTAAACCCTAAATGCAAAAATCAAAGCCTAAACCCTCTAAACCCTAAAATTGAAACCCTAAACCCTCAAAACCTTAAAATTGTAGCCTTAAACCCTTCAAACCATAAAGCTAAAACCCTAAAACCTTAAACCCTTAAATTGAAACCCTAAAATCCCAAACCTTAAAAATTTAAAAACTTTTAAATCCATAAAACCCAAAACCTAAAACCATAAACCTTCAAAACCCTAAAATTTCAAAACTCTAAAATCTAAAACATAAAACTCTAAATTTTAAAATTTAAAACCTAAAATCCCAAATTTGGTATGCAACCCTGAATCATCACCAAACAATAATTCAAATGTTAAAGCCTCGACCCAAACTCATGCCCAAAACCATTCTAAAATTTTAAGGATACATGTGAAAATCTCACATAAAATAATTTGTTCTCGAATGCCACCTAGACAGTGGGATATTTAAGAAACTTTATTTCATTAAGTTTTTCATGCGAATCCTTAATTCACTTTAATAATGGGACTAAACAAACAAAGGAATATATATAATGGGATCTTAAATATAAATAGTCGCACCTAAACTTTACCTAAATGTTAGCGAGTCAAGGTGGTCTCATTATATTTAAGAACCCAATTTCAAAATTGCATTTCATTATTACGCATAATATCTATTAGTACATCTATTTATTTTAGATTGCACTCAATTCGCATGTTTGTGCCTTTAGTTATTGTTTGTTGTCTAATAATACCATTGTTGGCATTTTTGCATAAAAAATGTTTAATTTAAAAATATGGGATAAAATAAAAATAACATCCTAAGGGGAATAATTTTTGGTACTTTACCTAGATGTTTGAGAGTTATCAACAATTATCTTTACCAAAGAATGTTGTTTTCATTTTCCAGAGATGTCGTGGTAATATCAGTTAAAAGCATTATCTTTAAAGTTCTACCTAGATGTTGGAGAATTTTAAGATAATTTTTTAACTTAAAGATTTTCTCAATACTCTTAAATAAAGAAGTTTGATAAAATTAATTTTAAAATAATAAAAGAGAATTATTATTAAATTTTAAATCGAAACCATTTCATCCAACACTAAAAATAACGCATAATTAATTAGTACCAATTTATGGGCGTTGTGGGGTGCTAATCCTACCCCACACAAAATCGACTCTCGAACCCAACCTAGTTTCGTAGATCAAAATTTATCTTTTTGATAAACTTTAAATTTGCTTTTATAGTTTTATTAAAAAAATAAACTTTTGAGTGGCCAATCACACCCTAAAAAAAATTGGTGACGACTCCTCTCATTTTTCTTGATTTTAAAATTTTTTACATCTGGTTATCCCAAAACTGTTACAACACAATATTATTACATTTTTTTAAAGCAAATAAATATCTCTAAGGATGAGATATAAAAGAATCTAAGTAGTGATTTTTCTGAAATCTTTAGTTAAAAAAATTTATCTAAAATGCCACCAATTTAGATTAATTTTCAATAAAAGTTTCCCGTTTATTTATAAATGACATAGAAATGAATTTTTAGAAAATATTATTTGATTTTAAATTATAGATATTATACTTCATGATTTTTTTAATATAAATATTGAAAATAAGTATGAACCACCAAGGACAGGATTTTTAAGAATTCCAAGTTACAATTCTTAAAAATTTCTTAGGTGAGATGATTCATTTTAATATTACCAGAATGTTGGAATATTTTTAGGAATTTTTCAATATATAAGGCTCTTATTTATTTTTCAAGCATGCTAAAAATAAAAATATATTTTTAAGGAAAATTAAGAAAATTAAATTTTAAATACCAAAATTAAGACCATTTTAGTCAAAAGTAAGGGATAACATATAATTAATTAGTACTATTTTAAACAGACATTTTGGGGGTGCTAATCCTTCCCCATACATAACTGACTCCCAAACTCAAACTATTTTCACAGACTCAAAAATTATATTTTTGATGAAGTTTTAATTAATTTAAAAATTTTTATTAAAAGGATAAATTTTAATAGGTGGCCAATGGCACCTAGCCAAAAAAGATTGGTGGCCAATGGCACCTAGCCAAAAAAGATTGGTGGCGATTCCACCTTTTGTTTTCAAATTCATCTAGTGACCTCCAAAACTGTTACGACATAAATTAAAAAAAAAACCATTTTGACAAAGTGACTAGCCTTTTCTTATAATCTTCTCCCCATCCCCTACCCCTCCCCATTGTTTAAAGTCCATTACCATGAGCTATACGCTCTCCATAACATGATGGAACAATTGGCCAACAAAAACATTTTTCTTTTATTTGGTCAATACATAAATCTATCTTTTACTCATGAAATTAGACCAATTAAAAATGGAATTTTCTTTCATACACCGATTGTGAAAATTTTAAGCTTAGGAAGTAAAATTAAGAAATTGAGATGCGTTCATTTATTAGTTAATTAGTTTTTAATATTTATAAACATATCTTATTGAAACATTTGTTTATTCTTTAATCTTATTGATGTAATCTAAAAACTCTACCATCAAAATATTTTTTCTTAAATAATAATAATAATAATAATAATATCTTGTGACAAACCTTCACAAAAACAATTTTTAGGCTAACTAAGTTGATTCAACTTCTGTCCTATCAACATTCATGCAATCTATTGATATAAATAGAAATTTTATTTTCAATAAGAGTTAATATGTAAAATGGCCATGTATTATGCATATTTTGTTACTTTGGTATTAAAAAAAGTAAAATTTTTACTTTGGTACATCAACTTTCATTTTGTCAAGTATTTCGATACTTCATACTATTATCGTTGTAGACATCGAATTTTGCTTGGGGTATTTTTTAACATGATTGATCCGAGGTTTATTTGCGAACATAAGCTGAGACCATTTAGGAAGACCATTTACAACCCATAAAGGGCTCACAAATTTACCTATTTAAAAATCCAAAGTCAACTTGGGTCAAAATTGGTCAAATAAAGTCAAAATTACACAAAACTTAGTCAAGGGGGATAAGAGCACGGATCAATTCTGAAAATTCAAAACCTAATCAAAATTAATGTGTTTAAAATTGAATTTGGGATTTTTTGAAACACTAAAATTTTCATCATACCCTAGGAAGGGCAAAATTACCAAAATACCCTTATAAGGGTATTTTCATAAATTGACCTTCCTAAGCTTGGATTTTCATGAAACATTCCAAATCTTAATTTTATAAGATTTCATGATTTTCATTGCATTTAAAATCATAGTAGTACCTAGAAAGGGTAAAATTACCAAAATACCCTTATAACGGTATTTTTTTAATTTGGCTTTTTCGATCTCAGATTTTGGTGAAACTTTCTAGATTTCAATTTCATAATATTTCATAATTTTTTGAGAGTTTGAAACCACAGCAATACCCCAATAAGTGTGAAATTACCAAAATACCCTTTAAAGGGTATTTTCGTAATTTGGCTTTCCTAAGCTTAGAATTTCATGAAACTTTTCATATCTTAATTTCATAATATTTTATAACATTTCATGATTTTTGGAAAGTTTGAAACCATAGCAGTACCTCGAGAAGTGTGAAATTACCAAAATACCCTTTAAGGGGTATTTTTGTGATTTGGCCTTCCCAAGCTCAAAATTTCATGAAACTTTCCAAATATTAATTTCATAATATTTCATGGTTTTTGGCGAATCTGAAATCATAGCAGTACTCCAAAAAGTGTGAATTACCAAATTACCCTTATATGGGTATTTTTGTAATTTAGCTTTCCCGAGCTCAGAATTTTATGAAACCTTGCAAATCTCAATTCTATAATATTTTCATGATTTTTGGTGCTTTAAAATCCCAAAAATGACCATGGGAACATTGATTCTAATAAAATTATCGTAAATACCAAAACTTTGCACTAAAGGTTAAATAATTTTTTTATAGGTTTGAGGGGCATAAAAATTCAACCTTTACAGTGTTTATTGTGGGCCATTGGATCTTATGCTAACTTTTAATCTAAGGGCCAAAGGTGGCTCCTTGGAAATAAGAAAAGGAGGAACTATGGCCCTTGGATGAAATTTCATCCAAGGGCCCTCATTGAGCAAGATTGGGATCTTGCTCTTTGAATGAAAGTTCTACCGACCAAATAAAGGATAGAGGGGGCTAGCCGAACAAAGGAAAAAAAGAGGGAGCATGCGAAAAAAAAAGGAGAGAGCACAAATAAAGAAAGGCTGAAAATAAAAAAAAAGTTTCAAAGGTGAGCAACCCATACAAGGGCGCATGTATGCTGTTATTATTATTGTTCTCACTCTATTTTTGTACCATTATGATCTTCTTTGCAAAGTGTTTTTATTTGTTCTTTACATGCTTGGACCTTGGTGTGTATGTTGATGAAGTTTGTAGCTTCATGTGTTCTATGTTTTTTTTTTTTTTTTACAAAATGGTAGGAGATTCACCCTATTTTCTGGTATAGCCAAATAGTTTCTACCTTTTTCAAGGGTAGTAGCAATTGGCCTCCTACCACAAAGTCTTTACCTTTGCTTTTCCATCTTTCATAAGTAGTCTTTAGTTAGCCTAAGCTAGAACAAGTAAAGAAACCTGGAAAGTAACTGGACAACCAAACCAAGCTACTTGGTTTCTCATGAGCAACTATGGTTTGGTTGTTTTCTTCCACCCAAATTTTGAAAGGTGCCTCCTTTGGCTACCATAGAGGTTCTAGCTATCTTTTGTGTCTTTTCCTTACATGTAGCTTGGGTTTATTGGTAGGGCTAGAGAGTTTATGACTGAATGCTTATAGGAAGCAAGGCTTTTTTTTTTCTTTTGAAACATAAAAAAAGACAAAGCCCAAAGCTTGAAAGTAGTGGCTTTAGGTTATGGTCCATTTGAGCTTTATAAAACATCGTTGGCAAACTCATACCTCTTTGCATTTCAATGTGAAAAGAATTCTTTCTCTTTTGTAACTTGTTGTCTCCATGAAAGGGGTCTTATACAAGTTAAAGTTTCAAGCTTTGTTTTGTTTTCTTCTAGTTTCTTGCCTTTGCGTAGGGTCTTGTCTTGGTTTATTCTTGTTGTTGACTACCTTAAGAATGGAAAGTTAAAAATAAGCCATATGTGGAAGAAGCTTCATGTGAACTATAAGTTGTTCCATTAGAATTTTATTTGCTTGGCCTTTTGCATGCTATTTCTTTATTCCATCAATGCATGAATCATCTATGGATGGATGTAATGAAAATGTTATGAACACTACATGGTCCCATCATTATCTTGTTGATTAGCTTTCTGGGTGTAGGGATAGTTTTACATACATTGCATGGTTTCCTTGGCATGATAGTTGTAAGGGTGGGTTAATTTCTTATCTTTGGCATAGTGTTTACTATATGATCTAATAAATATAATAACAAGTGTAATAAGACTAGGTGAATAAAAAAAACATAATAATTTTTAATTAAGGTATAAAATTTTTTTAAAGCATCCTTTTGCATGGTTATTTTACCATAATAATCATGTGTATTTTTGGATTATACTTAGTTTTGAATGTCTAATCCCCTCATGCATGTATTAGCTTTTAATTTGATTTGTTTATGTTCCTTGAATATATTTTATGTATTTTAATTGTTATTTGCATTTCGAAGGTTTTTACTACTATTAATAATAATAATTTTATGCTAAAAAATATATAGTTAGTTGTATAAAAAGTTTTAATTAATTTTTGGAACAATTATAAAAACGAGCTTACTCTGAAAGTCTGCCCAAATGTTGGAGACTTTTAGAGAGGTTCGTAAAAGTCTTAAAATTCAAACCCGAGCTTACCTAAAACTCAAACTCTTTTAAATTTATAAAGATTTGCATGAAAACCTTTTGTAAAGCAATTTATTTTGAATGACGCCTAGACATTGTGGTATTTAGGAAATTTTATTTCATTAAGGATTTTCATACATTTCCATGGCTTAAAAATAAATTCATTTTGTTAAAATCTTGGTTATAAAAATACAATAATACTAATAATTGGACAAGATTTTTAAAATATAAAAATTCACACTCAAACTCTGCCTAGATGTTAAAGAGTCTAGTGGATTCTTTATATTTGAAATCTCAATTCCTAAATTCTTACTTAATCATAATTTCTATATATGTTTTGTTTTAAGTTAATGTCTTCATTCATAATGCACACGTATATGTTTATTTAGTTATGATTATTTAATATTAATTATATTATTGTATTTTTGTTTTTTACCACATAAAAAGCTTTCTTAAAATTTTAAATTTTTTAAGGATTTGCATGAAAACCTTTTATGAAATAATATATTCTCGAATATCCCCTAGATGTTGGGGTATTTAAAAAATTTTATTTCATTAAAGAATTTTCATACATTTTTTCAACTTAAAACAAATTTGTCAAATTAACTAATAATAATAATAATAGGATAAGATTTCCAAATATAAAAATTCACACCCAAGCTCTGCCTAGATGTTAGGGAGTCTAGGTGGTTTCATTATATTTGAAATCCCAATTCTTAAATTCACACCCGATCATCATTTTGCATATGTTTTCATTTAAAAAGCATACATATATATTTGTTTTAGTTATGCTGGTTTGATATTAATCATATTATTATATTTGTGTTTTATCACACAAAAAGTTTTTTTCCTAAACTTTTAGTTTTAAACAAGTAAAATTAAAATAGCATTCTATGAAATATATTTGATTGGTCTCTGCCTAGATGTTGGAGATTCATCGATAATTATCATTCACAAAGAATATTATTTTATTTTTAAAAGGAATATTTGATGAATCTTAAATGAAAAGACTATCTTCAAATTCTGCCTTTATGTTGGAGACTTTGAAGGTATTTCTTTAATTTGAAGATTTTTTTAATATTCCTCTATAAATTATTTTTTTAAAATAAACAAAAGGGAATTATAACTAAATTTCATATAAAAAATCCTTTTTATCTAAAATTACAAATAGCACATAATTAATTGGGATTAATTTTATAGGCATTATGGGGGTGCTAATCCTTCACAACACGTAACTGACTCATGAACCCAATTTGTTTTCATAAACCAAAATCGTCATTTTAATAAAGCTTAAAACCCGTTTTATTATTTTATTAAAAAGACAAAATTTTTGGTTGGCCAATCACACCATAAAAAAAATTAGTGGTGACTTCCTGAGTTTTTTTCATGATTTTTGAATTCTTACATCTAACAATCGAATCTCTGGATATTTATGGGGCAAAGACTAGTTATTGATATCAAACATAGCAAAATTACAAATGTAATGAATTTTTGGGAAAAGAATCTGGTTTTAGTAGATCAAGGTTGTTTAAGTATTCATTATTTAAAGAAATGTTATTTGATTCTCAAAATACCTTTGAATTACCTATCATTTGTGTTTCGAAAGCTCATCTTTCTCTTTTTAAATAAAAATAAATGTCCCTATGGTTAACCAAATCTATATTCAACTTGGAGCATGAAATCATTGCAGTTGTCATCCGAAATTAGAATAACGATTGATAATGTTCATGATAACCCAACGTGTTGCAAAAAAAAAAAAAGAAAGGAAAAAGAAAAGGCAAATAAAGGGAGAAAGAAAAGAAAAAGAAAAAGAAAAGAAAGAAGAAAGGTATAAGGATAATGAAAAATAACAAAACAGGAAAAAACATGTAATGGAAATTGATTAATTGCCTAAAAACAAGAAAAAGAGAAAGGAAACAGAACAAAGAAAGATAAAGAAATGATTCAGAAGTGGTTTCTGGATAGACAAAGAGTCAAATGGGTCCACCAAAAGCCAAAAATGCCCCAAATAAGAGGAAAAACAAACAACTAATGATGAACGAGAAATTTGAAAGTAGCATTTAAAGTCTGAAAGAATCGAGCCAATTCAAAGGTTAAATTAACATGAATAAAAGCACATGATATAATGGCATTTTTATCACAATCGTTGCATGCATCACATATCTCTTATGACAAGTTGTAGTGAAGGTTTCTCTATGAGACATCAGGAACAATTAGCATGTTTTTCATTTTCAAAAAAAGAATGATGATCCTGAAGATGAAATGTTATCTCTAGCACGTTTCTCAAAATCAAATCTATTGATTTACGGAGCACTTGATTCCAAAATTTATTTAATCATCATTTTGTTTATGTTTCGTTCTTAAATTAACTTTTTCATTTATAATGCATATATATATATGTTTTTGCTTTCGTAATGGATGTTTAACATTAATTATATTATATTCAATTTTTTTTACCATATCAAATTTTTTTTAGTTTTGAACAAATAAAATTAAAATAGCATTCTTTGAAATATAATTGATTAGTATTATGCCTAGATGTTGGAGAGTTATCAATAATTATCATTAACAAAAGATGTTATTTTATTTTTTAAAGGAATGGTATGATGAATCTTAAATAGAAAGACTATCTTAAAATTTTGTCTTTATGTTGGAGACTTTAAAGGTGTTTCTTTAATTTGAAGATTCTCTTAATACTCCTCAATAAAAGATTTTTTAAATAGACAAAAGGGAATTATAATTAAATTTTATATTGAAAACCATTTTTATCCAAAATTACAAATAGCGTATAATTAATTAGTACTAATTTATGGGCGTCGTAGGGGGTGCTAATCCTTCCACACACGTAACCGACTCATAAATACAATCTATTTTCATCGACCAAAATCATCTTTTTAATAAAGCTTTAAACCTGTTTTATGGTTTTATTAAAAATATAAATTTTTGGGTGACCAATCACATCTTATAAAAGATTGATGACAACTCCCCGTGTTTTTTCATGATTTTTAAATTCTTATCTCTAGTGATCGAGTCTTCGGACCGATACGTTACGACAGCTTGGTGACTCCACTAGGGAATTTTTTGAGAGTTAGGCCAAAAATTTAAATTATGCGTTATTAAT
Source organism: Durio zibethinus (assembly GCF_047325235.1). Taxonomy (NCBI): domain Eukaryota; kingdom Viridiplantae; phylum Streptophyta; class Magnoliopsida; order Malvales; family Malvaceae; genus Durio; species Durio zibethinus. The sequence continues at coordinate 12,947,011 of NC_143162.1, forward strand.
AATTGTTGGATTTAATTGGTTTTATTTGAAGTTTAATTTAATTTCCTTTATTTTAGTTTTTCAAAAATATATATATGTATAAGGAAAAATAAATTGCATGTTAGTTATTTTGTTTTGATTTTGTATTTATGATTTATGATATGATTTATTTATGATATTTTGATTAATATGTCATTTTTACACATAGTTTGCATATGTACCTACATGCATGAGCTCTAGACCTAGGCTTTGTCCTTTTTAGGAGGAAGTGAAGTAGTTATGCTCTCGTGAGGTAATAACCTCTGCATTTGCTAGCGAAACACTTCCACTCAAATTCAACCTTTTTGTTAGTAGCCTATAATGGGTGAAGATCGAAAAACCTTGCTAGTCTATGATAGTCAATGATGTAAGGAAATAGTCTAGGAACCTTTAGATGTGTAAATCCTAACCTAACATATCGTGAACCCTAAGAAAAAGAAAAAGCTAGCCTAGGATAGAGCCATGCCATTTTCTCAAGAAAATCACCTAAAGCTAGGACCTATGTATATTCTACTCTATTATATACTATGCTTGATTATTTATTTATTTATTTATTTATTTGCATGTTTGTTTGTTTGTTTATTTTTACCGTTATTGACTTTTTTTTTGTTTCTTTCTCTTATTGCTCATAATCTTGCTGCATGCATCATATAGGCATCATAATTCTTAGAGGGGTGTTTGTTTTGGATTAATCAATAGTAAATGAAGCACTCATTAAGCCATTAGCGGCATCAGCCCCTAGCAAAAATTATTTGAAAGTTAAAAGCCAATCAAAAAGCACCCAAGAAAAAGAAAAAGATTGTTTAGGGGTCAATTATGTGTCTACACTTCCACAGTTGGTACACATGCATTTGAGTCAAAATGATGTAGCCGAGTTGGCAACAATGGTGAGTAGAAAAGAAAGAGTCTTTTTCGAAGAAATATGGGGATGTGGCATTGCTCATGTCAGTAAAGATTGATGAGGTACTAGTTGGGGCTATGATACAATTTTGAGATCCATCTTATTGTGTTTCATATTTAATCAACAAGACTTGACCCCTATAATTGAAGAATATTCATCTTTACTCTGAATAGAGTTTGTTAATCAAGACATGATTTATTGGAAAAAGCAAAAAACTATCGGGTATAGGAAAAAGTTAGCCAAGATTATGCAAATAGAGGTTGAGGAAATAGATAAGCATAAGAAAAAAAAGAATGGAGTTGAGACTATTCTATCAGCTTTCCTGTTTGATAATATAAAGAAGCATAGTGATACTAATCAGGCATTGGATGTATTTACTTTGGCTATGTATGGGTTAGTAATATTCCTTAAGGTATTAAGACATGTAGAAGCCTCAGTGCTCTACTTTTTTGAGCAATTGGATAAAGGTATTAACCCTTAGCTGACTATTTTAGTAAAGACCATTAGATCACTCAATTTTGTCCAATGAGAGGTGAGGGACAGTTCATGGGATGTGCTCAACTATTTTTTAGTTGGCTTAAGAGTCACTTTTAGAGAAAAAAGAAGATATCGTGTCGATCATTCTCCATTCATTTTGTTCCCATCAAGGAGTTTATCACTAAGGTGGCAGAATGATTGGACAAAAGGTCAATGGATGTTGTTTTTTCTAAAGCTTACTAGTGAGGATGTAATGTGGAGGGCATCATGGATGCTTCCTATGACCATTCTATATAGCAATGGAGATGAGTCATAGGTACCTTTGTTGGGAATATAGAGGGCAGTGAGTTATGCACCTCTTATGGTTCAGAGACAATATGGCTTGTGTCATTTCATCTCTGTGACTCATGGACTTAATTCACTCGAATTGGATTATAGGACACCTGGTTACATGAAATAGGTTCATGAAATCATTAAGGCATGGAAGTAGGTTAACCGAATAAGCCTAACTAAATTTGCAGATAATATTGTAGAAGGGTGCCTTGCATGGTGAATGAAAAGGGTTAATGAAGTTTGGCCTTTGCTAGCCAATGTTTTAGATAAGTTGCCCAATCCCATTTTAGAGCCGGTATTGTTGACTTTTGAGATCACCCAACGAGAGTTTGAGGTTGAAAGGAAAAAGTTAGAGAAAGAGAAAATGGCAATGATAGATCAAGTAAATCAATTGAGATATGATTTGATGATAAATGAGGATGCAATATAAAAGTTGACCAAGGAACGAAAGGTATTAAAAAAAGATTTGCAAGACCTTCATCAAGAAAATAAGAGATTGAGATTGGACATCAAACCTTTAAGGTCGACTTTTGAGATCACCAACGAGAGTTTGAGGTTGAAAGGAAAAAGTTAGAGAAAGAGAAAATGGCAATGATAGATCAAGTAAATCAATTGAGATATGATTTGATGATAAATGAGGATGCAATATAAAAGTTGACCAAAGAACGAAAGGTATTAAAAAAAGATTTGCAAGACCTTCATCAAGAAAATAAGAGATTGAGATTGGACATCAAACCTTTAAGGAGTTCCAAGAAAGATATGGAAAAATTGAGGGAAATGGTGGAGTATTGGAAAAATAGAGCTCAGGAAAACAAAGAAGTGATTCTTACACTCACCAAAGAATAGCACACATAGAAAGAAAAACTCTCATGAGCCTCTGAAAGAGTGGCCCGATATCAAAAGGAAAACAAAAAGCTAAAGGCCATATTAAAGAAAGAAAAGTATAGGAATTTTGTTTTGCAAAATGAGAAAAAAGCTTTGGAACAAGAATTAATAAGCTTGGAGCTTTAGTTGGTCAACAATCAGAATTGTATAGACAAGATTTTGACTGAATGGCAAGGAATGGAATATTATTAGGCTCATACTTGTAACATAGAAATGGATGCTCAGGAAATGTGGAAAGTAGAGAGTTTAGGAAAGCAATAGTACATAGAACACCTAACTTTTCAAATTGACAAGGCTATACAGAAGGCTAGTAGAATGATTGAAAAAGCAAAAATACTTAGCAAGAAATCATACCAACCCAAGGATATAGCCAAAGATTATTGAACTTTCTATTTGAGGCTAGAGAGCAATATGCTCAAGTCAAATATTTTTACAGTTTTAATGTAAAAATGATTGGGTGATGTACAAAGACTTGTATGGTTATGAAGGTTTATTTTGCTCAGATTGATCCAAAATAATGCCTTAATTTATATTACATTCATTCCATACATGCATTTTAATTTAAGCAAAGATTAACAATAATAATATTATATCATGCACTCTAATTCATCATTAATAAACAAAGGTTCAATAATAGTGAGGTTAAAGAGCACAAGTCATCTAATCCTTAAAGATATAATACTCATTCTCAAACTCAAATCATGGAAGGGGAGAATGTCGCTATGATTGAAAGAGTTGAAATGACACATAAAGAGATAAGAGAAAAAGTAATAGAGATACAGTAAAGTATTAAAGCACAAATGACTAAACTAAACTGTTATCCAATTTAATAAAAGGTAAGGGAATTGCTAGTGCTTCAAGACTAGAAAAACGGGTTGGTATGGGAAAACCACTATACCCTTCAGGGTTCACCCTATCCCATGTTCAAGTTTCTTATGGCATACATGTGCAGCCACCAAATGCCCAGTCTCGCCCCTATCCTTTCACTAGTTAACCATAAATCCATGTGAATGCTAACACAAGATCAATTCCTGTTGACCTAACTATGGTACCAAACCTAGAAGATCTAGTTGAATAAGAAAAGTTACAAGAAATGTCAGAGCTGAAGGTGAACTAAAAAATACAAAACAAGTATAACCAGCTTGAAGAAAGGTTTAGAGCAGTAGAAGGCTATGACGTCTATGGGGTTATTGATGTTAATAAGCTCAGTTTGGTGCCTGATTAGTTATCCCAGGTAAATTTAAAACTTCAGATTTTAAGAAATATGATAGAACAAAATATTATTCTGCCCACATTACTATGCTTTATCGAAAGATGATGAGGCCATACTCAAAATGACAAGCTCTTGATACATTGTTTTCAAGATAGTTTAACTGGATCAACGACAAGGTGGTATGTATAGCTAGATTGAAGCCAAATTCATTCATGAAAGACTTAGCCAAAACCTTTATTGCCCAGTATAAACATGTCTTTGATACAACCCTTGACAGGTTATCATTACAGAACATAGAGAAAAGGACAACGAAAACCTTTAAAGAATATGCACAATAGTGGAGAGATACGATAGTACAAGTCCAGCTGCCATTAACTGAAAATGAGGTCATGGTGTTATTTGTCAACATATTAAAAGCACCTTATTATGACAAGTTAATCGAAAATGCAACAAAGAATTTCTCTAATATGGTGATTTTAGGAGAAATGATAAAGAATGCCATCAAGAGTGGCAAAATTGAAGTGCTCAAAAAGAACATAGCAAATCTAAAGAAGAAAGAGCATGAGACACATGCAGTCACTTATGAAAATTCCCCACACCATCCTTTTGTTCCATATAATCCAAACTCACCTTTTTACCCCACCACCAATCAAATCTCCCAACAACCCTATTATTACCAAGCACCCCATCAGCCACCATACAAGCCGAGCTTTAGCCATCAACCACTTAATTATACCTCTGTACCTCCCACTCGACCAGTTACTCAATCAGCTCATTGAACTAATAACCAAAGAAACTTGCAAAACAATGCCAATCTGGAGAAGCCTCAGTTTGACCCAATTTTCATGTCTTATACCAATTTGTACCCCCAACTACTGAGAGGCCATCTTATTGCCCCTGTTATTGTAGTACCATTAAAGCCACCATATCTGAGTTGGTATAATCCCAATGCCAATTATGATTACCATTATAGTATGGCAGAGCACTCTCTTAAAAATAGCACAGCACTCAAACATAAAGTACAAGGTCTAATAAATCAAAGGCTTTTAACTTTTAATGCTAAACCTAAGCCAGATGTTAATGGAAATCCTTCACCAAACCACACCTAGGGAAAGATTAATGCTATAGGTGTTGAAAAAAATGTAAAGATCAAAATATGTGTGGATGAAGTAAGGACCCCTTTTGAATGGGTATATAATCATTTGATGGAGGCAAACATAATTCAATCGATATCTTTGAATGACAATGAAAGTTATGAAGATAACGACCAGGTTTGTAAGTACCATAGAGAAATGGTTAAACATTCAATTCAAAGATGTAAAAGCCTTTAGAAAAATTTTGCAAAGCTTGATGGACATAGCCATCATAGAGTTTTATAAAAAATATAATGAGATCAGTGTGAATGTGGTAGGTGATTAGTGTCTTTGCAACCTTCATATCCCCAAACCTCTCATGATATACTATGATGAAAAATTTAAACCTATGGCTGAAAAAGTTATTCCCTTCCTAGGATGCCAATGACTATTTATGTTTCTAGTCCATTCCCTTACTAGATTAACAAAGTAGTCCTATGGAAGTATGACTACGATTTCGTGACTCAGAGATCTAATGTGATCACAAATGATCTAGGCATTGGGAATACTGTAAATATAATAGGCATATGAGGAATGATTATGAGTGGTCAGTGTTACACTCTTAAAATGTTAGAGAAAGCCAGAAAAGGGAAAGGTAAGGTAAGAGAAGAAGTCATAGGAAAAAGTCAAGGTTCTTAGCCAATGACAAGCCTAGGAGTCTAGATCAACAAGCTTGTGTAAGAGAAAATAGCCTGTGAGTTTTTAAATATCATCAAGCATAATGAGTACAATATGGTGGATCAACTCAATAAACTTCTAGCTCATATTTTTTATTGTCATTACTGCTAAATTCAAAACTACACAGGAATGCTTTGCTAAAAGTGCTTAACCAGGCTTATGTAAAATACAATATTTCTATGAAGAAAGTGGATAACATAGTGGGAAATATTATAGCTCTTAACTTCATCACTTTTAATGATGATAAAATACCTCTAAAAGGATGAAGTAGTGTTAAAACCCTACATATTACTATTAAGTGCAAAACCCATACTATTGCTAAGGTATTGATTGACAATAGGTCATCTATTAATGTCATGCCTTTAATGACATTGTCAAAACTTCCAGTAAACCCTTCTCATATGAGAAACAATCATATGATTGTAAGAGCTTTCAATGGAGCACAAAAAGAAGTCATTGGTGATATAGGATTTAGTTAAGATTGGTTCGTGTACTTTCAATGTCCCATTTCAGGTGATAGACGTAACTCCTACATATAGTTGTTTACTTAGAAGACTTTGGATTCATATGACTAGGGTTGTACCTTTATCTTTGAACTAGAAGATAAAATTTATTGTTGAAGGGAAGCAAGCTTGTATAAATGGTGAGGAGGATGTATTAGTGAAAAAAACCTTAACTACTCCTTACATTGAGGGTACAGAAGAGGTGATTGAATAATGTTCATTTAGAGCTTGTGAAGTAGCAAATGATACTTATGTTGGATAAGGGTTTAAAATACCAATCCTTCAATTATCAAAGACTACCAACATAGTGATTAAATAGACTATTAGTAAGGGTTAACAAGCTAGTTGAGGCTTAGGAAAGTCCTTATGAGGGATCAAAAAGGCACCGAGCACAAGTGAAAATAAAGAAAGATAAGGCTTAGGCTACAAGCCTACTATTATTGATAGAAAGAATTTGATGTTAGAGAAGGAAGAAAAGAGAATGGCACTCCTCAAAGGGCAAGACTCAGTTGGTAGAAAAATGATGCTCCCTTATTTGTATGACACATTCCATTCAGGCAGGCATGTCTATCATGGATCATTAGAAGGCAAAAAAAGGGAACCAATAATAGGATTGGAGAAAGCCTTTTTCTCATGTTCAAATTACTGCAGATGATGACATTGTGCATGATAAAGAGATGTTTTTTCCTTTTTAGATTAGGGACCCAAGAATGATGTACTGTTTTCATTATCCTTGATCCTTTCTAACCTAAAAATTCCAATTACTTTTACCTAAGAGCATGCAAAGGTCAAATGTATGGGCTTATTTTCGTTATTCTAATAAAAGTACAAATATGATGCATTTCACATATACTATCTTCATCATTTCCTTTCTTTCTTTTTCATTATTATTCATATTTTTCTTACTTTTACCAAAGTCAATTTATATTTATTTAAAATTATACCCATTTTTAGGTCTTTAAATAAAGAATACTATGGATGACCAAGATAATGATGTTAGATTTGATTTCAAAAATTTGAGTCACATTAACAAATTTGATGATTATGTTGATTCAGAAGATTATGATTTACCTCAGGATCTATTAGAATTGATGGAGCAAGAAAAGAAAATCATAGAACCCCATTAGGAATCCACTAACTTATTGAATTTGAGTAAGGGTGAAGATAAGAAAGAAGTTAGGATCGATACTTCACTGTCACCAGGTGAGAAACAGAAGCTAGTGGATTTGTTGCAAGAATATGTGGATGTATTCGTATGGTCCTATAAGGATATGCCTAGGCTTAGCACAGATATTGTTGAGTATAAATTACCTTTAAAGCTAGAATGTTGACCAATACAGCAAAAGTTAAGACACATGAAACCAGAGATATTGCTAAAGATAAAAGAAAAAATAAAGAAGTAGTTTGATGTAGGCCTTTTAAAAGTAGTCAAGTTCCCTGAACGAGTAGCCAATATAGTCCTAGTTCTCAAAAAAGATGAAAAAGCTAAGATGTGTGTAGACTACAGGGACTTGAATAGGGCAAATCTAAAGGACAATTTTTTATTACCTCATATTGATACCCTTGTGGATAACACTACTATGCACTATACCTTTTCATTCATGGATGAGTTTTCTGGTTATAATTAGATCAAAATAGCCCAAAAAGATATAGAGAAAATCACATTTATGATAATGTAGAGTACATTTTACCATAAAGTTATGCCTTTTAAGCTAAAGAATGCTGGTGCCACATATCAAAGGCCGATGGTCACCTTTTTCATGATATGATACATCAGAAGATAGATGTGTATGTTGATGACATGATAGCCAAGTCTTAGGAAGAAGAAGATCGTGTAGCTAATCTCAGAAAACTCTTTGAAAGGCTACATAAATATCAGCTCAAACTGAACTTAGCCAAATACACATTTGGTGTTAAATCTAAAAAATTACTAGGGTTTATAGTTAGTGAAAGAGGTATAGAAGTAGACCCTAATAAGATTCACACCATCCAAGAGTTGTTAATACCATGCACTAAAAAAATTAAATGTTTTTTTGGGCAGCTGAATTACAATTCTCGCTTCATATCTCAACTTTGAAATGTGACTCAATCTTTATGATGCTTCAAAAAAATAATCCAGGTAAATGGGATAAAGAATGCCAAAAAGCTTTTGAAAAGATTAAAGAGTATTTGACAAACCCACCTGTTTTGGTGCCACCAGTGGTAAAAAAGCCATTAATCTTGTATCTAATAGCGTAGGAGAAATTGATGGGATGCATACTAGGGCAAAAGGATAAAACTTATAAGAAAAAGCATGCTATTTACTTTTTGAGTAAAAAATTCACAGAGTATGAGGTCAAGTACTCCCAAATAGGAAAAATATGTTATGCCCTAGCTTGGACTACTGTAGGCTCAAACAATAAATGCTATATCATACGACTTGGCTAATATCAAAATTGAATCCCCTCAAGTACATTTTTGAGAAACCATCTTTGTCAGACAGGATAGCAAGATGGTAAGTCATGCTATCGGAATATGATATTGTGTATGTGGTGCAAAAATTCATAAAAAAGGTGTGATAGTTGATTTTCTTGTCGATCAAACTACTAAAAATTTTGAACCCATGAAATTTGAATTTTTGGATGAAGATTTAATGGCTATCTTACAAGATGAAGATGAAGAACCAGTCAAAAAATCATGGAAGATGTTTTTCGTTGGGGCATCCAATATAATAAAGCATGGTATTGGGGCAATGTTAATGTCCCTAGAGGGAAATTACTATCCCCACACTGCAAGGTTAGATTTCAATTGCACAAACAATGTTGCTCAGTATGAAACATGTGTCATAGGCCTACAGATGGCCATTGAAAAAAAGATAGAGGTGCTAGAAATATATAGGGATTTAGCCCTAGTAATTTACCAATTGAAGGGTGAATGGGAGACTAGGGACCCAAAGTTGGTGTTATACCAAGGCACATAACTAATATGGCAAACTAGTTCAAAGAGATCCAATTTTCAGCATATTCTTTGATAACAAAATTAGATTGCTGATGCCTTAACTACTTTGGCAGTAATGTTCAAGTTAAATGACAATACAAGAATTCAACCAATCAAAATACAAATGAGAGATTCACTAGCCTACTACTCAAATATGAAAGAGCAAGTGGATCAACGACCATGGTATTATGACATTGTATAGTACATTAAATGCCAAAATTATCTCGAGCAAGCTTCAAAGAATGACAAGCGGATTACTTGAAGATTAGTAGCACGATTGTGCTCGATGGAGAAATCTTGTATAAGAAAAGTCAATACCAAGTATTACTAAGGTGTGTAGACATTGTTGAAACATGAAAGATACTTGAAGAAGTGTATGAGGGAATTTGTGGGATACATGCCAGTGGGTATATAATGGCCAAATAGATTATGAGAGTGGGTTACTACTGGTCTACATTAGAAAATGATTGCATCAGTTATGCTTGAAAGTGTCATAAATGTCAAATTTAAACGGATAAGATTCATTCCCCTTTAGTCTCGTTGCATGTTCTAGCACCCTCATGGCCTTTTCTATGTGAGAAATGGATGTGATTGGACCTATAACACTGAAAGCTTTAAACAGGCATCACTTTATCTTTGTCATAATTGATTACTTCACCAAATTGGTGGAAGCAGCTTCATGTGCTAGCGTTACACGATCAATGGTGTGCAGATTCATAAAGAGAGAGATAATATGTTCGTATGGGCTCTTAAAAGGATTATCTTTGATAATGCTGGCAAATTAAATAGTAAAAGAATGAAAAAGTTATGCACTTAATTCAAGATAAAGCATCATCATTCAGCTCCATATCGCTTGAAAATGAATGGTGCAATAGAGGCTGCAAATAAGAACATTAAAAGAATATTAGGAAAGATGACTGATACATTTAAAGACTGGCATGAAAAGTTACCATTTGCCTTACTTGCCTATAGAATTATCAATTTAAATCTCCACAATGGTTACCCCATTTTCACTAGTACATGGGATGGAGGCTGTTTTACCAATTAAAGTGGAGATTCCTTCCTTGAGGTTTTTGAGGGAGTTACAGTTGGATGAAATAGATTGGGTTCAAGACCATTTCGAACAATTAAATCTCATTGAAAAGAAAATACTCCCAATGCTTAGTTATAGGTAGATGCACCAAAAAAGAATCTTGCGAGCATACAACAAGAAGATGCAACCCCAATGCTTTCGTGAAGGTGAATTGGTATTGAAAAGTTTTTTGCCAATCCAACATGATAGCAGAGGAAAATGGACACCCAATTGAGAGTTTATACATGGGAAAGAAAACATTCTCTAGTGGAGCTTTCGTTCTTGCAGAAATGGATGGTGATGAATTACCATATCCTATGAATTCAGACACTGTCAAGAAATATTTTGCCTAAAAAAATAGAAAGAAAAAAGAAAAAAAAAGATGACGATTCAAACTAAAAACCCAAAAAGGAGGTTTGAACCAAAAGCAAGATCGTTTAAGTCAAGAACTTGAAAAGGTAGCTTAAATGAAGATGGAGCTAGAAGAAAATCCTTTAAAGAATGATAGAATGCCACATAACTAGGTCAATTGGTGCTAGAATTAAAAAAGATGATTTTTGGGGGCAAGAGACCATTAGTTGCAGATATGGGGCAAAGACTAGTTGTATGATATCAAACATATCAAAATCGTAAATGTAACAATTTTTTGGGAAAAAAATCTAGTCTGAGTAGATCAAGGTTGTTCAAGTATTCATTATTTAAAGAAATGATTTTTGATTCTCAAAATACTTTTGAATTACCTATACTTTGTGTTTCAAAAGCTCATCTTTCTCTTTTTAAATCAAAATAAATGTCCTTATGGTTAACCAAACCCTATATTCAACTTTGAACATGAAATCATTGCATTTGTCATTTGAAATTAGAATAATGATTGATAATGTTCATGATAGGCCAACGTGTTGCAAAAAAAACAAAAAACAAAAAAGCAAAAAAAAAAGAAAAGAAAAAGAAAAGGAAGAATAAAGGTGTAAGGATAATGAAAAATAATAATACAGAAAAAAAACGTGTAATGGAAATTGATTAATTGCCCGAAAATAAGAAAAAGGGAAATGAAAAATAAAGAAAGTTAAAAAAAAGATTCGAAAGTGGTTTTTGGACAGACAAAGAGTCAATTGGGTCCACCAAAAGCTAGAGATGCCACAATTAAGAGGAAAAACAAACAACTAAATGATGAACAAGAAATTCAAAAGCAACTTTTAAAGTTTGAACGAACCGAGCCAATTCCAAAAGTTAAATTAACATGAATAAAAGTGCATGATATAATGGCATTTTTATCACAACCATTGCATGCATCACATATCTCTTATGACAAGTTGCAGTGAAGGTTTCTCTATGAGGCATCAAGAAGAATCAGCATGTTTTTCATTTTCAAGACAAGAATGATGGTCTAAAGATGAAATGTTATCTCTAGCATGATTCTCAAAATCAAATCTATCAATTTATAGAGCACCCAATTCTGAAATTTACTTAATCATTATTTTGCATATGTTTCATTCTTAAATTAACGTTTTCATTTATAATGCATATATATATATATATGTTTTTGCTCTCATAATGGATGTCTAACATTAATTATATTATATTCAATTTTTTTTACCATATTAGAATTTTTCTTAAATTTTTTTAGTTTTGAACAAATAAAATTAAAATAACATTCTGTGAAATATAATTTGATTAGTACTCTGCCTAGATAGTGGAGAGTCATCAATAATTATCATTTCTAAAAGATGTTATTTTATTTTTAAAAAGAATGTTATGATGAATCTTAAATGAAAAGATTATCTTCAAATTCTGCCTTTATGTTGGAGACTTTGAAGGTGTTTTGTTAACTTGAATATTCTCTTAACACTCCTCAATAAGATTTTTTAATAGAAAAAAGGGAATTATAATTAAATTTCATATAGAAAACCATTTTTATCCAAAATTATAAATAATGCATAATTAATTGGTACTAATTTTATGTGCATTGTGGGGGTGCTAATCTTTCCCCACACATAATTGACTCCCAAATTCAATTTGTTTTAGTAGACCAAAATCATCTTTTTAATAAAGCTTTAAACCAATTTTATGGTTTTATTAAAAAGATAAATTTTTGGATGGCCAATAATACCCTAAAAAAATTGGTAGTGACTCCCCGTGTTTTTCATGATTTTTAAATTCTTACATCTAGCGATCGAGTCTCTGAACTGATAAGTTATGACAATCATCAATTAAGTATCTAATGTAAAATTAATATCCAATAAAATCATATCATATTATATAAATGTTTAGTTATTGCCATGTCAGTTATTGTTGCATTAGCAAAAAATTTATTTTTTCTCTCTCCTTGGTTCTTTTCCTTTCTTTTTGTTTATTTTTTAACTTTGAATTAAAAAATACATTTTAAAACAATTTTTGAGTTTTAAAATTAAATGGTGATTGAAAAATAGGCAATATGACAATGACTTGATATTTATATCATGTGTCACGATTTTATTCGATACTAATAGTATCTTAAGTAAATTGACTAGCAATATTAGATTCAAATACTAAAATATTTGACAAAATAAAAGTTTCAATATCATAATAAGAATTTTATTTTATTAGATATCAAGTTAACATAAAATGTATGATACAAAAATCATCTTTATATTTAACCCATTTAATATGGAAGATTCTATTCAAATAAAACTTAAAATAAAAATAAAAAATTCACAACATGAATGTTCATATATAAAAAGTGAGTATATTCATTTTTTTTTTTCAAAATTTTTTAAAGCAATTTGTCATAACGTCTAGATCCGGGGATCTATCGTTAGACATTGACTTAAGGAGTCACCACCAATCTTTTTTATCTAGGTGTGATTAGCTACCTAAAGAATCTGCCCTTTCTTTTTTAAGCTGTAAACACTCTCGTTCCAGGTCCTCTTGCTACTTTGAAACGTTTCCCAGCTCTTTCTTTAAGCACTCAATCTCAAGATTCTTAGCGTTTTTAGAATCGCAAACTAGCCGCACAGGGGTCAAAAGAGTAGCACATTTAGCAAAAATGCCATTGGAATTCAAGGCCCCACCGAAATCGACGGTTATCTAGGAGAGTTCTTTAGGGGGCGAGTAACTAAGGGAATCAGTGCGAGATGACGGTGGAAAATGTAGGTGTTGATGATGTGACGATGTTGGTAGTGGCAGCCGTGGCAAATGTGGTAAATGGAAGGAAAAAGGAGGGCTGTTTTGGTTAGCAAAAGAACAAAAAAAAAAACAATTTCTTCAACTTGGATAAGTTCTTCCAGGAAAATCACGTCCCATTCTTCCAAGTTTTATTTCACTCATAACCTTTTTTTTCTTTGGTTTCTATTTGGTTTTTTTCCTTGGTCACCTCTCCCCTCGCTCTCTTATTGCTGTTGCCATTTATAGGACCAGATCAGATCAAAGTCCTCATTCGATTGGGTTATCCAAAACTTAAGACTCATCCTACTTCATATTAAAACCTATAGGAACTCTACAACCTCTTATTTAGGACCAAAGATATATTTTTTTTATTTTTTATCACTAAATCTTGTTAAACTAATGATAAATCTAATAAAACAGATAAATCAACTAAAAAAATCAAAGAAAAATTAAAATAAAAAAATCAAAATAAAAGTTGGGCCTGTTAGTTGGATCCTAAATCGGGTCCAATGGGCTTAGACCCAAATCCTATTAGACCAGACCCAATGGGTATGGGTCCAGACTAAATAAGGTGTCTACAGCTGCCCCTCTTTGCACATTTTCTGTGAAACAAGAATTGTGCAAAGACGTAGACACCCATTCAAGACTCAACTCGACATTTTTTTTGTTTTTGTTTTTTTCTCTTTTTTTGTTTTTTTTTTTGTTTGTTAGAATTTTGATCAAAGCTCCTCTAAGCAAAGGCTTAACGACTTTAAGAAACATAAACAAAGCTCATCTAATCAAAGGATCAACAACTTTGAAAAATAAACAAGGCTTCTCTAATCAGAGGCTCAACGACTTTTGAAAAATAAATAAGGCTCCTCTAATCAAAGGCTCAATGGCTTTTAGAAAATAAATGGCTCTTCTAATCAGAGGCTCAACGACTTTGAAAAATAAATTGCTCATCTAATCAGAGGCTCAATAACTTTGGAAAATAAATTGCTCCTCTAATCAAAGGCTCAACAACTTTGAAAAATAAATTGCTCCTTGACCATTATGTCCAAAGGAGTTATAGATCGTGATTGATGGAATTTTGTAATGGGAACTCAAAGATTCACAATTTGAGTTCAACATTCAGAGGTTTAGATTCGCAAGAACCTTCCAACTTCATAAGAATTTACTGAAATTTGATTCTCAAAATTTCAATTTCATTCAAATTTGCAAAATCTCAAGATTTGCATTTGCAACTTGCAAGACTCACATTAAAGATCCTTATTTGAATTTTGGAGATTCACATCCAAAAGTTCAAGGCTTTTCAAAAGTTCTCATTTGGCAAACTTGGAATTCATATCCAAAAATCTAAAGCTTTTCATTTGAGTTTTGGAGATTCACATCCAAAAATTCAAAGCTTCTCATTTGAGTTCAAAGGCTCACATACAATAAAACTTAGAGTTTCGCATCTAAGTTCAAAGGTTTTCATTTAAAACATTAGAAATTCATATCCAAAAAAATTGAAGCTTTGTATTTTGGAGATTCACATCCAAAAGTTCAAAACTTTTCATTTGTTCGAAGATTCACATTCGACGAACTTTAGGGTTTCACTCCTCAAAGATTCTCATTTTGAAACTCAAAGATTCTCATTTGAGTTCTCAAAAATTCTCATCAAAATATTCACAATTTTTTTTTTCAAGTAACTCAAAAATTTGCATGAATGAATGTTATGACCAAAGATGCAAATGCTTTCTTAATGATGCAAATGCGGTAACCTATATTCTTATAGTGCCATGCATGTCCAAACAAAGTTTAATTCATCAAATTATGTGCATGTACTATTCAAGTAATGATGCCACCATGACGTATGTAATGCAGACGTCTATGTCACAAAATTCTAAATAATTGTGGTAATATGGCTCTCAAAACTCCACCATTTCGCATGTCTTCCTTATTCAGTTTCTCAATACTTTGAAACAAGTTTCATCAATCGATCATCACTTGACCACCATTCATGGACTTCTCAGCACTAACAAATTTCAGAAGAAGTTTCATCCACCATCACTAGGTCATTATTCATAGGTGTCTTAGCATTAACCATTCCAAAACAAACTTTGTCCACTGATTATTTTCATCATTCAATCATAACTTGCAAGTCATATTGACCAATTCATCCTTGTATTCATCACTTGGTTATACCACTTTTCAAGATTTACCCTATTTTATCGTCCAATCCATCATCATATTCTCTATTTGTTCACATCATATATCCTTTCAAATCATCTCTTTTAGGTTTCTACCATTTCTTCATTTTGTTACCACCATCATCTTAGATTTCTCTTTAAAGGAATGCAAGATTTTTTTATGCACATTGTCATTCGTTCATCATCATTTCAATTCTTGACAATTATAATGCACTCATACATTTTCTTGATTTATTCTAGGGATGTAACAATAAGAGAACACAAGGTGAATTGTGGTAAAGATAATCTATGAAGATCTATTTTGGTACAAAACAAATGGGAAAGGAAATAAATTGGATACATGTCATTGGGATGAATGGTATGTCCAAACGATGAATATCCAGACAATTCTCAACATTAATCTAGGATTCTTTTTCAAAAACTCATTCCATTTACTGTTGAAGTCATTTTGAGCTTGGCAAACTTTGCCCTAGTCTTTGAGGGATCTTCAGATGTCTTTGATCTTCCACCCATGTGAACCATTTGACCTGGATCTTTTTCTACCAAAATCACCTGTTTAGGTTTTCAATTTGAATTTTTTTTTTTCATTTTCTCTTTTTTCTTTTTTTTCCTCTATTTTTTCTTTTTTTTATTATTATTTTTCATCATCTTCTTTTTTTTTTCTCATTTTTCATCCATTGTTGATATCTTTCCACACATCAAACTTTAGAGCAATGTAGCATGATTCCATTGTTTCATCATGAGCATACATTTGTCGAACATATGATCATTCAAGTTGAGCATTCACACTTGATTTAAATGGACTTTTCAAGGTTGTAATGTAGGTCAAGGTGAGGGGTCATAAAAGAAATGGATATAATAGGCTCAAAACATGTATTAAAAAGGTTCAAACCCAAAGGATCATTTGATGCAACTTGGCATTTTGCCCCCACATCATTTCATTATTTTTTTTCTTTCCTCACACAAAGGATTCTCATTATTTTATCCCAAATCATGTGTGGCATTTATTTTTTCTTTTGCTTTTCTTTCTCTTTCCATCTTTGAGACCTTTTGTGATATTTTTTCAAAAATTGCCCCCCAGTGTAGAAGGTGATACTTGGTTAGGGTTATTTAGAAAAAAAAAATCATAATAGGCTCAAAAGGGTAGCAATGAATGGTTTTTCGAATGGTAAAAGAAAGATGGCCATTTTTTATTTCAATTGTGAATACTTTTCTTGAACATCATATATTGAACAAAGCTCATAAACCTATATAAAAGATTGCACATCTTCAAGACATATATATTTCACCTCTGGTAACAGCTTACTTCTTTTTTTGCTCAAATCATCTCCTCATATTAATGTAGATGAGTTCTCAAAATTAAATCCCAGAATTATTGTTATCATTATCTAAATATTCATCATCTGAAATTTGAAAATGGGAATGTAAAGTTATGAAAGAAAACAGGGCATGGAATAATGGTCGAGTGAAAGAGAAAATGTAATGAAATGCATTAACTTGCCTTTATTAAGATGATAACAAGTGAAATCATATTGCAAAAAAGAAATCCTAACATTACTTTAAAAGAACTCTTAGAATGACACGTGACTCTGCACCCCATTGATTCATTGTGACTCTTCAGGCCTTTTTGAATTAATATATTATTGATTCTCATTCAGAGCATTGACATTGTGATTAGGCAATGGATTACCACTAACATTAGGTGTTGTTGCTCTCTCTTGATCAAAACTTACCATTCGATCCTTGATTAACCTTGCACCTCATGCTTTAGAGTAGTGCAATTTTCAATGAAATGGCCAGCAATTCTATAGTGGTAGTCACAGTGAGCTGTAGGATCATACCACTTAGGATAAGGTGGTTTGAGTGGGTCGACATGGCTTGGAGGCAATCAAGTGGCTATTATAGAGCTCTCAATATAACTTCGTATAAGTTATGGGAGTTGGATCAAATATGAGTTTTTCTCGAATAGTCTATTGCTCTCATGAACCACTTGTCAGGCTAATAGGATGAATTTGGGGTCTTGCAAGAGTTTGAATGTTAAGACTGTATATGAAAGCTTAGGGGATAAAAATAGGCTGGTATGTGGATGAATTAGATGGTTGTGGAGCTGGTTGGTATGGATAAGATGAAGCATTGTTCACAGTAAGATAGTATGAAGAGTAACCTAGGGGTGGATAGGGTTGATATCCCCTGAATTATCTGTTAAAGTCTACAGCTTAAGCTTCAGTCTTTTTCTTCTTGGGTGCCTTCTTGGTTCCTCCTCCTTTCAGCTTGTCATTTTTAATGGCATTCTCAATGATTTCACCTGAGATCACCATGTCAGCAAAATTCTTTGTGGCATTCCCTATCATCTCTTCATAATAAAGAGATTTCAAAGTACTAACAAACAATGCAGTGGTCTTTTTTTCAATCAAAAGAGGTTGCACTTGAAAAGCAATATACCTCCACTGTTGGGCATATTCTTTGAATGATTCAGTTGCTTTCTTCTTCATATTCTGTAAAGAAAGATGATCAAAGGCCAAGTCTATTATATACCGGTATTGACTAATACAAGTAAGAGCCATATCGCTCCAAGAACAAATACGATTCCTATCCAGCTGGACATACCAATTAGTCGTAGAGCCAATGAGGCTATCTTGGAATACATGCATCAAGAGCTTTTCATTATTGGCATGGGCAGCCATTCTTCGACAGTACATAGTAATGTGAATTTTTTGACACTTTGTACCATCATATTTCTCGAACTTCAGCACCTTGAATTTTGGAAGAATAACCACATCAGGGACTAAACAGGGCCCAGAAGCATCAATTGAGCCATAAAAACTAACTCCCTCCACTGCTCGTAGCTTTTTTTCTAACAAGTTTATCTTCTGTTCAGCTTTTGAGGCTTTTAAAGTCCCCTTCTCCTTAGGCCTCAACTTTTTTTTTTAGATCATCCAAATTAGGAACTGATATTGGTTTTACTGTCTTTTCAGTAAAGACAGGATTTATATAACTTTGGTACTATCTTTGATGTGAAGTTGATGGCATTTCTGAGATATGTGTACCTTACAGGATAGGTGAACCATTATGGTGGTGGACCTTGTGCAGATTGGACATGATATGGCTCAAAACTATGAAGGTATAGTGGGTTATCCTTTTTTTGTTGGCTAGCATTCTCCTCTATTGCCTTCCCCTTGTTTAGCTTGTTCAAAGCCTCTAAAATCTTATTCAACCCTTCTTCTAACTTCTCCTGAGCTTTCTCTAATCTCTCGAGACAATTGGAATTTTCTTGTTCCATTTGTCTGGCTCGAGCTCTTATATTATATTAGTGAGTGGGGTTGCTTGGTGAGCTATCCTTGAACTTTTAGCACCACAATTATGATTAGAAACACTATGCTATTCTTTATGCATGATACATTGATGGACGAATAAAATATACATTTTTATGGATGAAATCTAATATAGAATGGATACAAATGATTGTGTTAAAATATGATCATGAAGATAATACAGATGCACAAAATCAGACAAACAACATGGCTAGTTTCATAGATGAAATGCAAATGATGCCAATGCATAATGTTACATATAATAAAGAAAATGATGCACAAAGTCAGACAATCAAAATAATTAGATAAACACCCTTTTATGCTCTAGTTTTAGAGTATATCTATCATCGGGTATGAAGGGTTCTATCTTAGGTTTAAGCACTTCTAAGGTTCACTATATGTGGTTTAAGGTTAAAGTCTAAAAGTTTTCAAATTGCTCCTTACATCATTGTCCATCACAAACTAGTAAGGCACCCTAATCTTCACCCATTATAGGCTACAAGCAGAAAAGGTTCAATTTGAATGGGAGTATTTCGCTAGTCACTACGGAGGCATTAAACCTCATGAAAGCAATAGGTACTTTACTCCCTCCTAGAGGGACGGAGCTCGGGTATAGAGCTTATGTTATGCATATACATATGAATGACATAATTAATAAAGTAAATAAACATGAATGAATAAAAAATCTATACAAAAGGTTCAATTTTATTAGGCTTTTGGATAACACAAATTTATTTGCTGGCCTGACTCTCAGAGGGTCCCCAGTGGAGTCGCCAAGCTATCATAACGTCTAGATCCGAGAATCTATCACTAGACATTGACTTAAGGAGTCGTCACCAATCTTTTTTATCTAGATGCGATTGGCCACCTAAGGAATCTACCATTTTTTTCTTAAGCTGTGAACACTCTCGTTCCAAGTCCTCTTACTGCTTTGAAACGTGTCCCAGCTCCTTCTTTAAGCATTTAATCTCGAGATTCTTAGTGTTTTCAGAACTGCGAACTAGCCGCACAGGAGTCGAAAGAGTAGCACATTTAGCAAAAATGCCATTGGAATTCAAGGCCCCACCAAAATAGATGGTTATCTAGGAGAGTTCCTGGGAGGTGAGTAACTAAGGGAATCAGTGCGAGATGACGACAAAAAATGTAGGTGTTGATGATGTGACGATGTTGGTGGTGGCGGCCGTGGCAAAGATGGTAAATGGAAGGAAAAATGAAGGCTGTTTTGGTTAGCAGAAGAATAAAAAAAAAAAATGATTTCTTCAACTTGGATAAGTTCCTCCAAGAAAATCACGTCCCATTCTTCCAAGTTTTCTTTCGCTCATACCTTTTTTTTCTTTGGTTTCTGTTTGGTTTTTTTCCTTGGTCACCTCTCCCCTTGCTCTCCTATTGCTGTTGCCGTTTATAGGACCAGATCAGATCAAAGTCCTCATTCGATTGGGTTATCCAAAACTTAAGACTCATCCTACTTCATATTAAAACCTATAGGAACTCTACAACCTCCAATTTAGGACCAAAGATATATTTTTTTATTTTTTATCACTAAATCTTGTTAAACTAATGATAAATCTAATAAAATAGATAAATCAACTAAAAAAATCAAAGAAAAATAAAAATAAAAGTTAATTGGGCCTGTTAATTGGATCCTAAACCGGATCCAATAGACTTAGACCCAAACCCTATTGGACCAGACCCAATGAGTTTGGGTCGAACTAAATAGGGTGTCTACACAATTGCTTCTTGGTCTCTATGCTATTCCACGTTTAGCTTCAAAAGTAGAAGTAAAGTTACCTAACCATGCACGTAACCTCTTTTGAGGTTGCGCATTAGTATTAATTATCACAATGATGAGTGCTTGTTTAATATCTGAATAAAAAATTACTATTATTTTTATGAAAAGAAACTTTTTAAAAATCAATAATCATCAAGGTTCTTAAACTCGACTGTGATCAACCTCACACTTAACCTTGGTTAACTCATGTGCTAATATATTGGCTTTTCTCTTTGCAAAAGCGAAATGTAATCTGCTACAAGAAGAAGGAAGATTCAAAATATCAACGATCTACACAATTGCTTCTTGGTCTCTGTGCTATTCCACGTTTAGCTTCAAAAGTAGAAGTAAAGTTACCTAACCATGCACGTAACCTCTTTTGAGGTTGCGCATCAGTATTAATTATCACAGTGATGAGTGCTTGTTTAATATCTGAATAAAAAATTACTATTATTTTTATGAAAAGAAACTTTTTAAAAATCAATAATCATCAAGGTTCTTAAACTCGACTGTGATCAACCTCACACTTAACCTTGGTTAACTCATGTGCTAATATATTGGCTTTTCTCCTTGCAAAAGCAAAATGTAATCTGCTACAAGAAGAAGGAAGATTCAAAATATCAATGATCATACCTCCCTTACTCCCACAAAATGACCTTTGTTCTATATATTGATCTCAACAATATAACTAGTGAGAAATCATTCGCAACTATTATAACTGAAACAAAGCCAAAATCAGATGCCCATCCTAGCCCAACCAAAATGGCCTTTTCGAATTATACAGTCCAATATAATCCTTCTCATCTCGAGTTTGAAATTCTTAAGATTGAATTTCAAATTTTGAATAGTAAGTCTTTAAGACTACTCTCATTGAGAGAAAATATTCAAACCGTAAGCTGTTATATTTATATAGGTAAACTGTGAGCAATTTGATCTGTCGAACTCTTCACCTAATCGCATTATTTTTTTTTCCCAAAAGAGGTTGAAGCATATGAGGATTTGAGATGGGGAATTGCAATGTTAAGAATCAAATTCCCATTTTACGGGAATCCATGCCACCTCCTAAGAAAACTGGATGAATTAATTATTTGGATTAAATTCTATATTCAACATTGTTTTATAACAGAAAGAAATATTGAACTATGTGTAATTTATTCTTAATTATGTCATTGTACTTGAATTTTAATGGATTTTATCACCATTCTTTTCAATTTTATTGATTTTTAAATAAACAACAATGAAATTTAGATATTTCATAAAATACTTCCATCATTCAACTTGCAAATTTCATAATTTTTGGTTAGTTTTGTTCAAAAACAAACAAAATTATAAATATAATAATAAAATTCAATAAAACTAGAGTATAGCGATGATATTTAATAGTAATCCATATTATAATGACAATTTGGTGTTAATCCCTAGAAAATAAGCGTTAACTTTTATGATCTCTAGCCAATATTTCTTAATTTTGCAAGAAAGTATAAAAATTACATTTCTTACAATTGTGGTAAATGTATTAAATCTTTAAAATTGAGAGAATACAAAGACTAATATTTCAATTTAACCATGTTACATATGGAGCCAGGATGATTGTTATTGGTCATAAGGATTAAATTTAGGGATCAATTTGAATCATTTATCAAATTATAAGGATTAAATTTACAAATTTCAAACTTAAACATTACATAAAACAAGCAGTACTAAATAGTTTGTACTTTAATTAATTTACTTTTGTTAAATACAAAAAAGATGTTGTGACATTATAGTACAATTTTGTACTGTCAATATAACCAAAATTTATACTCCCTCCGTCTTTATTTCTTTTTCTTATATTGATTTTTATAGAATTTAAATTAACTTTAATATATTTAATATTAAAATTAAAATTTTATGATTTTTAATGTCAAAAAATAAAAAATTTATAAAATATAATTTTAAAATATAAAAAAGTAAGAGTTTTAAATATTCAAAAAAAAATAAAACATAATTTTGAGACATCTCAAAAAATATATATAAATAAAAAAATGGAATAAAAGGAATACAACAACAAATTCGTAGGTTCTATAACCTATATATATATATATATATATATATAGATATATATCCATATCCATGAAATTCCTTTGACAGTTTCCTCCCTGAAAGCCTGTCAATGTATTAGAGTGATAATCGAGATAGGCGTTGGCTTCTTTTTTTTCTTTTTTCTTTTTTTCATTCATTGGTTGGGTTAACACTTCAGATCAACACACAAATTTTCTGTTCATTTACTTTGGGGGCCATGAATTGCTCCGCAGTGCTGAATGTGGCATGTCGATTTGGTTATTTTTGCTTTTGTTTCGTTGTTGATATTGTTACAACAAAAAAACCAAAAAAAAAAAAAAGCTATTTGCTTGACATCAATCATGCTTTATTTAAAAGCACATGTAGTATAAAAAAATCATTTATATATATATAAACACACGCATAGGTCTTGGCTATACCAAACGTTTCTGTCCGGAGGGAATATGCCTTTCCTAACTGTTTTCTTCTCTTTTCAAGTTCTTGCTTACCCACCCTTGTATTCATTTTCGACACAAAGGCCAACAAAAAAACAACAAGGTCAGTCTACTTCTTTATATATATATATATATATATATATATATATATATATATATATATTAGCATTCGTTATTAACCCAATAGACATGCCAGCTAAAGAATAATAGTTTTTTTTGGCCAATTAAAGAATAATAATTAATTATAATTAATATTAAGTAATAATAGAGTTAATTAATCTTATTCACGTGAACAAGGTGGACAAAACAACGAAAAAAAAATCTTTATTTACTAAATGCTAACTAAGCTCATGAATTAAAGAAAGAAAAAAAAAAAGAAAAAAGAAATGAACAAGTTGAATGTGTGATTAGGTGAAAGGATAAAGCTTAACTTTTATGTTGGTTTAATTTGTTAGAATTATACTTGGGTTTCTTTCTTTGTAGGTTCCTCTAATTTTCAATGTATATTCACGTGAACAAGGTGGACAAAACAATGAAAAAAATTCTTTATTTACTAAATGTTAACTCATTTCATGAATTAAAGAAAAAAAACAAAGAAACGAACAAGTTAAATGTGTAACTAGGTGAAACGATAAAGCTTGATTTTTATGTTGGTTTAATTTGTTAGAATTATACTTGGGTTTCTTTCTTTGCAGGTTCTTGTAATTTTCAATTTATATTCACGTGAACAAGGTGGACAAACAACGAAAAAAAAATCTTTATTTACTAAATGATAACTTAGCTCATGAATTAAAGAAAGAAAAAAAGAAACGAACAAGTTGAATGTGTGATTAGGTGAAACGATAAAGCTTGATTTTTATGTTGGTTTAATTTTTTAGAATTATACTTGGGTTTCTTTCTTTGCAGGTTCCTGTAATTTTCAATGTATAAGCTAAGCAGCTTGCTTATATATATATTTTAATGTAGGTAAAATTTAAGTAAATTTTCTCACATGGCTTCCTTAAAATTCATTTTTTTTTTATTTAAGGTTTAGAGATAAGAATTCGAGGACATACCGTCCCTCAAGCATGAGGGCCCCCCGAAAGTTTTAACAATTCTTAGAATACATATATATATATATATATATGTTTATATTGGTCCTTTCTAAATTAAAATAATTAATTTTATTTTATATTTTATATTTTAATTTTATGCATTTTTATTTAAGAGAGATTAAAATCATATTGATATTTTTATGTTTACTATACCCATTAATCACTATTTACAAATTTTTAAAATCAAGAGATTTATAAAAAATTTTAAATCATAATAATGAAAACTTAATAAAAAAATTAATTTTTTAAAATTTTTAACAAAATTCCAAATTTTCAACCAAGTTGAAGTGCATTTTTTTGCTTTCTTTGTAACTTATATAATTTCATATTTTCATATAATTTTTCACTTTTAATTTTATTCTAGATTTTTATTTTATGTTGTCTTATATATATATATATATTTAAAAAAGATTAAAACCATTTTATAGAAGATTTGATCATAACTTTGAATTTCAAAGTTTCAACTTAATTATTTTAAAAATAATATTTAAAATTTTTTTGTTCTGATAAAAATATATTGTTTAAAGATTGATTTATTTATGTTTTTTAATTTCAAATTATTAAAAAAGTAAAAAAGTTTTGTAATTCTTTGAAAGATTGTGAAATTAATAATTTTATCAAATTAAAGTATATTTGTAATTTTTAAAATTTTAATATTATCAAAATAATATTTTTAGTTTACAATTTTATAAATTTGTTACTATTTATTATTTATATATCATATATATATATATATATATATATATATACACATAGACGATAAAATATGTCTTATCAAATAAAATACAATATTAATTAATCCCTTCAAAATCAAGTATCAAGACCAACTTTTAATATTTGAAATATAATTTTTTGAGCAATATCTAAATACATGTTAATATTGTCTTAGTTATGTTGACGTAATAACTTGTCCAACCACGTTAATTATTCTCTTCAATCTCCGACAAATTCTTCAATCGTCAAATTAGAAAATACATCAACACGTTGATATTTATCCAAGTAAAATGCACATGAATTTGTGTAATAATAGGCCTCAATTGAGACTTTTTCATTAAGCAAAACCTTTTCACCTTCTTTTTTCCAAGTTTAATTTGTTGTAAAATAAAACAATGCTAATTTAAGTAATTCAACAGTAATTGCAGGCTAAGGCCGTCTTCTTTTATATTATTTGTTTTCCTTCCTCATTCAAGCATAACTGGTTTCACAAATTCCCAAGTTTGCGTTTAATGAAGGATTTGTTTTGTCTGGATACTAATTGACACATAAATACAGCAACTAATCAAGCCTTGATTTTGGCAGGAACATATGGGAAAATCCCCCCTCAAATTATACGGCATAGTTTTTTTTTAAGATTTTCTTTTCATTTTTTTTTTGGGGGGGGAGGGGGGGGGGCTTTCAAAGACAATATGTATCTTTTGATTATTGGATTGCTCAAAGTGATTGCTGGAATTTTATTTTGCTACTAATATATAGAAATGTATTACAACTAAGCACTGCAAAAATTTCAACACGTTTAATGTGACAGAATAATTTGTGGGGTCATTTGACAAATTAAATTAATATAAATAAGCTTTTAGACTGATGAGTTTGCCTTAAGAAAAGCTTTAATTTCTATCCCAAATGTCAATCCGATTGCAATGAAAAGAAAAAAGAACATCTTAAGTACGACAACTTATTACAAAATTGCAAACATATAAAAGAATTCATAAGGAAAATGCATTTTCTGCGTTATTTCTTGCTTTTCTTTCCTGCTTTATTTACTGCATTCATTCAATCACGGGAGAAAGGCGTAAAGCTTCGGCTAACCTTGTTATAGGTATCTAGTTGACTCAATTAGCTCCTAGCCCTTGCTTGCAAGTTACGAACCCATTTACAATTTTACATATTTGTGTTGGGGCCCGCTTACATACTATATGAACCCATGTCATTAATGTGGCATAAATTTACGTCAACATAAATTTAATAAAAAAGGCGAGAATGTGCCACGGATATCTCATTCTGAACCCTACACTCTCATTCAATTTACTTTTATCTGTTCACTTATCTTTTTTCTCTCTTCTTTCTCTTAACATTCCCTCACCTACTACAATTTATTGACTCAAATGTCGGATCGCACCCCAAAATCTTATTTTAGTGTCTCTTGATCGTTCTCTCTATTACATATTACTCTACCTTTTAAATTAACCATTTAATCCGCTTTCCAGCAAATACTTAGTCACCAAACTTAAAAAAACCATCAATGAAAATATTTGGGTTTTTTTATAATTATTATTATTCAAACAAGTAAAAGGAAAAAAAAAGTGGCATGAGAATCCTCATTGAAAGTAGAATGCAAAAGGATTTGCTCTACTCTTGCGAAGAAAAAAGTGTTGGAATATTACTATTTATATGGCAATTTCTCCTTTTGAAGATAAGGAAAGTGCTTATAGTACTATATTCTAGCATGATTGTATTTCATTTTGCAAGCTAGTTTAAATTTATGAGTGTTTGAAATTAATGAGAGTTGGGTAAAGAAATAGAATAAGCTCTTCTTCGTTGACCTCCACCCATAATATTAATGCAAATTGTTTTATTAAACAAGTTACATTACATGGTATGTTTAACTCGTTTAGTTAAACAAAATTTTCCAAATAAATCAATTTTAAAATAATTAATTTTTTATGTGTAATTAATTATACTAATACCTCAATAAAGTTTAAAGCATTGGCCTTAACTTCTGCTGGAATTTTATGCCATGTTCAATAATGAATAGGCAATTTCATTCCATTACGGGCAAGCATGCCTAGAAATCCAGCCAATAGTTGAGCCTCTTCACTAATCGGTTGCCTATCAAAGTTTACAGACACTACAATATGTTTATTTGGAGGTAGTGCAAACAATTCCTTCAAAGTTGTTCGGCCTCTGGTCTTCCACTGACCATTGTTATGAGTATTTCTCCAGTGTGAATTAATCGAAAAAAATTCACAAGTGTAAATCCATATTGATCTTTCTTAATACCTCCCGTACTATTCACATCAGCCTAATCACATCGAAATAAGATAACTTTTCACTTGCCATAATAATCCAACTTAATGATGTCATTAATCATGCCATAATAGTCAACATTTCCCTCTAAAGGGTTTGTGTCCCTAGCACTAGCATAACTAGTAGTTGATGAAGTAACAACAACTCCTAAATTTTACATACTTTTAAATCTCTCATAGGATTTAGTGTGAAATCTAAATCCATTGATGATGAAACCTTTATATCATTTCACAATCCTGTTCGAACATTGTGAAAGACACTTCAACTCTTCACTAACAAGCCTTCCACTCTAAACCTATAAAAGTGGAATAAATATGTATATATTAATATGTTAGTTATATTGTAAGTGTTCTATGTAGATTTCTTATAATGGGAAGTATGGCATTACTTACAGTTACTTCTAACCATTCATGAAAGTTTTAAATAAATAACTTATCAAGCTCTCGAGGGTTTGGTCGTCGATAATGTGTAGGAGCTCTCAAATTATTTCTATACTCACTACAAAGCATCATGATAAAGTATTAATAATAAAAAAAACACAATAAATTATGCTTAATGTAATGAATAATTTCCTTGCTAAAAAACTTATGTGTGAAATGATTCAATAGAGTCATGATGAAAAAGAACATATCGACGTGCTTGTGCACAAGATTTATCATCTAACTCCACTGTTTCAGCTTTGCCTATTGGTTGTCCAAAACTTTGAAAAAGATAACTGTAGGCAAAGTCAGTATGCTGCATACCAACATTTCTTAATGGTCTATTAAATCTCATTTCAACATCTACCAAATAACGAGAACAAAATGTCATACACTCTTTTGCTAAATATCCTTCAGCAATAGAACCTTCTAGATAATGTTTGTTGCGATAATAAGACTTTAACCTCCCCAAAAACCTATCACATAAAAATTAGTGATATATCTTTTTAACTAGAGTGGCATGATCATCAATAAAAAACTAATCAATTTATTAAACAATAATACCTTTCGATAGGATACATCCATTGATAATAAATCGGCCCACCAACTTTTGTTTTATATAGAAGGTGGATAACCAAATGCATTATAATAGGGAAGAAGTTTGGAGGGAAAATCTTCTCTAAATGGCATAAAGTAATCATGGCTCGATCTTGAAGTTTGTCAAGGTCTTCCACATTCATACATTTCCACATAGAGATTTAATTATGTTATTCAATTCAATTACTATGGAAGTGACTTGCTTTGACATTGATGAACGTAAAGCAATTGGAAGTAACTCTTGCATCAAAATGTGATAATCATGTGACTTTAATGAAGAAAGTTTTCGCTCTTTCAGATTCACACATCTCGATATATTTGATGTATAGCCATCTAAAACTTTAACAACTTTCAAAACCTTGCAAAACACATCTTTTTTAGCTTTAGAAACCCTAAAACAAACAGCAGGCAATCGATATTTACCACTAGGAAGCAACTTCGAATGAAGGTTAGGGTGAATCCCCATATCAACTAGGTCAAGCCAACTCTTCAAGTTATCCTTTAATCTTCTATTCACATTGAGAATTGTTTCGATAAATTTTTTGCAAACATTATTCTCTATGTGCATCAAATCAAGGTTATGACATAATAAATTATATTCCTAATAAGGTAACTTAAAAAGATACTTTTTTTTGTTGACAACTCAGACTCATTAGGGTAATCTTCTTCATCATCCTCTTTATCACTTTGAATATCAAGATCACCAAGTTCAGTATCAGTATCACCAACTTGCGTAATATGGACTAGACACCTTTAAAGATGTCCCTCACTCTTTTCTTTGATGAAGTCATTTTTCCATAAGTGAAATTGATGTCTTTTAACTTTGACAAGATATTAGACCCACTAATGGGTAAAGGAGATCTCCTCAACTCTTCAGTTCCATCAAAGAGATATTTTTGGAATCTATATTGATGATTATTATTTGACCAACGATGATGTCCTATATAGTAAAACTTCCTACCATTAGGTAACCACTTCGGACATGTCTATGTAGACAACATGGACAAGCATAACGACCTTTTGTACTCTAACCAGATAAATTTGCATAAGCAAAAAAATCATTGCTAATCCATAATAAAGGAGCACGCATATTAAAGTTTTCTTTTTTTGATGCATCATAGGTCTCAACTCCTTTCCATAATTGTTTTAACTCTCTAATAAAAGGTTGTAAGTAAATGTCTATATCATTACCTAGATTTTTTTTCTTGAGAATTATCATAGACAATATAAATGATTGTTACTTTATAGCAATCCATGGTGGCAAATTGTAAGGAATCAATACAACTGGCCAAGTATTATAAGAAGTACTCATCATTTTGAACAGGTTGAATCCATCAGATGCTAGTCCAAGTATAACATTTTGAGGATCAGATGTAAAGTCTAAAAACCTAGAATGAAATGATTTCCATGCTAAAAAATCTATAGAATGCCTTAATGATCCATCATCTGTCCGCTGCTCATGATGCCACCTTATTGAATCTACAATTTTGAAAGACATGAAGAGTCGTTGAAGTCTTGGTATTAATGAAAAATAACGTAAAACCTTAACAAGCTTTTTTTTGACACAGACCTCATCACCATCCTCATTCAACCTTTCATCGGGGTTTTCATCCACCCAATGAGAAATACCACACAAATGACAAGATTCTTGATTTTTTTATCACCCTAATACAACATGCAATCATTAGGACAACTATGAATTTTCTCATATCCGATACCTAAATCCTTGATCATCTTCTTTGATTCCTTACAAGATTTAAGGATTTTTGTAAAAGGAAACATTTCTTTCATAAACTCTAATAATAAACTCAGAGAGTTTTTCATCCATCCACATAATCATTTCAAGTGAAAAAGATGAACATAGAAGGATAACCTTGAATGTTTCGATCCTTCATAAAGTTTTTCATTCATATCCTCAAGCAACTTATAAAACTTTGATGTTTTTCCTATAGGTTGTTGGTCATGTACACCTATTCCAGGTTCACCAAATTCATTCATTTCAATATTGAACTAATTAAATCCATCTTTTTGGGAAAAAAGATTACGAAAATGTTGGTTATGAATGTTAAAAGCATCTCACAACATGCCTTCAATGTCATCTGCTATAAAAAGATCATGTTGGTGTTGGGGAGCCTTTGAAGTTAAAAGAACTCTAGTGAAAGACCTTGACAGTATAGACTCTCCATGAAAAAACCAATTAACATATCTCGAGAGAAATCCAATACAAATTAAATATTCAAAAACAACTTGATACATTTGCCAATCGATATTAGTACATTTCATATATGGGCATAATATCATATTATCTTCACTTATATTCTCAAATGCAAAATTAAGAAAAGTTTTCACTCCATCTCTGTACTCTTAACTTAATTTTGACTTTTGCATCCAACTCTTATCCATTTAGTACTTGCTACATTATCAGACCAAATGTATATAAATAATTTATATGAAAATGAACATGTAAAATGCTTAAGTTTACTATGTTTTAAACAAAAGATAATAACAAGACCAATACTTACAGAAAATGAGAACTCCTTATTGTGAAATATTTTATCAACTACCTAATATTATGAATGTTAAAACTCCGCTGCTAATGTAGATAGTACTCAAGAGAATTTGTAGTTGAAATAAGGTATAACAGTTACAGAGGAAACCCAAAAAAAAAAATGAAAGAGAAAGGGAAGTGGATGATGGGTTACAAATGGGTATGTAAGGCAAGTAGGTTTTGGAGAAAATTGTTTAAACAAAAACAATCAAGAATTGCAAAAGCTATAGGAATAGTCGAGCGAAGGAAAAGCAAAAGTAAATAACTAATGAATAGTGAAATAGGACTCTAAAAGACAATGCTCAAATACTAAAAGCTGAAGGAAAGGGAAAGTAAATTGTAGTTGACCTAGAAAGAGAAATAGTAAAATAATAAAGATGAAGCTTGAAGTTGGTGATTGGATGCGCTAAGTTTGGGGACAGTTTTATTGGATCGGATAATTAAAGGCATTTATTAAGAAAAACACCTTCAATAATTCCTCCTAAATATTTTTTGAATATCTTATAGGCACATTCAACAGAGTAGTTGTAGAATTGTTTGAGATTATTAAAGGCATTTACACCTCAAAAACACCTTAACCAATTTCATCTAATTTTCATGGTGTATTTATTGAAGGCATTTTTTGCATAATACGCCTTCAATAATTCTCTTATTTTATTTGTGAATATCAATGAAGTCGATTTTCTATTAAAAATGCTTTTAATAATTTCCTTTTAAAAAGTTTTTGGGATTATTAAAGATGTTTTCTATATAAAATGCCTTTAATATTACACAAATAAAATTTTAAAGGGTTATTGAAGGCATTTATTCAAGAAAAATGCCTTTAGTATTTCATTTTATTTTTTGAATGAATTTATTGAAGGCGTTTTCAAGTGCAAAATGCCTTCAATATTCCATTATTCAAATTTTTAGACAGTTAGTGAAGGCATTTATTCTAGAAAAATGCCTTCATTGATTCCATTTAATTTATGTACATAATTATTGAAGGCATTTTTTCAGAACAAACACCTTCAATAATTTCATTTAAAAAATTTTTAAGATTATTAAAGGTGTCTTCTAGAGAAAAATACCTTAAATATATCAGCACTCAAATTTTAAGACAGTTAGTGAAGGCTTTTATTCTAGAAAAATGCCTTCAATAATTTTTTTTAAAATTTTGTACATAATTATTGAAGGTGTTTTTTGAGAACAAACGCCTTCAATAATTTTCTTTTTAAAATATTTGGGATTATTAAAGGCATTTTTTAGTAAAAAATGCCTTCAATATTTCACTACTCAAATTTTAAAATAGTAAATGAAGGCGTTTATTCTAGAAAAATGCCTTCATTGATTCAATTTAATTTATATACATAATTATTGAAGATGTTTTATGAGAACTTCAATAATTTTCTTTTAAAAATTTTTGGGATTATTAAAGGCATATTCTAGTGAAAAACACCTTCAATATACCAACACTTAAATTTTAAGATGGTTAGTGAAGGTGTTTATTTCAGAGAAATGCTTTTAATAATTTCTTTTAAATTTTGTACATAATTATT
The DNA here is from genome assembly GCF_047325235.1 of Durio zibethinus. Taxonomy (NCBI): domain Eukaryota; kingdom Viridiplantae; phylum Streptophyta; class Magnoliopsida; order Malvales; family Malvaceae; genus Durio; species Durio zibethinus. The sequence continues at coordinate 12,979,312 of NC_143162.1, forward strand.
AAAGGCATTTTTTGAGAACAAACGCTTTCAATAATTTTCTTTTAAAAATATTTAGGATTATTAAAAGTATCTTCTAGTGAAAATCGCCTTCAATATTCCATTACTCAAATTTTAAGACGGTTAGTGAAGGTGTTTATTCTAGAAAAACACACTTCACTAATTCATTTTAATTTTTTTACATAATTATTGAAGGTACTTTTCGAGAACAAATAGCTTTAATAATTTTCTTTTAAAAATATTTGGGATTATTAAAAGTGTCTTTTAGTATAAAACGCCTTCAATAATGTTAAGGAGATTTTTGAAGGTGTTTTTTTCCAGAAAAATGCCTTCAGTAATATGTTATAATTTTTTCAAGGAATTTTATTGAAAGTGTTTTCTGCATAATATGCCTTCAATAATTCTTTCTATTCCTATCATGGGAATATCAGTAAAGGTGATTTTCTACTAAAAACGCCTTCAATAATTTTTATTCAGAATTATCAAAGCCTTTAATAATTTCTTATGAAAATTATTTTTTGGATTACTAAAGGCATCTTTTAGTAGAAAACACCTTCAATAATCTTTAACTAAAATTTTAAGGAGATTATTGAAAGCGTGTTTTTCAGGAAAATGCCTTTAATAATAATTTTTATATTCATTCCCCTATCTTGAACATCAGAATCACAAACTATTAGTAGGGAGAATGATTAAAAGCTACATTAATCAATCAAACCAAGCCCATAAACACATTTCTATCAAGCTTTTGGTTTATTTATCCTTATCATCGCCACCGACCTTCAACAAATAAATGGCGGACACCTTTTTATTTATCAGTATGTCTCTCTTTTTGTTTACTGTATTATTTACATTATTTGATAGAGCTCTTTTCTTTGTGGTTCCTTACTATTTACATAAGCATATATATTTTTATTAATTTCACCATAAGCATAGTCATCCAAGCACCTTTCATTGCATGTATGCTATTTTTATGTACTTTTTTTAAATATTGTGGTTTGATGAACCTTATTGTGTGATATTGTTTTGCTAAATGGTATTGTATAATATTGGTATGCTGAATCATATGCTGAATCGTATGATGAATGGTTTGCTGAATGATTTGTTGAATGGTGTTTCTGAATGGTTTGCTGAAGGGTGTGTCTGAATACATTGTTGATTAGTTTGCTGAATGGTATTGTATGATATTAGTATGTTGAATCATATGCTGAATCGTATGATGAATGGTTTGTTGAATGGTGTTTCTGAATGGTTTGCTAAAAGGTGTGCCTAAGCACATTGCTGATTGGTTTACTAAATGGTGTTTCTGTACATAGTATGGTATTGGTTGTATTTAATTATGTATAGTGTTAAATTTAGACGATCATTTTATGTAATTCGTATAATTATGATCAAAATCACAAGTATTATGGACTCTGAACAACATCATTCTCCTTCTATTGAACATGCGCAAGACACACCTGTAGGCCAAAAAAGAAAGGGAAAGGGCTCAAATAAACAAATTAAATTAAGTGACATAAAAACTCATGTTGACTTCAATCAAAATGGGCAGTCTGTGTTTAAATGAGCTGCCAAGTTGGCTACTCATATTGGAGCCATCATCTATAGTAGGATTTCAATTACGTACACCAATTGGCGATGAGTTTATGATGATCTAAAAGATGATATATGATAGTCGGTTATGGTATGTTTATTCAACTATTTCGTAAAATTTTTTAAATGATGATTATATTGAAATTCAATGTGTTCATACTAATTGTGTTAAGTTACTTAAGAATGGTTTGACGTCCCAATTGACTATAAAAAGATTGTTTTGCAATCTATGGAGAAAGCATTCAGAGACTTTAAAAATAGATTGACAACCCAATATATTTTACCACTGGCTGATCAAGGTGATGTATTAGCTATTCCACTTGCATCTTATGCGATGCAATAAGTGTTGAAGATTGGATAAATTTTGTTCGATATTGACTTTCAAAAGATTTCTCAGCGCACAAACCCATTGCCAAAAAAATTGTTTATAAGTCTTTATGCAATATATCATTTGCTCTTCATCTTTGATTAACATAATTTCTTTCTTTTGTAGAAAAAAAAAAAACCAATAGAACATTCGGGCCAAACACCAATATCACAATCAGACAGTGAGAAAAAGGATATGCAAATATGAAGCATGAGCTTTTATGTATTTACATACTTGTTTTATGTTCATTAATGAATATTTATAAATAATCATTTCATACATTTTGATTCTTATATTACGATAATTTAATAGGAATCAACGAGCTTTGGCATCAAAGTTTCTAGATGGGATGTTTAGAAACAAGGACATCTACAAAAAGATGGATCATTTATAGATAAAGCAACCAAAGAAATGGCAAAAAAGATTATATGTATAACTGCTTTTTAATATCATGTATGATTAGCATTGTGATTGCATGCATGACTATATACTAACTTGTATAGATTTGTTGTTACAGCCCATGTTATTATTGTCTTTAAGGATGATTATGCTGCCAAAGTCAAATCTTGTGAACTGGCAACCCAATATGGCAAAGATCCATTATCTTTAGCAGTAGGCACTAAAGAAAGGCTTAGTCGGGTTTGTAGGGTTGGTAAATTTGTCTTGCCATCAAAGTTTTTTAGTAATCAACCTAAAACCTTACGAATGAGAAATGCACAATATAAAGCAATCATTGAGTAACAATAGTAATGAATTCATGACCAGGAGCAACACCTCAATGAGCAACAGCAAAGACTCACTGCTTTGGAGGCCATGTTGGTAGCAATGCAGCATAGCATGTCAGTAGGCCAGTATGATAGTATCGTCAATGTAGGACAAGCTTCCATTGCAAGTCAGGCCGCGAACCCATCCTCCATTACCACCCATGAAGTTTGATTTTGTTTATAAGTTTAATATTAATTTGTTTATTATATTTATTGATTTGATTTTAATACTTATATTTCATTAAATATTATAGCAAGATGTTGAGACTTAGAGTATGACCCTTACTTAGGCTACCATGGATGAGTTACTAATTATTTTTTGAAGCATTTATCTAGAGGAAACTTCATAACCATTAAGTTTGAGGAAGGGTTATTTGATAAACCATCATTTTCTTTCATTGGTGTAAAGGAGGTTAAAGAATTTTGTGAACTGGATGAATTATCAACTGTTGATATTGTTGCTTATATGAGATTAGCTTATAAATACAAATATGCATATTCAATATGTATTAATCTATATTACGGTGAATACATTATGTGTACTTAATATATTATTAAGTACGATTATTTTAGAAAAGTATATTAATATGGCAACGTTATTAGTTTTAAATTATGATGTGTGGTCAATTTATTGAAATACAACAATGTTCATTATGTAAATTTCAAAATGTAATTCGTAGTATCACATATATAAACCAAATGTTTTTTGAGCATAAATATACAATTGACTTTAAATGTTTTCTGGGCATAAACCTACAACTAACTTGACATATACAATATCAAAATATTTTTTTGGATGGGATTAATGAAGGTGTTTATAGTAAGAAAATGCCTTGAATAATCTATAACAAAATGTTATTAAAGGTGTTTTTAACCAAAACCGCTTTCAATAATTCCACCTAAAAATATATTGTTGGAATATTAAAGGCATTTTGGGCAAACCCACTTTCAAGAATATGTTCCAACTTTTTTGTAAGGATTATTGAAGGGGTTTTTAAAAAACTCGCATTCAATAATACTAAGTAAAAATTAATTGAATTGATTATTAAAGGCGCTTTCAGCAAAAAATACCTTCAATAATCTGTTCCATATTTTTCATAAGGATTATTAAGGGTGTTTTTCTACTGAAAATGCCTTGAATAATCCTTAACAAAATGTTATTGAAGGCATTTTTGAAAAAAACTACCTTCAATAATCGGACCATTCAAATTTATCGTATGGAATATTAAAGGTGTTTTGAGACAAAAATGCCTTCAAGAATCCATTCCAACTTTTATGTACGGATTATTGAAGGCTTGTTTGACACAAACCACTTTTAATAATCCAAACTAAAACTTTATTGATTGGATTATTAAAGGCAAGTTTGGCCAAAAACGCTTTCAAAAATCAGGTCCATATTTTTCTATTGATTATTAAGGGCATTTTTCTGGAAAAAAACGCCTTCAATATCCTCTCTAAAATTTTAAAGCAATTGGTGAAGGCGTTTTTGCCTAGAAAATGCCTAGAATTATCAATTACAAATAATATCTGCAAAAACACAAAAAATGCTAAAGGGAGGGATTGAACTTACAACCTTATGGTTAATATCCGTATGATCCTAAATTTTTTATATGATATTTATTGAAGGCATTTTTGACCAAAAATACCTTCAATAAGCCTGTGAAATTTTTTGGTAGAATTATTAAAGGCATTTATTGTAGAAAATGCCTTCAATAATCGCATACATTTTTTTATGAGGGGATTATTTAAGGCGTTGTCTACCAAAAATACCTTTAGTAATTTTCTATCAATTTTTTTAATGAGATTATTCAAGCTATTTTCTACCAAAAACACCTTTAGTATTCACTCAAATTTTTAAAACAAGATTATTCAAGGTGTTTTAGTCGATAAATGCTGCTAATATCAAGTCTTGGTGGTGTTTATGAGTAACAACGTCGCTATTTAAATATTTGGTAATGTTTTGATAGTAAACGTCTTAAGTTTTATAAAAATATGAAAGCTAGCGGTGTTTGTAAGTGAAACGCCGCTACAACGTTGCTACTAATCTTCTATTTTCTTGTAGTGAATGTTTTTGTCTAGAGTGAATATGCTTTTCCTAAATGTTTTCTTCTCTTTTCAAGTTCTTACTTACCCACCCTTGTATTCATTTTTGACACAAATGCCAACCAAAAAACAAACAAGGTCAGTCTACTTCTTTATATATATATATATATTAGCATTCATTATTAACCCAATAGACATGCCAACTAAAGAATAATAGTTTTTTTGGCCAATTAAAGAATAATAATTAATTATAATTAATATTAAGTAATAATAGAGTTAATTAATCTTATTCACATGAACAAGGTGGACAAAACAATGAAAAAAAAATCTTTATTTACTAAATGCTAACTCAGCTCATGAATTAAAGAAAGAAAAAAAAAGAAAAAAAAATGAACAAGTCGAATGTGTGATTAGGTGAAAGGATAAAGCTTAATTTTTATGTTGGTTTAATTTGTTAGAATTATACTTGGGTTTCTTTCTTTGCAGGTTCCTATAATTTTCAATGTATATTCATGTGAACAAGGTGGCAAAAACAACGAAAAAAATTATTTATTTACTAAATGTTAACCCATTTCATGAATTAAAGAAAAAAAAAGAAACGAACAAGTTAAATGTGTGATTAGGTGAAACGATAAAGCTTGATTTTTATGTTGGTTTAATTTGTTAGAATTATACTTAGGTTTCTTTCTTTACAGGTTCCTGTAATTTTCAATGTATAAGCTAAGCAGCTTGCTTATATATATTTTAATGTAGGTAAAATTTAAGTAAATTTTCTCATGTGGCTTCCTTAAAATTCATTTTTTTCTATTTAAGGTTTAGAGATCGAAATTCGAGGACATACTGTCCCTCAAGCATGAGGGGCCCCCGAAAGTTTTAACAATTCTTAGAATATATATATATATATGTTTATATTGGTCCTTTCTAAATTAAAATAATTAATTTTATTTTATATTTTATATTTTAATTTTATGCATTTTAATTTAAGAGAGATTAAAATCATATTGATATTTTTATGTTTACTATACCCATCAATCACTGTTTACAAATTTTTAAAATCAAGAGATTTATCAAAAATTTTAAATCATAATAATGAAAACTTAATAAAAAAATTTAATTTTTTAAAATTTTTAACAAAATTCCAAAATTTCAACCAGGTTTAAGTGCATTTTTTTGCTTTCTTTATAACTTACTTAATTTCATATTTTGATATAATTTTTCACTTTTTATTTTATTCTAGATTTTTATTTTATGTTGTCTTATATATATATATTTTAAAGATTAAAACCATTTTATAGAAGATTTGATCATAACTTTGAATTTCAAAGTTTCAACTTAATTATTTTAAAAACAATATTTAAATTTTTTTGTTTCGATAAAAATATATTATTTAAAGATTGATTTATTTATATTTTTTAATTTTAAATTATTAAAAAAGTAAAAAAGTTTTGTAATTCTTTGAAAGATTGTGAAATTAATAATTTTATCATTAATTTGAAAGTATATTTATAATTTTTAAAATTTTAATATTATCATAATAATATTTTTAGTTTATAATTTTATAAATTTATTTCCTTTTATTATTAATATATCATATATATTTATATATACACAATATAATACGCTTATCAAATAAAATATAATATTAATTAATCCCTTCAAAATCAAGTATCAAGACCAATTTTTAATATTTGAAATAAAATTTTTTGGGTAATATCTAAATACATGTTAATATTGTCTGAGTTATGTTGATGTAATTACTAGTTGAACCACGTTAATTATCCTTTTCAATCTCTGACAAATTCTTCAATCTTCAAATTAGAAAATACATCAACATGTTGATATCCATCCAAGTAAAATGCACATGAATTTGTGTAATAGTAGGCCTCAATTGAGACTTTTCCATTAAGCAAAAGCTTTTCACCTTCTAAACTATATTTTCATCTATTAAATTACTCTAACCCTTAATATCGTTAACTTTAAATGTTGACGTGGCATGATCATCCAATAAGATACTGACACATATCAAAAAATTCATCCAATGCTTTATCATCAATGCCACATCAACATTCAAAGAAAAATTCAAAAAAATATAAAAAGATTTAAAATTTTTTGAAATTTTCTAAAAAAAGCTTTTTGAATTCAAAATAATTCTTAAAAATTTTAAAAACTTTTTACAAATTGTCAGACACCTACACATTAGTACTTAAGTCTAGGACCTAAATTCTCATACCAAAATAAGAACAAAACAATTTAATTACAGCTTAACTTCATGATCATTTCAATCATTGTTGTTGAAGTAAATGAAGGTAATCCATTCCTAATGCAAGCAAAAACTAAAGTGATACCACATAATTATTATGTTATTTTCAATTTCACCATTTTCCTCGCTTTCAATTCCACATCTCAGAACCTAATCCAAGTTGTCTCTAGTATTTTCTAGCCTAAATATAGTTCCATTTGCACCCTAATTCAATAGCCTCTCAATCTTGGTTTTATCGTTAAAAGAACATTAACCCAACAAATTCAATCAAAGAACATCAATATCATGACAAACCCAACAAACAATCCATACCTATGAAAACAACAATGATTACATTAAAAAAACCTAGTTTTTCAAAACAGCTAAAACACTTGCAAAAGATTACAAATTTACAAAAACAAAATGGCCCTGGCCCAAGGGCTTAACATTAAGCTTCCTGCTCTTAAGGCTGTCTAGGCTCCAATGGGGCCCAAGCTCCCCTGTCTCCACTTTCTCCTATTTCCCACTCTTACTTGCTATAGGCATAGCAACGAAAGCCTTGGTCTTAGTAATAAGCCCATTTTTTTCACGCTAAATAGAGTCACCAACTTTGAATTGGTTATCTGGATCATGAACCTGAAACTTCTTCTTCTTCTTCTTAACATGCCTTTTATACTTAGGATGTAGGGCTAAACACACCACTTCCATGGACATTGTCTTGTTATTTATAGCACAAACTACCTTGCTTGTATGCATTTCATCGCCTTGATTAAATGAAGAAAATTAGGGGTTTTGTAAGATTAAAGAAAGAAAAAAGAATTGGGTTTTAAAAGAGGAGAGAAAGAAGCTAAGCCATGGAGGAATGGCGATGAAAGCTCAAGAGATTGAAGAGAGGAAGTTATTGACATTTTAGGGCAAAGTCTTTAAAGTTGAAGAAGAAGAAAAAGGGGATAAAGTGGGATTGGGATTTTTTTTTTGAGATAATATCCCATTTGGTTCCTAAATTATTTTTCTTATGTCAATTTTTAAAATTTTTAAATTTTTTAGAATTTTTTGAATTAAAAAAATTGTTTTGAATTTTTTTTTGAATATTTAGAATTTTTAAAATTTTTTTTAGAAAATTTTTAAATTTTTTAGAATTTTTTTTTATTTTTCTTTAAATGCTAACATGGTATAATGATGTGATGCTAACTAAATTTTTTTGACACATGTCAGTATTTTATTGGATATTCATGCCACATCAGTGTTTAAGTTAACGGTGTTAAAGATTGGGGCAATTTAATACATGAAAATGTAGTTTAGGTACCTAATTAAAAACTATTTTAGTTTAGGTACCACATTAGAACAAATATAATAGTTAAGGGGCTATATGGGACATTATCCCATTTTTTAATGACATAATGACTCAAAGTATAATGAAATATTTGACTTATATTTGAATTTTAAAAATTTTAATTATACTATCTAAATTATAAATCTATTAGTTAATATAGTATTTGGAAGATATTTATTTATTATGTATCATCATTCAAAATTAGATATGCTAGGAATGAATACCACTTTAGTTAACAAATTCATAGTCTATGTATCATATTAGAGATTTTTTAAAAATCAAATACCACATTAAACATTTTACACTAGTTTATGGATCATTTATGATATTAAACCTTTTTTTCTCTATTATTTTTTGGTAAAAACAAGATTTTAAAATTTTAAGTTTTGAATTCAAATTTTATTATGTGTGAATTTAGTTCAATTTTATATTAAATTTATTCCATTATATATTAATCTATTGATTATAGGAACAAAGCCAAAATCCTAAAGTAAGAGGCATATATACGTAAGGTCAATAAAGTTTGACCAACCTATTCGTACTTAGTTTCTTTGCATAATTATTATCCATTCATCATTTAATATCTTAATTTAAATTTAAACATGAATTAATGTCTATTAGCCTTGAATTGATCCTTATTTTGAAATGACAAAACATTAAGCTAAATAAGCTTGATCAAGATTTTGAAAAAAAATTATTTAGTACATGTTCTTAAGTTTTATATTTTTGTACTAAATAAATAATATGTTTTTCAAAGTATAAACAAACCTTTCTTTGTTTTCATATTTCTCAAACCAAATTTATCTTTAAAGATTATTTATTTAAGCTTAAATGAAAGTTCAATTGTTGTTTTTAAAGTGAACTTATTCATTTCGGACTTAATACAATTTTGATAATATTGGTTTTGAGAAATAGATTCACTTAAGAAAGTTGTTTTACAAGAACAAAGTTTTCCAACATTGAACTTCTTTTATTTTTATGTATTAATTCACAAAGTTTTAATATTTGAATTTTATATGGTTGGAAAGCTCTTTGAGTCTACTTTCTAATGGATAAAACAAAATCAAAATCCAAAGTTTCTAAGAAAAGATTTTGAATTTTTACTAGACACTTGTAGTTGTCTAAAAACTTCATAAGGGAAAGTTTTAAAAATTTACCATAATCCGTACACAATGAATTAGGTGATGAATTTTATATGCATAGAAATTCCTTTAAGTCTAGTTTCTAAATCTTTAAATGGTTTGTGATTTGTTTTTGTATAACTCAAGATATGATCAAATTAGTGAGTAAAGTGCAAAATAAGAGACAACCAGCTAGCCATGGATAGGATCGATCCATTTAAAAAGGGATCAATTGATTTTTCTTATAGAATGTAGGTTTGTGCTCATGCATGAAGAAGGGATTGATCACCCCCTTGAACCAATAGATCCCCTATATAAAGGGATTGATCAGGTAGGCATTTTCAAAGGCAAAATTGGTTTCAAAACATGAACCGATCCCTTCATGGAAGGGATCGATCAGGTCACACCCAAGATGTGTCCAATAGCTATTTTTTCATGCTTTTAATGGCTATTTTCTTCCTTCAAGATTCATAATAGCTAGCTCTTCATTTTCTCTATACATTGGCCATTCCAACATACCAAGAAGGTTGGTGAAGCAAGAGAACAAGTGCTAACAAGTTATATTTTCATTTTTTCTTAGAATTAAGAGCTTTTAAAGCTTAAGTTCAATAAACTTTGTATTTCTTATATCCAAAATATTGTTGTTCTTCATTCATCACATTTCCTTGTACTTCATTAGACAAACACTTAGCCTTTGAGAGGTTTTTTAAGTTTGCATTGTTATTAAGTGATTTTGTAATCAAGAGGTAAGGTATCCTCTTGAATTTATGAAATTGAGAGGTTACTACATAGCCTAGAAAGTAGAGAGTATAAGGTTTCTATCTTAAGCCTTAGTGAGAAAATGATAGGGTTGTAATTTCAATTCAAGTATAATAGATTGAATCCTTGGTGTGAACAACTAAGTGAGATGACGTAGGTACCTTGTGAAGAATGATCGAACCTCTATAAATTCTTGTGTTTGATTTCTCTATCCCTATCTCTTTATTTTGATTATAGTTCATATTTGCTTATAGTTTATCAATTCATTATTGTTTGCATCATATTTTGATATAGGTTTTAATTTTCATCCAATTATATTGAAACATTTGTTTGGAAAAAATTTGGAGAAATCCAATTTACTCCCCTCTTGGATCACCATTTCACCTATAAAGCTAACAATTAGTATCAGAGCTTTAGTCTCTTTTTGTAGGTCTAACCACATTGAGTAAAGATCCTATGGCTCAATTTTGGTTCCAAGATAGTGAGAAAGTCCTCAAAGCTCCTATGATTGATAAATTAAAATTTTTTGAATGGAAAAGAAGGATAAAGATGTTCATTATGGCTCAAGATTTTGGAGTATGGAATGTGATGGAAAAAGGGCTTAATGCTCCTTCCAAAGATGCAAAATATATGAAGAAAATAATAGATTATGCAAAGGCCAAGTGTATTCTTTATGGAGCTTTAGATGGTTACAACTTCAACTTGATCTCAAAATGCTCAACCTCAAATGAGATATAGAGAAAATTGGATGAGCTACATGAAAGATAAATTTTCAACCAACATCTATCATGTCTCATTGCTATTAAGGAACCAAAGGTAATCTTTAACTCTTGTGATTCAAACTCTTATACTTTTGATGAATTACAAGATGCTTACAATGATTTAGTAATTGAGTTTGAAAATATGCATTTGAAACATAAGAAAATGATCTCAAAATTGAATGTTGAAAATGATCTTTTGATGAATGCAAAAAATGTTTTAGAAAAGAAAATGAAAAGTTGAAAATAGATTTAAAAACCACTCAAAGTAGAAGTAAATTTTTAGAAAAAGAAAATTTTGATTTGAAAAAGAAATTTGATGAATTGATGAAAAACAAAAGCTTTTCAAAAGTTCATTAAGTACTAAAATGGTTAAATACAATTTTTGTAATTTTCATGGTCATACTATACATACTTGTCCTATTAGAAGAATAGTCCCATTTAGAATTTGGCAAGTATGGGTTCCAAAAGGAATAAGAAACTTGATGACTAACTCTCAATGACCCAAAGTAATTAGGATACCAAAAATCAAATGAGATTGTCTCTTGTAGGTGTGCTAGAGCAAGAAGCTACAATGTGAGATTGAAAATTGAATACTCTAGACACACAATGGAGATGGGTAACCTCTAAACTTTTATTTAAAGAGGATTTGAATTTGGTTACCTATTCTTGATGAAATTTTAATGCTTGATTGATTATGCAAAATTTGGTTGCCTATTCTTGTTAGACATAGAATGCTTAATGGATACTGGTATATGCTTTATTGATATATCTTGAATATACTAATTTTATTTTATATATGTAAGCTTGAATTGAGTATGCATTTATTTTTTCTCTTGAATGTATGATTTTAATATATTCCTCATGCTTGTTAATATTGTCTTTAATATTTATTTGCTTGAGATACATTTTTAGAAGAATTCATGAAAGCTCTAATGAATTTATGGGATTACATGTGAATGCTCTTGATATTTTGATATTATTTTTGAAATTGACATTATTGAGAACTTGTGCTTATAAATGATTATGTATATGAATGTTGAATATTGATGATATCATGCATGCATTGTGAAATTGTTATCGGTGCTTCATGTGATTAATTGTGTGCTAAATTATTTTTATATTTATGCACAAACTAGAGCACTCAAAGCTTAATGATTTTGAGACTTTATGTTTTCTTTGATGATTTTCGCTAGAGTCAAGCCTTAAAATATGAATTTTTTTTAGCAAGCTTTTTATTGTAAAATGAATTTCAATATCTTGAATTCAATGATTTAAACTTGCTCAAACAAAGAAAACTTGAGAACTTGCATTGGTTTTAATTTGTCTTAAGTGCTACATGCAAGTTTTAAAAGATTTTAGAGCTTAAAAGATCAAATCTTGTTTTTGAACATTTATGGACATAAAAACCATTTGAACTTTTTCAACGTGTGATATAAAACTTTTCTAAATAGTTTGAAGAGCTTAAATGTGTGTCTAAACATATTTGTTCTCAATATGTTTTCCCTGAGTTTTTAGTTTTTATATGGCCTAAAATTTATTTTGGCATATTCTTAGGTGATTTATTAAATATATATGGATATTGAATATGTCTTCTTTGTATTCAATATTTCTAAATGATCTAGAAAGGATTCATGTTTTGCACATTACATGAGAACTTTAGCTTTAGTGCCAATATTGTGATATTTGATGCTTAACTTGATATATGGCCTCTAACTTAAGTATATATCTCCCTTGCAATTGGCAACTTGTGCTTAGTGAATAAATTTTCTTTTGCCTATAATGACTTAGAAAATGGAATTGTTTTCTAACAATTGGTATAATTTTTATCAATTGATTTTCTTGGTGCTTCTAATGAAAATCTTTTGTTAAGAAATTTTTCTTAATCTATGCTAGGATAACTCGAAATGAGCATGAATGAGCCTACATTTTTTAGATTTCAAGTGGAACAAGCAAAGCAAGTCATCTTCATCAATCAAGCCTAAGAACATCTAAAACTAGCTCAAATGATGCAGAATGGAGGATTCAAAGCCTCACTCAACTACAATGACCACAACAACATAGCTTGACAAGGATGAAGGTAATTGTATTAAATCTATGCTATGTGCCTATAATTTATAATGTTTAATACATGATTTGATAAAGGCTTACTTTGATATGTTCAAAAATGAGATATCATGTTTGAATTTGTGAACACTTTGCACAAATTAATCACTAAGCTACGTGATAGAATTTGTCTTAACTTTGTTAAAAGCTTGGATTGATTAATTCACTTCAATTAATATTCATGCCTAGTTCTTGATTGCTTTGATTAAAAGTTTTAATGCATGAAATCTTGAACATGAATATGAGTTAAATTGATTGATTTCTTTGAACATGTTCATTGATTAAGGATATTGAAATAGCATATACCACATTATGTCTAAATGTTTGTATCTTTATTAGGATATTGCTATATGTGATTTGAAATGTTTTGGCATATGCTTCTATGAATTTGATTGAAATATATATTTAGATACTTGCATATGTTTAGATTAAGTTCATTGCTATGCATTGAAATAATTTGAAATATATTTGAATAATTATACTTTTATTATTTCTTTGCTATAGCTTATGTGTCCATCATGTTTGAAAAATGCTTGAATAATCTTTGTTATGACATGATGATAATTGGACCTTATTGCTCATTAGTATTCATGCTTTATTAAATCCATATGAGCTATTGGGTTCTTGTTTGGATAAGATAGCTTATGAAAGATTACTATGTGTCCTTTATGAAAGTTGTTGAATAAAATTGCTAACAATTGGTATCAAAATTGCTAAAGATTTTTTGAACTTTCATAGATGCTTGTTTTTATGCCTATCCTTGATATAGCTTATACCTTTCGTGCAAAATTGTGTGTGCCTTAAATTGATTAATCCTTATTTTGAAAAGGAGGAGAAATCTTAGAATACAATTTTGCTTGATTTGTTTTGTGATAACAATTGGTATGCTTTATCATAACATATCTTTAACAATTGGTATCTATAACAATTGGTATGAGCTTGTATGCATATGCTTGAATTTATGCTGAATTGCTATTGATGTTTTAGTTTCTAAGCACATCTTATGATAACATGATTTATGAGTAGATTGCATATCATTCATTATCCTTTGCTTATAAATTTCATGTAGTAAATTTAATGACTTGTGCTAAAATGCTAAAATTGGATACACTTATGCTTTTGTGCTTGAATACATGTATGTGAACTTCATTGTGCATATTACACTTGATTACATGCATTCAAAATACTCTTGATATTATTGGTATCAAGCATTTTGTCTTATACATTAAATTGATCTCTCTTTCTTTTGAAATGACAAAAAAGGGGAGAGATTTTAGATATATTTCTTCTTGTACATTTATTGCAATTGATATAGCAGTTTAAACATTTGGTATAAAGAGCATAAACAAAAGGGAGGAGAAATGTTTCATGAATATATTTGTTAATGATGCCTCTTTGTGTTTATTTGCTCATTAATATGCTCATGCATTTTTGCTATGACAAAAAGGGGGAGAAATATCATATGGACAAATTTGCTTATGCTTGACATGCATATGTTTGATTGTGCTTATTTCATATATTTGACTAACATATGTTTGATGAGTTGTTTTGGATTAGGATGCATTAATTAAGGGGAAGTTTTTCCATGCATTGTTTAAAGGGGAGTTTTTCAAAATGTTTTTCAAAATCTTATATGTTTCAAAGAAAGTTTTTCATCAAGCAAATTTATCTTTAAATTTTGTCATATCAAAAAGGGAGAGATTGTTAGCCTTGAATTGATCCTTATTTTGAAATGACAAAATATTAAGCTAAATAAGCTTAATCAAGATTTTGAAAAAGATTTATTTAGTACATGTTCTTAAGTTTTATATTTTGGTACTAAATAAATAATATGTTTTTCAAAGTATAAACAAACCTTTCTTTGTTTTCAGATTATTTATTTGAGCTTAAATGAAAGTCCAGTTGTTGTTTTTAAAGTGAACTTATTCATTTTGGACTTAATATAATTTTGATAATATTGATTTGAGAAATAGATTAACTTAAGAAAGTTATTTAACAAGAAAAAGCTTTCCAACATTGAACTTCTTTTATTTTTCTGTATTAATTCACAAAACTGCACAAGGGGTAGGTTTGAAAATTCACTATAATTCGTACACAATGAATTAGGTGATGAATTTTATATACATAGAAAGCCCTTTAAGTCTAGTTTCTAAATATTGAAATGATTTATGATTTCAATTTGTATAACTCAAGATATAATCAAATTAGTGAGTATAGTGCAAAATAGGAGACAGCCAGCCATGGATAGGATCAATCCCCTTAAGAAGGGATCAATTGATTTTTCTTACAGAATGCAGGTTTGTGCTCGTGCATGAAGAAGGGATTGATCACCCTATGTAGGGGATTGATCATCCCCTTGAACCAATCGATCCCCTACATAAAGGGATCGATCGGGTAGGCATTTTCAAAGGCAAAATTGGCTTTAAAACGTGAACCAATCGAACCTCTCATGGAAAAGATTGATCGGGTCGTGCCTAGGATGTGTCCAATGGCTACTTTTTCATGATTTCAATGGCTATTTTCTTCTCCCAAGCATCCCAATGGCTAGCTCTTCATTTTCTCTATATATTGGCCATTTTAACACACCAAAAAGGTTGATGAAGCATGAGAGCAAGTGCTAACAAGTTATATTTTCATTTTCCCTTAGAATCAAAACTTTTTAGAGCTTAAGGTCAATATCCTTTGTATTTCCTGTATCCAAAATATTGTTGTTCTTCATTCATCACATTTCCTTGTACTTCATTAGGCAAACATTTAGCCTTTGAGAGGTATTTTAAGTTTGCATTGTTATTAAGTGATTTTGTAATCAAGAGGTGAGGTATCCTCTTGAATTTGTGGAATTGAAAGGTTACTACTTAGCCTAGAAAGTAGATAGTATAAGGTTTCTATCTTAAGCCTTAGTGAGAAAAAAGATAGGGTTGTAATTTCAATTCAAGTATAGTGGATTGAATCTTGGAGTGGACAACCAAGTTGTAGAGAAAGACCAAACCTCTATAAATTCTTGTGTTTGATTTCTTTATCCCTATCTCTTTATTTTGATTATAGTTCATATTTGCTTATAGTTCATCAATTCATTATTGTTTGCATCATCATTTGATATTGGTTTTAATTTTTATCCAATTATATTAAAATCATTTGTTTGGAAAGAATTTCGAGAAATCCAATTCACCCCCTCTTGGATCACCATCTCACCTATAAAGCTAATAATGTCTACTAAAATTGTTTAACCATATTTGGTTTCTAGATAAGACATTAACTTTTTAAATAAGTTTTAAACTATTCTAATATCTTATTCCTATTTGGCTGAAGATTTCTAGATTTAATTTTTGTTAAGAATAATAAGATTTTCTCTTATTTAATCAAGGTGGTAAATTTTATATTGATTACTTGTACATCTTCTTATTTCTCATATTATACCTAATAATACCCAATTAAAGATCCTAAGCTCCTACTTTTTCTCCACCCATGCTAGCCTTCGGATCCACTTTCAAGCAACGCCTTCCCCCATTATGCATCAACGAAACCATGCCACCACCTTTAACTACCCTATAGTCATGACCAACATTTTCATTGAAAGCCTCCATCAGCAAAAACAACTACCCAATCCACCACAGCCTCTCCTATACTAAGAAAACACCCTTACCATCATTAACACAACCCTTCCTTGAGCTTCCTACCTAGAGTTGTGACCATCCACCTAAACCACCATAAGTTTACCAAAACACCCTAAGTTAAAACACCCAGCATACATGCCACTCCTCTTTCAACCTTTAACACTAAGACCCTCTACCATTGGACCCATTACCCTAAATTTCCATCCACCACCAACTTTTGACACCATTGTAAACCACCAAACTTATCTTGTGAACACATTACCTCTGTCTCCTTGGCTCCCTATTTTAAACCACTAATACTAGAAACAAACTTAGTCAAAGGACTCTTGCCAAACCTAAAACCTACCCTTCCCTCGCCATAATTACCCCAGTTGAACCACCTTTCACAGTATCATAACATATTGGTTCGAAGACTTAGTCGCTAGACGTAAAATATTTAAAATTCATGAAAAACATAGGGAGTTGCCACCAATATTTTTTAAGGTATGATTAGCCACCCAAAAAATTCATCTTTTTAATAAAACAATAAAATGGGTTTAAAGCTTTACTGAAAAAGATGATTTTACTCTATGAAAACAAGATCAGGTTCAAGAGTTGGTTACATGTAGGGAAGAATTAACCCCCCACAACGCCCACAAAATTGGTACCAATTAATTATGCATTATTTGTAAGTTTAGATAAAAATGGTTTTCTGTATGAAATTTAGTTATAATTCCCTTTGTTTGTAAGAAATAAAATTAGTTTTAAAAAAAATCTTTTATTGAGGAATATTAAGAAAACTTCAAATTAAAGAAATACCTTCAAAGTCTCTAACATGAAGGCAAACTTTGAGGATAGTCTTTCCATTTAAAATTTATCATAACTTTCATCCTGAAAATAATAAAATAACATTCTTTATAAATAATAATTATTGATAACTCTCCAACATCTACGCAAATTACCAATCAATTATATTTCATAGAATGCTATTTTAATTTTATTTGTTCAAAACGAAAAATTTTAAAAAAAAATTTTGATGTCGTAAAAAAATGAATATAATATAGTTAACGTTAAACATCCATTACTGGAGCAAACATAAAAATATGCATTATAAATAAAAACATTAATTTAAGAACAAAACATATTCAAAATGATGATTAAGTAAATTTTGGAATCAGGTTTTCAAATATAAAGAAACCACTTGAACTCTCTAACATCTAAGCAGAGTTTGGGTGTGAATTTTTATATTTAAAATCCCATCTGATTGTCTTTTATTAATTTAACAAATTTATTTTGAGTAGCAGAAATGTATGAAAATTCTTAACAAAATAAAATTTCCTGAATACCCTAACATCTAGGCGGCATTCGTGAATAAATTATTTCATAAAAGGTTTTTATGCAAATCCTTAAAAATTTAAAATTTTAAGAAAACTTTTATGTGGTAAAAAACGAAAATACAATAATATAATTGATATTAAAAAATCTTAACTAAACAAACGTATGCATTATGAATGAAGACATTAACTTAAAATGAAACTATGCAAAAATGAAGATTAAATGAGAATTTAAGAATTGGGATTTCAAATATAAAGAAACCACCTAGACTCTCCAACATCTAGGCAGAGTTTGGGTGCGAATTTTTATATTTAAAAATCTTTTTTAATTATTAGTCTTATTGTATTTTTATAATCAAGATTTTAACAAAACGAATTTATTTTTAAGCCATGGAAATTATGAAAATCCTTAATGAAATAAAATTTCCTAAATACCCCAATGTCTAGGTAGCATTTGAGAATAGATTACTTCACAAAAAGCTTTCATGCAAATCCTTATAAATTTAAAAGAGTTTGAGTTTTTAGGTAAGTTTTGGTTCAAGTTTTAAGAATTTATGAATCTCTCTAAAAGTCTCCAACATCTAAGTAGACTTTCAGAGTAAGCTCATTTTTATAGCTGTTCCAAAAAATAATTAAAACTCTTTATATAACTAATTATATATTTTTAAAATGAAATTATTATTATTAGTAAAACTTCCAAAATGCAAATAACAATTAAAATACATAAAATATATTTAAGGAATATAAGCAAATCAAATTAAAACCTAACACATGCATAAGGAGATTAAACATTCAAAACCTAGCATAATCCAAAAAATAAATATGATTATCATCCTAAAAATCACTATGCAAAATGATATTTAAATATTCTTATACCTTAATTGTTTTATTATCCACCTTTGCCTTATTTTATTTGTTATTATATATTTTAGATCATATAGCAACCATCATGCCAAAGATAAAAAAAAAAAAGTTAATCCACCCTTACAACTATCATGCTAAGGAAACCATGCAATGTATGTAAAACTATCCTTACACCAAGAAAGCGAAGTAACAAAATAGTGGTGGGACGATGTAGTGTTTAACATTTTTCATCATCCATAGAAGACTCATGCTGGTCAAGTAAACAAAAGCATGCCATAAAAGTCAAGCAAAACAAACATAGAGATAGAGTAACCTAGCTCACGTGAGGTTTACTTTATCTAAGGCCTATTTTCAACTTTTCAATCTTTAGATAATCTTTAACAAAGACAAGTCAACATAGACTCCATACAAGTTAAGAACCAAACAAAATAAATAGGAAGATTGAAACTTTAACACTTGTAGAAAACCTTTCATGTAAACACAATAAACTAGTCAAGAAAAAGAGCTCCTTTCCACATTGAAAAGCAAATAATTGTGAATCTGCACCATAATGTTTTATAAGGCACAAAGAGGCCATAATTGAAAACTACTAGTTTCAAACATTCAACTACACCTTTCTATACTTCAAAAGATGGCATCATGGTTCCCAAAAGCATTCGGTCATGAACTTTTTTCATCCTACCAGTGCACCCAAGTTTCATACAAGAAAAAGAAATAAAAGAGGTGCTGGAACTTCTTTGGGTAACAAAAGAGATAGCTTTCAAAATCTGGGTAGAAGAACTACCAAATCGTGACTGCCTATAGAAGCTAAGTAGCATGCTTTGGCAGTAGTTGCTTTCCAAGTTTTTTTTTTTTTAGCTCTTACTAACTGGAGGCTAGTCATGATAGATGAAAGGGCAAGGATTACGAAAGCTCTGTGGTGTAAGGCTAGTTGCTGCAATTGCTATTAGAGGAGGTAGGAGCCATTAGACCAAACCAGAAAACAAAACCAAAATTTCATCCCTTTTGTAAGAAAAAAATAGAAACATGTATCATGTAAAGCTTTAAACTTTATCAACATTCACAGTAAAGTTAACCAAGTAAGGAATCAATAAGAATATTATGTAAAAAAGATCATGACTGGTGCAAACATGGTGTAAAAAAAAAAAGTGATGAAAAGAGGCAAAAACTCTACCCTTATATAGGCTGTCTCACCTCTTTTGAATTTTTTTCTATTTTTAGCTTCCTTTTTTATGTTTGTGTTCTCTTTTACTTTTTTTTCTTGAAGCTTCATCCTCTTCTATTCATCCTATCCTCATTCTCCTCTTATTCAGTAGTCCATCCTCCCTCAAAGACCAAGATCCTAATCTTGCTCAATGAGGGCTTTTGGATGAAATCTCATCCAAAGACCAAAATTTCTCTTTTTGATTTTTTTTTTCAAGGTGCCACCTTTGGCCCTTGGATCAAAAGTCAGCAAAAGATCCAATGGCCCACATTAAACACTACAAAGGTTAAATTTTTGTGCCCCTAAACTCATGAAAAAAACCAATTTACCCCTACTGTAAAGTTTTCGATATTTATGATCATTTTCTTAGATTTTCAAGCACCAAAAATCATAAATTATAATGAAATTGACATATGAAAAGTTTTGTGAAATTTCAAGTACTGGAAAGCCAAATTACGAAAATAACCTTATAAAGGTATTTTGGTAATTTTGTCCTTCATAGGGCATAATGAAAATTTGTGTTTTGAAAAATCCCAAATTCAATTTTGAACCACATTGATTTCGATTAGATTTTTTAATTTTTAGAATTGAACTGGGTTCTTATCCATTTTGACCAAGTTTTATGTAAATTTGACTTTATTTGACTGTATTTGACTTGAGTTGACTTTGGATTTCTGAATAGGTGAATTTGTGAGTTCTTTATGGGTCGTAAATGGTCCTCCTAAATGGCCTCGGCCCATGTTCACAAATGAGCCTTGGATCAATCATGTTGAAAAATGCTCCAAACAAAATTTAGTGTCTACACACAGTTTCACCCACAATCAACTTTCCATAACACCTAATTAGATAACCAAAAATAACAAAAAGCCACATCTTTTAAAGGAGCCACAAGAAAATAAAAACAAAAGCATATAAAATCAAAAATAAAAAGGGGGTGAGGGTTTAATTCAAATGACTTTTGAATGTTTTCGACATCTAACTTTGGAGAAGAGAGGTCACGGAGTGGAAAAGAGCAAATTGAAAGGTTAGGTCATTTGGAGTGGCGGAGATTAGCCTTTTATAAGTTTTAGGCCAAAACTTTAGGGGTTGATCTAGAGCTTTATGAGTCAATTTAGGAAAATCTGAGCCTAGGGCGGTGATAAGGAGGTCGAGATAAAGCTATGATGAAAATTTAGGCAAAAAAAAAGACTAGTCGGTAGCAGTAAAGCCATAAAAAATAGGGTTTAAAAGATGCTATTTTTTTTTTTTTTTGAAAGAATGAAAAGTTTTTTTTTAAAGAAAAAAGGAAATGAATTGAAAAAAATTACATTTAAAAAAAAACAAAAGAAGAAAAAGGGCCAAATCCAACCTATCTATTGAACCGTGACCCATAACCCATGATCAACTACCAAAAGCCCTATTAACCTTGACTCGTTCCTATAGATTAGGCTGATAGTGTTTAGGCCTAGAGGAAAAGAGGTTGGTTGTTATAGTTTGGACCTAGTTGGATCTAAATCTTTGAAGATTGGACTGGATGAATATTTCAGTTAGACTTTGGATTCAAAGCCCAAAAGTTTCATTTGGGTATATTTCCTTGTCATTTTGGTTATTCATTTTATTACATCCTTAATATTTTTTATGTTTGTTAATGTTGCTTTAAGAATTATGAAAAATAACAATTGCAATAACAAATAAAATTCATGTAGATATATTATTGAAAATTAATTTACTTGTGAATGATTGATAAAATAAAAATGAAATTTGAGTAAAAAGTGATGGATAATATTTTCATAATTTAAAAATGATTTTTTGAAGAGTTTTTTTTTTTTAGAAAAAAGAGGTAAATATAAGATAATATTTCTAAGTAAATATGATTCTAGAGACCCTATCTAGATATTGAAAAGGACTCAAATAATTATTTTTACAAAGAAATATTATTTTAATTTTAAAAATATAGATTTATGAAAACTTCATAAGTTAAAAATATCAAGTTTTTTAAAAATTCTACCTAGATATTAGGGAATTGAGAAAATTTTCTCTTACTAAAAATTTTTATTTTAAATATTTTATCAAAGAAATAATGATAAAAGGCATGAAATGAAACATTTGAAAAGAATGAAATAAAATTGATTTTTTGTATTATATGGTTTTTATTTGCATGTGGGTAATACATATATTATATTTGTAGGTAATAAGTGTGAAATGATAAAATAAAATTTTGAAAGGATTTTTAGAAATAAAAGCTAATATTTTTAGGTAAAAACAATTTTTTGGATCCTACCTAGATATTGGATAGTTTCTCAATGATTATTTTTTATAAATGAATAATATACCATATTTTAAGGGATATTATGAGAATTTTAAGTGGAGAAATATTTTTCGAAACTCTTCCTAAATATTAACAATTTTAGAAAAAGTTTGAAAACTAAAAATTTTTACCTTATTCCTAAATATAAGGTTTTAAAAAGATATTTACAAAAAGATAAGCAAATTATTTTAAATATTAAAATTAAGGCAATTTTTACTCAAGCAAAAGGATGACATATAATCAGTTGTACCTTTTTAAAATGGGCATTATGGGAGTGCAAATCCTTCCTCATACACAACTATACTTCTAAAATTACCTTTGTTTTTGTAGACAAAAAATTATTTTTTTAATAGGTTTTAATTAGCTTCAAGATTTTATTAAAAGGATAAACTTTTTAGGTGATCAATTACATTTAACAAAAAAGATTGATGGTAAATCTTTAGTTTTTTATTTATTTTCTTAAAATTTGTTTAGAGGTCCCCAAAACTATTATAACATAAAAAATAACAAAAATTCAAAGTTATAGGAATAAAAAAATAATTTTACCTTTCAAAAGTATTTTTAAGCCACAAGCACACTTCTAATGAGATTTTGTGTTTGGCTTGCAAAATCAAAATTTTCATCCTCAAACTTTTTGATCACAAAGCTCAAATTTTTCATCCTTTTTAAGCATTAAAGTTGTGATGGAATTGAACTTTTTATAGAAAAGTATAATTAGGCTTTAATCTTAAATGATGCCTAAATCAACTTCCTTTTAACATTTTTAAGTCTAAGTGGCATTAAGATTTATTAGTATTTGTCATAAGATATAGATTTGGAAATCTATAGCTAGACTTAACAAATGGAGTCACCACCAATCTTTTTTTTATCTAGGTGTGATTGGTCACCTAAGGAATTTATCCTTTTAAGGAGTTCCCAAGCTTCACTAATAGTTCCTAAAAGAATAGGTTTGGGTCTACTAACCAAAACAGGGTTCGGGAGTTTGGTTACATAAGGGGAAGGTTATAGCACCCCCACATGCCCATCCAAAGATGGTACCATTTTATTTTAAATTTATCCTAAGGTCTTGACTCTAATAGTTTTAATTTTAATGTTGAAATATTGAAAATAATTCTTAAGATTCTCCATCAATTTGGTAGAACTCTTAAAAATATTTTCTCACCTCAAGGTATTCAAGAATTCCATTCGTTTTCTTGAAGAAGCTCCATCCTTGGAAAAAAATTTTTTGTTAGTTTTATTTTTTATTGAAAATATATCTAATTATTCCACCATTTGCGCCAAATTAGAAATATTTTCTCTTTTTGAATTCTTAAATTTTCCACCATTTGGGCCTATTTAGAAAGTCTTTTTATTTCTTTTTTTTTTTGAACGAAAATAATATGACAATTATTTTTCTTGAAATTTCATTTAAATTCTTCCACCATTTGGGACAAATTTAAATAAATTTCTCATCTAAAGATTTCATAGGAATTTACCATTTGAAATTTCTAAAAGTTTCGTCATTGGATAATTGTCAAATATTTTCAATCAAAAATATTTTATTTGGAAAAGAATACAATTACTTTCATTGAAATTTCATCTAAATTTTCCACCATTTGGGACAAATATAGAGAAATTTCTCACCTAAAGATTTCTTAGGAATTTACCATTTGAAATTTCTAAAAATCTCATCCTTAGGTAATTAGTATTTTTCCAAAATTTTATTTTTATTTTTTTATTTTTTTGTTTGAAAATAAAAACTAATTATTGTTATTGAAACTTTATCTAAATTATTCCACCAATTGAGACAAATTTAAACAAAATTTCTCACCTAGGAATTTTATAGAAATTTACCATTTGAAATTTCTATAAATTTCATCATTGGGTAATTAATATTTATTCTCAAAAAAATTATTTTTTCTATTTGTTTATTTTTTTTCCAAATTTAATCATGTAAAAATACTAAAAAACACATAAATAAAATACTAAATAAAATAAATATAAAAATACAAAAAAAAAAAATAGTTCAATCGGAGATGCTTGGCATCATACATAAAAAGTGGCAAAGAAATGTGGCTCGGGAAAATCAACTCAGCTACAAGAACAGGTTGGAACATGGGTAATTAGAAGCAGGTTGCACTCGTGTCGGTTTGGCTCGAATAAAAACATGCAGATCCTAGGATCGTTTGAGGCAAAAACGGTGTCATTTTAAAGCGGGTATAAAAGGCCTAATTCAATTTTTTTTTGTAAAGTTCTATTTTCCCTTTCTCTCTCTTCTCCCTATTTTCTCTCACTTTCTCTCTAGAACTAGATGAACTCTGGTTGAATCTTCACCAAATTCAAAAAGATGTCACCGAAATATGGGTTAGTTCATTGAAAGTTCGTCGGAAAGTTCAATTGGCATCGAAATCTTACATTGAATTCTGGAAAACTTACCAAAAAATTCAACTGGTGCTAGAAAGTTCACCAAAAAATTCAACTGAAAACTAGAAAATTTCTAGAAAAATATTCTTTTTTGAATCCAAAAATCTTTCGACTGATTTCTGACTGCTTTCTTGTATTTTTTCTGACCTTTGTGTAATTTTTTAATCTCTATGATCAGTGTTTCTGTGATGTTTTCTCTGTATCTTGTCTGTGTCTATGGGAGCATCTATTTATAGGGTTTTGATTGAAAGAACCCTATACCTTAATAGAGTTCAATTCCCTTTTAATTTCAACTTCATTCTTTAAATCCAATTTAAACTCCTCACACACACAATTTCACACAAATTCAACCTACTAGATTTTTTTTCCATTTTTATTATTTATTTTTTTAATTAACAGAAACCAGATTGAGTAAAACCCAAGACAAATTGAAGCATCTACAACTGCCCCTCTTTGCTTTGCACATTTCCTATGCAATAGGAATTGTGCAAAGATGTAGATACCCCTCATATCCAATAATCATCCCAACATGTTCATTTTTTGTTATTTTCCCTTTTTTTTAATCATACACTCAAACTGGCTAAATGACACAAAACTCCTAGAGCAGAGACTCATAACTTTTGGAAAATAAAGGCACCTCTAAACAGAGGCTTAGCGATTTTTGAAAAATATAGGCTCCTCTAAGTAGAGGTTCCATGACTTTTAGAAAATAAAGGCTTCGCTAAGCAAAAGCTCAACAACTTTGAAACATAAAGACTCTTTTAAACAAAAGCTCGACAACTTTGAAGAATAAAGGTTCCTCTAAATAAAGGCTCAACAACTTTTGAAAAATAAAAGCTCCTCTAAACAGAGGCTTAACAACCTTAAAAATAAAGGCTTCTATAAATAGAGGCCCAACAACTTTTCAAAAATAAAAGTTCCTTTAAGCAGATGCTCAACAACTTTAAAAAATAAATAAAGCTCTTCTAAACAGAGGCTCAATAACTTTTGAAAAACAAAGGCTCCTCAACAATCATGTCCAGAGGAGTCATAAATCAAGTATGATGAAATTTGTAATGGAAACTCAAAGATTCATAATTTGAGTTCGAAATTCAAAAGTTCAGACTCACAAAAATCTTTCAGCTTCTCAAGAATTCACTTAAATTTGATTCTCAAAATTTTAGTTTCATATGAATTTGATTTACAAAATTTTAAATATGCAAGAATTCATATTTGCAAGATTTCAAGATTTGCATTTGTGAGATTCTAATCCAAAGTTTTAATTCAGGGATTCGCATGCAAATTGCAAGGCTTACATCCAACATTTAAAGATTCTCATTTGAATTTGGAGATTCTCATCCAAATGTTCAAAGCTTCTCATTCGAGTTCAAAGGTTCACATTCAATAAATCTTAGAGTTTCGCATCTAAAACCTCAAAGGTTCTCATTTAAGTTCTTCTTAAAGATTCTTCTTCGAATTTGAAGATTCACATCCGACAAATTTTAGTGTTTCACATCTTAATAATTCTCATTTGAAACTCAAAGATTCTCATTTGAAACTCAAAGATTCTTGTTTGAAATTCAAATATTCTCATTTGAAATGCAAAGATTTTCATCAAAAGATTCACAATTTCTTTTTTAGGTGACTCAAAATTTTGTATGTAATGAACATCATGATCAATGATGCAAGTGTAACAATCTAGATTCTCACAATAATGTAGATACCATATCTTAAATCGTAATTCAAATGTTTGCTAGTTAATGCATGTCCAAACAAAGTTTTAAATATTCACCGAATTATGTGCATGTACTATTCAAATAATGATGCAAACATAATGCATGTAATACAAATAAATGTCATGAAATTCTAATTAATTGTGGTAATATGGTTCTCAAGCTTCCTCCATCCCATATTTTCGCCTTTTTAGTTACTCAGCACTAGCTATCCCAGAATAAATTATTTCAATCGATCAACATCATTTATATCATTTTATCATAATTCATAGGCTTTTCAGCACTAGCAATTTCAAAACAAGTTTCGCCCATTACCCCATATCACTTAATCACAACTTATAGGCTTCTAAGCACTAGCAATTTCAAAATAAATTCTGCCAATTGATCCACATTATGTTCATCACTTGATCACCATTCATAGGCTTCCTAGCACTAGCCATTCCAGAATGAATTTTGTCCACTGATCTATATTATTTTTATTATTTGACCACATCTCACAAATTATGTCGATGAATCCATCACCATCTATGTGTCATCTTTTCAGGTTTTAGACATCTCTTCATTTTTTTGCCCCTTATCATCTTGGATTTTTTTCAAAAAAATGCAATAATCTTTTATGCATATTATCATTCATTCATTAGCATTTCAAATCATGACAAACATAATGCAATCACACATTTTCTTTATTCATTTTAGGGATGTAAGAATAAAAGAGCATAAGGCGAATCAGGGGAAAGGTAATCAATGAAAAGTGAGTCTGGTACAAAAAATGGACGAAGGAACAAATTCAAAGCATATCAATAGGGATGGTATTGAATGGTGTGACAATGTCCAAACAATGAATACTTAGACAATTCTTAACATTAATCCAAAATTTTTTCTCAAAAACTCATTCCATTAACTTTTGAAGTCATTTTGAGCTCATTAAACTTTGCCTCAACTTTGAAGATCTTCAGATGTCTTTGATCTTTCATCCATGTGAACTGTTTATCCAACTTTCAACTCAGAGACTTTTTTACCCAAATCACCCTTTCGAGTTTTTAATTTGAGTCTTCCTTTTCTCTTCTTTTCATCTTTTTTATTTTTTTATTTTTTTATTTTTTTCCATTTTTTCTCTTTTTTTTCTCTTTTTTTTTCTCTTTTTTTAATCCATTAGTGATATTTCTCACACATCAATCTCTAGAACAACGTAGCATGATTCCATTGTTTCATACAAGCATGCCTTAGCCTAACATATGATCATTTAGTTCGAGCACTCATATTGGATCCAAATGGACTTTTAAAGGTTGCAATTTAGGCTATGGTGAAGGATCATGAAAGAAATGGATAAAATAGGCTTAAAACATGTGTTTAAAGGGTTTAAAACTAAAGGATCATTTCTCTTCAATTGATATAATTGGTCATTTTGCTCTATTCCACATCATTTCATTACTTTTTCCTTTTTCACTCATCTTATTCCTCACAAAAGGGCTCTCATTACCTTGCCCCAACTCATTTGTGGCATTCATTTTTTTCTCTTTTTTCATTTGTTTTGCTTTTTTTTCTTTTTTACTTTCTATCTTTGAGACTTTTAGTGATTTTTTACCTCTTTTTTTTTTCAAAAATTATTCCTCAGTGTAGAGGGTGATCCTTGGTCAGGGTTCTTTAGAAAAAGAAGTCATAATAGTCTTAAAAGGGTAGCAATGAATGGATTTTCAAATGGTAAAAGAAAGATGGTCATTTTTCATCTCAAATGTGAATACTTTCCTTGAAAATCAGCTATTAAACCAAAACAAGCTCATATTAATTTCACATATGCTAGGAACTTGCTTCTTTTACTCAAATAGTCTCCTCAGATTGAACTTTATTAATATGAATAAGTTTCCAAAATTAAATCCTAGAGTTATTGTTATCATTGTCTAAACATTTATGATTGAAAATTTGAGAATGGGATAAAAAGATGTGGCAAATAGCAAAGCATGGAATAATGGCTCAAATGAAAAAAAAATGTACTAAAATGCATTATCCTTGCCTTTTATTAAAATGATGAAAAAATAAAATCTTATTGCATAAAAGAATTCCTAACATTACTTTGAAAGAAAACCCAGAATGAAAAGCAACATTCAACTAGCCTTATCATCTTTTTTTTTTCCAAAATTATGCCCTCATGCAATTAAGTGAAGGATTTTTATTGATATCTGGCCCCCTGATTCATTATAGCTCTCCAAGTCTTTTCAAATCACACTTGTTCTTGATCTTCACTCGAAGCATTGACATTGTTATTGGGAAATGGACTGCCACTAACATTAGGTTTTGTTACACCTCTTTGATCAAAGTTTATCATTCCATCCTTTATCAATCATTGCACCTTATGCTTTAGGGTAGTGCAGTTTTCCATGGAATGACTAGCAATTTCATAATGATAGTCATAGTGGGCTGTAAGATCATACCACTTGGGATAAGGTGACTTGAGTAGCTCAAACAGTTAGAGGTAATCAAATGGTTATTATAGAACTCTCAGCATAACTTTGAATAAGTCATAGGGATTGGATCAAATATAGAATTTTCTCAATTAGTTCGTTGCTTTCATGAACCACTTGTTGGGTTAGTAGAGCAAATTTGATGTTTTACAGGAGGTTGAATGTTAAAGCTATATATGGGAGCTTAAGGGCTAAAAACAGATTGGTATGTTGATAGATAAGATGGCAATGAGGCTAGATGGTATGGGTAGGATTAGGTATTGTTCACAGTAGGATAGTATGAGGAATAACCTTATGGTGGATAGGGTTGATATCTTTTAAACAGTCTATCAAAGCTTACAACTTAAGCTTCAATCTCTTTTTTCTTTGGTGCCTTCTTGGTTTCTCTTTCTTCAAACTTACCATTTTTAATGGCATTTTCAATGATTTCACTTGAGATAACCATGTATGTGAAATTCTTTATTGCATTCTTTATCATCTTTTTATAATAAAGAGATTTTAAATTGCTGACAAATAATACCGTGGTCTCTTTCCCAGTCAGAGGAGGTGTATCTAAGTAGCTATGTCCTTCCACCTCTAGGCATACTCTTTAAATGATTCAGTCACCTTCTTTTTCATATTCTGCTAAGAAAAATGATCAGAGGTTAAGTCTATGATATACCGATACTAACTAATAAAGTTATGGGCTATATCACTATAAGACTAAATGTAAGTCTTGTCTAACTGAACATACCACTTAGCAACAAAGCCCGTAAGGTTATCTTGAAAAACGTGCATCAATAGCTTTTCATTATTAGCATAGATAGCCATTTTTTTATAGTATATGGTAATGTGGATTTTTGGGCACTTCGTATCATCATACTTTCAAACTCTGAAACCTTGAACTTTGGAGGAATAATGACATCCGGGAATAAGCAGAGCCCAGCAGCACCTACTGAACAATAAAAATCAATGCCCTCTATGGCCTATAGCCTTTCCTCTAGTAACTTTATTTTTTGTTTAGCTTTTAAGGCTTCTAAAGTTTCTTTCTCCTTAGGCTTCAGTTTTTTTTGTCTCTTTTGGATCATCTAAGTGAGGAATTGGCACTGGTTCTATTGCCTTCTCAGCAAAGACAGGATTTACATAACTCTGGTATTATTTTGAAATTGAAGTTGATGGCATTCTAGGGTATGTATACCCTACCGAATGTGTGAATTGCTATAGTGGTGGGTCTTATATAGATTAGGCTTGATGCAACCCAAAACCAGGAGGGTACAGAGGGTCATCCACTTTCTATGATGGATGGTCCTACTGGCTAGTATTTCCTTCTATTCCTTTTCCTTTGTTTAACTTATTCAGAGCATCCTTAACTCCCCCTTCAGCTTCTCTTGAGCTTTCTCTATCCTTTCAAGAATATTGAAAATTTTTTGTTCCATTTGTCTGGCTTGACTCTTGTATTATATTGGTGAGTTGATTGTGTGGGATTCTTGGTTGGTGGAACTATCCTTAAACCTTGAATACCACAATTATGATCAGAAATGATATGCTATGCTTTATGTTTGGTATGTTGATGCATGAATGAAATGTATATTTTCATGGATGAAATCTCATATGAAAATAATGCAGATGCACAATATTACATAGATAATGAAAATGTTACATGACATGATAATGCAAATGCATAAAGTCAAACAAATAAAATAGTTAGATCACAAACCATTCATTTTTGTGTCCTAACTTCAGGTTACATTTATCAATGGGTAGGAATGGCTTTATCTTAGGTTGGCCTTTTAAGTGTAAATTATATGTAAGGTTAGGTGACTTTGAACACTAATGGTTCCTAAATTGTTCCTTACAACATTGTCCATCATGGATTAGTAAGGTAGTCCAATTCTCACCTATCACAGGCTACCAATAGAAATGATTCAATTTGAGTGAGAGTATTTCGCTACCCATTACAGAGATTATTATCTCACGAAAGCATTGGTACTTTACTCTCTCTTAAGAGAGACAGAGCCCCGGTATAGAGCTCATGTAATGCAAATGCATGTGATAGTGTATGTGAAGGAACATATAGGTTTTCAAACCATATAAATAAAATACAAGAAAAAAAAAGGAAAAGTTAGTAAACAAGAAAACATAATTATTACACTTTACAACCATTAGACCCAAGGATAGGATAAACTTAAAATTGTTTTGGCCTGACTCTCTATAGCGATCCCCAACGGAGTTGCCAAACTGTCATAACATATAGATTCGTAAATCTATAGCTAGACTTAACAAAAGAAGTTGCAACCAATCTTTTTTTTATCTAGGTGTGATTGGTCACTTAAGGAATCTATCATTTTAATGAGCTCTAAGCTTAACTAAGGGTCCCTGAAAGAATAGTTCGGGTCTACTAACCAAAATAAGATTCAGGAGTTCGGTTATATATGGGAAAGGTTATAGCACCTCCACATGCCCATCCAAAGGATGGTACCATTTTATTTTAAATTTATCATAAGGTCTTAACTTTAATGGTTTTAATTTTTATATTGAAATATTGAAATAATTCTTAAGATTGTTCATCAATCTAGTAGAACTCTTAAAAATATTTTCTCACCTCAAGAGTATTTAAGAATCTCATTTGTTTTCTTGAAGAGGCTCCGTAATCGAAAAAAAAAAATTTTGTTAGTTTTATTTTTATTGAAAATATATCTAATTATTCCACCATTTGAGCCAAATTAGAAATATTTTCTCTTTTTGAATTTCTAAATTTTTCACCATTGGGCCTGTTTAGAAATTATTTTTATTTCTTTTTTTTTAAGGAAAATAATATGACAATTATTTTTCTTGAAATTTCATTTAAATTTTTTCACCATTTGGGACAAATTTAAAGAAATTTCTCACCTAGAGATATCTTTGGAATTTACCATTTGAAATTTCTAAGAGTCCCATCATTGGATAATTGTCAAATATTTTCAACCAAAAATTTTTTATTTGGAAAAGAATACAATTACTTTTATTGAAATTTCATCTAAATTATTCCACCGTTTTGAACAAATTTAGAGAAATTTCTCACCTAGAGATTTCTTAGGTATTTACCATTTAAAATTTCTAAGAATCTCATCCTTGGATAATTAGTATTTTTTCAAAATTTTATTAAAATTTTATTTTTATTTTTTCCCTTTTTTTGTTT
Source organism: Durio zibethinus (assembly GCF_047325235.1). Lineage (NCBI taxonomy): Eukaryota > Viridiplantae > Streptophyta > Magnoliopsida > Malvales > Malvaceae > Durio > Durio zibethinus. The sequence continues at coordinate 13,011,402 of NC_143162.1, forward strand.
GAAAATAAATACTAATTATTGTTATTAAAACTTTATCTAAATTATTCCATCATTTAGGACAAATTTAGACAAATTTTCTCTTTATAGAAATTTATCATTCGAAATTTCTATAAATTCCATAATTGGGTAATTAATATTTATTCTAAAAAAATTATTTTTTTTATTTTTTTATTTTTTTCAAATTTAATCATGCAAGAATACTAAAAAAACATATAAATAAAATACTACATAAAATAAAAAAATACCAAAAAAATAGAAACAGCTCAGTTATAGCAACTCGGCGCGGCTCGACTTCAGACATAAAAAAAAAAGCTCAGAAACATAGCCCGGGGAAATCATCTCAACTCGGCTCAGTTGTAAGAATCGACTGGAATATGGATAGGCAGAAGTGGATTGAATTCAGGTGGGGTTGAACCGAATAAAAACACGTGGCTCCTGGGACTATTTAAGGCAAAAACGATGTCATTTGGAGCGAGTATAAAAAGCCTAATTCAATCTTTTTTCACAGAGTTCTCATTTCCCCTTCTCTCTCTTCTCCCTATTTTTTCTTCCTCTCTCTCTAGAATTGGATGAACTCCGATTAAATCTATGAGAAATTCTAAAAAATATCGTTGGAATTTGAGTTGGTTCACCATAAATTCATCAAAAAATTTAATCGATACTGAAATCTTAGGCCGAATTCTGGAAAACCTGTCAAAAAATTCAACTAATTCTGAAAAGTCCACCAAAAAATTCAACTGAAAACTGAAAATTTTCTAGAAAATTTCTCAAAAAGTCTTCTTTTTTTTTAATCCAAAAATCTTCCAAATAATTTTTAACTGCTTTTGTGTATTTTTTCTAACCTTTGTGTAATTTTTTGATCTCTGTGATCAGTGTTTCTATGATCTTTTCTCTGTGTCTTGTTTGTGTCTATGGGAGTACTATTTATAGGGTTCTGATCAAAATAACCCTATACCCAAACAGAGTTCAATTCCTTTTTAATTTCAACTTCAGTCTTTAAATCCAATTTAAACTCTTCACACACACATTTTCACACAAATTCAACCTGCTAGATTTTTTTTTTCATTTTTATTATTTATTTTTTTAATTAACATAAACCAAATTGAGTAGAACCCCAAACAAATTGGGATGTCTACAATATTAATTAAATAAATAAAAAACAAAAGGCAATAATAGTTAAAAGTAACATGTAAATTTAGTAATTTGTGTATTCGTATTGTATAAAATACTAAAATTTATATATTTTACTGTATTTTATATGAAAATTGTGTATCATAATTCACATCGACATGAAAATATAAAATATATTTTTTTGGTTTTATTAAACTATATATATATTACTAAAATTTTAAATCATGTTATTTTCGTATCTTATTTTTGTATCTTACCATGTTAATCACGTTTTAAATTATTAGATTTAACAACACATATGCTTGTTTCTTCTTCCACCCATGCTCTTTTTTTTTATTATTTTTTAAAGCAATTCCTCCGTGCTTTTTCATATGCTTTTATATTATATCGAACCAATTTTTTGTGGGGGTGGGGAATTTGCCTTTTGTTTGATTTTTTTTTTCTAAAAATGTCCTTTGTTTGGGTTTATTTCTTTGTTTTTTTTTTTTTTACCAAAACTCAATTTCATCTAAAATTTTAGTACTCTTAGTTATTTCCATCATATGTGTGGTTAAAAGAAATTTATTTTCCATAATAGTTTTTTTTTTTTTAATATTTTCCACTTGTTGAGAGATTTTCTCTTGTTAATAGAAAACTTATATTCATTTTTCAAGAATAAAAAGGTTGTGAAGAATCCAATAACAAAGGTGCATGGTAATTGTGTTTATATTTAAAAGTTTTTATTTTAATAAATTAGTCTAAATATTTTTGAAAATAAATTACTACTAATTTTTAGTTTCCCTATGCTTTAATACAATTAATGAGAATACTAATAAGTCTATAGTTTTCATTGTAGACATTTTACAAAATATGAAATGGCATGTTTTAAGTGGAATCCTAAAAAAAAAAAAAACTTTTAGAATTATCCTCATAAAATTTAATCTCTTTAGATTATGGTTATAAAAGTTGTATGAATAATCACATTTCATGATGGTAACATCATCGTAATCAAATTCAACTTGGATTTTAAATGTATAATAATTAAACCAGGATTAGATGGGCGATAAAAAATTCAGATCAATAATCACATAAGCAAACCAATTCAAACACTGTCACTTGTAGGTTTTTTCAATCAACCAATGGATTAAAAGTAGCATGGCCTTCCACTGTTGAAACACGTGAGACGTCTTAGATATTTGCATATTTATTATGTTGAATGTAGAATATTAAATTTCCTTGACTGTTTCATAAAGTCGGTTCTTGATTAGTGAGAGATTTCATTCATTTTCTAGAACATTAATAGCTTTGGTATTTAAGGGATTTAATCGCTTTCAATTATATTTTGTCAATTAATTCTATAATAACTATGTTATCATTTTCATTTGTGTGCAGTTTACTTGCAACTTTTTTACTTGTTCCACTCTATTCATTTGTCAACGCAATGTTACATCGATTAAAGACTATGGGTGATGGATCGGATCCAATTAGCGTTGGCATATTTCTTTGAGATGCAACCTTTTTGATCGGGAAAAAGAGCTATGGAAGCAATTTAATGAACTTCTCAATTTAACCTCACTATCTCAATTATCTACTGATAGGATCATTTGGTCTCATACAACAAACGGAGTGTACAATTCCTAAACTTTTTGGATTGTGCTTATGAATGCAGCAAACACCATGGTTCCAATAGAAAGCTATATGTGGAAAGGAATATCCTCTCCAAAAGTGGAAATCTTCTGTTAGAAAGCTCTAAGAAGTAATATAGCAGTGATGGATGTTCTTCAATCTAGAAGTTGCCTTATGTCTCAGGAAAATAAGTGTGCATTTTGCAATGAGGCAGGATTTGTTGTTCACCTTTTTATCTTCTGTCCTCTTGTGTGGAAAATCTAGTGCAAGTTTTGTCTTTAGTGGAATATTTACTAGGTTATCTCGGGGTCTATGACATAATTATTTCAATCTTGGTGTGATTATTCCTACAAAAAGACCAGAAGGTGATTTGGGATACTCTTCTCTACGCAATGGTACGGTCTATTTGGTTGGCGAGGAATGAAAAGGTATTGAATAAAAAAAAAAAAAACGCTCTCCATTGATCAAATTTTTAGTTTAATTTGAACTAGAATTGGTTGGTGGTTAATAGCCAAATTTCTAAACTTGAATCTTAGCATACTGAATTTTACATCTGACAATCAAGATATCTATATTCCTCCCCAAAAAAAGAGGTTAGATAGAACATAGTTTGATCTCTCCCCTCTAGGAGTATTCAACAATAGGAAAGCCAGGCCAACAGGTGTTGGAAGAGTTGTCGGAGACTCTGATGATAATATGTTACTCATCTTCTCCAAGAATGTTGGTATTATAGATTTAAATTTGGCAGAACTTTTGGCGATTCTTGAGGCTCTCTCATTTGTTGTTGAAGCCAATATAAAAATTTTACCAGAAATTATTATCGAAAATGACTCAAAAATTTTGTTAACATTATTTGCATATTTCAATATCAGTAGATGTCCCATCATGTTGACTGATACATCAAGTTTGTGTCTTTTCGTTCTTTATGTTAATAATTCAATGATTGATTTCATAGCCCGTTTTTCTTGCACAATCGGGATATTGCTTTCGTTTTGATCCCAAACAATTGCGTGAAGCAATAGTCTAACTCGAAGGATGCTAATTTTGGGCAACTTTCCTCCTCAGGTTTTATTTTATTTTATTTATTTTTTTTAACGATAGTATAAGCAATAGAAAATTATGCTAAAGTGCATTATATTACAATGTCCCAATGGCAAAGAAATTTTAAACAAAGCTTACATCTCGTGTGAGTATCGAAATTAATTTATATTGAAATTTTCTTTTAGATATATGTGATTTGTTTAATTTTTTGTTTTACTTATTAATTTTATCATTTCTATAATCTTATAAACTTTTATGAGATTTATATGCGATGATTTATTTTAATTTTGAGTTATATAGCAAGAGATAGGGTTTTGTAACTCAGATAGAGTGAAAAAAAAGATATATATGATGCTTCTTTGATGGTGAAAATATATTCATCTAGGGTAAAAGACCATTATGTTCTTTAAGGTCCAAAATATCTATACCACTAACGGCCAATAAAACAAAAGTCAACGGCAAGCCTACAGACAACACAGTGAAGGGAGTTGATGAAAGTTTGACGTCTAGGAGAAAATAGAAGAAATAGAAAAAGGAAGAAAATCATTTATACTTAATTGGTGAAATTACAAAAAATTATAGAAAATCATGCAGAAATTTGGATTATGTGGTTCTTGAAATTTTATTCATCATAAAAATTAACCATACCACAAACAATAATATTTGATAAAAACAATTAAAATTTCTTTCTACTAAAGTGTTAAAAATTACTCACCATGAAAAATAAAAATAGACAAAAACATATCAAGCGTAAAGATAGTAAATATAACTAAAACTCTTTCAAATGACTTTGCTTTTACAATTATTAGATATAAAGTCAAGATAGTAAATCTAACTTCCCCTATACTAATTTTGCAGTCTGCTTCTTGACACAAATGTTCTCCAGCACACCAATTTGTAATTCCCTGTGTTACCAAAAACCTTGGCTCTGGCATTTATGACTCTATATCTTCAAAATGAGAAACTTTAATTACTTGTAAATAAGATTAAAATATTCAACGACTATTTTTTTTTTTTGGTGCCCAATTGTACCACGTTGCATGTCTATAAGACTATAATCTATATCCAATGTCATGTGCAACAAATTCTTTCTTCAGCGTATTTTAGGTAAAGATTTGAGGTCGTCGCTCCCTTTGCTATTTTTAAGTCTTGTTATTGTTGCTGCCTGCTATCAAGTGTTTGAGCTGCCTTTTGGATTATTTTATTTTTTCCATCGCTATGCATATATGCTTCATGGCTGATGGTTCGTGGCTGTTTGGTTTTTTTTTTTTTTTTTTTTTTTTTTTTCTTTTGTTAGGATTCAAATTTTGATGATTTTAAATATTAAAAAAATAAATTAATATATTTATTGTTTTTATCAAAATTTTTAAATAATATAAATTAAATAATAAAATTAACATAATTTATGGTTTAGGTGATTCCAAGCTGAATATTAGATGAATTGTAAGATCTTACTCCTCCTACAATTAATTCTTTTAATTAGTCGACATATTGAGGATCCCACGAGGTTAAAAGAAATATGACAAGTGCTACACACATTCACATATTACACTTTGTTTAAATATATATATATATATATATTACATTTGAATAATCCATTTATTTATTTATAATTTTATTTTAGAGATTTAAGTGAAAAGTATTAAATTTTTTATGAGTTGTAATAAAATTTTGTTAATAAGTGTGACATTAATGTATTAAACAATTACGTGTAACATTTTCTGGAGATTTAACAAATTTTTTACATTACTAATTTATGGAGGCACAAATTAGTTTTATGATGTGGCTGTTTCAATGGGTGAAAAAATAATAATGGAGATGTAACTAATGAGTCCGATATTGTCTTTGCTGTGAAAAGTAGCATGTAATTAATGGGAGAAGAAAACATGTACATGAAAACAACTGAATTGACTTAACAAATATTTCAACAACATTTTCCCACTATTTCACGTTGCCCCAAAGTTATGCATCTTTAATTAACTAAGCTTGAGAAAGCCTTAATATATAACCTTCAATATATATATATATATATATATATATATATATATATATATATAACTGAAAATATCATCTTCTTCATGTTTTAAATCCCCCCCTTTATTAGCTAAAAAAATTAATTACATATTTTTTTATCTAAATTTTAAAAATATACAAATTAGTACATAAATAAAAAATATATATATAATCAATGTCTGTTGATTCGAGTGATAAAAAGTTCGATTTTGAATCTTGTAAATGAAAAAAATAAGTTTGAGAGAGTTTATTCTTCTTATAAAATTTGATTCGATTTAACTTCAAATTAATCAAAACTTAAAACGATTATTAAACATCAAAAGATTTAAAAAAAATAAAAAATTTAATATTTAAATTTGAATTTTCAAATTATGTGATGTACTTTTAGTTATCAAAAAATACATTATCATCATTAAGTCAACTCAGCTATGTGACGTTTTAATTATCCATATATTATCACTTAACGTGCACTAAACTGTCAGCTTTCTTTTTCACCTCTGTGCAGTAAATATATATTCCGTCACAGACTGACCAGCTAAGATATTCAAAGCTATACATGGAATCCACATAGAACTTTACAAAGTATTTAGCTTTTCTATATATTTAACACACGTTAGAATATGCCGTGTAAGTGAGACGGAATTAGAATATTTCCTATTAACATGGGATATTATTTAAAAGTTTAAAATGCAACATTCTTTTCATTCACGTATAATTTGTATATTTTATTGTAATTTAGACACCAAACGTGTAATTTAACTAAAAAAATGGCAAATTAGAGATGATTCCTTAAGACAATCAATCAAGAATGGTGCGGCTTCATCTAATATTCTGATTTGATTCAGCTATCAAGTGGCATAATAGGTGAAGAGTTCAAATCATGCGGCTATTAGTTGTTATGAATAAACAAGTAAATCGAAAGGTTCAAATATGAAACAGTAGCAACCAGCAGGCATTCTTGCAAGAAATAAATTAGAACAGTAGTGATGGACTTCTCTTTCATTTCACACGAGAAGTGACTTAGAATAACAGATTGCTTAGGTTGACTTGTACGCGGAGTCAGTTTCCGTCGGAAAAGGAAAAAGGAAAAAATCTGCAGCCGGTAATATCCGAACAGTGATAGATTTCTCCTGAACTTTGCAAGAAATGACGTCTTGTTAGAATAAGAATTTGCTTAAGTACGCGGAGCTGGTAGTTTCCCGCATAAGTTTACACCGAAGAAACTTAGCCTTTAACACGATTTAGAATTTAAAATCTTTAATTTCAAAGTCTTAAGTTGAAGCTCTACGGTAATTGCGGGTTTATTGAATAAAAGATGATTACTTTGCGTGGACATTTCATGTGTAATTAAAAGGAAAAAAAAAAGGTAGAGTAAATAAATCAAGATACGGTACTATGAGATTAATTTAAGCTACAAAAGCTCAGTGGAAATGCTCCCACCGCATTAAAAGTTATATTATATTTTGGTGCGGTCCAAACATTTCCACTTAGCTTTTAGATGCAGCCTTAACAGAATAAATTCATTTGTCCAGAAGTAAGTTTTTTTTTTTCTTTTTATTTTCTTTTCAATTCAACCCATTACGGTGGAACCCTTACTCGTGGTATTTTTGTTAGCGTTACCATCGAATATATGATTCTTTTGTGACGCCACATTCTATTTTAAATTTTTAAAAGAAAAAACAAAGATAAAAGCTAAAAGGTCAAAATATCTTTGAATTATGATTCAATAATTATTTAAATTTTTAAATTTTTATTATAATTAATAAAACCCTTAATATTTTATTTCAATTTAGTTAAATTTTAAAGTAGATGAAATTTAATTATATGATAAAATTTAATCAATTAATTCTCGAAATATAATCAATTGAATCCTTAAAAAAATTTTAAAGAGAAAAGGACAAAAAAAATAGAGAAGAAAAAAGATAAAATAATTTTGTTTTATTTAATTTTCTTATATATATGTTTAATGCATTAAGTGATAAATTTTCATTTATTTTATTGATATCACATAAAATTTTATTTTGATTGACAAAAAATTAACGATATAAACCTTTTAATCCAAAAAAACACTTAATTATATACAAGTAAATGTTAAAATAATTGATTAATTACAATAAAAAATAAATATTTAGATAATTTTTTTAATTATAGTTCAAAACTTTTATACCCTTTCACAAAAAATAAACAAACCACCAAGCTACATAAATACTTGTTGGATCAATGGATCCTGTTTTCGACATTTATCTTACTATTCACAATGTCCAATGTTAAGTTTACTTCAGAACAATGACCCCAATGAAAATTACCGGCAATCTGAGCCTTGGTCGCACAACATCGGTCCCATGCTTTCCGTCATTTTTGTTGTGAGATTTATTATTCTATAGTGTTTTGCCAACCTCAACTATAAACAGACCGTAATATGCATTGACCAGCTCAAGCTTTTTCTATAAATAGCTCATGCAAACGAGGAGACCAACACAAACCGTAGGTCTCTGTAGAGAGTTTTCATTTGCTTCAGTGAGAGAAGTGCCTGAAAAATAAAACCAAAGATGGGTTTAATCTCTGGGGTTTTTGGGTTTATTTTCCTTAGTGCTCTGCTTTTCAGCAATGCTCAGGGTGCTGTTCATAAGTATTATTGGGTTGTAAGTATATAGCTACTTAATATGCCACTGTTATTTCGTTACGTTTGGAACATAGCATAGTCCTAGAAACTAACAAAAATATTATGGAATAATATTTGCAGGTGAAGCAGACTAATTTTACAAAGCTGTGTACCACATCCACCGTTCTTACTGTGAACGACAGCTTTCCAGGTCCAGAGATTCATGCTAGGAAAGGTGATACCGTTTTTGTCACTGTCCAGAATGACGGGCCATATGGAATCACTATTCATTGGTATATTGATATTTTCTCTCAAGCAATCTCTTGAAAATTCATTTCTAGTAAAACTGAGGATGTTTAAATTAAAGAAAAGGCAAACCAGATCAAGTAAATTTTGATATTTGCAGGCATGGAGTTAGACAGCCGAGGAATCCATGGTCAGATGGTCCAGAGTACATTACTCAATGTCCAATTAAGCCAGGGGGAAATTTCACACAGGAGATCAATTTGTCAACGGAGGAAGGAACAGTCTGGTGGCATGCCCACAGTGACTGGTCACGTGCAACTGTTCATGGAGCCATCAAAGTTTTTCCCTCCAAGGGAACCAGTTACCCGTTCCATAAGCCTGATGGAGACCAAACTATTGTTTTCTGTAGGTGAACAAGTACTGATGATCAGAATGAATAAGAGCATGCTGATAAGTTTAAATAAAAAGTTTTCTCCCTATCAATTCTGTTTTTGACAGCTTTGATGCGTTACAAACTGTTAATCAACACCTTTTTCTTGGTGGCAGCCTCATGGTACAAATCAAAAGTGATGGATGTGTTAGACGAAGCTCTCGCAACCGGCGGTGATCCAAACGTTTCAGATGCTTACACCATCAACGGTGAACCTGGAGATTTGTACAACTGTTCCAAAGGTATATAAATCAAAATAATCCAAAGATATTTTAATCAGTTTACTGTTAGCAGGGTTAATGTGTTGAATTGCGGTTAAGATACTTTTAAAATCCCAAGCTCTGGGAATTTAGAGTCCAACTGGCAACTACCTAATTGTAATACTTTTGGCATGAGTAGTAATTTTGCCAAGCTAGATTCATAATTATAATTAATGCTTTATCTGATCAAGTATTTGATTTATATATAGAAGTTAATTCAGGTTTATAAAACCACTACCTAATGTTCAACACTTCAACTTATTGCAGGGATAACATCATTTTTTTTTAAATTGAATTTGTTTCAAATCAATAATGCCAATTATATGATTTGTATCTCGTTGCAGAAACAATGTACAGTTTGTTGGTTGAGACTGGCAAGACTTATCTCCTCCGCATTGTCAATGCAATCCTGAATGAAGAAATGTTCTTTGCCATTGCTAACCACAACATGACCGTTGTTGGGTCGGACGGAGCATATGTCAAACCCTTTTCTACTGATTATTTGTTCATCACCCCAGGCCAAACAATGGACGTTCTGGTTACAGCAAACCAATCAGCAAGTTACTATTACATGGTTCTTACTCCTTTTCTTGATACCGACTCTTCATATGACAACACAACCTCTAGGGCACTTATCAAATATAGTGGAAATTATACAACTCCAAGCTCAATTCCTACTCCAACATTTCCTAATATCAGTGACTCAATATCTGCACAACTCTTTGTTGTTCGCTTGAAGAGTTTAGCAGATGCAGCTCACCCAATCAATGTCCCCAAAAACATCACTAGACAATACTTCATGACTGTATCTGTGAATCTATTCGCTTGTCCCAATTCAACAGGTTGTACAGTTGCTGGCAATAATAAGCTGGCAGCAAGCTTAAACAACAATAGCTTTGTGTTGCCATCAACGGCTCTGCTACAAGAATATTATGACAATAACTTTAATGTGAGCCGTATTGCTGATCAGTTACCGAACAAACCACCTACTCCTTTTAATTACACAACAGTGGCGAACATGTCTACCTATACAAGCGAAGGAAGACGGGTTATAACATTGAATTATAGTGACGAAGTAGAAATTGTGTTCCAAGGAACGAACATAGGAGCCACGCAGAATCATCCCATGCATCTTCATGGCTACAGCTTTTATTTGGTTGGAACGGGGTCTGCTGATTTTGACAATGGCACTGATCCTGGAAGGTTCAATTTGGTTGATCCACCAGAGGTCAACACCATTGCGGTCCCTAGAAAAGGATGGTCTGCTATTAGATTCAAAGCTGATAATCCTGGTATGCATATTTCTTCTCTTATACTTCCTAATTGCATCACTAATTAACATGTTTGATTTATGCACTAATTCCAAAAAAACCCAATGTTTATAATTTGTTTTCCCTTTTGTATCAGGGGTTTGGTTTATGCACTGCCATTTCGAGCGGCATACGACTTGGGGAATGAGCACTGTTGTCATAGTGAAGAATGGAGGCACCAAGAAAACAAGCATGCGTCCACCACCTTCCTATATGCCTTCTTGTTCTTAATTTTACATCAATCTAGTGTGCGGGGTTTGTTAAATATATTGGGTGTATGACTTGATAAAGTCATTCACACTATAAAATAAGATTTTCTATGAAATTTCTTTCTATCTCGTTTGTCTATAATTGGCTAGCTAAGTGCCCAAAACCTATATCCATTCGTTTGCAAGAGGTGTCAAAAGAGGTATCTCTCAACTAAATCCACTGGTTTTTCTAGAACTGCGATAAAACTTACAATAGGAAATGCAGACTGAACCAACCCAACTATGGTTTTTGGATTGAAATTGGTATCTAGATCGTTGTTTTTATTCTAATGATTGAAATGATGATGATGCTTCATTTTTTTTTCCTACGTTTTGGAATAGCTGCTTTTATTTTAAGGTTTTTTCGACTCCGTCTTACACGTGTAGTTATTTATTTGGAAAAAAAGATTTTACCTTAACTTTTTAAAATATATATACTGATTTATTATTGAGTTAAATATTAATATACTATTGACATTTTATTTCTTCTTTTTTTTTTAAGAATTATTATTATTATTATTATTATTATTATTATTTATAAATAAAAAATAGGGATAATGTACTAAGATTAGACACATATAAAGGTGAAGCATTCAGTAGGCCTGCGAGCCTATCCGGCCTCACTCCAACTTGGATCGACCGGTAATATTATGATTTTAATAAATAAATAATTTTATTTAATTTTAATTATAAATATATCTAAAAATATTCACTTATTGATATAAAAAATTTAAATATTGAATCATGAATTAATTTTAAATCTAAAATTAAATTTTAAAAAATATTATCTAAGTCTAATCTAATATGAACTCACACTATTACATGAATCAAAATATTTTTTATTACTTTATTTTAAGGCCACATGAAAAGCATGTCATAAAAATTAATTTAAATTTGGGCTACAACTCGTAACCTAACTCCACCTAGATAAAAATTTTGGGCTAAGAATTAAATGATTGAAAATTTTCATCCCACTAGCCCAACTTTTGTTTTGTATTCCAATTGGTAGTATTTTATGTAAGTCATAAAAGTCACATGTTTCCATTGTTTTTTGTTGATTCATGCACGTGATTTCTCTTTTAGGACAGGCCAGTAAAATACTAGAAAAAGTTAGATTTACAAAATAATGTAAAATAACAATTTCTTCTCGTCATTTAATGCTACAAAGTAAATAAAATCGGAGTTGTCGGTTACGCCAGCTTCGAAAATTAATTTATTTTTTAATTATTAGTTTTATTAAATTTTATTCGAAGAAATTGTTATATTTTTAATTATTATTTTTTATTAAAATTTGTTAAAAGAAATGAATTGTTGAGAATAAATTGATTGTTTATTATTGATTGATGATTAAATTATATGGAAATATAATTTAGTACAATTTAATTTAATTTTAGTGGGAGTATATAAAAAGAAATGCATATATTATGAAAATTTGTGCAATTAATTCAAAAAATGGCATAATTTCAAAAAGTAATAACAATTATCCTTTCTTTCTTTCTCTTATAAAATGATAAATAGCATAATATTAAGTTCTAAATGGATCAAATTCTTTTATCGACGGATTGATGATTTGTTCTTGTTCATGGCTTTTTGGAATGGAATGATTTTGTTTTAGTTTTTTGTTTCACTTGACTTTTTCTTGATGACCAATGGTTAAGTAGGACACGCTTTTTCCTTTGACGCAACCCATATGTTGGTTTGTTAGGATACATTTTTGACATTGCCTTTTTTAGTTGTCACGCAAATCATGACTTGGTCCTCGTGCGTCGTAAAAATACGTTTGTTTTGGGGAATACATAAAGATTAAAGTATCTTTATTTGAGAACAAAATTTTGTCCATTTTTAAAAAGAAAACCCTCGATTTTTGTTGGTTGAGTAGAGAATCAGTGTGGATTTACGAATTATGGTCATTATTACACTTTTTTTGTCTTCTATAAAAAAGTATATTAGTTGAATATACTTAAAAAAAGGGTACTCATATGGAATTATAAAGCTTTGATTGGTATAGTTTTGGCTATTTATTTTTTTATTTTCTATTAAAAAGTATATCTAGCAAAAAAGGCGAATAAAGTAGGACTTAAATGATTTGGACAATTAATTTTGAATAAAAAAACAGAATTTAAAGTTAAATTTAACTAAAAAGAATCACAATTGCATATATTTATATACATATATCCCTTTTTATTTTGATTGAAAATAATTATATCGTAATCAAAATTTTTAATAGGAACTTGTTATATTGCCTTTTTTTTTTTGGATAAGCTATATTTTTATTTTATCCAAATAGTAGTATTCTACCATAGTTTAACTAATCCTCTGCCTTTACAACAATGTTAACAATCTAGTCTAGAATTCCACATTTAAATTCTAAGCATCACATAATTGTATGTTAATAGCATCACCTGCAATTTGAGTTATTCCATTTAGTTTGTGCTTGACTATTTCCTTTATTCTCATTGTCACTTTTGCTAGCTCTTCTTCCACTCGTTTGAACATTCTTTGGTTCCTTTCTCTTCAAACTAGATATATAGATGTGTTCTAAGCTATGCATAGGATAGTTGATATTAGAGCTCTTCTTTTCATTTTTTTTTTCTTTACCTATTGATTCTATACTTTTGCATAATCTTCTACCAAACTTCTTTGGTGAAAGCATAATAAAAAAAACATTCGATCCCTAGATTCATCCTCTTGTTGACACAAGTAACATCTGCCTTTTATCTCTATTCCCCAGCCCTCAACCTATCCTTAGTTGAGAGCCTATTCTAAATAATCATTAAAGAGATAAGTGAGTGCTTAGGAATATGGCATTTAAACCATAAAATCCTATGCCATTTGACCTTTTCCCTTTTGGCTTGAATTGATTCCATATCACTTTGGTTAGTAGCAGTCCCTTGGAAATGGCCATATTTCTGTGCCATTATCCATTTAAATGAATTGTTGAGCTATCAACCTCAGTTAGAGCAGTTTCTTCTAGCATCAATTGTTATTCTGTTGGGCTGCCATTTACCAAATACTTCTCCTTTTTAGCATGTATTTTCTAGCCATGTTATCTATATTGATCATGCTTTACTAAGCATGAACCAAAGGTTTTTCAACATACAAGCCTAGCTCTATGACAATATGTCTTTGATTCTTAACCCTCCTTCTACCTTAGCATAGCAAATTCTCTTCTTGCTTACTCTAGCTTCTTTCGTTGATCCCTTCCTCCCCTTCTAAAAAAAACTTAAACACATTTGAGTGATTTTCCTTAAGACATGCTTGCAGAGTATAAAGTGCCTACACCAATAATTTTGAACACTAAACAATATTGATTGAATGAGTTATAGTCTTTTTAATAAAAGTAATATAGGTTATTTATACTTATTTTTAGTGCTTAAATGATTGATTTTTTATTAGTTCTTAGCTAAATAAGGTTTTTTTTACTCCTAATGTGTTCAATTTTTTGTTTTGTAGGAAATCACAAAGAAGAGAATGAATCTTGAAGAATCTTGAAAATTTTTTATCAATTTCGGATGACTTTTGATGCATTAGAAGGATTATCGATATGTTCTTGATGATTCTTGAATTTTTTTATTTTCTTAGAAATCATGAAAAGAGAAATATGTTTAAGATTGCTTAACCGAGTTTAAAAAAGTTGAATTAATACAATCTTGAAGAAAAATGAAGAAAATTCATGCAAGAATTAAAGTAGGTAATTTTGGCAATGAATGAGGGTAGAATTGTAATTTCATGTGAATGCAAGTCCACAGTAGCTCATGTAGGTGCATAAGCATGGGATTAAAAATGGATGATGTGGCATAATGAGGTGGCAATTCTATTTAAGTTTTCCTATTTGGATTTTGATTTCCTATTCTCATTAGGATTTAGTATTCCTATTCCTAATTGAAGTAAGATTTGCATGAGTTATAAAAAGATCATTCATTATGGGCAGCAAAGTATGTGTTTTTGTTGAAGAAAATTTTTAATTTTTCTCCAAGATTCAAGACCAAGTTATGTGTGCAATTAAAGAGTTCAAAAACAAGCAATTTGAAGATGATTTTTAGAAGGTTATTAAACGATAGCCGAATGTGTATTCTTGGTATGCAAGATTTGGTTTTTGGTTTCTTTTATGCACTCTTTAAATTGCTACATGATAAAGAAAGATGATGGTTATGATATAGGAAACAAGAATTGAATTCAACTTCAAGAAGCTTACTTGGTTTTAAAAGTTGCATTCTAACTGAAACACATGGGCTACCTTTGGAGTTGTATTTTGGCCAAATGCTTTAGGGTTTATTTTGCATATAAGTTCTTCTCATTAGGTCTTAGAAAAGGGTGTAAAGGGGTTGGGGTGACAAACCAACTTAGCAACATTAGTTTTTTCATTCTTGAATTTGGTTTTAAGCTTTCTTTAATCTTTGATTTTTTCTTTGTTTAATATTAGTTTGTGGACACTTCTTTCAAGTTTTTAATTCAATTAAGTTCTGTTTTACATTATTTTCAATTTGATTTTCATTAGTTTTCATGCAATTGGTTTAAAAATTGATCTTGCTATTTAGTTTTTGAATCTTGGATAATACAAGTTGCAGTTTAGCTAGATTGTGGTTAAATTGATTCGATTTTACATTTTGTTTTGATCTTAATCTTTCAATTTCATATTTCATTCTTGTTAAAGCAATTGGGTTGTGTTTCTAGGTTTAGATTTAGGTTCAATTGTTGCTTGGCTACAGTGTTTGCATATTTAAGGTCTAATTAGGTTTAATTTGTATAAGTTCTTGCAGATTAGTTTTGGTTTTCATAGTCTATTCTTTAAAACAATTTTTGTTTTAGTTAATAGGTTGATTTTAAGTTAATTATTGCATATTTAATCTTAATTCTTAATCAGTTTAGGGTTATTTGATTAAGGTTTACATGAATTATATGAATTTATTGCATTTGATTTTGATGTATTAGTTTGATTTCAATTATATTTTGATTTATTTATACTAATTTGCATGTTCTTAGGTTAATTTGAGTTTCATAACAGTTTGTTTGCATGTTAATGGGGTTAATTTGTTAGGTTATTGCATAATTGCTTTACAATAGTTTTGGTTCATGTTAGTAAGGTTTATATAGCTTTTGGTTCATAGTTATTTGCATGTTATTGAGGTTATTTTAGGTTATTTGGTTTCGGCTTATGTTCATTAAGGTTAATTGCTTTTGGTTTTAGCTAAGTGCATGTTAGTTTGCTATTTAGTGATTTTGGATTTGTTATTTAGTTTGATTTTTATTTCAGTTCAAGCTTACTTTCATTACTTGTATTCGGTTTTGGTTAGTTTTAGTTATTTGAATCTTGTTTAGTTTAATTTGATATTGGTTTATATTAGTTTGCATGTTTTAGGTTTAATTTGCTTAGTTTTTATTCTATCTAGATTTGATTTATCTAAGTTTGGGTGAAATAATTTTGGTACTTATGTCTTTCATATAAAATCTCCATGGAAATGAACAAACTTTACTTATCATTATATTTTTTGATACGATTTTGTGTGTTTATGGATTGCCAATCAAGTTTTTGGTGCCATTGTTGAGGTTTAAATAAATAGTTCAATATCAATATTAATTACTTTGCTTATAGCTTGGATTTTATTTTATTTATTTTTTAATCTATTTTTATTTTTTTTGTTTTATATGCCAAGAGCTAAGAGTTCTAGTTTAGTGTTATTAGATAAGGAAATAAAGAAAACACTTAAAAAGATCAAAAAAAGTGAAAAGCAAACAACTTTTGTTTCACTTCAACTACAAGAAAATTAGAGAACACTTAGAGACTATGCTGTCCTTCAATTAGATGGGTTTTAACCTAGTATTAGTAGGTTGATCATTCAGGCCAATAATTTTGAATTGAAACAATCTATTGTTAATATGATTCAAAATTATGATCAGTTCTATGGGTTAGCCAGTGATGACCTTAATTGGTGATTTGCACGCCCACAAAATCTATAAGTAATATAGTGATAAGAATAAGAGTATTGTCCCACAGAGATTATGTATATGAGTTCACAAGTACCAAAATTGTATATGCCAAACTTATACTTAGATAAATCAAATCAAACAAACTATAAACTAATCAAATAAAACTTAAAACATGCAAACTAACATGAACTAATATCAAAATAAATTAATCAATAATCAAGTAATGCAAAACAAGCAAAAACAAAATCAAATCAACAAAATATAATCAAACCTAAACTAATTAAGCAATAATAAATCAACTAACATGCAATAAACCATAAACCAAAATCAATTAGACAACTAAACATGGAACATAAATCAACAGCAATAAAAATCAAAACTTTAAAGATTCAATAAGCTAAACTAAATATAAACCCTAAACAAACTATCATGCAATTCATGCAATTCAATAAAACCAACTTAAACCAAAACCCTAATAGCTTTAAGAATATGCAATAAACTTAAATTAACCTTTAAACATGCAATAGAATCAAAATAAAATCAAAATAAAAACTTAATTAAACCAATAAATAAGAACTAAAAATAACAAAATCTTAATCTTATGCAATTTCTTAAAACCCTAATATAAAACCCTTAAACCAAATTAACCAAACCCTAAATATGCAATACTAAACTCAAATCAATTAAAATATCTTAAACAAAAATTTATTAAAATAAAAAACTCTTAAGCTAAATAAAACAAGCAAAAACTAAACAAATAAATCAATAATTAAACCTAAACATGCAATCTAAACAACTTAAGCTAGAACTGAATTAAATCCAACTTAAACTATATAACTAAAACCCTTTAACCAAGATTTAACATGCAATTAAATGAATTAAACCAAAGTAGAACATTAATTGAAAAGATTAAACCAAACATAAACAAGAAGCACAACTTTTATGAACCAGAAAGCAAAACCGAATAAAAAGATTCAATCTGTAAACTTAAATGATAAACCAATTGAAAAGAAACTTAAAACTAGAATTTGAATACTTGAAAACTTAAAAGGAATAAGCATAAACTAATCTTGAAAACCAAAAAATTAAAAGACCAATAAATCTTTAGACCAAAAACTTGAAAACTAAAGAAAAATTAAAAACAAGAAAACTAAAATCACTAATAAGTTGGTTTGTTAGTCCAACCCATTACACTTTTTTTCTAAGACTTAATGATTTATTTATAAGCTAAGAAAAACCCTAGGTAAGTTCAGTTAAGAGGTTTTAAAGAGAGCTTGCATAGTTTTGGTTGGACTTGAACTCTTTAATCCAAGAATGCCTCTTATAGTTGACTTCAATTAGAACTCTTAAAAAAGAAAGTTTATAGACCATTCTTGACTTCTAGATCATATCCGTCATGTAGCAACTCAACCCATGCATAAAACAATATCATAATCGAATCTTGCTTACCAAAAATGTGCATTCGGCCAACATGAATCAATCTTCTTGAATGTTGTTTCAAATTCTTTAATCTTGAATCCTTCATGTAGTCCATGGCTTGACTTGCATTCTTGCTTGAAAAATCAGAGTTTAAAACCATGTAGAACACTTCATTAATGCCACTTGTAAAGAATGGAATTAAATACTTTATGCAATCCTACTCCAAGTAGGAATAAGAATACCAAATCCTAATCCTTATCGAAAATCCAAATCCAAGTATGAAAAGTAATTAGAATTGCCATTTCATCATGCCATGTCATCTTTCTTAACCAATAAGAAAACTTTTTGTACCATGAATCCATCAGTATCTTAAGCATGTGTAGCTACATAAACTACCATGGACTGGCAATCATTAGAAATTATAATTTTGACTTTCATTATAGCTGAAATTTTTACCTCAATTATTGCATGAATTTTCTTCATTGTTTCTTTAAGATTGCATCATTCTTACTCCATTGAACTTCAAAAACCAAAGATTAAACTTCTTTCATATTCTTTAACTTTAAAATTTCCAAAAAAATGAAGACTCATTAATAACATCACAAGATTACTTTTTTTTCCAAAAAGAAAATCATCAAGATTGATAAAAAAATCTTTAAGATTTACTTTTTTCTTTCAGCAAACCTACAAAATAAAAAATTATGCCATTTAGGAGTAAAAAAACATTATTTTGCTAAGAACTAAGCAAAAATCACGTATTTAAGCACTAAAAAAAGCCTAAATAACTTTATTTTATAGAGTTATCGACCCCAATTTGTATTTGACTAATTTACTTGAAATTTGTGATACTTTAAAGCAAAATAGTGTTACTAATAATGCCATTAGACAAGATTTTTTCTCTCTCAAGGATAAAGCAAATAGTTGGCTTGTATCTATTCCTCTTGGTTCAATTACTACTTAGGATGGCCTAGTTTAAAAATTCTTGGCTTGATTCTTTCCTTCATCTAAGATAGTTAGATGCACAATGATATCACCTTTTTTAAGTAATTTGAAGCTAAATCCCTATTTGATACATGGGAGAAGTATAAGGAGTTATTAAGGATATGCCCTCACCATGGTTTACCTAAATGGTTATAAGTGCAAATCTTTTATAATGGGCTGGTAGGGCAAGCTAGAACCAATATTGATGCTACTACTACTAGGGCTTTAATGAGTAAGTCTATAGATAAGGCTTATGATTTGATTAATGAGATAGCCATGAATAATTATGAGTGGGCCAATGAAAGGTTTGTATTTAAGAAATCTACTAGAGTTTATGAACTTGATGCATTTACTGCTTATACTTCCCAAGTATTTGCCTTAGCTAAAAAGATTGAAAATTTAGGAACCAACCCTTCCTATTGCCTTGTCAATGCCATCCAAACCTATTTCTTCATGTGATAATTATGGGGGGAACCATACTCTAGATAAGTCCCCATTAGAGTAGAGCCTATTCAATATGTTGCTTAACCCCAGCAATAGTTTAATCATTAGTCTAGCATCCATAACTAAAGGTGGAAACACCATCCTAACTTTTCATGGGGTAATAACTAGGGGCAAGCTTCTAATTTTTCTTCTAGACAAATGAACTTACTTGGTTTCCATCAACTACCACCATAACTACCATCCACCTCCACCACCCTAAGAAAATAAACCATCCTTGGTAGAGATGTTTGCCAAAGTTCCTTAGAACCAAGCAGCCTCCATTAAAATCCTTGAGGTACAAGTGGACCAACTAGCTAATGCCCTAACCCAAGAAACCTTACCTAGCACCATTAAGCAAAACCCAAAATGATAAAGTAAGGAGCAAGTGAGTAGCATTTTTACCTTAAAAGAGGAGGAGCTGAATAGGGTTATAGGGAAAGTTCATTTTATTGAGAAGCCCATGTTAGTGGAAATAAAAGAGGATTCTAGTGAGGATGGGCCTGAGGAGGGAGACATGAAAGAAAAGGTTGAACTAGCTATGGCAGTTGTTAGTGAAAAGGAAAAAGTTGACATTGGAAGCAAGGTAAAGGTAAAGGAGAATAAAACTCAAGTAAAGCTTACTCCAAGGATGTCTACAAAAAAAATGTTACAATTCACTCTTGCACATAATGACAAAAAGCCCATTTTGGATGAGTTATTAGAGGAAATGGAGGATACTACACTTACTGATGAGTGTAGTATTATGCTTTAGAAGAATTTTCCATAAAAGCTTCAAGATTCAAGGAGTTTTTCTATTCCTTGTTATATTAGTAATTTTTACTTTGATAAAGCTTTATGTGATATTGGAGCAAGTGTTAATTTGTTGTCTTTGAGTGTTTTTAGAAAATTAGGGATTGGGAAGTTAAAGCCTATAACTTCTCATTTAATATTTGTTGATAATTCTACAAGGTACCCTTTAGGAATGATGAAAAATGTGCTTGTGAAAACATAAAAATATGCATTTCTAGCTGATTTTGTTGGATGGATATTAAGAAAGATAAGGATATACCTATTATTTTAGGAAGGCCATTCTTGGCCAAATTTAGAGCTATAATTGATGTTAAAAAAAGAGAGGTAACCTTGAAATTTCAAAACAGAGAGATTGCTTTTAGATTTAACAACCCTAATGTGGTTAAGGATGATGTGAAAAGAAAGAACAAGTGGTTAGAGATACTGTGAAGGGAAGGAAAAGGTAGTTAAGGAGAAACCCTTAAGGTCAAAACCAAGGCCAACCTATAGTAATCTAGTAAAGAAAAAGCTTAACACCACAGATTATTTCATGGAGAAGAAGGAGGTTGACCTAAGTGTGATTAAAAAGTAATTGGAATGAATTAGTCAATCTTGATGATAACTAGTATTGCTTGGTAGGCAACCTAAATTTTAATTTTCAGTTTTGCATTATTAGATTTGGTTATTTATTTCATTCTTTTTATGAATAAGGTAAGGCTTGGTTTTTCTTTGTTTCTGTTTTCGTAGGAACTAGGAACAAGAACCTAAGACAAGTTATGGCAATAAAGGATTTATGGAATATCATATTCGATTTTTGGAATTCAGGGGAGTACTTCACTTTTTTTTTATTTTTATATTTTATTTGCACACATTGAGGATAATGTGTTATTTAAGTTGGGGGGAGAGAAAATTTTGAGCAAAATTTTTCAATATCTTTTCAAAATTTTTTGTTTTTGAGCTTAGATGGTTATGTTTAGAATTATTATACTTCTTTTGATTATTTTCTCATAATCCAATGATAGAACCTTGATTCACTTTGAATATAGCTTATTAGAAAATAATGAATGTAGTGAAAGCATGGGATAATTTTTGGAATATGTTTTTTTTTAATTGCAATATTTCCACATTTTTAGCACTTAGTCTTGATCATTGAGACATAAGCATGTTTAGTTGAAGTTTATGTGGATATGAAGTTGCATTGATCTTTGAAGTTATGTACATATTATATAATTTGTTTAAACACCTCTTGAGATGAAATCATAGACCACACTTAACTATAAAGATGATTTAGGCCATATTTTGTTCGTTTGAGCCTTTCAAGCTAACCTTATATTTGTTTATCCCTAGTTACCACTTTTAAGCCTAATATATATATATATATTCCTTTTTTTTGTTTTCACCTACATGAATTAGCCACCCTTTGATTTATTATCTTTATCTTTGTACCTTACCTTATGTGCATATGGATCAATCAACGATAAATATGAAAGCTATGTTACATTGGGAAGGAAGGGTGGAGTTTAAGGTTGAAAAGAAAATATCATAAAAAATTTTACTTTAAGCAAAAAAGAAAAGAGAAGTAAAAGCTAAAAATAGCCTTCACAGAAAGAAAATAGAATGCAAAAAGAGAAAAAGTGGTGAAAACATGAAAAATAGCAAGTAATTCAGGCAAATTAAAAGAAGTTGCTATTTGAAAAAAAAAAAAGAAAGAAGAATTTAAGTTTAGGGGTGTTACAATTCTTGAAAGCTCTATCATCAATTAAAAGTGTAGATCCTAAATAATGCTTGTTTGGCTTTATTGAGCCTAACTTTTCCTTTATCATACCTTAACCTTAGACTAACACTATAAGCTTAATAAAAACCTATTGATTTTTGGTTAAGTTGTGGCTATATTAATGGAGAGAGTATGGGAAAAGCAAATTTATGAAATTTGTGCATGCTTTGGGGTGATGTGTTAATTTCATGTTTGCATAACTTTAATTAAATATCTTACATTGTTATGAGATGGAGTATTCACACACACAAGAAATTTGTAATTAAAAAGGAGCTTACTTTTGAATGAATATGGTGTTTAATCTATGCTTATAATTTTCTCTAAGTTATATTCATTATGTAATTTTTAAGGAATTTATGAGAATTTAACCATCAAAAGTTTATTTGATGATTTCTAGCATACTTATTTTCTACATAGCTTAGTTTTATCTTGCTTAAGGACAAGCAAAAGCTCAAGTTTAAGGGTTTCATAACTCTATAAAATAGAGTTATTTAGACTTATTTTTAGTGCTTAAATGATTGATTTTTACTTAGTTCTTTGCTAAATAAGGTTCTTTTTACTTTTAATGTGTTCAATTTTTTGTTTTGTAGGAAATCTTAAAGAAAAGAATGAATCTTGAAGAAACTTGATAATTCTTGATCAATCTTGGATGATTCTTAATGCATTAGAAGGATTCTTGATATGTTCTTGGTGATTCTTGAATTTCTTATAAATCTTGAAAAGGGAAAGTTGTTCAAAATTGCTTTGCTGAGTTTAAAAGAGTTGAATTGACGCAACCTCGAAGAAAAATGGAAAAAATTCATGCAAGAATTAAAGAAGGTAATTTTGGCTATGAATGAGGGTAGAATTGTAATTACAAGTGAATGCAAGTCCATGGTAGCTTATGTAGGTGTATGTGCATAGGATTACAAATGGATGATGTGGCATGATGAGGTAACAATTCTATTTAAGTTTTTCTACTTGGATTTGGATTTTTTATTCTCATTAGGATTTAGTATTCCTATTCCTACTTAAAGTAGGATTTGCATGAGTTATAAAAAGACCATTCATTATAAGCAGCAAAGTTTGCATTTTTGTTGAAGAAAATTTCTTATTTTTCTCCAAGATTCAGGACCAAGTTGTGTATGCAATTGAAGAGTTCAAGAACAAGCAATTTGAAGATCATTTAAAAGGTTAGTATACCATAACTGAATGTATATTCATGGTATGCAAGATTTCATTTTTAGTTTCTTTTATGCATTCTTTAAATTGCTACATGATAAAGAAAGATGATGGTTGTGATATAAAAGACAAGTATTGATCTATAGGAGTTCTTTTAAAGAGTTCTAGTTGAATTCAACTTTAATAAGCTTTCTTATTTTTAAGAGTTTCATTCCAATCGAAACACATAGGCTACATTTGGAGTTCTACTTTGGCTGAATGCTTTAGGGTTTATTTTGCCTATAAATAATTCTTATTAGGTATTAGAAAATGCTGTGACAAACCAACCTAGCAACATTAGTTTTTTCATTCATGAATTCAGTTTTAAGTTTTCTTTAATTTGATTTTCTACTTTGTTTAATATTAGTTTATGCAGATTTCTTTCAAGTTTTTAATTCAATTAAGTTCCTTTTTACATTATTTTCAATTTGATTTTCATTGGTTTTCATGCATTTGGTTTAAAAATTGATCTTGCATTTTGGTTTTTGAATCTTAATTAATACAAGTTGTAGTTTTGCTTGATTGTGGTTAAATGGATTTGGTTTTACATTTTGTTTTGATCTTAATCTTTCAGTTTTAGATTTTATTCTTGTTAAAGTAATTGGTTTGAGTTTCTAGGTTTAGATTTGGGTTCAATTGTTGCTTGATTGCATGGTTTGCGTGTTTAAGGTTTAATTAGGTTTAATTTGTTTAAGTTATTGCATGTTGGTTTCGATTTTCATATTCCATTCTTTAAAACAATTTCTATTTTAGTTATTAGGTTAATTTTAAGTTAATTATTGCATATTTAATCATGATTCTTATTTGGTTTAGGGTTATTTGATTAGAGTTTGCTTGAATTGTATGAAATTTAGGGTTTATTGCATTTGGTTTTGATATATTAATTTGATTTCAATTCTGTTTTGATTTATTTAGATTAATTTGCTTGTTCTTATGTTAATATGAGTTTCATAACAGTTTGTTTGCATGTTAATTGGGTTAATTTGTTAGGTTATTGCATAATTACTTTATAATAGTTTTGGTCCATGCTAGTAGGGTTCTTATGACTTTTGGTTCATAGTTATTTGCATGTTATTGAGATTATTCTAGGTTATTTGGTTTGGTTTGTGTTCATTAGGGTTAATTGCTTTCAGGTTTAGTTATATGCATGTTAGTTTGCTATTTAGTGATTTTGGTTTGGTTATTTAGTTTGATTTTTATTTTAGTTCAAGCTTACTTTCATTATTTGTATTCAATTTTGGTATGTTTTAGTTATTTAAATCTTGTTTAGTTTAATTTGATATTGTTTTATATTAGTTTGCAAGTTTTAGGTTCAATTTGCTTAGTTTATATTCTATCTTGATTTGATTCATTTAAGTATAAGTTTGGATAAAATAATTTTGGTACTTGTGTCTCCCATATACAATTTCTGTAAGAACAAACTTTACTTATCATTATATAACTTCGTACAATTTTGTGCACTTCAACCATACAATAAATGTTTGCTAGCCCAACTTCAGTCTAGCTAAAATCTTCTCTAGCAAAGGTAAATAATTTTTGTCAACCTTCTACTTACCAGTGGCACTCCTAAGTATCTTACTAGCAGCGTACCCATATTGAAGCCAAAGGCTTGTTGTATTAGTGTAAGCTTATCTCTGCTTATTCCTGAATAGTAAAGCTTATTGTTTTCATAGTTAAGTTGTAACCAAAAAATAGTATAGAAAGACTTCAGCACCTATTTTATCGTAATCACAGAGTCCAAGCTCTCTTTTGCAAAAACTAGTAAGTCATCCATGAAGCATAAGTGAGTTAGATTGATCCTTTTGCATTTAGGGTGAAATGCAAACACTCTATGTTCAGTTGCTGCATCAAGAAGCCTTGATAGTACATTGATTGCAAAGTCAAATAGATAGGGAAAAAGAAGATCTCTTTGTCTTATCCTTTGTGCTCCTTTAAAATAACTTGCTAGTCCTCTATTAATAGAAACATAGAACCATGAATTAGTGATATAGCTCTGTATCCATTTTATAAGCTATTTTGGTAGCCCACTTGGCTTTAAAACAACCAATAAGAACTTCCAGTATATTGTGTCAAATGCCTTTTAAAGATCTACCTTAATAGCACACTTTGGAGATTGAGTTGTTCTACCATAGCCTCTAACCATCTCCTATGCCATCAGTACATTATCTATGATGCTTCTCCCTTTCATAAAAGCATTTTGGCAATAACTGATCATGAAAATAGGACTTTTTAGTCTATTAGCCAATATCCTAGTAACAAGCGATAGGTTTATAATCCTTAATACTGCTAGGAAGTTTACTCTTAAGGATTAAAGTGACAATAGTATAGTTGAAGGCTGGTAGCATGTTACTAGTTTGAAAATTTTGCATTATAGCACTGTAAACATCTTCACCAACAATCAACCAAGCTTTTTTGAAGAAATAAGCTGTATAAGTTTTAGGTCTAAACGATTTCTCACTATTAAGTGAAAAGATAGTGTCCTTAATTTCTTCTTTTATGATAGGCCTAGTTATTATATTTTGCTCTTCTTGTGACAATGTGCTCTGTATTAACTCAACCAAAAGCTCTTTCTTACAACTTGTAACATTCTTGTCTATTGTGCCTATAAGCTTTTAAAAATAAAAGGCATATTCCTACATGATTTGAGATTATGTGTCCAGTCTATTCCCTCATGCATTAATTAAGATAGTTATAATGTTTCTTTTTTGCTATGTTGCCACCATTTTATGAAAGAATTTGGTATTTTGATTTTTTTTCTTTCAGCCATTTATTCAGGATTTTTGCTTGAAAAAACTCTCCTCTGTCTTCATCAGTACTATAAGCTATTCAAATAAATTTTTCTCCCTCTTTTTCAAGTCTTCTAAAGGATTTTAAGATAGCATGATTGTTTGAATTTGGCCTAGTTCCTCCTTTTTGGCATGCACTCTTATAAAAAGATCATCATAGTAGTTTCGATTTAACTTCATTAACTCCACTTTTAACCTTTCAAGTTTCTTATGTAGCACATTCATAGGATTGCCTAAAATAAGGACTTGCTATAAGCTCTCTGTAATCTTATTGAACTTTGTATTTTCAGTCCAATAATTGAAATTTTTGAATGGTTTTGGAGGTAAATGACTGGCCATGCTGAGCTTAATATAAGCTACATAATGGTTTGAGACTTTAAGTGCTGAAAACTCCACATGAGACTGCAAATAAACTAAAAGCGATAATCATTTATGAGAATTTTATCCAACCTTATTGCTAAATGATTTCCTAGTTGATTATTTGTCCAAGTAAATTTAGGCATTGTGGACATATGATCGAGTAGTGCTTTTTGCATCAAATAGTTTTAGAAATCTTTCATTTCAAAAGTGAGTGTTTGGTTGCCATTGTAGTCTGAGCTCTCATCAGGTTAGGCAGTGATGTTAAAGTCACTAGCTAAAATCTAAGGGCTATCCAAAACAATACCATGAGACCAAGTAGGTGTGATCATAGCCTTTTTCTCTATATGCCATCATTATTGCCATATACTGTTTAGAAATAAATTTTCTTGGATTTATGCTGAATACAACATGTGATATTTTAGTCTGTGACTTCTATCAAATTAGCCAACATATGATTTTTCTTAAGAATCCATAATCTACCATTAGGAGATTCCAAGTAATTATGAAATATTCTCCACCCATTAAAATGCTTCTCTATTATAGACTACAACTTATATTACTTACTCTAGTCTTAATTAAACAAGCAATGTCTACTTGTAATCTTTTTATTGTATTTACTACTCTTTTTTGCTTTTGAGGATCATTAAATCGTCTAGTATTCTAGATGAATAATTTCATTAGGAAGGATAGTAAGATTGATTTCTAGAGGTAGAGGACCCTGCTTTTACTTATTTTTTCCCCTTATCTATAGGTCTTTTTTTCTTATTCCTTGAGGCTTTCATCAAACTACCCTTGCAGTAATAGCTCTTTATGTCCTAGGTGATAGTGGAATTAAATCCTCCAATACATCTCTAGGATCTACATCAGTAGTGTCTTCTATTGTCACATTTGATTCTTTAAGTGAATCCAGTATTGCAATTTTGTTTGTTGAGCCAACTTTAGTAATTGGAGATTGATGTATATCTAGTTTCTTTTTTTTTTACTGCCTCCCATCTTTATGGTTTTCCTTGTCATTATTCTTGCTCTCCTGAGCATGTTCACCAACCTTATCAGCACTTTTCTTTTGGCCCCATATCTAAACTACTACTTTGGTTTCTATGTGCAAGTTTTATCATTATATCCAAATGTGTTAGAATGCATTCACCTCTAATGCATCCATGGTATTTCAATTGACACAGACGTTAGTAATCCATCCCTTCTCTGCACATCCATAAATCTTTGAATTTCCAAACTAACTTTCATTTCCACACAAATTTTTGCATAAGCAAATCTTTGCCTATTTGCAATAATTGAATCCATATATAAAGGATTACCTAATGCACTTGTTATGTAGCTAAGCTTTTTCTTTGAGTATAGTTCCAACAACATATTGCCCAACAACATACAAATTGAAATCTTATCCAAATTGAATTCCAAAGTATCATTCCTAAAGCCCATTTTCAGGCAATTAGTAGCTTGTTCTATATATACCAAGGCCTACGTTCAATTACCTAACCCCTAGCTTTTCCATTTGGGAATTGAATCACAAACAAGTTTAGTCCTACAAGCTTAACCTCAATTGACCATTCTTCCCCCCATAAAATGTTAATCATCTTCTAAAAAAGACCAAAATTTGGCATTCTCTCGATGAATTGGGTTATGAAAGAACTTTATGAACAGTGAATCCCTTCTTCAAATACTTCATCTGGATGTTTTATTGTTATTCTACCCTTTGTTTGTACTGGTGGAAAGTATTCCAATGTTTGATCAATTGAAGAAAAGAAAAGTTGTCACTAATCCATACCATTTTTCTTTGGCACCAATTTTACCATGCTAGTTCTTGTTTGCCCTTGAACCTCACATCCAGCTCCTCTTTTCACTAAATCAACTTGAGCATCAGGACT
Source organism: Durio zibethinus (assembly GCF_047325235.1). Classification (NCBI taxonomy): domain Eukaryota; kingdom Viridiplantae; phylum Streptophyta; class Magnoliopsida; order Malvales; family Malvaceae; genus Durio; species Durio zibethinus. Next base: position 13,039,870 of record NC_143162.1, read on the forward strand.
CTAAATTGCTTCTTATGATCTAAAGCCTTTTCCATTGGCAATCAAATTCAAAATCATTCTTGATGATGAGCTAACCAATTGACTCATGACAATGTTGACAATTCAAACAATAGCAAAGGATTTGTTTAATAAAACCATAATACAATAAGAATTAAAGCACTTTCACGAGGAAATAGTAATTTTTTATGCAATTTGATGAGAAAATGATGAAGAATCCAAGGTGATCATGAAAATTCCTAGCTCAAGAAAGAACCTGCTAACTTGAGCTTAAGTTTTTACCCCCTATACCTTTTGTTAGATCAAATTTTGTTTATAGTCAAATTTGATGATTAACATCAAACACCCACTTCAATCATAATACCAAGAGCATTAGATGATTAACCAACTAAAAAAGAACTCTTGTGAGTGTGACATTTTTAATTTGGACCATTCATAGATTTCATATATCATTTTAAATTTTAAGGGATGAAATAAGTCTCATCTAAATGATATCATCATTTGCTTCAAGGATTAGCTAGCCTGGAAATTAAAATTATCCTTTCTCATTTTCTTTTATGCTTTTGGGGCTTGTGAAAGAAAATGAGAAAGATCAAGATGAATGGATAATGTGAAAGAGAGAAAAAGTAAATATATGGAAAAAGACTAAGGAGTTGGGAAAGAGAGCAAGATTGGAACGTGAAGTGAAAAAATAGATCATTTAGATGGGAAAAAGAGTAAAGATGTGGAAAAAGAGTAAGGAGCTGGGAAAGAGAGCACGATTAGAAAGTGAAGTGAAAAAATAGATCCTTTAGATGCATGATGACATCTCAGGTTCCTAGCATTTGAACTCTATATATAGTTTATATATAACCAACTTGCTTGTTTTATTAGGGTATGTTGTCAACAAATAAATTTGTAGTGAATTGGGTTTGGAACATTGATTCAAAATTTTGAAAATATATATTTGATAATAGATTTGTTTGAGATAATTTTAAGATTGGTTAGATATTGTTTTGATGAAAAAGACTTGTTACATAAGAATTTTAAAATAAAGAGATTTTTGGTATGAAAAAAAGATATAAGAAGGGTTGTAGGGTTTTATTGGATTCGATGAATAAACATTACATAAGACTAAAGGGGAAAGAGATTTCTATGAATGTGAATGTTTGATTTGAGCTTTTAAATACTGATAAGAGTTTGTTAGATTGAGATTGACTTGTATGTTTGAGATTGGGCTGTGAATTTGAGTGTTTGATTTGTTGATTGTTAATATATTTGTAATTTGCTATAACTAGTGAATATTTTTTTGATCTATGAATGTAGGCAACTTGAGTGCTAAACCATGTTAAATAGTTGTCTTTCATGTGAATGATTTATTATTCAATTTTTTTTTCGCTTGCGCCATGATTGATTGATTGGCTATTTGGCTCAATAGTGGTATTACAGTTTGCGTTAATGACGAAAACAACAACCAAAAAGAGATTGTTACAAGATTTTCATTGCATGTGGAGTCAAGTATGTCTAGAATGAAAGATTGAGGATTTCATGGAATTTGAGTTAAGGTGGAGATTGTTGAGAATATTAACTCAAATCTCAACAGGTTTGGTGATAGGTTGTTTGAATTATTTTTTAGATTAGATAGATGTTGCTGGATAAATAATATTAGGCAAAAATTCTAAAAAGAAAAAAAAAATTTGGTGGATAAGTTAAAAGGGCTTATAAATAGTGAGCATCTCAAAAAGGTAAAGTATGAGAAAAAAATTACTATAAGAAAACACACTTTTACCAATGAAAATTTTTTGATGAAATTTTTCCTTCATTAATTGTGACTTTTAGCCATAGAATTAGGCATAAACCAAAACAATTTTTAGCGATGGAATTTCATTGCTAGTGCTGTATTATTATCAATGGATGAATTTTTTATCGCTAATTTCATTACTCAAAATTTTATGGGTAACTTTTAGTGATTCATGCCAAAATTAGCGACAGAAATTTCATTGGTAATTCTCTTTAATAAATATAATTCGCAAATTGGTAAATAAGACTTTTAGTGATGAAATTAGGGTTTCTAATGGCAAAATTACCATCACTAAAAGTCCTATTCACATAAAAATTTTTGATAAAAAATTAGGAAAATTGGTAAAAAAAAAAAATTTAGTGAATGAATTAAGGGTTTTAGTGACATAAATTCTATTGCTAAAAGTCCTTTTCACATAAATGATTTTTTAAAAAACTTTGAAAAAAATAGAAAATTTTGTGAAATGGACTTTTAGTGATGAAATTTTCATTGCTAAAGTTGATCAGTAAAAGTTTTTAAAGTTTAAAACTTTTTTCCCTCTTTCTTTTTCATTCCTTTTTTTCATCTCTCCTATTATCTTTCCCACTCGACTCTCCACTCTACCCCCTTAAAGCCTTCAACCGGCTTGTCACTGGCCACCGTTGCCTCTCATCGGTTACCAAAGCCTCCTTACCACCAATTTGGTTTGAATTCGACCCAAACTATCCCTTCCTTCTTTCTTCTTCTACTCTATTTTACTCATCATTTACCTCCCTTCTCTTCTCCCATTCTCTTCCCTTAGTCCTTCCCATTCAATAATTCCTTGTTATAAGACTTGATTTTTTTTTTTTTTTGTATATTAAGGCTTTTTCTATTTCCTTAATTTTGTATTATTAAATTTTTAGTATATGGATTACTATTTTTTAGTGTTATTTTGGTGTAGCCTTTTTTTTTTTGTAATAATAGCTATATTATTATTTTTATTAGTTAGTTTGTTAATTTGTTTTACTATTATTTTAAAAGTTTTATCAATATACAAGATCTTCATTATAAGCCAATAATAATTTGGTAAATTTTGATACTACTTAATGTCATAACATTCAAGTCCAAAAACTTGCCCATTAGACACAAAAAATATGGAGTCGCCACCAATCATTTTTTATCTAGGTGTGACTGGCTGCTTAAATGAATCTATCATTTTTAAGATTATTCTAAGCTTGAATTAAAGGTCTCTAAAAAGAATAGGTTCTAATCTATATCAACAAAATTAAGTTCAAGAGTAGGTTATGTATAGAGAAGGTTTTAGCAGCCCATAACACCCAAGATAGGTACCAAATTATCCTATATTAGCTTGTCTAAGCTTTGATCAAAAATGATTTTTATTAATTTCAATATTTAAATATTGGAAAAAAGGTCTTTAGGTTTTCGCTAAAAAAAAAAAATTTCTCACCTTAAAAGTATTCAAGATAAACTCATTGTTTGCTTGAAGAAGCTTCATCATCATATTTATTCAATAATTTATGAAAATACAATTTATTTACAAATATTAATTTCAAGATAATCAAATAAAAATATTTACAAACATATTTACAATTTTTACTATCGAAACTTACATCAAATTTTTTTTTATTATTAGTTTTCAATAATGAATTATATACTAATAAAAAAATTAAAAATAACAAAATTAAAATAAAAGAATAAAAATGTAATTACTAAAATAAATAAATAAAACAAATAAATAGAATGTATAAATATAAATAAACATGTATATAATAAATAAAACAATTAATTAAAAAATACGAAAACAAAATGATCATTTCATAAAAGTAGGCAACAAATAAATATCATAAAAATCAAAGGAGGTTAACTATCCAATGTTATGGGGGCTCTGATTGAGTGCAATAAATTACCTGGAAATCTCTAATTCAATTGGCTTACTAGTTGAGCTACCAAAAGCATTAGGCTTGATGGCCTATTCGTCCTTTTTATTTTAATGTCAAAACCCACCATTTTTACCCTTTCTCTAAGCCACTAACTAGAAAACCAACTTCCTTTCTTTTTCTATTTGAAATCTTCTCCTTCAAAGCTTTATGTAGCTTGATGATTCTGATTCTGCTGTTTTTTGATTCTCCTAAGTTAGGAATTGAGCTCTTTATTTAAGAATTTGAATCTTTATTCAATTTGAAAAAACTGAATGCCAATTGAATCTATTAAGATCCTGCTAGAATTTGTTTTCCTTATTGTAGAAACTTGATTCCCAAAAATTGTCAAAATCAAACTCAACCTTTAAATTTCAAATTTAAATAAAATCATAATCTTTTTAAAAAAAATAAAATTTTATGTTTATTTTTTTACCATAAATAAATAAAAAAAAACATTCTTGGGTTTTTAAATTTAGGCTTAAAAAATGATGTTTAAAATCCAATATTGAAATGCATTTTGAAACCCAATAATATAAAAAAAAAAACCCAAACAAAATTAGATATTTATAATTGCCCCACTTTGCATATTTTTTGCAAAACAAGAATTGTACAAAGACAAAAGTCATCTATTTTGTTCAAGTTAAAAAAAATTCTTAGAGAAAAATATAAAAAGCTCTTCCTCAACAAAGGCTTTGACATTTTAAAAAATCAGAAGCAAAAAGCTCCTCCTCAATAAAAGTGTTGAAACTTTAAAAATTCAAAAAGTTCTTCATCAATAAAGGCTTTGAAACTTTAAAATTTTAAAAAGCTCCTCTAACTAGAGGCATTGAAATGTTAAAAATTCAAAATCGAAAAGCTTCTCTTTAACAGAGGCATTAAAATTTTAGAAATTTAAAAAGCTCCTCTAACCAAAAGTATTGAAAATTTAAAATTTTAAATGGATCCTTTAACCAGAGGCATTGAAACTTTCAAAAAATAAACACATTCCTCTAACTAGAGACTATGAAACTTTAAAATTTGTAACCAAAAAGCTCCTTGAACCAAAGGCTTTAAAACTTTTAAAAAATCAAATTTAAAAAGGTACATGAAAGTTTTAGGTATCATGGCTTGAAGTCTTATAAACCATGCCTGGAGGTCATGGAGATTATGCTGGAAGGTCTTACAAATCGTTTCTTATCTTGAAAAGCTCATTTTCAACGAAGGCTTCAAAACTTTAAGAAATTAACATTTTTCTTGTGCCAATATAGTTGGGCTTAAATCTCATCATGTATTAGCTAATCTTAAATCTTGTCATGTCAAACATGTTCAACATTTTTTCAACCAAGAATTGTCAAGTCCAAAATTTTCATGAAAATTCTTAGAATTTCAATTTCAAACCTAAAAGTCAGAAATAAATGGAATGAGTGCCATGTATGCAATGTATGAAATGTAAAAATCAATGTCATGCATCTCTAATTGTGGTAAAAGATTCTAAAGACTCTTCTTCATGTCTTTTTTCATTTACAACTTCCCATTATGTTTTTCTTTAGTTGTTTTAAAATTGGCTAGCAAATGTATCAACTGATTTGTGATTGAAAATTTCCCCCCACTAGTGTGATCATTTGATCACAACATTTGAAATGTTCTTCTTTCATTTGTAAGCCACAAGGATCAACATCCTTTTGAACTTCTTTCATCATTCTTATTTCATTTTCAATCTACTTCAGTCACTTTCAACTATCTTTTAAATAATCTAAGGATTTTTCATATCAATCATTGGTTCATTCATAATCATTATTACAGTTTGATGACAAATGTAATCCATAAGGGTTTGGAAAGGTTCACAACATCTAAGATAATGAATATTCAAATAATTATAAATAAATTAATTCTAAATTTTTTTTTAAAAAACTCATTCCATTGATATTCTTGACCTTTGAGCTCATCAATACAAGTATTATCCATACCCCATGGGATCTTCAAATGATATTAATCTTCAGACATTAAAGTTGTTTTTCAAGTCTTGAACTCAAATATCTCATTTTTTATTTAAATCACCCTTTTTGGTTTTTAATTTAAGTCTTCTTTTTTCCTCCTTTTTCTTTTTTTTTTCATATATTTTTTTTCATATGTTTTCTTTCATTTCTCTTTCTCTTGATTCATCAGTGACATTTTCGTTTCCATCAAAATCCTAAACAATCTCATCACAAGCCTGTCTTACTTTAATTCTTAATTCTCTAATTTGAGCATTCACATTCGATACAAATTGACTTTTAAGGTACATAATGTAGGCTAAAGTGAGAGGTTATGAAAAAAATGCATAAAATAGGCCTAAAATGTATTTGAAGTGTTATAAACCAATGGATATTTCTCCTCATGTAAAGCACCTTGGCTTTTTGCCTCATCCTTCATTAGTTCTCTCATTTTCTTTTCTTCATTTCTCCTTTTTCTTTATTTTCTTTTTCATTTTTGATTTTGCACTTTTTCATCTTTTTTCAAGAAAGATTCAAGGACAAATGAATGTTGCCTCTAAGATCATCAGAGACCTTCACTTTTTTTTTTTGTGAACAAGCCTTTTTTCAAACTTTGGCCCCTATTGTGGATAATAGGCTCAAAGAGGTGACAAATGAATAATTTTACTCTTTTTGTGAAAGGTAAAAGAAAGTTAGCCATTTCTCATTTCAAACATAAATACTTTCATAGAAGAACATTTATAAACCATCATAAAAACCACATACTATACTACTTTCATTTTTCAATTGGTAGAACCTCTTGTCAATTTGACTCATTTCATCCCAATGATTAAGAGTCTAAAACTATCAATTTCATCAATATGAATGATGCTTTCAAAATTGAATCTTGAATTATTGTCATGATTGTTTGAATATTCATTATTTGGAAGATAGGAATGGGTGAAAAATGAAAGGATATATAAAGTAATGGAATAAAAGAGGAAATAAAATGAAAATGCATTTGTCATCTTATTGAAATGATGAAAGATAAATAAAAGTTTAACATAAAAGAACTTTCAAATGTTCATAAGACTTGTATTAGTTCCTTAAATTCCTAAAGTGATAGCCATTGATAAAAACCTTCCTCAAAATTGTACTTGTGCGATTAGGGAAAGGGTTTTTAATGACACTCGATCCTTTTTCTTGATCAAAATTCAACAAATCAACTTTGACCAAACTTTGCACTTTATACTTTAATCAGTGGAATTTTTTGTAGAATGGCCAACAATCCTAGGATGATAGTCACAAGTAACGTTTGCATCATACAATTTCGGGTAGGGGGCTTGAAAGGCTCTAAATAGATTGGTGCAACCAAGTGGAAAATTTATTATAAAAATTTATTTTAAATAAATTTATTATAAAAATTTATTACAAAAATTTATTTTAAATAAAGAAGAAAGAAAAACAACTAAGTAACATAAATAAATATACAAATAAAGAAGGCAAAAAATAAAAATTACCTTATCTTCTTTCTTGTTTCTTTTAAACCCTCAAAAATTTTGCTGCCAAAACTTTTTGTTAAATATCTTTCTTTTGTGTTTCTGCTCAACTCCTTTCTCCAGCACATAACTCTCAAAAGAAAATCCTAATTAGCTAAACCCAAAACACCAAAGAAGACTACAAAAAATTAATTTTTCTACTTTTTTTTTACTCTTTCTCTCTTGATTTTTCTGATTGATTCTTGATTTTCTCTAATTGATCATAATAGGGTCTTTTTATAGGCCTCTAATCCCAATTACAATAGGAAAATGGGTTTTTTTTGTTTGAATCTCCTAATCAACTTTAACCTTGAATTTTTAATCCAAATCCATCTCTTAAACCAATTCCCTTTTACAATCCTTTTTCAATTAGAACACTTTCAATTCAACAACCCAATTAGAATTAAAACCTTTTCAAGTTTCAACAAAATAATTCTTTCCTTTTTTTTTAATAATAATAACTCTATACTAAATACAATACCAAAAATAAATAAATAAATTCAAAACCTAATCTTAAAATATGAATTGACCCTGGACTAAATCGGTTGTTTACAGTGCCCCTCTTTGCTCATTTTTTATGAAACAGGAATTTCGCAAAGATATAGACACCCATTAAGTTCAGATTTGATACAAAAAAAATCTAGTGATTTTCATCTACAATAAAGATTTGAAAGTCGCAATTGAAATTCAAGGATTCCTAACTTAAATCTCAAAGGTTCACAATTAAATTCAAAGATTCTCAATTTGAATTTAAAGACTTGCAAAACATTCAAGGTTCTCTCAAAATTCAAAGATTTGCAATTAAATTCAAAATTTTGCAAAATAATCAACAATTCACAAAGATTTAAAGATTTGCAAGATTCAAGAATTGCAAAAGATTCAAAGGTTTGCAAAAAATTTCAAGATTCGTAAAAGATTCTAAGATTTTTAAAGGTTCCAAGATTCGCAAAGATTACAAGTTTCGCAAAGGTTCCAAGATTTGCAAAGAATTTCAAAAATTCATAATTGTAAAGATTCACAAAGATCAAAGATCAACAAAGATTCTACAATTTGTAAAGATCCAAGATTTACATGTTATCAAGATTCACAAAAATTACAAAGAATTTTTAGTTCTGCAAAAATTTTTAGATTCGAAAGGATTAAAGATTCGTAAGAATTTAAGATTCATAAGAATTTAAATTTGCAAGATTTCGGTTTTGAAAATTTTCAATTCTCAAAATTTTAGATTCTCAAGAACTCAGATTCACAAGAATTTCTAGGTTTGCAAAACACAAAGATTCGTACTAACTCAGATTCACATTTGAGGGATTCACATTTAACATTTAATTCAGAGATTCGCAAGAACTCAAATTCGCATCAAAATTATTTGGCTCACATCCAACATTTAAAGATTTACATTTTAAAATTCTAGAGATTCACACTAAAAGTTAAGGATTTTTATTTGAAAAACTTTAGGGATTCACTTCCAAGATTTCAAAGATTCTAATTCAAAAATTTTAGTGTTTCACATTTGATATTTTTCATTTAAAAACTTTAGGATTTCATCCAAAATTTCAAAGCTTTTCATTCGAGTTCAAAGATTCACATTCGATATATTTAGAGTTTCACATCTAAATTCAAAGGTTTTCATTCAAAAAATTTAGGGATTCGCATCTAAAATTTCAAAGCTTCTCATTCAAAATCTTTTGGTGATTCACATCCGATACTTCAAAGATTCAGATTCAAAAAACTTCAGAGATTTACACAAATTCTCAAGATTCCCATTTAAACTCAAAGACAAAGATTCTCATTGAAAGATTCTCATTTAAAACTTCTTAAAGATTGTCATTCAAAACTTTTTAAAGATTCTCATTTAAAACTCAAAGATTCTCATTTAAAACTCCTTAAAGATTCTCATTTAAAACTCAAATATTTTCATTTAAACTTAAAGATTCTCATCATTTTTAATATTAAAAATGCTCCTTTAAAAGGCTCCACAACTTTAGAATTTTAAATATTTTCCTTATAAAACATTTCTCCATTTGAGGATTCCTAACCTTATCTTAAAAGGTTCAAAATTTTTTGTCATAAAAATTCTCAGTCTTTCATCAAAGTCAAAATTTTATATATAAAGAATGTCATGATAATGATGCAAATGTTTTCTTAATGATGCAAATGTAACAGTCTAGATTCTTACAATAATGCATATGTCATACTTTAAACCATGATTTAAATGTTCACTGCATAATGCAAATGTATGGCCAAGCCAAAGTTTTAAATATTCTCTAAGTTTTATGCATGTATTGTGTAAACAACACAATGCATGGAATGCAAATGTCACTAATATTAATGTCATGAAATTCTAATTAATTGTGGTAAATATGGTTCTCAAGACTCCACAATCTCATCTTTTCACTTTTTTAGTTTCTCAGAACTAACAATTTTAGAACAAATTTCATCCACTAATCCATATTATTTCCATCATTTGATCACAACTCACAGGTTATGTCAAACCAATCCATCATCATATTTATCACTTGGTCACCCCATATGTCCATTCAAATAATTTTTTCAGGCTTTTTCCATCTTTTTTTTTAGGGGTCCCTATTATCCTAGATTTCTTTTCAAAGGAATGTAGGAATCTTTTATAAAAATTATCATTCATTCATTATCATTTCAATTCTTGACAAATATAATGCAATCATACATTTTCTCAATTTATTCTAGGGATGCAAAAGTAAGAGAGTACAAGATGAATTGGATGAAAGATAATCAATATAAAAATGAGTCTAGTACAAAAATAAATGGGCAAAGGAACAAATTCAAAGTATGTCATTGGGATAAGTATATGAATGGTATAACGATATACCAAACAATGAATATTCGAACAATTTTAAACAATAATCTAGAATTTTTTTTTCAAAAACTCATCCTATTGACTTTAAAAATCATTTTGAGCTCATCAAACTTTGCCCTAGCTTTGAAAGATCTTTGGATGTATTTAATCTTCAATATATTCGACTACTCATCCAACTTTTAGCTCAAATTTTTTTCTACCTAAATCATCATTTCAATTTTTCAATTTGAGTCTTTCTTTTCTCTATTTTTTTCACTTTTTTTTCCACTTTTTTTTCATTTTTTCATTTTTCATTTTTCATTTGTTCACTTTTTTCATTTTTCATTTCTTTTTTTTTATCCATTATTGATATCTCCCACACATCAATCTCTAAAACAGAGAACATAGCATGATTTCATTGCTCCTTCAAAAGCATGCCTTAGCCCAACATATGATCATTCAATTTGAGCTTTCATATTCGATCAAAATGGACTTTTAAGGTTGTAATGTAAGTTATGATCAGGGGTTATGAAAGAAATGGATAAAATAGGCTCAAAACATATGTTTAAACGGTTTAAACCAAAAGGTCATTTCCCATCATGTGATGCAACTGGGCATTATGCCCCATTCTACATCATTTTATGACTTTTTTTCCATTTTCATTCATTTTATTTCTCACAAAAAGATTCTTATTACTTTATCCCAACTCATTTGTGGCATTCATTTTTTTTGTAAGGGGTTCTTCTTTCCCCTTTTTTTTTTTTTAACTCTCTATCTTTGAGGGCTTTTGTGATTTTTTACCTCTTTTCTTTTTTCAAAGAGGTTTTTCTCAAAATTTACCCCTCAATATAGAGGGTGACCTTTAGTTGGGGTTCTTTTAGAAATAAAAAATCATAATAGGCTCAAAAGGGGTAACAATGGATGGTTTTATTAATGGTAAAAGAAATATGACGATTTTTCATCTCAAACATGAATGCTTTATTTGGAGGTCATCTATTGAACAAAGATAAACTCATGGATCATTATAAAAGACTGCATATCTTCAAGATATATCTATTTTATATATGCTAGTAACTTGCTTCATTTGCTCAAATAGTCTCCACAGATCAATATGAATAAGTTCTTAAAATTAAAGGCTGGTATGTTTGTAGTAACTTAAAAGACCTGGGTGGCTTTTTTTTTTTTTCAAAAAAGGCCTTGACATTTACCAAATTACCATATCCAAATTTTAAAAAAAATGTCATATTTACCTAATCCTCTAAGAATCCTAAATTTTGTTATTATTATTTTTTTAGATTTTTTTTTTTTAGAAATTGGCAATTTCATTATCCATTATCCAGGAAAAGATCAACACACTTTTATACCACAATATTATTAGGCAAAGGCAAAGGTTCATGAATTCAAGTTCATCCTTTGAGGGGTTGTGGTTGGTGAGTGAAAGCATTTGAAAGTCTTGGAAAAGGGTGTTAAGTGATCACTAATTTTGAGACTTTTTCCATCTTTATTACAAAAGAAAACTTTCTATCTCCTTTTTTTCAAGGCATTTTCTTCTTTTTTCATGATTTTTGAAAATTAATTATGTGGGGTTTTATTTTCATTTGAAACTTTTTTTCTTTCTCTTCTTTTTTTTTTTATGATTGAAAAATCCTAGAAATTAAAAACTCATATTTAAGTGAATGGGAAAAAAATTAAAATCATAAACTTATAAAGTAATATGGCATGCAAAAGTTTATCCATTTAGATATTCAAACCAAACTAGAGTTGACATCCTTAAATTGAGGCTAAAAATTACCCTTGAACAACATGTCACACTTTTTTAACCTAAAAGCCAATCGTTCATTCAAATTCCCAAATAGCCATGAGTCTTGGGTCTTACAAGACCTTCATTATATTTTTGGCTTCTACCTACTAACAATTTCATAGATTTTTCATCCAATTCTTCCTTTGTCCCCAAAGTCTAACAATCCAGATTTAATTAGATCTTTGACTTTGTATTTCAATTTAGGGCAATTTTCTATTTAATGTCCTTAATTGCCATTATGGCAATCACACCACACATAGGCATCGTACCATCTTGGGTAAGGAGGCTTTAGAAATTTTTATTTCATAGGTTTCATGAGTTCTTTTTTTATTAGTTAGGGTAGTAGTACAAACTAAGTTATAAGAACCAGTTTGATTTGACTTCTCACTTGTTTATTTCTTTATCCTTTTAGGTCATTTGTCTTTTGTCTAAGTCTTGCAACTAGTTTGATAGTGGATGTAATGCTTGGGCTTGGCATATAAGTAAGTGCTTGGGGAACAAATATTGGCTAAAAATTTATTATTGGTGTCGGCTAATAGGGATAGTGGGTTGAAGCCTTATAAACTTGATATACTGGGTAATGAAAGGGTGGAGTGAAATTTCCAAATTGTTGCCCCTAGTGGCTTACAACCTGAACTGCATGTTCATCATCTTTTTTTATATCAATAGTCTCATATCCTTTAAGCTTACCATTCTTGTTGCATTTTCTATTACTTTCTCGTAAGCACCACATTAGCAAAGTTTTTCATGACATGACCAATGAGCATATCAAAGTATTTGGTTAGAAGGGGATTGACAAACAAGATAGTTGTTTCCTTTTTTTATTAGTGATGGTTGTACTTGAGCTGCAAGATCCTTCCATCTATGGGCATACTCTTTGAAGTTCTCATTGGATTTTTTCTTCGTATCTTGTAGGGTCAACTTGTTTGTGCCATGTCTAATACATGCTTGTATTATGCTATGAAGGCCCTAGCTAGATCCTTCAAAGAGTGAATCTTACTTCAATCCAATTGGATATATGACCATGCAACAAACCTAGTGAGATTATCTTGAAAACAGTGGACCAATAACTTGTCATTATAAGCATAACTCATCATCTTCCGATAGTACATGGTGATATATGATGAGGGACATTTTGTTCTATCATACTTCTTAAATTTTGGAGCCTTAAACTTCTGTGGAATGATAAGATCATGCACAAAACTTAGTTCACTAGCATCAACACATTTTTCCCTTATATTGCTTTTAACCTCTTTTCTAGCAAATCATTCTTATCCTTCATCTTTATATCCCCCAATAAGTTTGACACCCTTTTCAATTTCTCCCATTCTTTAGGATCATCCAAATTAGCCGCAATAATGGGGTTGTAAGGAGTAAGTTTGGGATTGACATTTATTTTAATTGAGGATAACTTGGCAAAAGTGCTAGTATAAAGTTGATGGGTTACCGAGCATGCTTGTGGCAGATAAGGGTCTTAGACATAAGGATATGTGAACCCGAGTGGATACAATATTTCCTTAATAGTTGTTTCCTCCCTTGCCCCATATGTTTCAACAATCTCTTTTCCTTTTGTTAAACTTACTGACATCTATTTCAGTTCTGCCAACTATCTATCCATATTTTGTTACATCCCGTAATTGTCTCTCTAAACTCCTCCTGGGCTCTTTCTATCCTTTCTATCCTATTAGCATTCTTCTTTTCCATAATTGCCAAGATGCACCATCTTTGAATTTTTAATTAATTATCCAAAGTCAAAAGCGTATAATATGAATTTTATTATTAGCTTTAAAAGATAGTTTAAAAATCCTCCAATATTTAGGTAAGACCTTTAATAATATCTCTTTACTTCAAAGGTTTGATAAAAGTATACTTACAATCACCATTCCTTGTCATTAGCTCGCATGAAAACTAATGAATTCAGAAAAATGATGCATGGTATGCAAGTCAAATTTTATTATTTTTGTTGAGAAGGAGCTTAAATTTCTCTTATACTTAGATAGGATTCTTTAAAGGTATTGCCTTTACTTCCCCTTAATCTCTCATTTTTGCCATTCTAATACCCATCAAGACAAACATTTTATTTCAAAGGGTTTAGACAAAAAGTTTATGGTATTATTCTTATGAATGAATGCCTCCAAACAAATGCTAATTTACATGACACACAGAACATGTTTATGAATACATGAATATGATGATGATGTAAAAAAAATTACATGAAATGCAAAGATGCCTAAAATAATGGATTTTCATATGTATAAAGCCCCAAATGATAAAAATTTCAGCACCCATGAATGTGTGTACAAGAAATGTAATGTCTTATTGTAGGGGTGGTGGGATACAAATGTAATACAATTTTATGCAATCTTATTATTCATGAATTTGTACACATGAAATGTAATGACATATTTACAAATGCTTACTTATGACTAATGTAACATGCTTGTGTGAGATGTATTGGCATATTATATGCATGAAACATGTCTACATCGAACGTAATGCATGTGTTGTGTTAACATAATGATGTTGACACTACTAAAGATATGCAATAAGGTGGGGTGCATGCACTGCCTGTTGATATGGATGGGATGAAATGTATGTACCATCTATTAACATGTACATGAAATGGAATGCATGTACTATCTATTGATATGGATGAGATGGAATGCATGTATTATCCATCAAGATGTGTATGAAATGGAATGCAAGTACTATCTATCAAGATAAAATGCATGTACTGTCTATCATGATGCATGAGATGAGATATATGTACTATCCTATTATTTTCAATCATGATAAAAATATATTAAAAAATGAAATGCAAAACATGAAACAACATTCAAGCTCAAAGTTTTTTTTTTTAGAAAGAGGAAAAAAATTAAAAAACACGAGTGAAATGCCATTACACAGAATGATGAGGATTCAAAGATTATTTTTTTCATTTCTATTGTTTTTGTTTCTTTTGGTTTTTTTTTTCTTGGTTTTTTTTTTTTTTTGTTTAGAACAAGGAAAATTCAAAAACATAGAAAGAATCACACAAAATTGACTAAGATTCAATGATTTTTTTTTTCATTTTTGGCTTTTATTATTAAGCTAATAAAGAAATAACTTGAGAAAAAACCCTTCATTCTTTCTTTTTTGTTGCCAATTTTGGACACAAATCAAATGAATCCAACTACATGAAAGAAGAAATTTTACTTGAGGTATTTTTTTCTTTTTTCCTTTTTTTTTTTAGTTTTTTAAACACCGAGGATTGTTTTTCTTAATAATTCTTTTCTGTTCCTTTTTTATTAAAAAAAAAATACAAACTATGAAATTATAAGTGAGAGGTGTTCTTTCATGTAACTTATTTAGGATAATTACTATAGAAAGGGTACAGTATGGCTCTACCTAGGGTTGACTCCCTATATGCTGGGTTGGGAATTGATGCATCCAAGGTTCCCAAATTGCTCCTCACATCATTGGTCATCACCTTTAATGTTTCCAAATCATGTCTTTTTTCCCCTTTATAAAACAAAAACAAATCAAATTTAAGATAAAACTTTTTTTTTATTTTTTTTTTCAAAATTTTTTTTGAAACAAAAGCAAATCAAATTTAAAACAAAATTCTCTCTCTCTCTCTCTCTCTTTTTAATTTTTAGATCAAAGTGAAAATACTTTAAATATCAAACATTTTTTTCACTCACTTATATCTAAGTAGAGTTTCAAAAATACTTCTAATTTAAAGGTTTTCAAAAGTGCCCCACAGAAACCAAGATAACACCTCTCATAAATAATAATCACTAAGAGTTTTCTTATAGTTAGGCAAGATCACAATAACAAATTTACTTAAGATATTATCTTATTTCAAAATATTTTTCCTACGAAAACCAATTTTTAAAAAACAAATGCATGAGATGCATGAACATAATAAAATATGATGAATACATGACAATATAATATGGATGACAAAGTATGAATGCATGATAATATAAAAAATGCTTGTGATGACAAGGTAAAATGAAATGCAAATGTGATTGATTTAAGGTTTAAGTGTTGGTTTGGGGTCTAGGGTGAGATTTAAGATTTTAGGGTTTAGCACTTAAGATTAGGGTTTAGGGGTAGGGTTTAGGTTTTAGCATTAAGTTTTAAGGTTAGAGTTTAGGGTTTAGGGTTTAGGGTTAGGGTTAGGGTTAGGGTTTAGGGTTAGGGTTAGGGTTTAGGGTTTAGGGTTTGGGTTTGGGTTTGGGTTTAGGGTTTGGGGGTTTTAGGTTTCGATTTAGGGTTTCATGTTTATTGTTAGGGTTTAGGTTTTGTGATTTAGGGTCTAGATTTGGAGTTTCCAGTTCGGGGTGTCAACTTTTTTTTGCTCTTATGAAAATGGATATGAAATGCATTCAAATTACAAAAACACCATTAATGAATGAATATGCCAAATGTATGACTTAAAAACATATGACTTAAAAACATAATTACAAACTAAGGTATTTTCAAACTTAATATCACAAAAATGTAATGCATGAAATTCAAGACTAAAATGGATCAAGCATGGAAAATTTTAAATTTTTGTTTGAATGTTCCACCATTGTTCATAAAAAAAAAAAAAAAACAACCAAACAACTTATAAAATCATCAAAATCAAACATCAAACAACATTTTTTAACGAAAATTTTTTTTCAAACATGTTAAAAACTTACCAAAAATCATAAAAACACAATCCCATGCATGAATCAAAGATTAACCAACCATCAAACAAGGAAGCAGGGTTTGGCCAAACAACAGTTTCCCATGGTTGAACCTTCGAAGCATCACCAAGCTTACCTTTTCATCCCATTCTACTTAGATATGCATTGAACATCCATAAAATCCAAATTCAATGACATGTTTACTTCAAGAAGTATTTATCAAACATATAACATACTAAAATAGAAAGAAGATCGTATGAACAAAAAAACAAGCCAAACACCATTATATACCACAAAACTAACTCATAAACTAAACATATAACAAATGAACAATTAATGAAGCATACAAAGGTGGCAAAAGAAATATGGAAAACAGTTAAAGAGGGAGCCATTAAGTGGTTTGTCCATGGGAGGGGAGGTTGGTCAAACCTCAAACTTAGTTTTTCAATGGTGGATTGCTTGGTTTTTGTTTGTTTTCTAACTTCATTCTAACTATTGATTAATTGGATGAAATGGGATTCAAACTTTGAACAAGAAAATAAACTAAAAAATATTCAAGAAAATCAACAAACAAATGGATGAAACACAGTGAAAATGGAATGAAAAATGTGATGAGGATGCAAGAAAAAGCAAAAATGGATGACAAAGAAAGTCTACCTTCAAATTTTCTTCATAAGGATTTTTCCTTTTTTTTCAAGATTTTTTTTCTCAATTTTCTTCCTCTATTTCATTTTTTTTCCAACCCCCTCCTTTGGTTTATCATGTAGCCAATGCCCCTTTTTGAATGAAGAAGAAGCAAAAAAAATATATATATTTTGCAAGATTAAACTAAGTCCTTAGGATCAAATCTCATCCAATGGCCAAAATTTCTCCTTTGTTTTTAATCCAAAAAGTAAACCTTAGCCATTGGCTCGAGATTTAATATGAGATCTAATGGTCCACAATGTTCACTGCAAAGGTTGGACTTTTACAACATCTAAACCAAATGAAAAGACCATTTTGCCATTAATACAAAGTTTACGATATTTAGATCATTTTCTTATAAATCAATGTTTCCATGCTCATTTTTTTATTTTAAGGCACCAAATATCATGAAATAATATGAAATTAGGATCTAGAAATTTTTGTAAAAATTTAACTTCGGGAATGTCAAATTACAAAAATACCGTTAAGGGGTATTTTCATCATTTCACACCTCTCAGGGTAGTACTGTGATGTGGATGCACCAAAAATTATCAAATATTATAAAATCGTGATATAGAAAGTTTCATAAAAAACCAACCTTAGGAAGGTCAAATTATAAAATTACCCCTAAAGGGCATTTAGGTAATTTTATATCTCTCAAGGTACAATCAATGTTTTCAAAATTTTAAAAATCATCAAATATTATAAGATCATGATCTGAAATTTTTGCAAATTCTAACCTCAGGAAAGTCAAATTATGAAAATACCCCAAAAGGGCATTTTGGTCATTTTACACCTTTCAATGTGCGATTTAGGTTTTTAGTGCATCAAAAATCATTAAAAAAATATTTATTTATGATATGGAAGTTTTCACAAAATTTTGATTTTAGGAAAACCAAATTACAAAAATACCTCTAAGGGTATTTTGATAATTTTACACTTCTTGAAGTGTAATCTAACTTTTTAGTGCTTTAAAAATCACAATTTTAATTTTTAAACCACATTGATTCCAATTTGGTTGTGTATTTTGAGGATTGGCTTAGGTTTTATCCTATTTTATCAAGTTTGACTAATTTTGACAAAATTTGATTAATTTTGACTTTGTTTGACCAATTTTGACTAAAGTTGACTTTGGGGCATTTGGGTCAAATTGGTCCAAAATTTGATTTTAGAAACTTGAAAAAATGTTGGATTTGAACCAAGTTGAATTTTAAACGTTTCATGGATGGCCAAAATTTTGCCTAAGCAAAATTAGTTGTTTACACTAGTCAAGTGCTGTTGAGTATAACATGCGACATATGAAGATACATAAAGTAATTAAGATGGGATTCATCACCTTGTGTGATCAAAAATGTATTTCAACCTGATAAATCTTTGGCCAATGTGAAATAATAGTTTAGAATTATTCTAAAACTTATTTGTGAATTAATGTCAAGAACAAGACCTAACATGATTGAAATGATTAAGTAGATACTAAACCATACTCAATGTTCAAATTGAGATAATATACGATGAAAAGATAATAATTATAATTAAAATCATTCACAAATAGGTTGTCAAGCCATATTGACTTTTTTTAAGTAATTAGGGGTCATGGCAATGAAGCTAGCACTAATCATGATCTATAAACATAAGATTGCCTAATAGGATAATTAGTGATGAAGACAAAAAGTTTGTTTCATCCATAGCCGAATATTAAGGCTCACAATTCTTTTGTCTATTGCCAACATGCTAAATAACTTAATGGGTGAAGAATCAGCAAATATAAACACCTAAATCAATATCAAAGAACATGTTGAAGTTAAGTAATAACAAGAAAAATTTTACCTCTTTTTCTTTCAAATTTCTACAAGTTTAACAACTTAATTTCTGTAAATTTCTACAAATATATTTTGGGTTCATCTATAGCCACTTTACCTCAAATCTTGAGAGTTGAGAAGAAACATAAATCCTCATAACTATCAAGATGGGAAGATGATGAGCTTAGGTTTAGTAATGGTGTGGGTAGCCACTTGGGTTAAGAAAGAAGGCAAAGATAGTGTGAGTGGAGCTTAGAAGAGATTAGGAGACATAGGAGGTGTGGGTGATGAGTGAGGGAGGTATGGGCATCTAGCCACTAATGGATTTTTAAAGAAATAGACAGGGTGAGTTAGAGTGAAAATTTTCAAAAGAAAGTGAGAGAGGTTTGGTAGATTTTGGTTCAACCAAACCAATAATAGGATTTTCTTCTCTTCTACCTTAAATTTTTAGTGAGAATTTTGAAGGCTATGGGTAACTCACATTTGGCATCTAAAACTTAAAATCATATTTTGCTTTTTTTTTCTTATTTAGGTGAAATTTTGAGAGGGAAAACCAAATGATTGATGAAAAATTGAATATTTTAAATTTTTTTGATAATTAGTTGAAAGTTTAATAGGGAATGTGGGTTGTTAATTAGTGAATTTATTTATTTGTTGTATTTTTATGCATGTAGGCATGTATAATCATTCAAAAATAATTAGTAATTTTTTTATATAATTTTGATAATAGTAATGTTATTATTAATTGTAATGTTATATTAAATTGCTAATTATTATATTATTTAGGTTTAATTAGTTAGTTTAACTATTTCACTTGTATATTCGATCTAATGGCAAAGTTTGTTTATCCATGCTCAAAAGGTTAGGTTTTAATCATCTTTCCTCAATAATCATATGTTATAAAAAAATATTTAAAATGTTCATCATTATTTTTCTACTTCAATTAAATTAAATTATGATGTTAACTTCATCTAAGATTTTTTTTTCCATCATATCTATTTATAGTATTTATGTCAATGAACTTCATGGGTATATTAATGAAAAGCATTTTAAATATTCATATTAATTCTAAATTATAACTACAAAAAGTGAATAAAGTATTTTGACTTATAAATAAAAGAATTAAAATGTCATAAATTACTTTAAAAATCTTAAAATAAGAGTTTTTATAATTATAATTATAACTATTAGATTTTATAACAAGTTGTGCAAAATTTTTTAAAAAAATCATAATTACGATGACTACAATGACCATAATGATCTTCATTATATCTACAATCACAATAAATGCAATGCAATCAAAACCAATATTGTTAATATCGTACTAGACAATGTTTCGATTTTCTTTAAAAATGTTGCATATGCCGATACCAATTGTTTTGACATATTATTTCAGATTTTTCAGTTTAGTATAAATATATTTATAAATAAACATGAACTTGTTTACTATAATCCTATTAATAATTTTCAAAATAAATATGTAATATCTTCAAAAATAAATAAATAATTTAAAAGTATAAAAAATAATATCATAAAATTTTCATGATATTTTTAAACACTTAATCTGATCATATGATACTTAAATAAGTATTTTTATATATAAATATTAAAATAAAAACAAAAAAGATGAAAAAAATTAACTTTGGTTTCATGATTGTTACACTTTAGAAATTGAGCACAATTCCTTTCTTGAAAAAGATTGAAATACTTATAAAATTTGGCTTGAAAATAATAAAGTACAAAAGAAAACAAGTTACAATAAAAAATAGAGAAACTAAACTTTCAAGAGTTATTTTGTCAATTAATTTTATTTTTATTAGATTAAAAATAGTCAAACAATAAAAGACAAATTAAAAATTACAAAACATATTTCACATTCACGTACTGGCTGAAACAAGCCAATTCACTTAAATTCATTGAAACCAACTAAAAATACTTGGTATTATCCAGTACCAAATCCAATATGAAAAATTATCTTTAGATGTATCGTATTTTGATATAATTGGAATGTACTAACCAATATGACCGATACCAAAATGAAATTAACAACTGATGCATCTGTGACCATAATTTAAATCTCTAGTTTGGACATGGAGGTTTTTATTAGAATTCATGAGTTTCAAGTCCCAAACACATATTAGCCAAAACAAAAATCCCAAACACAAGAAAATAACCTTTATGGCTTCATAAAAAGACCAAGAGTAGTAAACAGAAGTTCCTTGCGCCCTTAACTCCTTTGTTGATTATGATGTATCTTTCATTGGTTTTCTATGTTGCTAGTTTTTTCCTTATACCATTCCTCATTTTTATTAGCCTTCTTATTTGTTTGGTTTGGTGATAGTAGACTAGTGATCCTCAAACAAAAAGTTATTATTGTAAAGTTTATTACAATAAGCTACTATAATGAAAGGTATGGTTCCATAAAAATCAAGTTACTACTCTTCCTTTTAATGCATTTACTAATAATTTAAACTTTTTAAGCATCGACAAAAGTACAAACTATCCCTTGCTTTGTCTATTTATCAAACTCTTACAAATTAAACATCTTATATGGTTTAATGTAAAGTAGTATATAGTGCATGATAATCACCTCATAAATCATTTTGTTTTCCTGACATAATGCAAGTCAATTTTTCATATATAATAAACATGATGAAAATATTAAAAAAATTTGATTAAATAATTAGACTATAAATTAATAATAGATAGAAAAAGATATAATAAAAAGTTTAAGTCTTATCATTTAAAAAAATAAAAATAAAAATTTTAGCTTAAAAACTAAGTTATGATAAAAAAATCCAAGATCAAATTGACAGTTCCATCTCTTACTCCAATTTTGACTTAACCAATTAGTTACTTTTATGCATAAACATTTAAACATTTGATATGAATTGTTATATAAATTTCCATTGCATAAGAAATTTTATGCTTACTCTCTTTTATTGTTGTATACTACAATTAGATAGTAGTTATACGAATATTAGTAGATTTAGGGTTATCTATTCTAATGTTAATATGAATTTTCAAGATCAATTTATAGATACTAAAAAAGATCTATTTTTATTCTACTTTTTAAAAAATTTCTTTGATTATTCTAAGATTATATACCAAAGAATTTAGGAGAGATTATTTTAGTAGAGTAATTTAGATTACTTTTTATTAATTTTCACAAGTGCATGTACCCATTTATATACAGTACATATCTCAATCTTATAAAGGTTTCTAGCAAAAGTTTGTACATATCTCAATCTTACAAATATTTACTAAAATTTAAAATGCTAGTCTTTTCAAACCCTTGGGTTGTGTGAGAGGAGTTTTTAGAGTCTTGTTAGTATGCAAGAGTTCCCAATCTTAGTTTAGTGGTATAGACTTTGTTTTAGTAGGAAGAGTCCAGTGGAAACTGTAGGGAATGCAACTTGGTAATGGCAAAAGAGTCAGAAAGAAACTGGTAAAATCTAAAACTCACTGAAAAGGAAAGGGATGGCATTGGTGTGGAGGATTTAACAGAAGAATGCAATCCTTTGGAGGCTTGACCACACAGGTGTTCAACAAAGATGCCATGATAAACACATTTTGGATGGTATGGAAGCTGTTAAAGGAAACAACTGTGATGATTTTGGAACCAAACTTACTTATGTTCAAGTTTGGATCAAAGCATGATAAAATGAGAGTTTTTGAGGGGTCACCATGGTCGTTCAAAAAAAATCTATTGGTTTTTAAGGAATATAATGGTGATCTTCGACCAACGGATTATATTTTTGATAAAGTTGATATTTAGATCAAGGTCTATGTGTTGGCACTTAGAATGGTAACCAAAGAAATGGAAAAAGAGATTGGATCAAAGTTGGGAGTCCTTAAGGGAGTGGATACTGACAGTTTGTGTTCAATAGGAGGAATCTATCTTAGAATTTGAGTGGAAATTGACATAACAAAATCAATGAGAAGATGCATCTTCATTGCAAGAATGGATGTGCAAGGAGGCTTGTGGATGCTATTAAAGTATGAATGCTTACCTTTTTTTTGTTATATTTGTTGGAAGTTGGGAAATATAAAAGTGGAGTATCGACTGGAAGGGGAGTCAAGAGGGGAGAATAAAGAGGGGTAGTACGGTAAATGGCTTAAAGCCTCATCAATGAAAAGAGAAAGTATGGTTAACATGACCAGGCACCAATAAAAAGTTCAACACCAAAATGTTGAAGAAGTTGGTAGGGATGGAATGGCCAATAACAGCCAGTAGGGTAAGGCTATGGAAAATAGTACATTGAGTGTGTCATTTCTGATGATGGGAAAACAGGTGGCAAACATAGTAGAGGAGGTGAAATCGACAAACAAGGTGGCAACAATAGGAAAGAGGGAAATTTTTGGGATTGGAAAAGCATAAAGGAAGGGATTCAAGGAAAAAAAATGAGAATCATAGGCTCAAGGAAAATTGGAAATGGATGATTTACTGGGGTCAATAGATTACCATAGGGGAAAGTTTCCTCCGAATGAGATAATGCAATCCATAGGACATGACATAAATGAAGCAAGCTTGCATAGGAAAGAGATGGGGCCTAAAAAATTGGGGAATGAGGTGATAGACTTAGGTGACATGATAGATGACTTGGAAACCATGTGTAAGAATGAATTGACAAAGAAAAAAATTGAAAAGAATACCTAGAAAAGAAAAACATGAGCATAGGCTATTGGAACCGCAGATGGAGATAGTACCATATCAGGAATAAAAAAAGTTTCATGACACAGGGAGAAATCCTATGAAAATTGATCAAATAAAAAGAAAAATAAAGACGAGGAATGTGAAGGAATAGAAGGACTTTATTCAACAATAGTGATTGGAACACAGTCCCATTGAGAAAAATGAGGTGTATAACATGGAACTATCATGGGCTTAAGAACCCACATGCAGTTCGAGCTCTTTGTGAACTAGTGAAAAACCAATATTGCTATATAGTGTTTTTGATGGAAACAAAACTACATGTAAGAAAACTAGACAGAATAAAAAATAGATGCCAAATGCATGGATGCTTTTGGGGTGGATTCAGTTGGGAACAGTAGAGGCTTGGTAATTTTCTAGAATGGTGTTATTGATCTCAAGATTCTTAGTTACTTAAGAAACCATATTGATACAAAAGTGAAAGAAGAAATAGGAGAGACCCCGTGGCAATTGACAAGATTTTATGGTGAACCAGATGTTAGGCTTCGACATGAATCATGGATGATGTTACAAAGATTAGCTAGGCATGATGATAGGCCATGGCTTTGCAAAGGAGATTTTAATGAACTACTATGGAACCAAGAGAAGTCAAGTAGAAATATGTGCAATAATAATCAGATGGCAGGATTTAGAGAGGCATCAAAAGCTTGTGGGTTGGATGATCTAAGATATATTAGCCAATGGTACACATGGGAAAGGGAGAAGACATAGGAAAATAATATTCGAGAAAGACTGGATTATGGGTTAGGAAACAAGATGTGGTATGACCAATTCCCATATCATGAAATATATAGCATTTGCAAGCCTCGATCTTTGATTATATCCCTGGCAAGCACAAAGAAGAAAAGAAGGCCAGGGATTAAAAAAGTAAATAAGAGAAGGACGAGGTTTGAAGCTATGTAAATGAAAAAAGAAGCTTGTGAGAAAAGGGTGATAACAGCATGGGACAATAGAAGCTCACTCCATCTAACCGAAAAATCAACAAGGGTTGGTGAGGTTGTCAGACAATGGAATGGGTCCACCTATTGTCATAACGTATTGGTCTAAAGACTCGATCACTAGATGTAAAATATTTAAAAATCATGAAAAATATGGGGTGTCACCACCAATCTTTAGGTGTGATTGGCCACCCAAAAATTTTAACTTTTTAATAAAAGCAATGAGTTTATTAAATAGACAATTTTGGTCTATGAAAACAAAATCAAGTTCGGGAGTCAGTCACGTGTGGAGAAAGATTAGCACCCCCACAGCTCCCACAGAATTGGTACCAATTAATCATGTACTATTTATAATATTGGACAAAAATGGTTTTATGTGAAATTTAATCACAATTCCCTTTATTTTGTGAGAAATAAAATTAGTTAAAAAAAACCCTTTATTTAGGAATATTAAGAAAATCTTCAAATTAAAGAAATACTTTCAAAGTCTCTGACATAAAGGCATAATTCGAAGATAGCCTTTCCATTTAAGATTTATCATAACATTTCTTTTAAAAATAATAAAATAACATTCTTTGTAAATGATAATTAATAATAGCTCTCCAACAACTAAACAAAGTACTAATCAATTATATTTCATAGAATGCTATTTTAATTTTACTTATTCAAAACTAAAAATTTTAAGAAAACTTTTGATGTAAACAAATATAATTTAATTAATATTAAACATCCATAACTATAGGAAATATATATATGCATTACAAATCAAGATATTAATTTAAAAATGAAGATATTAATTTAAAAATGAAACATATGCAAAATGATGATTAAGTGTGAATTTAATAATCGGGTTTTCAAATACAAAGAAATCACTTGGACTCTCTAACATTTAGACAGAGTTTGGGTGCAAATTTTAATATTTAGAAATCCTGTCCAATTATTTTTTATTATTTTACACTTGTTAATTTAACAAATTTATTTTGAGTTGCAAAAATGTATAAAAATTCTAAATGAAATAAAATTTCCTAAATACTCCAACATCTAAACGGCATGTGAGAACAGATTATTTCATAAAAGGTTTTCACACAAATCCTTAGAAATTTAAAATGGATTTGGGGTTTTATGAAATTATGTATGTGAAAAGAACAAATTACATAAATGCCATTACTGAATGCATGATAAAAGCATTAAAAAAAAGCTAACTAATTACAAGCCTATGCATTTACAAAACTAAATTACAAACAATTTTCGTATGAAAACTTAAGAGAAAAAATGGATCAAACATAACAAACTTTTAAAATTGGTTTGAATCTTCCACCATTTTGTTCTTTAGAACTCTAACCAAACTAACATAAAAATCAACTAAACAACTCATTCAACTATCATTTTTGCATTGAAAAATTAATCCAACACATTGAATATTTAATAAACATGACAAACATAAAATTCAAATACATAAGATCAAGCAACATTTGGCTACAAATGGTTGAGCAAGTTTCGATCAAGCAAGGAAACTACCTTGGCCAAATACTCTAAGGCATTTCCATAAGCAATCAACATTTCACTTCACTCAAATATCCATTGAACATCACAATTTCCATCATATGAAGGCATTTACAATTTATGAGGAGTTTCAACAAGCATATGATGAACTAAGAAAAGAAGAAAATGTGGAGTCAACATTTAAAGCCAAACAACATCCTCATACTCCATTCTAGCTAAAATTTATGTAAATAACAAATAAACTTGCCATTTAATCATCACCAATAACCTTTAAAAGCAAGGAAAACATTAATGGAGGACCAAAGTAGGTTCGACCAAAATGGTGGATTAGAAATTCTTTATTACTTAGTTTTCTTTTTTCAATCCAAACTATTAACTAATTGGATGTAAATTGATCCAAGCTTAGTAAAAAAAATCAAAGAAGAATTACCACTTTCTTAAAAAAAAAGAAAAAGAAAATTAAAAAAAAGTAGATGATATGGAAGATGTGATGAATGGTATGAAATGGAAAGAAAAAAAAAAGAAAAAAAAGAGGAAAGAAAATCCAAGCTTTTCACAACTTTCTTCCTTTTTTTTTCTTTTTTCCCAGTTGCCTTCCCTTCTCCCAAAATTGTAGAAACCCTCCTCTTATAAAGAAGAAGACCTTTAAAAAATATCTTTTTTTCTTGGTGAATATAGGCCCTTGGATCAAATCTCATCCAAAGGCCAAAGTTTCCTTTTTTTTTTTCAAGAAGCAACCTTTAGCCATTGGATCAAGATTCAATAGGAGATCTAATGGTCCACATTATTCGCTACAAGGGTTGGATTTTTATAGCCTCTAAATCACATGAAAAGATCATTTTACCCATAGTATAAAGTTTTCGATAGTTAGGCCATTTTCTTAGAAATCAAGATTCTCATGCTCATTTTTTGGATTTTAAAGCATCAAAAATCATGGAATATTATAATATTAAGATTTTAAAATTTTCATGAAAATCCAAGCTCAAGAAGATCAAATTACGAAGTACCTTAAGGGTATTTTGATCATTTCTCACTTTTCAAGGTACTGTTTGATTTCAAATGCACCCAAAATCATGAAATATTATAAAATTGAGATCTAAAATGTTTCACAAAAATTTGAGCTCAGAAAAGCCAAATTATGAAATTACCCTTATAAGGGTATTTTGGTAATTTCATATTTTTTGAGGTGCTGCTATGATTTCAAATGCACTAAAAATCATGAAATATTATAAAATTGAGATCTGCAATGTTTCACAAAAATTCAAGCTCGAAAAGGCCAAATTACAAAAATACCTCCTAAAGGGCATTTTAGTAATTTTATACTCACCAAGTGCAAAAACAATTTTTAGTGTTTTAAAAATCTCCAAATTTAATCTTAAACCATATTGATTCCAATTAGATTGTGAATTTTGAGAATTAACTTGGGCTTTATCCATTTTAACGAAGTTTTGTATAATTTTGACTTTGTTTGATTGGATTTGACCCGAGTTGACTTTGTGTCCCTAAGTGGGCTAATTTATGGGCACTTTATGGGTTGCAAATGGTCCTTCTAAATGGCCTCGGCCCATGTTCATATATAAGCCCCAAGTCAATCATGTTAAAAAAGTTTTGGATAAAATTTAGGGTTTACAAGTGCCCCTTTTTGCATATTTTTGAAAATCAAGAATAATGCAATGGCATAGATGACAATTTTGTCCGGATGATATTTTGAGTAAGAGAGAACCCTTGTTCCCTTCCTTCCCTTTTTTGTTTTGGTTTATTTTTTTTTCATTTTTTTTATTTTTTTTATTTTCTTGGTTTTTTGTTTTTGTTTTTGTTTTTGCTTTTGTTTTTGTTTTTATTTTTTATTTTTTGTTTTGTGAAAAAATTGAAAAGTTCATAAACTACAAAGAATAATTAGGATTGCTACACAAGTTAGCGAATAAGTTAACGAATACGAATGCTCGAGACTAGGCCATGAACCAAAGATAAAAGATTACTGGGATTAAACTACAAGTTAGGGAATAAAAATGACCGAGATTGAATTGAAAGTCAAGAAATAAATATGATCAGGATTAAGCCATTAGTCGAGAAATGAAAATGACTGGAATTGAATTGTGAGTCAAAAATTAGAGATGATCGGGATTGAACCATGAGTCAAGAAATGAATATGATTGGGATTGAGCCGCAAGTCGGAGAATAAGGATGATTGGGATTGAACCAAAGCCAAGAAATAAATATGATTAGAACTGAGCCGCAAGTTGAAAAATGAAAATGACTAGGATTGAACTATAAGTTGAGAAATAGATATAATCTAGATTGAGCTTCAAGTCAAAGAATAAAGATGATTGAGATTGAACCATGAGTCGAGAAATAAATATGTCTAGGATTGAGTTGCAAGTCGAGAAACAAAAATGATTGGGATTGAACCACGAGTCAAGAAATAAATATAACTGGAACTAAGCCTCAAGTCAGAGAATAAAGATGACTAGGATTGAACCACGAGTCAAAAAAAAAAGAATGATAGGAATAACACTAAAAGTTGAAAAATAAGAAAACAACTGAGACAACACTATAAGTTGAATAAAATAACCGCTAATCTGGGTTTACATGCTAGCTACTCTTGGACTTATGTGCCAGTTTAACTGGGCTTAAAATTTCATTGGGGGCCAGATAAACTAAGCTTAAAATTTTCATTAAGGGCCATATCAACTGGGCTTAAAATTTCATCGAAGGCTAAATAAACTAGGTTTAAAATTAGGTGATAGCTAAACTAGGCTTAAACTTTCACTTGTGCTAGCTAAATTGGGCTTAAAATCTTTTTTTGGTGCCAGATAAATTGGGCTTAAAATTTCATTTGGTGCCAACTAAGCTGGGCTTTAAAATCATCATCAGGTGTCAAGTAAACTAGGCTTAAAATCTTTCTTTAGTACCAAATAAACTGGGCTTAAAATCTCTCTTAGCTGTCAAGTAAACTACGCTTAAAATTTCCATTAGGTGCTAAGTAAACTGGGCTTAAACTTTCATTGATGCCAGGTAAACTATGCTTAAAATATTTCTTTAATGCCAAATAAATTGGGCTTAAAATTTTATTGGGTGCTAGCTAAGTTGGGCTTAAAATCTTTCTTTAGGTGCCAGGTAAACTGGGCTTAACATTTTTCTTTGGTGCCAGATTAACTGGGATTAAAATTTCGTTAAGTGCCAAATAAGTTGGGCTTAAACTTTCACTAGTGCTAGGTAAAATTAGGCTTAATTTTTTGTCAAGTGCTAGGTAAACTAGGCTTAAAATTTCATTGGGTGCCAACTAAGCTAGGCTTAAAATCTTTTTTTGGGTGCCAAGTAAACTAGGAATAACATATTTCGTTGTTGCCAGATAAACTAGGCTTAAACTTTCACTGGTGTTAGGTAAACTAGGTTTAAAATTTTCATCAGGTGCCATGTAAATTGGGCTTAAACTTTCATTAGGTGCCAAGTAAACTAGGCTTAAACTTTCACTAGGTGCCTACTAAGTTAGGCTTAAACTTTTCATCAAGTGCTAGGTAAACTGGGCTTAAAATTTTCATTAGGTGCTAACTAAGCTAGGCTTAGAACTTCATTAGTGCCAGATAAAATAGGGCTTAAAATCTTTCTTTAGATGCTAAGTAAACTAGACTTAAACTATCATTGATGTCAAATAAATTAGGCTTAACATCTTTCTTTAGTGCCAAATAAACTGGGCTTAAAATTTCATTAGATGCCAACTACGCTGGGTTTAAACTTTGACTGGTGCCAGGTAAAACTAAGCTTAAAATTTTTATCAAGTGCTACGTAAACTATGCTTAAAATCTTCATTAGGTGCCAGGTCAATTGGGCTTAAACTTTCATTGGTGCTAGCTAAGCCGAGTTTAAACTTTCATTGGTGCTAGATAAACTGGGCTTAAAATTTCACTGGGTGCCAACTAAGTTAGGCTTAAACTTTCACTAGTGCTAGGTAAAACTAAGCTTAAAATTCTCATTAGGTGCCAAGTAAACTGGGCTTAAACTTTCATTAATGCCAAGTAAACTGGGCTTAAAATTTCATTGGGTGCTAACTAAGCTGGGCTTAAATTTCATTAGCACTAGATAAAACTGGGCTTAACTTTTTGTGTTGACTTAAATTTGTTTGAGGAACTGAAAATTCTTATTAGAAATGAAAGAATTAAACAATCTCTCTCTCAATGGATTAGATGATTATGCACCCAGAGATACCTATTGATTTAAAAATACTTTACCATTTAAAGGAGATAAAAGGGGTGTATATTTTTTAGCTAATCCAAGCTTATATGCCAACTAATCTGGGCTTATGTGCCTACTAAACTGAGCTCATTTGCTAGCTAATTTGGGCTTAAATCTCATTGATGCCAGATAATCTGAGCTTAAGACTTTACTGGTGCTAGATAATATAGGCTTACATGTCAGCTATACTGGGCTAAAATCTTATTGATGTTAGATAATATGGGCTTAAAACTTCATTGGTGCCAAATAATCTAGGCTTAAGACTTTATTGGTGCTAGATAATCTGAGCTTAAGACTTATGTACCAGTTAAACTGGGCTTGAATTTTTTAGAACTTGGCAATCCCTATTAGAAATGAAAAAGGTGAGAATATTTTTTTTTAGTAAATGGATTGAATAGTTCTATAGATGGAGATTCTTATTTATTCAAAAAGGTTTCAACACTTGAAGAAAATAAAATAGGCATATAATTTTCTATGCCAGCTCTTAGATGAAACATAAGCTTTTCTAAAAACATGAATTCCTTGAAAACCAAACATATTCAACATTTTTCTTAGTCTCTAAATGCTACAATTTGATATATGTCAAGGTTAGTTGTAAGGATTTGAGATTTTGAAAGGTTATTTGGAAATGGACAAAGGTTGAGATTTTTCAAAATCAACTTATCTCAAACTTCTGTGACTTTGATATTTTAGATCTTTCAATAAGGTTTGGCTTATCTTTGTTCAACATATACCACATTTAGCATTAGGGGTGGCCTTTGAGGGTTGCTCTAAACTACCATTTTTAGGGTTTTCACCCTAGAGCCACTTTTATTTCTATTTTTTTACTTTTTTTAAAATTCTTTTATTAACACACCATGCATTTAACAAATTCAAAACTAATCCAAAAAAGGAAAAGAATTTTTTTCAAAAAGGGTTAATGGTCCAAATAAGAAATTATGTAATAAACAGGGACTTGAAAGATTCATGGTCACTTTTTCAAGAAAAACTCTTCAATTTTAAGCCTTCATGCTTGATCTAATATGGACTTTACAAAGGTTATAACATAGGTTAAGATTTAAGGTTGTCAAAGAAAATAATAGAAAGGCTTAAAACAAGTATTTAAGGGTATGTAAACCAAGGATCATTTTTCTGTTTGAAGGATACACTCTGAGGTTTATTCCTTTTTGCTTTCCATCCATTCATTTCTTTTCTTTTTCCTTCTTATATTCTTCATTTCCTTTCATTCTTTTCTTTTCTTTTCTTTTGCATTCTTTCACTGAGTGGATTTAAAACTTATTGTGAACTTTTATATTGAGCCTTTGCCACAACATATACGATTCCATTTAGACATATCCATTCTTAACCATTAAATGTGTTCCTTTTTACCCTCTAGTGTGAAAGGTGATCTTTAGTTAGGGTTTATTTTGAAAGAATTCAATCAGGCTTAAAGGAATAAGAAGAGATAAATTTCTACATTTGTGAAAGAATAATGAAAGATGGCAATTTGTCATTTTAAGTATAAACACTTAAATTAAAGAGCAGTTCCTTTTAGGAAAATGATCTCGAAGAAAGGTTTTCATTTCAACAGTATTTTTTTTATTTTGGCATTTTCTATTTTGGGCTTTTTCTTTGTCTCTTTTTTGAAACTTTGGATTTGTCATGACTTTATTGGAATTTGTTCAAATTTCCCAAGTGCATGATGTCATAACCATTTTTTTTTTCATTTCTCTCTTTTTCTCTTTTTTTTTTTTTGACATGCCTTCCATAACTCATACCTAAATTTATTTTACTAGTAATGTATTTCATGGAAGATGCCCATTTTAACAAACCACCCTTAATGAAAGTTGTTACAAGAAAAGGGTCATGTGAATGAATAAGGAAAGAATCATGTGAAAAAAACCAATTTAAGGTATCGAATGATCTAAGTTGCTTCACAAAAAGAGAACAAAATGATTGATCATAACTCATGTTATCTTAAGGACAATTAGGTATTTTTTTCTGATCACCATGGCCCTAAGACACATAGGTCAAGCCAATTTTGGGATAAAGAGCTAAAATGTTGGTAAATCTGATGTCATTTTATAGGACTTGGGTTGCTTTGATTTTGAAAAATTTTGGAACTATAATGAAACATTGATACATCAAATTATGGCATCTAAATTCTTAAGAAAAATGTCATATTTGCCTGATTTTCTAGGAATCCAAATTTCTTTCTTCCTTTTTTAATTAGATGTTACATTGTTCATTGCTTTGGAAAAGAATATCGCATTTTG
Organism: Durio zibethinus; assembly: GCF_047325235.1. NCBI lineage: Eukaryota > Viridiplantae > Streptophyta > Magnoliopsida > Malvales > Malvaceae > Durio > Durio zibethinus. Next base: position 13,072,420 of record NC_143162.1, read on the forward strand.
GTATCATAATGTTATCAAGTGAAAACAAGGTTTACGCATTCAACGCTTTTGAGAAGTCATGGTTGTTGAATGGAATCATTTAAAAGGTTTAAGAAAGAGAGTTTAGGTATTTGACAAATCTCAAATAGTGATCGCCAACTTATATGAGACTTAAAATATTCTTTCTTTTCAATTTTTCATCAATTTTTTATTTTTTTGTCTTTTGTTGTTTTTCACTTTTTTTAGAGCATTTTTTTTATAACCTTCGGAACTATGTAGGACTTTATTCAAATCTAACATTTTTCTCTCTTTTTACCAATTACAAATCTAAAATTTAACAAAAATTGAAAATATCAAATGACTATATAAATCCATGGAACACTTTTGATGCACAAGATCTATCATGGAATGTAGACACTCAAACATGACCCAAAAATTCATATTCCCAATAATATTCTTGAGATGACACTCTAACTTACAAACAAAGGTTTCCCATTTGACGATTCACTTTTAGCATCATTGACCCATAACTCTCCCATTATCACTAATCAATTCTTTAAATTTTATGGGGTCTGCATCAACCAAAGCTTGAACTGTATCCTTGAAGGCAGTACAGTCTTTTATGGAATGTCCTTTTGACCCCATCATGAAACTTACACTTAACATTTGGATTATAGCACTTTAAGTATGGAGGTTTTCTAGGTCTTGTAGGAACAACAGAGATCATATGACTCTTGACCAATAAGGTGAAAAGCTCAACATAAGACATTGGAAGTGAATGATACATCTTAACCTTCTTTCTCTTATGGCTTCATAAATGGCTTGGATTGATCCTTTGTTTTGTAAAGGTTTGTGGTGAAGGAACTGAAGCACACAAATGAAGTGGTTAAGGAAAATTTTTAGCCTAAAATGTTAGTTGGGAACAATATAGTGACCATTGAAAATGAGCATTTACATGGTCTTTTTGTATCACATGAAGGCTTCCTTGGCTTTACCTTTCAATAATTGTTTCTTGTGCTTGTTCAGCAAAAATATCTCCATTCCTTTCATCATTAGCATCTATAATTCTTCCTCTTTTTATCCCATTCTCAATTCTACCTACAATAAACAACAAATTTGCAAACTCTGATGAAGTATTGCTAATTAACTTATCATAATAGGGAAAAGGAAGGGTATCCATAAACAAGGAATTTTGTTCCTTATTGGTAAGAGGTGGCCATACTTATGATGCCACCTCATTCCATCTAACAACATATTATTTGTAGCTCTTATTAAGGCTCTTTCTTATATTTTGAAGGGTTAATCAATTTGGCACCAACTCCAACATATGCTGATATTATTTTAAGAATGCTTATGATAAATCCCTCTAACTACGAATTTGATTACTTTCCAAACTATAATACCAATTGGCTACTACCTCAGTCAAACTTTCTTGAAAAACATGATTAAGTAGCTTTTCGTCACAAGCATACCTAACAATTTTGTAACAATATTGAGCCAAATGTGTCCTAGGACATCTAGTTCCATTATACTTTTCAAATGTAAAAAATATTTGAACTTGGGTAGAATAACCACATTTAAAACTAGTTGATATTCCTTTGCATCAAAAGATTCATCCTCATCTTCCATAGTTTGAACTATTTCTTCCAAAAAATCATACCTTCTTTGTTTATTTAGATTCCTTAACTCCTCCTTTATGGGTTTTAAGCTAGATCCTTTAGGTTGATCATTTCCTTGAGCACAAAGTCCCTTGATAATCTTCTCCATCTCTCCTTTCAAATCAAATATTCTTTTTTTCTCCAAAAAAAAATCATAAGGATTATTTTTGAAGAAATTCCCTCATTTAAAGCACATATGAATTGCATTATATAGATACATAAATGGACAAATAGATAAATGAATGAATGCACAAATGACAAAGCTCTTTAATGAAAAGTATGAAAATTGGCAAAGGAGCAAGAATGAAAGACAAACCATAATTCACATATCTATGTTCAATAGACAACGTCGTGTCAACATAAAACCATTTTTCAAATAGAATAAATTCATAAACCTATCACTTGAAGACCCCCTTTAAAAAAAAATTCCATCCATGTTCATCATCTTGCCATCCCTTTCTTATTATTCGTAGATCTTTTAATCTCTTATTATAATTGGATCAAACCATTTCACAACTATGAGTGACTACACCTTGTGCTTGAAACCCTCACAATTTTCAATGGAATGCCTTGTATTCCCACCATGGTATATGCATCTTGCATTTGGGTTAAAATATTTTAGGTACAAAGGCTTTAAAGGCTCTGAAGGCACAAGGACAATAAAGTGTCTCTCAAACGAATAGGAAAAAAGTTTTTCATACGAATTTGGGAGAGAATCTAACTATTTCTTTTTCTTGGGTAATTTTTAGGTAACAGGTTGACTAAGAGTCCTAGGATTTGATGGTAATGCAAAGGTTCAAACTTAAACAATTGGTTGAACAGGTGGTTAGGGAATGAAAGGCCAAAGATTTTGGTTCAGATATAGACTTCTTAGAGATTGTATGAAGTTATGGGGCTTGATTGTAGATGCTTGGAAAAGAGGTTGAAAATAGTCATAAAAAGGATTTGAATGTGAATTTGAGATTGAAACAATTAGTGAAGGATGCACGGAACCTAGTAACCCCATCTTAGAAATCAAATTTTGGAGCTCAAATATTTGAATGGTCATATCACTTATCCCTTTCATGATCTTGTCCAGACCTTCATTATTGCTTAAACCATTTAATGATTCTCCATGCTCTAAAAGTGTACTAGACCTAGCAGGAACTAGTTGATCATGACTCCATGAATTCATAAGATTCACTTAGGCTAAAATTGATAAGGACTCTAGAGAAGTCATCAAAATAACTTTCTTGAGTCTATTCACGGTCTTTGTAAGCTCAACGAGCTATTTTGTCACCTTTTGAATGTCATGACCAAACTCCTCTTGATTATGTTCTAACAAACTAATTTGGGCCTCCAATTGATCTTTCATATTTTCGGCTTCTTATACCCACTAACAAAAATATTATCTCAAAGGTTTAATACCAACAATGCTTATGCTATTATTCTTGCTGAATGAATGACATAATTCCTAATTTGCATGGAACATGTCTATGAATGCTGGAATATGATAATGATGCAAAGATATATACAAAAATGGAATAACCCAAAAAATATACAAACCAACTAAATGATGAATGAAATGACTAAATTTCAAAAAGAAAACAAACTTCTTACATATCCTAGTTTTTTTTTTGCTCCTTTTTGCCTTTTTTTCCATCTCTTTTTTGTATTCTAACTATATTTGCACTATTATTACCCTTAAACACAACTGTATCAAAATGCATCATATATTCTAATTTGTGTAATTTTTATGAAAGAAAAAATGGCATGGCTTTAGACTTCTAAATAATTTTTACAAAAGGTCAACACCACTAATGGCTTTATGAGAACTCTTTTTTTCTTCATTTTTCTCTTTTTCTTTTTCTTTTTTTTTGTCTTGTCAATGATTGACCTAAAATAAATACTTCTTCTTAAAATATAATGCATGTATAATGTAAGCAACAAAATCAAATAATATATAAAAAAAAATAAAATGACTCGATAATTCAAAACAAACAAGTAATAGAAACAATATAGCAACCATACAACAAAATAATATTATGTATATAGTGTCCTAACTTTTAAGAATTTTCTAAAAGGTGGAATGGCTCTACCCTAAGCAGGCTTCTTATGGCTCTCAATATGCCAATTTGGAATTTATTTATCCAAGGTTCCCAAACTATTCCTTAGATCATTGTTCATTATAGACTAGTAAGGCTCCCTGATACTCACCCATTGCATGCTACTAACAGAAAAGGTTTAATTTGAGTGAAAGTGTTTCACAAGCAAATGCAAAGGTTATCACCTCACAAAAGCGTAGCTCCTTCACTTCCTCCTAAAAAGGACAGAGCTTGGGTTTAGAGCTCATGCATGTAAGTGCATATACAAAAGTGTGCAAAGTGACATATTAATCAAAATACCATAAATAAATCATAAGCAAAAAATCAAAATAAAATAATAACTAACATACAATTTATTTTATTTATTAACTTGTATATATATATATATTTTAAAAAAATTAAAGTAAAAGGAATTAAATTAAATATCAAATACAACCAATTAAATCCAAAAATTATTAATAGTGTATAATTAAAAATTTTGGCCTGACTTTCAAAAGTCCTTAGTGAGTCACCGACTGTCATAATGTATTACTCCAAAGACTTGATCACTATATGTAAAATATTTAAAAATCGAGAAAAAACATGGGGAGTCACGACCAATCTTTTTTAAGGGTGTGATTGACTAACCAAAAATTTTATCTTTTTAATAAAAACAATGAGTTTATTGAAAAGATAATTTAGTCTACAAAAACAAAATTAGGTTCAGAAATCAATTATGTATTGGGAAGGATTAGCACCCCCACAACACCCATAGAATTGGTACCAATTAACCGTGCGCTATTTATAATGTTGGACAAAATGGATTTCTTATGAAATTTAATTACAATTCCCTTCATTTTGTGAGAAATAAAATTAGTTTTTAAAAAAATCTTTTATTTAGGAATATTAAGAAAATCTTCAAATTAAAAAATACCTTCAAAGTTTTCGACATAAAGGCAGAATTTAAAGATAGTCTTTTCACTTAAGATTTATCATAACATTCATTCTAAAAATAATAAAATAACATTATTTATAAATGATAATTATTGATGACTCTCTATCATCTAAGTAGAGTACCGATCAATTATATTTCACAGAATGCTATTTTAATTTTATTTATTCAAAACTAAAAATTTTAAGAAAATTTTTTATATAAAAAAAAATATAATATAATTAATATTAAACATCCATAACTAGAGCCAACATATATATATATATATGCATTACAAATGAAGACATTAATTTAAAAATGAAACATATGCAAAATGATGATCAAGTGTGAATTTAAGAATCGGGTTTTCAAATATAAAAAAAACCACCTGATACGTAGAGTTTGGGTGCGAATTTTTATATTTAAAAATCTTGTCTGATTATTTTTTATTACTTTACACTTGTTAATTTAATAAATTTATTTTGAGTTATGGAAATGTATGAAAATTCTTAATGAAATAAAATTTTCTAAATACACAAACATATAGGTAGCATTTGAGAACAAATTATTTCACAAAAGGTTTTCATGCAAATCTTTAAAAATTTAAATTGGATTTGGGGTTTTATGAAATTTTGCACACGACAAAAACAAATTACATAAATGTTGTTACTGAATGCATGATAAAAGCATGACAAAAAAAAACTAATTACAAGCCTATGCATCTACAAAACTAAATTACAAATATGTTTCATATGAAAATTTAAGAGAAAAAATGGATCAAACATAGCAAACTTTTGAAATTGGTTTGAATGTTCCACCATTTTGTTCTTTAAAACTCTAACCAAACAAACATAAAAATCAACTAAACAACTCATTCAACTATCATTTTTCCATTGAAAAATTAAACCAACACATTGAAAATTTAATAAACATGACAAAGAAAAAAATTAAATACATAAGATCAAGCAAAATTTGGCCATAATTGGATGAGCAAGTTTTGGTCAAGCAAGGAAACTACCTTGGCCTAATACTCTATGGCATTTTCCTATGCAATCAACATTTCATTTCACTCAAATATCCATTAAACATCACAATTTCCATCATATGAAGGCATCTACAATATATGAGGAGTTTCAATAAGCATATGATGAACTAAGAGGAGAAGAAAACGTGGAGTCAACATTTAAAGCCAAACAACATCCTCATATCACATTCTAGCTAAAATTTATATAAACAACAAATAAACTTGCCATTTAATCATCATAAATAAGCAAATACATAAGATCAAGCAACATTTGGCCATAAATGGATTAGCAAGTTTTGATCAAATACTTTATGACATTTCCCTAGGCAATTAACATTTCATTTCACTCAAATATCCATTGAACATCACAATTTCCATCATATGAAGGCATCTACAATATATGAGGAGTTTCAACAAGTATATGACGAACTAAGAAGAGGGGAAAATGTGGAGTTAACATTTAAAGCCAAACAACATCCTTATATCACATTCAAGCTAAAATTTATGTAAAAAACAAATAAACTTGCCATTAATCATCACAAACAACCTTTAAAAGCAAGGAAAACATCAATGGAGGACCAAAAGAGGTTCGACCAAAATGGTGGATTGGAAATTCTTTGTTGCTTGGTTTTCTTGTTTCAATCCAAACTATTAACTAATTGCATGTAAGTTGATCCAAGCTTAATAAAAAAAAATTACCATTTTCTTAAAAAAAAAGAAACAAAAATAAAAAAAAGTAAATGATATGGAGGATGTGATGAATGTTATGAAATGAAAAGCAAAAGAAAAAAAAAAGAAAATAATTCTACATACTCCAAGCTTTTCATAACTTTTTTTTTCCCAACTGGCTTCCGTTCTCCCAAAATTGTAGAAAACCCTCCTCTTGCAAAGAAAAAGACCTTTCAAAAATATCTCTTTTTTTTTTTTTGAGTATAGGCCCTTGGATCAAATCTCATCTAAAGGCCTACATTTGTTCCTTTTATTTTTTTCATAGAGCAACCTTTAGCCATTGGATCAAGATTCTATAGGAGATCTAATGGCTCACATTATTCACTACAAAGTTTGGATTTTTATAGCCTCTAAATCACATGAAAATACCAATTTACCTATAGTATAAAGTTTTTGGTATTTAGGCAATTTTCTTAGACATCAATGTTTCCATGCTTATTTTTCAGATTTTAAAGCACCAAAAATCATGAAATGTTATAAAATTGAGATATGAAAAGTTTCATGAAAATCTGAGCTCGAGAAGGCCAAATTATGAAAATATCCATAATGGGTATTTTGGTAATTTCACACCTTCCAAGCTACTGTTGTGATTTCAAATGCACAAAAAAACATGTAGTATTATTAAATTGAGATCTAAAATGTTTCATGAAAATCTGAGCTCATGAAGGCCAAATTACAAAAATACCTTTATAAGGATATTTTGGTAATTTCACACTTTCAGAGGTATTCTGTGATTTCAAATGCACCAAAAAACATGAAATATTATTAAATTGAGATCTAAAATGTTTCATAAAAATCTGAGCTCATGAAGGCCAAATTATAAAAATACCTTTATAAGGATATTTTGGTAATTTCACACTTTCAGAGGTATTCCGTGATTTCAAATGCACAAAAAATTGTGAAATATTATAAAATTGAGATTTGAAAAGTTTCATAAGAATCTAAGCTCAAAAAGGCCAAATTATGAAAATACCCTTATAAAGGTATTTTAGTATTCACACTTTTTGGGGTACTATTGTGATTTCAAATACACAAAAAATCTTGAAATATTATAAAATTGAGATCTAAAAAGTTTCACAAAACTTCGAGCTCAAGAGGCCAAATTAAAAATATACACCCTAAAGGGCATTTTAGTAATTTTTTACTTCCCCAAGTGCAATAAAAATTTTTAATGTTTTAAAAATCTTCAAATTTAATCTTAAACCACATTAATTCCAATTAGATTGTGAAATTTGAGAATTAACCTGCGTTTTATCCATTGTGACCAAGTTTTGTGCAATTTTTACTTTGTTTGAACGAATTTGACCCGAGTTGACTTTGGATCCCTAAATGGGCTAATTTATGGGCTTTTAATGGGTTGTAAATGGTCCTCCTAAATGGTCTCCACCCATTTTCACAAATAAAGCTCAGGTCAATCATAATAAAAAAGTTCTGAACAAAATTCGATATCTACACCTATGGAGATGTAGAAAGGAGGATTGCACATCTAAAATAGGAGCTAAAGCAACTAAGTATAGACCCCCCAGCTATAGTAAATCTGGATTGGGCAAATAATGCAAGGGAAGAGCTTAATAGTTGGCTTGAAAATGAAGAAGCCTATTGAAGACGAAGGTCGAGGATACAATGGCTTAAAGAAAGGGATATGAATACAAGTTTCTTCATGCCAGTGCTTCAACCAGGAAAAAGACAAATTTGATTATGAGGTTAATGGATGAAAATGATAATTGGTGTGATGGAAAAGATCACATTGTATGGATAGCTACTGGATATTTCAAGGGGTTCTTCAAGTCTAATAATGCATCAAATTTTGATGACGTACTGAGAACTGTGGAACCTTGCGTCACTAATGAGATGACTAATCTTCTTATTGCAAAATTCAATGAAGAGGAAATCATAGAGTGGTCAAACGAATGACTCTAAACAAATTACCTATTCTTAAAGGCATGCTTGTTTTATTTTTCCATAAATATTACCATATTGTATATTGTCGGAAGAAATGTAACCAATTTTTATTTGTCTTGCCTTATAGGAGAAAGGAAATTATTCAAGATCAATAGAACTAATATTGTTTTAACCCCTAAGATTAAGGATCCTAAATACATAACCCAATTTAGGCCTATTAGTTTATGTAATGTGATTTATAAAATCATCTCAAAAATTTTAGTCAATAGGCTTAAGATTATTCTCTCATATTGTATTAGTGAAAGACAAAGTGGTTTGTTCCTAGTAGATTAATTTCTAATAACATTTTGGTTGCTTATGAACTTATGCACCATTTTAAAAACAAGAAACATGGGAGAAAGGGTTTCTTTGCTTTAAAACTTGACATTGGCAAGGCTTATGATCAGGTGGAATGGAGTTTTTTAGAGGCAATAATGGACAAGATAAGGTTTCATTATCGGTGAATCTTTAGTGTAATGAATTACATAAGATCTGTTTCATATTCAATTATGGTCAATGGAGCGCTCACTAATGAAATATTTCCTGAGAGGCATTTCCGTCAAGGACATTCACTATCATCATATTTATTTCTTTTGTGTACTGAAAGTCTCTTTGCTTTATTGGAGAAATGCCAAGATTAGAGGTTGGTATATGGAGTATGGGCGAGCCAAAATGGACTTGAAGTTGATCACTTATTCTTTGCAAATGATAGCCTCCTATTTATAGTGGCTAATTGAAGTGAGAGCGAGAAAGTGATCGATGTGCTGAAGCAATATAAAGAAAGCTTGGGTCAAAAAATAAATCTTAACAAATCGGCCCTTTTTTTTAATAGCAACACTAGAGAAAGACAAAAGGAGGAGATAAGGAGCATATTTGGTGTGAGTGAGATAATAATGTAAAGAAGTACTTGGGTCTACCAACAATGGTAGGGAGAGACAAGAGAAGGGCTTTTAGAGACCTAAAGGACTAAATAAAGGCAAGAATGAATGGAAGATGTCAAAGATTATTGTCATTAGAGGGAAAAAAGGTCTTCATAAAATCTATTCTTCAATCAATTCCTACTTATGCAATAAGCTACTTTTTTCTTCAAAAAACACTGTGTAAAGAGATCAATAGATTACTTAACAATTATTGGTGGAGAAACAATAAAGTGTTACGAGGAATACATTGGCAAAATTAGAAGGAATTGGCAAAGGCAAAAATAAATAGAGGTATGAGGTTTAGAGAGATGGGGAAGTTCAACAAGGCCCTTTTAGCAAAATAAGGGGGGAAGATTTTAATGAATCTTGACAGTCTAGCTCATAGAATCTTAAAAGAAAAATACTTCCCAAATGTTTCTTTCCTTGATTCCAATGTAGGATCACACCCCTACTCACATGGACTAGCATATAGGCAACTAAGGTAGTTCTACAACAATGCCTAAGGTGGCGAGTGGGCAGTGGTTGGTCAATTAGTATTTGGACTAATAAGTGGATTCCATTCTCTTTTCTGTTAATGCCTTACTCACCAAGGAACCATAATGATAAGACATTGGTGGTAGATTTAATTGAAGAGAATAGCTATATGTGGAAATAGGATATGATATACAAGATGTTTTCAAGTGAGGAAGCAGAAGCAATATGTGCAGTCCCTCTTAGCAAACTAGATAGGCCAAACATTTTAGTATGGCATTTTGATAACAAAAGGGTGTATACAGTGCGAAGTGATTACAAATTGTTATGTAAACTGTCATAAGAGGATAGATCAACAAAAGAAAACAACAAAGACATAAAGGGAAGATAAAAGGTATGGACAAGGATATAGGATGCACAAGTGCCAACAAAAATTAAGGTGTTAACATGGAAAGTAGAGAAGGGTTTTTCCCTGTAATGACAAATCTAGCAAAGAAGAGAATGCTATATGAGGTTATGTGCCAAAAATGTAATCAAAACCCTAAAATAGTTCTAAATGTAGTAAAAAAGTGTCGTTGGGCAAAGGGAGTCTAGGAAAAATTAAGTTTCCAGTGGAATAAGGAAGAAAATCGAAATTGTTGGCATTAGTTTTTTAAGGTAATCACTAATGCCATAAGAGAGAAACTACAGAAATTCATGGCTAGAATGTGGATAATTTGGAATGATCAGAACTATGTATACCACAAGGAAAAAAAGAGGCAATAGAAAATGCAACTATCTTTACAAAAAAGTATGTGGAAGAATTTAATAAAGTACACCAAAAACAAATGGGAATGAGTATTGCAAAAATAGGGCAATGGAGACCTCTTGGAAAAGGCACCATCAAGGTGAATTTTGATGGAGCCGTGGTCAAGGCAAAAAGAAAAGAAGGGATAGGGGTGACCATTAAGGATGAGGAAGGTAGAGTATTGGGAGCCCATAGTGATAGGTTACCTTAGATGATGAACCCTTTCATAGTGAAAGTTGTGGCAACAGTTCGTGATGTGAACTTTGCAATGGATCTAAGGATAAGGAACTTTGAGCTAGAAAGAAATGCACTAATGATCATTAACAAGCTTCGATCATGGACTAAAGATATATCTCCTATAGGTCTAATAATTGAAGAAGCAAGACAGAAAATAGGAGAACTACATGATACAAAACACAGCATATTAGAAAAATGGGGAATGTTGATACACATAGATTAGCAATACATGGATTGGAATTAGATTAAGAATTGTATTATGTCAAAAACTACCTTGCTTTCATGCAAGAAATTATCGTAACTAATTCAAACATGAATTATGAGTAAATGAATATGCATTATTTTTTTCAAAAAAAAATATTTATATAAATGTATTAATAGATTTGGATCCGCTTAACTTCATCCATATTTCAATACTAATAAAGATCAAACTTAGTGGCTTGAGTGAAATACTAGCAACTTCCCATTTTGTAACTTACTTCGGGCATAATTCCTTATCACCCTTAAATAAAAGTTCCTTGTGGTACACTCACAGAATTGTATTAAAAATTGAAATTAACAATACTTACATAATTGCCCAGGATTACCCCACCATAAGCACCATGGGCTACATTTGTTTTTTCCTTATAATTTTACATGCACAACATACTTTTCTTTTCACAAAAGAAAGAAAAATCTTAGAAAAGTGTAAATAGACCATTGAAAATAAAAGTCTAGCATTGAAAATGTGATATAAATGAATTGATTTTGAGGAAAAAAATAAATTACTTTAATTATATATGCACAAAATCCCTTTGTAGAGGAGATCGTACAAATTATAAAACAAGAGTAGAATATTTAGAAAACAAAAGAAATAAAAAAATGCTTTAGAAGAACAATAAAAATTATTGAGCATAAATTAGAAGTAGAGAAAGGCCAACAATAAATAGACCAACTAAACCTAATATTCTAATACCTTTCATGTTGACGCTGTAGTAACAAAAACCAACTCAATTATAAATAGCAAACGTAGTAAACCGTTTAAATCATACTAAAGGTTGTCTTTATAGAAAATGCAAAAGCTAAGCTCATGTTAGATTTATGTTTAAGAAAGATGGTGCATTGATATTCCAAGCATTTCATTATAGTTGAATCACAAAATAAAGTCCATATATATAGTAGCTTAACTGGTTGTAGAGAGATCAAAAGAGAATAACTTCTCAAAAAATGTAAGCATTGGAAAAGAAACCCTCTACATACCCTTTTTTTTCCTTGTAAAAAGGCAATTCATGAAAACATAAATAGGATTAAGGGAAAAAGATAAGGAAACATATCAAGCCCATTCACAATTGCATCGAGCATTGCAATGATAACTACAACTATAAATATCTCACCCATCAAAATATTAACTCGCAAACCTAGAAGGAGTATAAAGTTTCCAATCAATTTAAGTTTTTCCTTCCATATAAATATACAACATATGGATATATGGATATAAAGGAATAAAAAGATCAATATCAACATGCATTTATATTACAATGAATGCTTAAAAAGACCTTGGATAAAACACTTTAAGATGCATCATGTTAACATGAACAGATTATATAAGCCAGACATTCAACACATATCTCTGCATGTTTTGTTGAAGAACCAAATATTATGAGAATCTTAAGTCCTAGTATTAAGTCAATAGAAAACATTTGGCGTTGGTATTTGACAAGAGATTAGCACTAGGGTGCTTAGAACAAAGTAAAAAAAAAAAAAAAACTAACATAGGCAAAACCTCTTAAACAAGGATTGATGGTAAGATGACACTAACAAAAAGTATAGTAGAATTTCAACACATCAAATTCTATGAACATAGGGCTAGTGTATTACCTAACACCTATAAGAGTCCACATCGTGTAGGTCTAAATGGAATATCCAACTTACATATATATATTTTACCTTTCCATTTTGCATTAACTTTTGGTCAAAACCAAAAGAGAAGGTTTATATTATATACAATAACTATGTTAAAACTCAGCTTATGTGTTGCCACATTATCGGTCCCAAGCCTAGATAAAGCGAGGAGGATTGCAATAGAATGACATCAACGAAAAACATGTCAAAGCATAATGAGAGACCAAAATAAGAATTTTTATTAGGTCATTGCCTCCCAACAGCATGCTACATTAGAGCTTAGGTGTAGTGTTAAATGGGCAAAGGTAGCTAGGTCGTCCCTTAAAAGTGAAGCACCATATCCTCGCCCAAGTGTGGTGTCAAATAGGCAAGGGCTCTCATGTTTTAATGGATGAATATGATTAAAAAAGCTAACCCATATGGATAAGTTACACTTAGCTAATTGGAATATAGGATCGTTAACTAGTAAACTAATAGAGATAAGAGAGGAATTTATATTATGTGTCTCCAAGAAACTAAATGGAGAGGGGGAAAAGGCTAGATAGATAGAAACATGGAACTTTAAACTTTGGTACACAAGTAAGAAAAAGAGTAAAAATAGATTGGGAATAACTGTAGATAAGAATTTAAAGAATGATGCAGTTAAGGTTGAAAAAAAGCTAGATAGAATTTTACATGTAAACTTATATTAGGATAGGAAACTGTTAACATCATTAGTGTTTATGTCCCATAAATATGTTTCAATTAGTAAGTAAGAAAAAATTTTAATAAGATTTAGATGAGATATTGCATGCTATACTAAATGAAAAAAAGTTGTTTATTAGAGGAAACATGAATGGTCACATAAGCAAAGATTATAGTGACTTTAAAAAGGTGCATGAAGGATATAGCATTGGAGAAAAAAATGATATTAGAGATAATATTCTAGATGCATTTTACCCAACTATATTAAACATGTGTTTTAGGAAAAAGGAATCGCATTTGGTGACTTTTAGGAGTTGGTCAAATCTAGTAAAATTAACTTCTTTTTTACAAGGAAAGAGAATAGAAGTAGCTACAAAGATTGCAAGGTTATACCGAGTAAGAGTGTGATAACACAACACAGACTGCTAGTTCTAGATATCTTTCACTTCTAGGGATCAAAGATGATACGTCAAAGTCATAAACCATGTGTTAAGTGGTGCAACTAGAAAGGGATAAAATGTTACTTTTAGGGATAAACTAGTAAAAGTAGTTGATTAGAATGTTGATAAATAGAAGCAATGTGAAAAAATATTTCTACTAGAATCAAAGGGATGCTAAAGAGACACTTGGCAAATTTAGGGATCATGCACTATTAGGAAAAGAATCTTGGAAGTGGAATAAGGATATAAAAATAACTATTAAAGCTAAGTAAGAGTGTTATAGGAATTTAAGGAATAATAGGGATGAGATAAGTTATCCGAAGTATAAGACAATAAAAAAGAAAGCCAAAAAGGCTATTCGAGAATCAAACATTGGGATTCATGAGGAATCATATAGAAAACTAAAGACAAGAGATGGACAAAATGAGATGTTCAAAATTACTAAAATGAGGGATTAAAAAAGTAGGGATTTTAATAGCTAAGATGCATCAATGGTGGTTATGAAAAATTTTAATGAAAAATGAGATTAATAAGAGATGAAGAGATTATTTTAATAATCTCTTTAATGGTAATTTTGAGCATAACATAGGTGGGCTTAACATACCTTTTAAAGATATAAAACTTGTTTAAATGAAATATTAAAGGTATGAGGTTAAAGAGTTTTTGAAAAGGATGAAAGCAAAAAAAGTTATAAGATCTGATGGAATCTTGATTGAAGTTTGGAAATGCTTGGGTGAAATTAGGATAAGATGGCTGACGAATCTTTTCAACAAAATTTAACGTACTCACAAGATGCCAAAAGAATAGAGGAAGAGTACTCTAGTACCTTTATACAAGAATAAAGGTGATATACAAAATTATTCAAACTATCGAAGAATAAAGCTTATGAGTCATACTATGAAACTTTGTGAGAAAGTAATTAAATGTAGATTGTGACATGAAATCACTATTTTCGAAAACCAATTTAGGTTTTGGCCAAGACACTCTACAAAAAAAGTAATTCACGTATTTAGACTTTTATTGGAAGGTTTTCAAGTAAGAAAGAAAGATTTACATATGATATTTATCAACTTGGAGAAAACATATGATAAAGTACTCTGAAAGGTGCTTTAGTGGGTCTTAATGAAAAAAGGAGTTCTTTTAAAGTACATTAAAATAATTAAAGATATGTACAAAAAAGTTGTAACGAATGTGAGGATAATTGGAGATGGGACTAATAATTTTTCCATTACCTTAAGATTGTATCAAGACTCAACACTAAGTCTTTTTTTTTTTTTGCAGTAGTTATAGACGAGCTCACTAGACATATCCAAGACAAAGTGCCATGGTGTATGTTGTTTGTCGATATAGTCTTAGTTACTAAAATGAATGATGACCTTAATGCAACATTAGAAGTATGGAGACATACACTGAAGTCTCGAGGTTTTAAATTGACTAGATCTAAAACTAAAAATGAGGAATGTAAGTTTAGTAATTATAAGGAAATAAGTATTAATCTAATTAAGTTGGATGAAAGGTAGTACCAAAAAATAGTCATTTTGTATAGTTGGGATCAATTATTTAAAGCAATACTGAGATAGAAAGGGATATAAATCATAGGATTCAAGTAGAATAGATGTGTTGTTGATCGCAATATACCTTTAAAGTTAAAGGCAAAATTGTATAAAACAACTGTAAGGCATGCATTATTATATGAAATTGAATGTTGGACCCTTAAGACAACATGAGAAAAAAATGAACATACCTAAGATGATGCTTAGATGAATTTATGGTAAGACTAAAAGAGACAAAATAAAAAATGAAGAGATTCAAAAAAAATTAAGGGTAGTCTAAATTGAAGAAAAGATAAAAGGGCCATTTGAAATGGTTTGGACATATGAAACATAGCTTATCCATGCATCAGCTAGGAGAAATAAGCTTCTATATTTAGGAGAAACCAAAACTTCTAGAGGTAGACCATGAAAGCATTGATGTAAGTAATAAGAAATGATATGGGAGTTAAATAGATGAAAAAATTATTTTTGATAAAAATGAATGGCACAAGAAGATTCAAAACTATGATTTAACATGATTTCATTTTTGGCCTTTCACATAGCCAATCTTAGAGTAATAAGATATAAAGCTTACTTTGTTATTGTTGTTGTACAATAACTCTCTGCAGACTTTATTTTGAAAACTCATAGAAATTTTAAACATGTTGTTGGATGTGAACACCTTTTCTTCCTAAACATCCATAGGCATTACATTAAGAGGTAAAAATGAGAGGATTGGGTTGGGTTAGATTGGGTTGGGTAGGGATTGTTAACTTTTAGAGTCAACTCTAGTTGGTTGAGATTAGAGTTCATGTAGACTTTGCAAATTCAAATCAATTTCTATCACATTTTTGGCTATGCACATAGATTAATTGAATTCCTGTATTTAATTCAATATTGTATCATATTGAAAAATAAGAACTTATCTTTTCTAATATAGAAAAGTAAATAGAAAAAAATATTTGAAGTGGATTTCTCAACTCATGAATGAAACGAAAAAATGTACTCTTGAGTTTTTTTGTTTTATATTCATATGGGGGAATTATTGACTTTTATCAATCTTGAGAACAAGATCCAAGAATAAGATAAGTAGAAAGAGGGAGAAAAGTAGATCTAGGAAGTATACTTGTGTTTTTTTTTTTATTTTGGATTAGGGATCACTTTTGGTTCAAGTTATGGCATTATGTAAATTTTTATGGGATTCATTTTCAAGCAAGTTAGGTATGTAATTTAAGTCATACAAGGCTATGCCACCTATAATTTTTTTCCAAGGCTACGCAACCTATAGTTTATGTGAATTAAAAAGAATTAACTATCAACCCTTTCTCCTACTCATTCAAGTTATATCGCCTAAATTCTACCTTTCAGCATTTAAACCCTACAACTAACTCTTCTACCCTATGTTAAACTATCCTGCATTGCCAAGAAAGTTTAGTGTACATTAATATCTAAGAATGCATTTGAATGAGTAATTTCAAGGAGGGGTTTCTATTTGTAGAGAGAATTTCAAAATTATAAAATCAAATTATCTTGTTTTGCAAAATAAAGGTTAAAACTATTAAATTCTTAAATCTGAATGAAATTTTGCCAACGACTAAATTCCCATTTCAAAATCCACCTCAAACTTCATCGTTTTTTAATAAGTTAACAATTATTACATTTCTCCTTTTATGCAACTTTTTTTTCTTTATCTCTAACTACAATATTGTATTTGTGGAAATCTAATCTTCATTATTACTTGATAAGTTGACTTTATCTATTTTAGTTAAGTATCTTATTTTTAGAATAAAGAATGATTTAGGTAATTACACCAATTCCATTAGATATTTTTCTTATTATGTGTAGAGAATAAATTTCTCCTCTGATTAGCTGTTTTAATGCATGAAAATCTTGAATTTTAAGGCTTAGAATATTTAGTCTTTAGCCTCTATATTTTCTTGCAATTCTAGTATTGTAATAAGAAAATTATAGAAGAATAAATAGTTTTATTCTAGATATTTTTTCATGGTATCAGAGCATATGATTTGAACCTTTGAAAGTTTTCACTCATAGTCCAACATGGCCAGTGGAAGAAAGAGCTCGGCATCAGAGGTTACCTCTAACCCTAGAGCTAGCGTTATTAGAATAGGTTCTTTAGCACAAAATAGCATTTTTCAAAGTGCCTAGAGTGTAAAACTAGAGAAATCAAATTCATGGATTATGGATTCAAGAACTTCAGACCATATGACTAAAGGTGCATTTGTATTCAGTAAATACAACCCATGTCATGAAAACTTCATAGTTCAATTTGCTGATGGGTCACTTTCAAAAGTGCTCAATACAAGATCCATTATTATTTCCAAAGAGATAACACTTAATTCTATTCTGTTTGTCCCAATCTAAGTTGCAATCTACTGTCTATAAGCAAACTTACAAGAAACCTTAAGTGTGTTACTAAATTTCCTCCAAATATGTGTGAATTTTTGAAATTTGGGCTTGGAGAAGATGATCGGTAATGCTAAGATGTGTGCAAGACTCTATATCCTAAGAGCTAATGATTTTGAAAGACAATATCAAAAGACATCTTATGTGGCTTCATCCTCCAATAATAATAAAGATAGTACTATCATGTTGTGGCACTATTAGTTAGGTCATCCAAACTTTTTATACCTTAAAAGATTGTTTCTTTCAATATTTAATAAAAATCCTAACAACTTTGAATGTGAAGTCTTCCAACTATCCAAACATACCTATACCACATATCCTAATCAGCCTTACAAATCATTCTATTCTTTTTCAATGATACACAGCGACATTTAGGGTCCCTCCAAAGTAATTAGCATTACTAGTTCTAAATGGTTTTTCATATTTATTGATGATCACACTAGGGTTACTTAGGTATTTTTTATGAAGGAAAATTCAAAAATGGGCCAACTATTCCAAAACTTCAACAATATGATCCAAACTCAATTCAAAACCAAAATCCAATTGTTGAGAACTGACAATGGAAGGGACAACTACAATTCAATTCATGGACATATCTAATAAAGCATGGTATAATCCATCAAAACTTATATGTCAATACTCCTTAACAAAATGGCATTACTGAAAGAAAGAATCAATATATGTTGGAAGTTGTAAGATCCCTCATGATGGTTGCCCATGCACCTAAACATTTATGGGGTGGGCTTATTGTTACTACTACATATCTTATAAACAGAACACCTTCTTAAGTCCTGAAATTTTAAAGCCCTTGCCAATCCCTTCCCGGTTCTTATCCTTACCTTCAAATCATCTTGTCTATTCTCATTAAAGTGTTTAGATGCATTAAATTTATTCTTACTAGCTAACAAAACCAAAGTAAATTAAAGCAAATTAGATCTCAAATCCATCAAATGCATATTTCTCAGATATTCCCCAAATCAAAAAAGATACAAGTATTGCTTACCAATGACAAAGAAATTCTACCATTCCATAAAAGTAACCTTTTTTTTTAAATCAAACTTACTTTCCTAAAACTATCATTTAGGGGTAGAATACAATCACATGAGAATATCAGCTTTGGGAAGATGTTATTACTGAACCACTAAACACTTCTCCAACTCTTTTTCAAGTCCAAAACATCCAAGCAAATCCTCTAAGCCTGAAGTCCACACATGGGAAAACAAACAAAGAATTGATTGTCTATTTAAAAGACATAGAACTCAAAAGGATCTAGAAGAATATAAACTTTCAAAACATAGCCAAAAATTTGAACTAATTTTAGAGATACTTGAAACTAACACAGGTAACACTTTTATTGAATCTGATTCAATTAAATCTTTTGATGATCTTGATCAACTGATTGCTTTAAGAAAAGATGTGAGATCATGTACTCAACACCCAATCTATAATGTGATTTCTTATAAAGGTTTATCACCCAGTTATCATGCTTTTGTTACCACACTAAACAATATGTAGATTCCTAATAATATTTATGAAGCACTCATGCAACCAAAATGAAAGATAACTATTTTGAAAGAAATCAGGACCCTAAAAAAGAACAAAATAAAGGAGATTTCATAATTACCCGAAGGTAACAATCCAGTTGGGTGCAAATGGATTTTATTATCAAGTGTAATACAGATGGAAGTATTAACAGATTTAAAGCTCGCATTATTGCAAAAAGATTTACTCAATCTTATAGTGTCGACTATGAGGAGACATTTGCTCCGATTGCTAAACTTCATTCAATTTGGGTGTTATTATCATTGGCAGCAAACCATTCCACCAACTAGATGTCAAAAATGCATTTCTTAATGGTGACATAGAAGAAAAAGTTTACATGGAAATCCATCCAAGATTCAAAAATAGGACAATTCTAGCAAGGTATGTAAACTTCATAAATCTTTATATGGTCTTAAACAATCTCCACATACATGGTTTGATAGACTAACAAAAGTGGTAAAAAAGTATGGTTTTTCACAATGCCAGGCTGATCACACCATGTTTGTCAAATATTCAATTAAAGGAAAAATAGCCATTCTTATTGTCTATGTGGATGACATTATTCTTACTGAAGACTATATTAAATAAATTAGCAACCTTAAGAACCTCCTAGCCAAAAAATTTGAAATTAAAGATTTAGGACACCTCAAATATTTTATTGGCATGGAGGTAGCTCACCCAAGAAATGGGATTTCTATTTTACAGCATAAGTATGTCTTAGATTAACTAAAAAAAATTAGAATGCTTGGATGCAAACCTACTGACACCCTTATGGACACAATGAATAAGGTAGGAATAAAATAAGAAAGTCCACTAACAGATAAAGATAGATATCAAATACTTGTAGGGAAACTCATTTACCTCTCTCAATAAGACTATATATCAGTTTTTTGGTTAACATAGTAAGTAGATTCATGATCAACAAAATGGAGGAACACTTAAGGGCTATGTGTCGATTCTTACAGTACCTAAAGAAGAGTCTTAAAAAAAGGTTAGTTTTTAAGAAATCACACCAAAATGTTAAAATTTACACTAATGCTGATTGGGTTTGATCTATTATTAATCGAATATCAACTACTGGTTATTGTACCTATGTGTGGGAAATTTTGGTTACTTGGTAAAGCAAGAAGCAATCTATGGTGGCTAGAAGTAACACGAAAGTTGAGTTTAGAGTTATGTCTCATGACATATGTGAGAGAATTTGGCAAAAAGTTTGCTAAGAGAGTTAAAGGTCTTTGCATAAGAATCCATAAAGATATTTTGTGACAACAAAGCTACTATAAGTATAGCAAAAAATATTGTTCATCGTGAAAAGACTAAATATGTGGAGATTGATCATCACTTCATCAAAGAAAAGATAGAGGAAAAAATTGTTAGATCAGTTTATACTCCCACATGCCTCCAAATTGCAAGCATATTCACTAAAGCTATCTTTTAAAAAAACTTCAACAATCTAAAGTCCAAGGTGGGCATGATTGACATCTACCACCCAACTTGAAGGGGAGTGTGGAAATCTAATCTTCATTATTACTTGATTAGTTGACTTTATCTATTTTAGTTAAGTTTCTTATTTTTAGAATAAGGATTGACTTAGGTAATTATACCAAATCCATTAGATATTTTTCTTATTATATGTAGAGAGTAAATTTCTCCTTTGATTAACTATTTTAATGCATGAAAATCTTGGGTTTTAAGATGAAGAATATTTAGTCTTTAGCCTATATATTTTCATGCAATTCTAATATTGTAATAAGAAAAATATATAATAAAATAGTTTTATTCTAGAGATTTCTATCATATTTTTGAAAATATTTCTTGACTTTTTCATATCATTACTAGTAAAATATCCATACATTTCTTTACAAACCCAATGCACCCTTATTCCATATTTTTCTCCATTTTATATTTTTCCCACCCCTAACATCGTTATTTCTTTATTATTTTACAATTTCTTTATCTCATCAAATTTCAACATAAAATTTCATTGTAAAATGTTACTTATCTAAACAATTCAATTATAAATGATATTATTTTAAATAGATACAATTGAAAAGCTTTTCATTTTATAAATCTTGAAATTATCAAAGTTCCTCATCCAAATGTACGAATGTGTTTGGTATGAGGAAAAAATGAAGGAAAGCATTGAAATAAAAACTACTTTCTTTCTATCCTTCTATTCATTTGGCCAAGAGGAAATAAATAATTATTTATTTATTGGAAGAATTGGTGCTGACCTTATAGCTTATGGCTTATGGTTTATGGCTTATAGAATGGATGGATAAATGTTTGGATTCTAAAAACAATATACTTATTACACAAAATCCAATTTTTTTTCTTTTTTTTTTTGGAAAAAGATTATGGCATAGGTGTTATTGATGGAGAAAAAGTATTAAATTGGTGTTTAAAAACCCATAGATAGTTTGAACTCCATGCAAAAATAGTCAATTTTCTTTATAATGGTTTGAAAAGGAAACCACCTTCTCAGATCCATCTTTAAAGAGATAGTATGAAGAAATGGCCAAATCTAAATATGATATTGCTATGAAAGTAGGTACAATTACAAAAAGGGATCTTTAGTACTAATTCTTATAGTACTATTTTGGGAGTCAATAAGCTAACTTCCATGGATGTTTATTTGTTATGTTGTCCCCCTAAACCCAAGGTAGTTTTAGATGCTATAACAAAAGATTGTAGATGAGAATGTTGTAGTTTTCATTGCTTAAGAAGGAAATTCAAAAAGAACTCTAATTTTTGGTAATGAATCTGCGAGATAATTAAATTTCACTAAAATAGTTTCATTTGCTCCTGATGTATACAGTTATAGTATTTAAATGACATATTAATCACTAATCTTTGATCAACTTTCCTTGGCTCAACTAAATTGTTCGTATGTTAGGTATCTCCTATGTCTAATAAATTGTACTATAATGAATATGAGATCATCCAACAACCAATTAAGGTCTTTTACTCCTACACTGTGAAAGGAAAGTACTAGTCTCTTAAAAGTTCATTTTAATCCTTATAGGTAATTGTGATCTAAGTAGTTGATCAAGAGAAACCACAAACCATAGTAGAAACCATGCACAAATACTTCATGGTAGGCACATTGTTATTTAAGTGCTCAAATAAAGCAAACCTAAAACTTATAGAATTTTTTCCCTAAATTTCTTAAATTAAGTTGTTAATTAAATAAAAATGTTGATTGTTATGACTTATTTATAAATTCATTTGAACTAATACTTTTAAAATTGTAACTATTATTATTATTAAAATAGTATAATAACAAAATTTATAATACCTTCACAATATTAAGTAAAGCACATAGTAAGTCCATAGCCATTTACTAAAATCTCATTTTAGTCTCTAACTACTCAATTATTCCATTTAAGAATCCAAATATCTTTAAATTCCCATGTGTTAAAAAGGTGGTTGTCCGTGTGGCCATTCTATCTAACAAAAAGACTAAATTTTGATGATTTAAGAACATTGCAATTAAAATTAAACATGTTCAAAGGTTAAGGATCACTACTTCATTATACTGTACCCTTATTTAACAATTTAATTTGAGAAATTAAAATATTAGAAAAAAGTCCATGTTAATAAAGTGATGCAATATACTAAGAAGCCAAGTGAGCCATAACTTTTTTTTTTACTTTGCCACTTTATTGTATTTATGGTGTTTGACTATAATGTTTTATCGATTTAGGATTATATTTGGTATTTTACATTTACAATAGTATTAGTACATAGTTTGGCTATCCTTATCCTATTAGGCATTGGTTTTTAAGTCAAGTTTGTGAGTTTTCTATTTGGAGTCTAAAGTTTGATTTTTGGAATAGGAGTATATAGATATCAATGTGCTTTTTCTTTTGGAAACAGATTATGATAAGAGAGTTCTAAGCATTATTGCTACATTTCTATTATGATTGTCTATTGTAGTAAACCTTAGGTGTAACTCTTAAGGAACTGTAAGTGATATGCTTAATGTTTATTCATCTTAGTAGTGTGAAGCAATCAAAGAATCCTAGCCCCTAGGATTGAAGATCAAGGATTTTTTTCTTTTCCATTGAATTTTCCCTATTTTATCAAGAATTTTAAGTTATTATTATCATAAAACCTAGCCTTCCAAGCTGTCCTACATCACAAAGTGATAAAAAAGCAAATAAGTAAAATGTAGAAAAGCACTTGAGCATTAACCTCAATGGTTCAGCATACAAGATCTTATCTTGCTCAAAGAGCTAGGTTGAAATCACCCCATTTTGTAATATCAAAAAGTAATGGACGAATATAAGGAAAAAAACTAAAAGATAAAAAATGGAAAGGTGGATGGAACACACTTTTTGTGGCAGTAGGGCCATGAGAGGAGCACCTTTGTGTTATAAATGTTGCAAAACCTCAATTTACTTATTATTATTTGAAGTTTAAAAATGGACTGACTAATTTTGTTCTATTAACTAATGCTTATGTATTCAAAATTAATATGCAATACTTAGTTGCTAAGGGTTTAGTTTTAGTTTTATCAAACAAGCAACTTACCTCCCACACTAACTCAGTCTAAAATAAAAAATGTAGAAGAGAGAAAGAAACAATAACAATAATGACAACAACACATATATTATAGACACATGCTTACAAATTAGATAAATAAAACACATACACCTAACATGAGCAACTTTGTCCTAACAAGTTAAAAAGGACTTGTACTTTATAAAAAAGAAACTAACCATTTATCACTTTTTAGTTTTATCAAGAACTTCAATGTATCTCTTTGGGATTCAAAATTTGTTCAAGCAAATGTCTTGCAACATCATCAGTCACACCACCTTGAATAAGAACTTCATGCCTTTTCTTACCTATAAGAGAAATCCAAATACATCTTAAACTCTCAATACACTAAAACAATGCATTTTCTTACATTCATGTGATTGTTTAAATTGCAAGTGAATGCATGTAACAATGAGAATCTTCAAAAAGAAACATGGAAAGATAGAAAAAAATATTGGAACATTTATTTGATCTCTAATATTTGAATCCACTTCAGACCGGCAAGTAACTTTTCAAGCTGGTGGTTCTAGCTCAACCAATTTAATTGAAGGTCATAATTTGATGCCATGCAAGCCAATGCCAATCATAATTCTTCTTTTCCTTTTTATTTAAAAGAAATGATAATGAGATAAGTCATGGATAAAAGCTAAATTTGGTGTGAAACAATGAATGAAGGTAAATGCCACTAATGATTTCATCTATTTGAAAGAACAAGGAATTGATCATGGAGAAATGTTAAGAGCATTGAAATAATGAGAGATAGAGTAGATAACCCATATGAAGAAGCTAGAGAGATATTTATCTCAAAATGCCCCACAAAAATAGTGGAACATTTTGGAAGATATGTCAAGTTATATGTTTATATGTAATTGTCTTTGTGCTACACTTGGACTGGCCGCGAAGCTTATGAACAACCCTACTATTTCTATATTGACCACCTAATAATATGATTAGATATTGTAAAAAATAAACAGAAGGGTATTTTTGTAATAATGGCATAAGGGTATAATAGTCCATTTAGCCACATGTCAATTTCTTATCATATAATAGAAATGGTATTTTCTTAATTTCATAGGGATTTTTTAGTAAATAATTGTAAGAGAATGTGTATTTTTATAATTATGGCATCAAGGCATAATAATCTATTTGGCTACACATCAATTTCTTCTCATTTAATGGAAAGGGCATTTTGGAAATTTCATAAAGGATTATTTACTAAATAACTATAAGAGAAAGGTATTTTTGTAATTATAGTATGAGGGCATAATAGTCAATTCGACCAAAGGTCAATTTCTTATCATATAATGGATAGGTATTTTGATAATTTCATAAGGGATTATTTAGTAAGTAATTATAAGAAAATGAATGTTTTCATAATTATGATATTGGAGCAGAATTGTCAATTTGGCCACATGTCAATTTCTTATTGTATAATGGAAAAGGGCATTTTGTTAATTTCCTAGGGGATTATTTAGCACATAATTTTAAGAGATGAAGTAATTTTGTAATTATGGTATGAGGGCATAATAGTCCATTTAACCACATGTCAATTTATTATCATATAATGGAAAGGGTATTTTCATAACTTTTTAAGGAATTATTTGGTAAATAAGCATAAGAGAATGGGTATTTTCATAATTATGGCATGAAGGCATAATAGTTCATTCAGCTACATGCCAATTTCTTATCATATAATGGAAAAGATATTTTGGTAATTTCATAAAGGAGTATTTAGTAAATAATTATAAAAAGAATGGTATTTTTGTAATTGTATAATGGAAAGGGCATTTTAGTAATTTTTTGAAAGATTATTTAGTAAATAGTTATAAGAAAAAGGGTATTTTGTAATTACGATATAAGGGTATAATAGCCCATTTGACCACATGTTAATTTCTTATTGTATATTGGACAGGGTATTTTGGTAATTTCATAAAGGATTATTTAATAAATAGTTATAAAAGAAAGGATTTTTCATAACTGTGGTATGAGGCCATAAGAGTCCATTTGGTCACATGTCAATTTCTTATCATATAATGAAAAGGGCATTTTGGTAATTTTTTAAGAGATTATTTAGTAAATAATTCTAATAGAAAAGGTATTTCTATAATTATGATATGAAAACATAATTGTCAATTGACCATATTTCAACTTTTTATTAAATAACAGAAAGGGCATTTTGATAATTCGTAGGGGATTGTTTAATAAATAATTATAAGAGAAAAGGTATTTTTGTAATTATGGTGTGAGGGCAGAATAGCACATTTGGCTACATATCAATTTCTTACCATATAATAGAAAGGGCAATTTGATAATTTCGTAGCGAAATATTTAGTAAATATTTATAAGAGAAGAGGTATTTTCATAATTTCATAAGGGATTATTTAATAAATAATTATAGGAGAAAGGTATTTTCATAATTATGGTAAGAAAGCGTAATTGTCAATTTGACCACATGTCAATTTCCTATCATATAATGGAAAGGGCATTTTGGTAATTTTTTGGGATTATTTGGTAAATAATTATAAAAGATGGGGCATTTTCATAATTATGATAGGAAGGCATAATAGTCCATTTGGCAACATATCAATTTTTTATCACATAATGGGATGGGCATTTTGGTAATTTCATAGGGGATTATTTAGTAAATAATTATAAGAGAATAATATTTTCATAATTATGGCATGAGAGAATAGTCAATTTGGTTGCATGTCAATTTCTTATCATATAATTGTCAATTTGACCATATGTTAATTTCTTAGTATAAAATGGAAAAGGCAATTTTGTAATTTTGTAAGGGATTATTTCAATGTATATCATATAATGGAAATTTTATTTGGGTAATTTCTTAAAGGATTATTTAGTAAATAGTTATAAGAGAATGGGTATTTTCATAATTATAGTATGGAAGCATAATATTCTATTTGGCCACATGTAAATTTCTTATCATATATTGGGAAAGGGTATTTTGGTGATTTCATAAGGGGTTATTTTGTAAATAATTATAAGACAAAGGGTATTTTCATAATTGTGATATGAGAATGTAATAATCTATTTAGGCACATATCAATCTTTACAAAGGGTATTTTCATAATTGCGATATAAGAATGTACTAATCAGTTTAGGCACATGTCAATCTTTTATTGTATAAAGGAAATGGCATTTTAATAATTTCTTAGGGGATTATTTGCTAAATAATTACAAGAGAAGGGGCATTATCATAATTATTGTATAAGTGCATAATAGTACATTTGCATGCATGTTACTTTCTCATCAAATAATTGGATGGGTAGTTTTGTAACTTCATATGGGTTATTTAGCAAATAATTATAAAAAGGGGTATTTTCGTAATTATGGTATGAGGGCATAATAGTCCATTCGGATATATGTCAGTTTCTTATCATATCACGGAAAAGGTATTTTTGTAATTTCATAAAAGATTATTTAGTAAATAATTATAAGACACAGTAGTTAATTTTACCACATGTCAATTTCATATCATATAATGGAAAAGGCATTTTGGCAATTTCCTTAAGGATTATTTGGTAAATAATTATAAAAGAATGGGTATTTTCATAATTATGGCATGAGGGCATAATGGTCAATTTGGCTTCATGTCAATTTTTTATCAATAAAAAGGGAATTTTGGTAATTTCATAAGGGATTATTTATTAAATAATTATGCAAGAAGGGTATTTTCATAATTAAGGTATGAAAGAATAATAGTCAATTTGGTCACATGTCAATTTCTTAGCCCATAATGGAAATGGCATTTTAGGAATTTCTTGAAGGATTATTTAGTAAATAATTATATGAAAAGGGGTATTTTCGTAATTATGGTATGAAGGCATAATAGTCCATTTGGCCACATGTCTTATTATATATTTGAAATGGTATTTTGGTAATTTCATAAAGGATTGTTACATGAATAATTATAAAAGAAGGTTATTTTTGTAATTATGATATGAAGGCATAATAGTCAATTTGGCCACATGTCAATTTCTTATCATATAATTGGAAAAGTCATTTAAGTAATTTCTTAAGGGATTATTTAGTAAATAATTATAAGAGAGGGGGTATTCTCATAATTATGGTATGCAAGCAAAATAGTTTATTTAACCACGTGTCAATTTCTTATCATATATTGGAAATGGTATTTTTTTTAATTTATTTGAGATTATTTAGTAAATATATTTATAAAAGAATGTCTATTTTCGTATTTATGACATGAGTGTGACTTGTCAATTTGACCACATATCAATTTTTTATTACATAATAGAAAGGGCATTGTTATGATTTTTTAGGGATTATTAAGTAAATAATTATAAGTGAAGGAGTATTTTCTTAATTATTGCATGAAGACCAAATAGTTTATTTGGCTATATGTCAATTTCTTATTCTTTAATGGAAAAGGCATTTTGATAATTTTGCAACAGATTATTTAGTAATAATTATAAGATACGAGTAATTTTTTAATTATAGCTTGAGAGAATACTAGTCCATTTGGTCACATGTCAATTTCTTATCATATAATGGAAGGGGTATTTTGGTAACTTTATATGGGATTATTTAGAAAATAATTGTAAGAAAAAGTATTTTTGTAATTATGGTACAAGAAAATAATAGTCCATTTGGTCACATGTCATTTTCTTATCATATAATGAAAAGGGTATTTTGTAATTTGATAGAGGATTATTTAGTAAATAATTATAAGGAATGGGGTATTTTCCTAATTATAATATGATGGAATATTTGTTAATTTCACCACATGCCTATTTCTTATTGCATAATGGAAAGTGTCTTTTGGTAATTTCTTATGGGATTATTTAATAAATAATTATAAGAGAAGTGGTATTTTCGTAATTATGGTATAAGGGCATAATAGTACATTTGGACACATGTTACTTTCTCATCAAATAATGGGATGGGCAGTTTTATAATTTTGTAAGGGTTATTTAGTAAATAATTATAAGAGAAGGGGTATTTTTGTAATTATAATATGAGGGCATAATAATCTATTTAGCCACATGTCAAGTTTTTATTATCTAATGAAAAAAGTATTTTCGTAATTTCATTGGAGATTAATTTAGTAATTAATTATAAGAGAGGGGGTATTTTTGTAATTACAGTATAAAGGCATACTAGTCAATTTGGCCACATGTAAACTTCTTATCATATAACAAAAAAGGTGTTTCGATAAAATAATATGGGATTATTTAGTAATAATTATAAAAGAATGGGTATTTTTGTAATTACGGTATGAAGGAATTATAATCCATTTAACTTCATATCATATAATGGAAAACGTATTTTGGTAATTTTATAGGGGATTATTTAGCCAAAAATTATAAGAGGAAGGGCATTTTCGTAGTTATGCTTTTTGAAGGCATAATAGTCAATTTGTCCACATGTAAATTTCTTATCATACAATGGAAAAGGGCATTTTGGTAATTTTGTTGGGGATTATTTAGTAAATAATTATAAGAGAAGGGGTATTTTTCATAATTATGATGTGAGATATAATTGTCAATTTGGCCACATATCAATTTCTTATTATATAAAGGAAAGGGAATTTTGGTAATTTCTTAGGGGTTAATTTGTAAATAATTATAAGAGAAAGAGTACTTTCGTAATTATGATATAAAGGTGCAATAGTACATTTGGATAGATGTTACTTTCTCATCAAATAATGGGGTAGGTATTTTTGTAATTTCGTAAAGGTTATTAAGCAAATTACTATAAAAGATGGGTATTTTCATAATCATGATATAAAGGTATAATTGTCGATTCGGTCACATGCCAATTTGTTATCATCTAATGGAAAGGGTATTTTCATAATTTTATAAAGGATTATTTGTAAAGAATTATAAAAGAATGGGTATTTTCATCATTATGATAAAAAGGCATAATTGTCAATTTGACCACATGTCAATTTCCTATCATATAATGGAAAGGTTATTTTGGTAATTTCCTAGATGATTATTGGACAAATAATTATAAGATAAGGCATATTTTCATACTTGTGGCATGAGGGCATAATAGTTTGTTGGGCCACATGTCAATTTCTTATCATGTAATGAAAAGGGCATTTTGGTAATTTCATAGGGGATATTCAATAAATAATTATAAGAGATGGGTATTTTTTGTAATTATGGTATGAGAAAATATTAGTTTATTTGTTCACATGTCAATTTTTTATCATAAAATGGAAAGCGTACTTTGGTAATATAATATGGGATTATTTAGTAATAATTATAAGTGGACAAATATTTTCATAATTATGGTACAAAGGAATTATAGCCCAATTGGTCACATGTCAATTTCTTATCATATAAAGAAAGGGTATTTTTATAATTTCATAGGAGATTATTTAGTAAGTAGTTATGATAGAAGGCGTATTCTTATAATTATTAGTGAGGGCATAATATTCAATTTAGTCACATAGAGATTTCTTATCATACAATGGAAAGGCATTTTGGTAATTTCATAGTGGATTATTTAGTAAACAATTATAAAAGAAGGGTATTTTCATAACTATGATATGAAAGAATAATTATTAATTTGATCACATGTCAATTTCTTATTGTTTAAAGGAAAAGGCATCTTGGTAACTTCTTTAGGGGTTATTTAGTAAATAATTATAAAAGAAGGGATATTTTCATAATTATGGTATGATGGTATAATAGTCTATTCGGCCACATGTCAATTTCTTATCATATAATGGAAAGGGTAATTGTTTAATTTCATAGGAGATTATTTAGTAAATAATTTTAAGAGAAGTGGTATTTTCATAATTATGATAAAGGGACGTAATTATCAATTTGGCCACATGTTAATTTCTTATTGTATAAAGAAAAAGGCATTTTGGTAATCTTGTTAGGGATTATTTATTAAATAATTATAGGATAAGGTGCATTTTTGTAATTATGATATGAGGGCATAATTATCAATTTGACCACATATCAATTTCTTATTGTATAGAGAAAAGGGCATTTTGTAATTTCTTAAAGGGTTATTTAGTCAATAATTATAAGAGAATGGGCTTTTTTGTAATTATGATCAAAAGCCATAATGGTACATTTGGACACATGTTACTTTCTTATCAAATAATGGGATGGATAATGTTGTAATTTGTAAGGGTTTTGTAGTAAAGAATTATAAGAAAATGGGTACTTTTGTAATTATGATATAAGGGTATAATAGTTCATTCAGTCACATGTCAATTTCTCATATCTAATGGGAAGGGTATTTTCATAATTTCATAAGGGATTATTTATTAATTAATTGTAAGAAAAGGAATATTTTTGTAATTATGGAATTAAGGTATAATAGTTCATTTGTCCATATGACAATTTCTTACCATATAATGGAAAAGGCATTTTGGTATAAATAATTATAAAAGAAGGTTATTTTCATAATTATGGTATAAGAGAATAATAGTTAATTTTGCCACATGTCAATTCCTTATCATATAAAAGAAATGGCATTTGAGTAAACTTTTAAGGGATTATTTAGTAAATAATTATACGAAAAAAGTTATTTTCATAATTACGGTTTGAAGGCATAAAAGTCCATTTGGGCACATGTTAATTTATTATCATATAATGAAAAGGGTATTTTGGTACTTTCATATGGGATTAATTAGTAAATAATTATTAATGTAATTACAATTTAAGGGCATAATAGTCCATTTGGCCATTGTAAACTTTTTATAATAAACTACAGAGGTATTTTGGTAAGTTCATAAGGGATTATTAGTAATAATTCTAAGAGAAAGGATATTTTCATATTTATGATATGAGGGGATAATTGCCTATTTGGCCATATAGGGGATAATTTAGTAAATAATTATAAGAGAAGGGATATTTTAGTATTTATGATACGGGGCATAATAGTTAGTTTGACCACATTTCAATTTTTTATCATATAATGAAAATGTCATTTTGCTAATTTTGAAGAGGATTATTTGGTAAATAATTATAAAAGCAGGGGCATTTTTGTAATTATGGCTTGAGGGTCGATAGTCTATTTGGCTACATGTCAATTTCTTATAATATATTGGAAAGGGTATTTTGGTAATTTCATAAGGGATTATTTAGTAAATAATTATATGAGAAGGGGTATTTTCATAATTATAATATAAGATAATAATAGTCAATTTGGTCACATGTCAATTTCTTTCCATATAATGGAAATAGCATTTTAGTAATTTATTGAGAGATTATTTAGTAACTAAGTATAAGAAAAAGGGCATTTTTATAATTATGGTGCATAGGCAATTCTTTTGGCCACATGTCAATTTCTTATTATATAATCATCAAAAAGGTATTTTGGTAATTTCATAAAGGTTATTTAGTAAACAATTATTAATGAAAGGCTTTTTTGTAATTATTGTATAAAGGCATAATAATTAATTTGGCCACATATCAATTTCTTATCATACAATGAAAATGTCATTTTAGTAATTTCTTGAGGGCTTATTTAATAAATAATTATAAGAGAAGGGATTGTCATAATTATGGTATGAAGGCATAATTGTCCATTTAACCACATGTTAATTTCTCATCATATAAGGAACATGGTATTTTTTTAAATTTATAGGGGATTATTTAGTAAATAATTATAAAAGTAGGAGTATTTTTGTAATTATGATATCAGGGCGTAATTTTTAATTTGATCACATATCAATTTCTTATAATATAATGGAAAAAGGCATTTTGGTAATTTCTTAAGGGATTATTTAGTAAATAATTATAAGAGAGGGAGTATTTTTGTAATGAGTTGTTAAAGATAGGATAGATAATTTTAGCATGCAACCACTTGATAATCTTTTTTTTTACTATCTCCTTCATGGCCGGGTTTAGACACTTTTGAGGGCTTATTTAGTAAATAATTATAAGAAAAAGGGTATTGTCATAATTATGGTATGAAGGCATAATTGTCCATTTAACCACATGTCAATTTCTCACCATACAAGGGACATGGTATTTTCTTAAATTTATAAGGGATTATTTAGTAAATAATTATAAAAGAAGGGGTATTTTCATAATTATGATATTAAGGCCCAATTGTTAATTTAATCACATATCAATTTCTTATAATATAATGGAAAGGGCATTTTGGTAATTTCTTAAAAGATTATTTAGCAAATAATTATAAGAGAAAGATTATTTTCATAATGAACTGTTAAAGATAGGATAGATAATTTCGACATGAAACCACTTAATAATCTCTTTTTTCACTACTTCTTTCATGGCAGGGTTTAAACGCCTTTGTTGTTCAATCGTTGTCTTATGGTCATCTTCTAACAATATCTTATGCATGTAGACAGTTGGGGTGATACCTTTAATATCTACTATCAACCAGGCAAATGCCTTTTTGTGTTGCTTTAAGACCTTTAACAATTTATCCTTTTACTTTTTAATTAAGGTTGCGGAATGATGACTGGAAGAGTGGATGCTTTGCCAAGAAATGCATATCTCGGGTGAGATTGCAAAGACTTATGCTATATGTCAATTTCTTATCTTTTAATGGAAAAGATATTTTGGTAATTTCACAAGAGATTATTTAGTAAATAATTATAAGATAAGGGTATTATCATAATTATGGCATGAGGGAATGATAGTTTATTTAGCCATACGTCAATTTCTTATCATATAATGAAAGGGGTACTTTGGTAATTCCATAAGGGATTTTTTAGAAAATAATTATAAGATAAAAGGTATTTTCATAATTATGGTATGAGAGAATAATAGTCCATTTAGTCACATGCCATTTTCTTATCATATAATGGAAAAGTTATTTTGGTAATTTCATAGGGGATTATTTAGTAAATAATTATAAGAAAATAAGTATTTTCTTAATTATGATGTAATGGCATAATTGTTAATTTGGCCACATGTCTATTTTTTATTGTATACTGAAAAAGGTATTTAGTAAACAATTGTAAGAAAAATGATATTTTCGTAATTATGATATAAAGGTAAAATAGTACATTTGGACAAATATCACTTTCTCATCAAATAATAGGATTCACAGTTTTGTAATTTCTTAATGGATTTTTATAATGTATATCATATAATGGAAAGCGTATTTTCTTAATTTCATAGGGAATTATTTAGTAAATAATTTTAAGAGTAACGGTATTATCGTAATTATGGTATGAAGACATAATAGCCCTTTAAGCCACATGTAAACTTCTTATCATATAATGAAAAAGGTATTTTGGTAATATATTGTGGGATTATTGAGTAATAATTATAAGAGAAGGTATTTTCGTAATTACAATATGAGGGAATTATAATCCATTTGGCCACATGTCAATTTCATATTATATAATGGGAAAGGTATTTTGGTTATTTCATAGGAGATTATTTAGTAAAAATTTATAAGATAAGGGGTATTTCGTAGTTATGATATGAGGGCATAGTAATCTATTTGGCCACATGGAAATTTATTACAATACAATGGAAAAAGCTATTTTGGTAATTTTATAAGTGATTGTTTAGTAAATAATTATAGGAGAAGGGATATTTTCATAATTATCATATAAGATCATAATTGTTAATTTGGTCACAAGTCAATTTCTTATTGTATAAATAAAAAGGCATTTTGGTAATTTCTTTGTGGATTACTTAGTAAATAATTATAAGAGAATGGATACTTTCATAATTATGATATAAAGGCATAATTGTCCATTTGACCTCATGCCAATTTTTTATCATATAATGGTGAGGGTAATTTTGTAATTTCATAAGGATTGTTTTAGTGTATATCAAATAATAGAAATGGTATTTTGATAATTTCAAAGGGGATTATTTAGTTAATAATTAAAAATGAAGGGGTATTTTTGTAATTATGGTATAAAGGTGTAATTGTCAATTTGGTCACATGTCAATTTCTTATAATATAATGGAAAGGGCAATTTTGTATTTTCATAAGGAATTGTTTTAATGTAAAGCAAGTAATAGAAATGGTCTTTTGATAATTTCATAAGGGATTATTTAGTTATAATAGAATGGGTATTTTCGTAATTATGGTATGAAAGCATAATAGTCGATTTTGCCACATGTTAATTGCATATCATATTTTGGAAAAAGGTATTTTTGGTAATTTAATAAGAGATCATTTAATAAATATTTATAAGAGAAGGGTATTTTCATAATTATGAAATAAAGGCATCATAGTACATTTGGACACATATTACTTTCTCATCTAATAATGGGATGGGTAGTTTTGTAATTTTGTAAGGATTATTTAGTAAATAATTATCAAAGAAGGGGTACATTTGTAATTTGGTATGAGGGCATAATAGTCCATTTGGTCACATGTCAATTTCTTATCATCAAATGAAAAGGGTATTTTCATAATTTAATAGAGGATTATTTAATAAACAATTATACGATAAGGGGTATTTTCATAATTATGATAAAAAGGTGTAATTATCAATTTGACTACATGTCAATTTCCTATCATATAATGGTAAGGGTATTTTTGTAATTTTTAAGAGATTATTTAGTAAATAATTATTAGAGAAGGGGTCTTTTCGCAATTATGGCATGATGGCAAAATATTCCATTTAGCTACATGTCAATTTCTTATCATATAATAGAAATGGCATTTTGGTATGTTCATAGAGGATTGTTTAGTAAATAATTATAAGTGATGGGCATTTTTGTCATTATGATATAAGAGAATAATAGTCTATTTGGCCATGTCAATTTCTTATCATATAATAAAAATGGTATTTTGGTAATTTTATAAAGGATTATTTAGTAAATAATTATAAGAGAAAGGTATTTCCATAATTATGATACAAGGGCATATCAATCCGTTTGGCCTGCATATGTCAATGGGTAAGATATGGGAAAGGTAAAGCATTCCCCATCCCTATCCCTGTACGTATACCCAATAGGTATTTTGAATCTATCTCCATCCCTATACTTGCTGATATTTAATGGGTATGAATAATCCCCATACCTCTAATTTTTTTTAAAAAATAAAAACCAAAATTTAGTTTTTTAGGTTTTTTATTTTTATCTTGTACATTTAGGTAATTTTTTAGAAATATATATTAATATTTTTTTAATTAAAATATATTAATTTTAAATAATCTAAAATAATAATTTATATTATTTATAAAAAATCTATCTACTAAATATATATAAGTATATATATGTAGGGTATAGGTACAGAAAGGGTGCAATAATACTAGTTTCCATTCCCGTACCCAATAAAAATCTAAAATCATGCCCATGCCCATGCCCATCCCCATCCTTATAATGTAGTACCCATCCATATCTCCATTTAGGAAAAAAATTGAGTTCCTCATGGGTATGGGTAAAATTGACATCACTAATTTAACCATATGTCAATTTCTTACCATATAATGGAAATGATATTTTGGTAATTTCTTAGGAAATTGTTTAGTAAATAATCATTAGCGAAGAGTTATTTTTGTACTTAAGATATAAAAACATAATAGTCCATTTGACCCCTTGTCAATCTCTTATCATATAATGGAAAGTGCATTTAAGTAATTTCTTGAAAGATTATTTAGCAAAAAATTATAAGAGAAAGCTTATTTCATAATTGTGGTATGAGGGCGTAATAGTCTATTTAACCACATAACAATTTCTTTTTGTATATTTCATAAAGGATTATATAGTCATTAATTATAAGGAAAGAGGTATTTTCAAAGGCATAATTGTCAATTTGACCACATGTCAATTTCTTACCATAAAATGAAAATGGCATTTTCATAATTTTGTAAGGGATTTTTTCAATGTATATCATATAATGGAATGGGTGTTTGGGTAATTTTATAAAGGGTTATTTAGTAAATACTTATAAGAAAAAGGGTATTTTCATAATTATGGTAGGGAAGCATAATATTCAATTTGGCCACATGTCAATTTCATATCATATATTGGAAAAGGATATTTTGGTAATTTTAAAGAGATTATTTAATAAATAATTATAAGATAAAGGGTATTTTTGTAATTATGATATAAGGGAATAATAGTCAATTTGGTCACATGCAAATCTCTTATTGTATGAAGGAAATGGCACGAGGGCATAATAGTCCATTGGACTACATCTCAATTTCTTATCATGTAATGGAAAAGGCATTTTGGCAATTTCATAAAGGATAATTTAGTAAATAATTACAATAAACGGGTATTTTCGTAATTATGGTATGTGAGAATTATAGTTCATTTGTCCACATGTCAATTTTTTATCATAAAATAGAAAGAGTATTTTGGTAATATACTATAGGATTATTTGGTAACAATTATAAGTGAGAGGATATTTTTGTAATTATAGTATGACGAAATTATAGCCCATTTGGCCACACGTTAATTTCTTATCATATAATGAAAATGGCATGTAGGTAATTTTATAGGTGATTATTTAGTAAATAATTATAACAGAAAGGATATTTTTGTAATTATGAATGAGGGCATAATATTCAATTTGGCCACATGTAAATTTCTTATCGTACAATGGAAAAGGTAATTTGGTAATTTCATAGGAGATTATATAGTAAAATATTATAAAAGGGGGTATTTTTGTAATTATAATATGAGAAAATAATTGCTAATTTGGCCACATGTCAATTTCTTATTGTATAAAAGAAAAGTCATTTTGATAACTTCTTAGAAGGTTATTTAGTAAATAATTGTAAAAGAAAGGGTATTTTAAAAAATGTGATATGATGGCAAAATAGTCTATTCAGCCACATGTCAATTTTTTATCTTATAATAAAGGATATTTTTGTAATTTCATAGGAAATTATTCAGTAAATAATTATAAGAGAAGCGATATTATTGTAATTAAGATAAGGGGGTGTAATACTCAATTTGATCATATGCAAATTTCTTATCATACAATGAAAAAGGGCATTTTGGTAATTTCATTCAACATTATTTAGTACATAATTATAAGAGAAAGGGTATTTTCATAATTATGGTAGGGAGAATAATATTCAATTTGGCCACATGTCAATTTCTTATTGTATAAAAAAAATGACATTTTGGTAATTTTATAGAGGGTTATTTAGTAAATAATTATCAAAGAAAGGGTATTTTCGTAATTATGATATGAGGGCTTAATAATACATTTGGACAAATGTTACTTTCTCATCAAATAATGGGATGGGTAGTATTGTAATTTCGTAAGGGATATTAAGTAAATCACTATAAAAGAACGAATATTTTCATAATTATGGTATGGGGACATAATAATCCATTTGACCACATACCAAATTTTTATCATACAATGGAATGAGAATTTTGGTAAATTTTTTAGGAATTATTTAGTAATTAATTATAAAAGACATGGTATTTTCGTAATTACGATATAACAACATAATAGTACATTTAGACAAATGTTACTTTCTTATCAAATAATGGGATAGGTAGGTTTGTATTTTCATAAGTGTCAACATATAGATCTGTAAATCTATAGCTAGACTTAACAAATTCAAGAGTCACCACCAATCTTTTTTACTAGGTGTGATTGGCCACTTAAGAAATCTATCCTTTTAAGGAGCTCCTAAGCTTGACTAAGGGTCCCTAAAAGAATAGGTTCGGGTCTACTAACCAGAATAGAGTTTGGGAGTTTGGTTACATGTAGGAAAGATTATAGCACCCCCATATGCCCATCCGAAAAATGGTACCATATTATTTTAAATTCATCATAAGGTCTTGGTTCTAATGGTTTTAAAATTTTAATGTTAAATATTGGAAATAATTCTTAAGATTCTCCATCAATCTGGTAGAACTCTTAAAAAATATTTCATCACTTCAAGAGTATTCAAGGATCTTATTTGTTTCCTTGAAGAGGCTCCGTCGTCGAAAAAAGGTTTAATATTTTTTATTGTCAAAAATATATCTAATTATTCCACCATTTGGGCCAAATTAGAAAATATTTTTTCCTTTTTGAATTTCTAAATTTTTCATCATTTAGGCCTATTTAGAAATTCTTTATTTATTTATTTTTTTGAAAGAAAATAATATGACAATTATTTTTATTGAAATTTCATCTAAATTATTCCACCATTTGGGACAAATTTAGAGAAAATTTCTTACCTTGAGATTTCTTAGGAATTTAACATTTGAAATTTCTAAGAATCTCATCCTTGGATAATTATCAAATATTTTCAACCAAAATTTTATTTGGAAAAGAATACAATTACTAGTATTGAAATTTCATCTAAATTATTCCACCATTTGAGCCAAATTTAGAGGAAATTTCTTACCTAGAGATTTCTTAGGAATTTACCATTTGAAATTTCTAAGAATTTCATCCTTGGGTTTAATTCCAAAATTTTTATATTTTTTTGTTTGAAAGTAAATATTAATTATTGTTATTAAAACTTTATCTAAATTATTCCACCATTTGAGACAAATTTAGACAAAATTTCTCACCTAAGAATTTTATAGAAATTTACTAGTTGAAATTTTTATAAATTCCATCATTAGATAATTAATATTTATTCCCAAGATTTTATTTTTTCTATTTTTATTTTTTATTAAATTAAATCATGTGAAAATTCCAAAAAAAATAAACACATAAATAAAAGAAAAAAATTAATAAAAAAATACCAAAAAAAATAAAGGAAAAATACCAAAAACGAAATGGCTCAGCTTGGCTGGAATTTGGCTTGGCTTGACTCGACTTGAGACAAAGATTGAGAAAAGCCACTAGAATCTAGGAATTTTCTAGATTTTTCCAAAAAAATTCTCTTTTATTTTTAAACTAAAAAAATCTTCGAAAAATTTTCTTGACTACTTTCTTTGATTTCTACCTCTCTCTCTGTTTTTTTATGTGTGTTTGTGTGATCTATGTGGGCATGTATTTATAAGGTTCCAAATCTGATAACTCTAATCCAGGAAGGAATACCAATTTCCTTTGAATTCCAAACTTAAACCCAACTCCAACTTTACAAACAAATTCCAACAATTTCACATAAACTCAACTACCCTTTTTTTTCATTTTTTTTGTTTTTTTATTAGCAAAAATCAAAAGTAGACCCCTGAACAGATTGGGGTGTCTACTGCTGCCTCTCTTTGCACATTTTCTATGCAACAAGAATTGTGCAAACACGTAGACACTCTGCATATGATCATCCCAGCACATTCATCTTTTTTTTTTTGGAAAAAGTAAACAAAGCTCCTCTAAACAGAAGCTCAACGACTTTGAAAAATAAAATGCTCCTCTAAACAGAGACACCACAAATTTGGAAAAAGAAATTGCTCCCTTAAACAAAAGCAACCACAACTTTAGGAAAAATGAAATGCTCTTCTAAATAGAGGCAACCACAACTTTAGAAATAAAATGCTCCTCTAAATAGAGGCAGCCACAACTTTGGAAAATAAAATGCTCCTCTAAATTGAGGCAGCCACAACTTTAGGAAAAATAAAATGCTCCTCCAAATAGAGGCAACCATAACTTTAGGAAAAATAAAATGCTCCTCTAAATAGAGGCAACCACAACTTTAAAAAATAAATTGCTCCTCTAAATGGAGGCACTACAACTTTGGAAAAATAAATTGCTCCTCTAAACAGAGGCACCACCACTTTGAAAAATAAATTGCTCCCCTAAATAGAGGCACCACAACTTTGGAAAATAAAATGCTCCTCTAAATAGAGGCAACCATAACTTTGGAAAATAAATTGCTCCTCTAAACAGAGGCAACCACAACTTTGGAAAATAAAATGCTCCTCTAAACAGAGGCACCATAACTTTGGAAAATAAATAAAAGGCTTATTGATGATCATGTCTAGTGGAGTAGTAGATCGGATGAAATTTGTAATGGGAACTCAAAGATTCACAATTTGAGTTCAAAAATCAAAAGTTCAGATTCGCAAGAACCTTTCAGCTTTGCAAGAATTCACTGAAATTTGATTATCAAAATTTTAATTTCATAAGGATTCAAATTTGCAAGATCTTAAATTCACATTTGCAAATTGCAAGATTCACATCCAACATTTAAAGATTCTCATTTGAATTTTGGAGATTCACATCCAAAAGTTCAAAGCTTCTTATTTGAGTTCAAAGGCTCACATTTGACAAATCCTAGGGTTTCACACCTCAAAGATTCTCATTTGAACTTCAAAGATTCTCATTTGAGTTCGAAGATTCTCATTCGATAAATTTCGGGTTTCACACCTCAAAAATTCTCATTTGACATTCAAAGATTCTCATTTAAGAACTCAAAAATTCTCATCAAAAGATTCCCAATGACTCAAAATTATGCATACAATGAATGTCATGATCAATAATGCAAATGCAACAATCTAGATTCTCATAATGCCATATTCTTAACCATGATTCAAATGTTTACTGCATAATGCAAATGTATATCTAAACCAAAGTTTTAAACATTCTAAAAAAAATAATGCCAACGTAATGCATGTAATGTGGATATTAATGTCATGAAATTCTAATCAAAATGTGGTAATATAGTTCTCAAGACTCCACCATCTCACATTTTCTCCTTGTTTAGCTTCTCAACACTTTGGAACAAGCTTTATCAATTGATCATCATTATTTTCATCATTTGATCACTATTCATAGGCTTATCAGTACTAACAATTCTAGAACAAGTTTCATCTATTGCCCCATATCATTAATCACAACTCACAAATTCCTCAGTACTAGCAATTTCAGCATAAATTTTATCCTCCGATCCATATTATGTTTATCACTTAATCGTTACTGACAGGCTTCTCAGCACTAGCCATTCCAAAATAAATTGTCCATTAATTCACATTATGTTCATCACTTGATCACCATTGACAAGCTATGTCGATCAATTCATCCCCATATTCATCATTTGGTTACACCATGTGCCTTCTCAAATCATCATTTTTTAGGTTTCTACCATCTCTTCCTTTTTTCTCTTATCATCTTGGATTTTTTTTCAAAGAAATGCAAGACTCTTTTATGCACATTGTCATTCATTCATCATCATTTCAAATCTTGGCAAATTTAATGGAATTAGACATTTTCTCAATTTATTCTGGGGATGCAACAATATGAGAACATAAGGTGAATTGGGGGGAAAGGCAATCAATGAGAAACGAGTTTGGTATAAAAACAAATGAGGAAAGAAACAAGTTGGATGCATGTCATGAGGATGAATGGTATATCCAAATAATGAATATTCAGACAATTCTGAACATTAATCCAGGATTTTTTTTCAAAAACTCATTCTATTGACTGTCAAAATCATTTTGAGCTCATCAAACTTTGTTCTAGCTTTAAGGGAATTTTAGATATGTTTGACCTTTTATCCATGCATCCAACTCTCAACTTAGAGATTTTTTTACCCAAATCACCCTTTTCGGGTTTTCAATTTGAGTCTTCTTTTTTTTTCTTTCATTTTTCCTATTTTTTTATTTTTTCATTTTTTCATTTTTCATTTTTTTTCCTTTTTTTTCTTTT
The DNA here is from genome assembly GCF_047325235.1 of Durio zibethinus. NCBI lineage: Eukaryota > Viridiplantae > Streptophyta > Magnoliopsida > Malvales > Malvaceae > Durio > Durio zibethinus. Next base: position 13,114,658 of record NC_143162.1, read on the forward strand.
TTTCATTTTTTCACCCATTATTGATATCTCTTCCACATCAATCTATAGAGCAACATAGCATGATTCCATTGTTCCATCATGAGCATGCATTAGTCCAACATATGATCATTCAATTCGAGCACTCATATTTGATCCAAATGGACTTTTAAAGGTTATAAAGAAATGGATAAAATAGGCTCAAAACATGTGTTTAAAGGGTTTAAAAACCAAAGGATCATTTCTTATCATTAGAAATAACTTGGCATTTTGTCCATTTCCACTTCATTTCACTACTTTTTCCCTTTTTCCATCTTATTCCTTATAAAAGGATTCTCATTACTTTGCCCTAACTTGTTTGTGGCATTTTTCTTTTCTTTTTTTCTTTCATTTTGCTTTTCTTTCTCTCTTTGAGACCTTTTATGATCTTTTGCCTCTTTTCTTTTTTAAAAAAAAAAATACCCCCTAGTGTGGATGGTGATCCTTTGTCAGGGTTCTTTAGAGAAAAAAAAATCATAATAGGTTCAAAGGGATAGCAATGAATGATTTTTCAAATGGTAAAAGAAAGATGGTAATTTTTCATCTCAAATGTGAATGTTTTCCTTGAAGATCATTTATTGAACAAAAATAAGCTCATAGATCTTATAATAGACTGCACATTTTCATGACATACCTATTTCACATCTACTAGTTACTAGCTTCTTTTCCTCAAATAATCTCCTCAGATTAATGTGAATGAGTTCTCAAAATTAAATCCCAGAATTATTGTTATCACTGTCTAAACATTCATCATTTGGAATTTGAGAATGGGAATGAAAAGTATGAAAGGTAACAAAGTATGGAACAGCGGTTGAATGAAAGAGAAAATGTAATGAAATGCATTATCCTTGCCTTTTATTAAAATGATAACAAATGAAATCCTATTGCATAAAAGAAATCCTAATATTACTCTAAAAAAGAAATCCTAAAATGACAAACAACTCTTAACCAGCCTTAACATCCTTCTCAAAATTATGCCCCTATGTAATTAGGTAAAGGATCTTTATTGACATCTTGCCTTTATCGACATCTTGCCCCATGATTCATTGTAGCTCTCTAGGCCCTTTTGGATAAACGAGTTTTGTATTCTCACTCAGAGTATTGACATTGTGATTAAGCAATGGATTGCCACTAACATTAGGTGTTGTCGCTCTTCCTTGATCAAAATTTAATATTCCATCCTTAATCAATTGTTGCACTTTATATTTAGAGTAGTGCAATTTTCAGTGGAATGACCAGTAATTCCATAGTGGTAGTCACAATGAGTTGTAGGATCATACCACTTGGGATATGGTGGCCTGAGTGGCTTCACATGGTTTGGGATAATCAAATGGTTATTAAAGAGCTCTCGATATAACTCTATATAAGTCATAGGGATTGGATCAAATATGAATTTTTCTCGAGTAGCTCGTAGCTCTCGTGATCCACTTATTAGGCTAACAGGATGAATTTGGGGTCTTGCAGGAGTTTGAATGTTAAAGCTGTATGTGGGAGCTTGGGGGCTAAAAATAAGTTGGTATGTTGATGATAAGAGGGTAATGAGGCTAGTTGGTATAGGTAGGATGAGGTATTATTCACAGCCGAATAGTATGGAGAGTAACCTTATGGTGGATAAGATTGATAACCCATGTACTGTTTGCCAAAGTTCATAGCTTGAGCTTTAATCTCTTTCTTCTCTGTCACCTTCTTGGTTTCTCCTTCTTTCAACTTACCATTTTTAATGGCATTTTCAATGATTTCACCTAAGATCACCATATCAACAAAATTTTTTATTGCATTCCCTATCATCTTTTCATAATAGAGAGATTTCAGGGTGCTAACGAACAATATTATGGTCTCTTTTTTAGTCAGAGGAGGCTGTACTTGAGAAACAATATCCCTTCACCTCTGGGCATATTCCTTAAATGACTCAATCACTTTTTTTCCATATTCTGCAACGAAAGGTGATCTAAGGCTAAGTCTATGATATGCTGATACTGACTGATGAAGTCGTGAGACATATCACTTCAAGAACAAATACGATTCCTATCTAACTGGACATACCATATAGCAGTAGAGCCTGTAAGGCTATCTTGGAATATATGCATCAATAGTTTTTCATTATTAGCATGGGGTACCATTTTTTTACAGTACATAGTAATGTAGGTCTTCGAACACTTTGTACCATCATACTTTTCAAACTCTGACACCTTGAAATTCAGAGGAATAACCACATCTGGGACTAAACAGAGCCCAGCAACATCCACAGAACCATAAAAAATAAGTTTTTCCATTGCTCATAGCCTCTCTTCTAGCATACTAATCTTCTGGTTAGTTTTTGAATTCCTTAGTGACTTGCCCCTTTTTGATTTTAACTTTTCATTCTCTTTTGGATCATCTAAATCAGGGACCTGAACTGGTTCTACTATCTTTTTCTGTAAAGATAGCTTTTTTGTAAAGACAGGATTTACAGAACTCTGATATTGGTCAAAGTTTGAAGTTGATGGCATTCCAGGGTATATGTACCATACAGGATAAATGAATTGCTGTAGTAGTGGTCTTTGTATGGACTGGGCTTGAGAAGGCCCAAAACCAAGAAGGTATAGTGGATTATCCACTTTTTGTGATGGATGGTCTTGTTGACTAGTACTTTCTTTTATACCCTTTCCCTTATTTAATTTGTTCAAAGCTTTTAAAATCCTATTCAACTACCTTTCTAGCTTTTCTTAGGCTTTCTCTATCCTCTCAAGACGATTGGAATTTTCTTGTTTCATTTGTCTGACTCGAGCTCTTATGTTGTACTGGTGAGTTGATTATGTGAGATTCTTGGTTGGTGGAGCTATCTTTAAACCTTAAGTACCATAACTATGATAAAAAATGAGATGCTATGCTTTATGTTTAGTATGTTGATGCATGAATGGAATGTGGATTTTCATGGATGAAATCTAATATGAAAATGATACATATGCACGATGTTGCATGATATGATAATGCAAATATACAAAGTCAAACAAACAAAATAATTCATCTCATGGATGAAATGAAAGTGATACAGATGCATAATGTTACATATGACAATGAAAATGATGCATAAAGTCAGACAATCGAAATGGTTAGCAAGTCACAAATTGTTCCTTTTTGTGTCCTAACTTCAGGTTACATCAATCATTGGGTAAGAATGGCTCTATCCTAAGGTTGGCCTCTTAGGGGTGAACTATATATAGGGTTAGGAGATTTTGACCACTAAAAGGTTCCCAAATTGTTTCTTACATCATCGTCCATCATAGACTAGTAAGGCATTCCAATCCTCACCCATCACAGGCTACTAACGGAAAGGATTCAATTTGAATGGGAGTATTTTGCTAGCTATTGCGAAGATTATCATCTCATGAGAGCGTAGGTACTTTACTCCCTCTTAAGAGAGATAAAACCCGAGTATAGAGCTCATGTAATGCAAATGCATGTGATAGTGTGTGTAAAGGAACATATAGGTTCATGCCCTAAAAAATAAAATACAAGACAAAAAAAATGTTAGTAAACAAATAACATAAATCATCACAATTTAAAACCATTGGACCAAAGGATAGCATAAATTAAAAAATTATGGCTTGACTCTCTATAGCTTTCCCAGTAGAGTTGCCAAACTGTCATAACATATAGATCCATAAATCTATAGCTAGACTTAACAAATTCAGGAGTCACCACCAATCTTTTTTACTAGGTGTGATTGGCCACCTAAGGAATCTATCCTTTTAAGGACTCCTAAGCTTGACTAAGGGTCTCTAAAAGAATAGGTTCAGGTCTACTAACCAGAATAGGGTTCAAGAGTTCGGTTACATGTAAGGAAGGTTATAGCACCCCCACATGCCATGGTACCATATTATTTTAAATTCATCATAGGGTCTTGGTTCTAATGGTTTCAAAATTTTAATGTTAACTATTGGAAATAATTCTTAAGATTCTCCATCAATCTGGTAGAACTTTAAAAAATATTTCATCACCTCAAGAGTATTCAAGGATCCCATTTGTTTCCTTAAAAAGGCTTCGCCATGGAAAACAGGTTTAATATTTTTTATTATCAAAAATATATCTAATTATTCCACCTTTTGGGCCAAATTAGAAATATTTTCTCCTCTTTGAATTTTTAAATTTTCTACCATTTGGGCCTATTTAGAAATTCTTTATTTATTTATTTATTTTGAAAGAAAATAATATGACAATTATTTTTATTGAAATTTCATCTAAATTATTCCACCATTTGGGACAAATTTAGAGAAAATTTCTCACCTAGAGATTTCTTAGGAATTTAACATTTGAAATTTCTAAGAATCTCATCCTTAGATAATTATCAAATATTTTCAACCAAAATTTTATTTGGAAAAGAATACAATTACTAGTATTGAAATTTCATCTAAATTATTCCTCAATTTGGGCCAAATTTAGAGGAAATTTCTCACCTAGAGATTTCTTAGGAATTTACCATTTGAAATTTCTAAGAATCTCATCCTTGGGTAATTTGTATTTAATTCCAAAATTTTATATTTTTATGTTTTTTTATATTTTTTTATATTTTTTTGTTTGAAAATAAATATTAATTATTGTTATTGAAACTTTATCTAAATTATTCCACCATTTGGGACAAATTTAGACAAATTCCTTACCTAGGAATTTTATAGAAATTTACCATTTGAAATTTTTATAAATTCCATCATTGGATAATTAATATTTATTCCCAAGATTTTATTTTTTTTATTTTATTTTTTTTATTTTTTATTAAATTAAATCATGCAAAAATACTAAAAAAAATAAACACATAAATAAAAGAAAAAAATTAACAAAAAATACAAAAAAAAATAAAGGAAAAAAATACCAAAAACGAAACGACTCAGCTTGGCTGAAATTTGGCTCGGCTTGAGAGAAAGACTGAAAAAAGTCACTAGAATCTAGGAATTTTCTAGATTTTTATAAAAAAATTTCTCTTGTTTTTTTAAAACCTAAAAAATCTTCAAAAAATTTTCTTGACTGCTTTCTCTGATTTCTGCCTCTCTTTTTTTTTTTGTGTTTGTGTGATTTGTGTGGGCATGTATTTATAATGTTCTGAATCTGAGAACTCCAATCTAACAAGGAATCCCAATTTCCTTTGAATTCCAAACTTAAACACAACTCCAACTTTACAAACAAATTTCATCAATTTCACACAAACTTAACTACCTTTTTTTTCATTTTTTTATTTTTTTATTAGCAAAAATCAAAAGTAGACCCCTGGACAAATTGGGGTGTCTACAATAAGGGTTATTAACTAAATCACTATAAGAGAATGGGTATTTTCATAAGTATGGTGTGAAGGAATAATAATCCATTCAACCACATGTCAATTTCTTATAATCTAATGAAAAGGGTATTTCATAATTTTAAAAGGGATTATTTAGAAAAGAATGATATTAGAAATGGTATTTTCATAATTATGATAAAAGAGCTTATTTGTCAATTTGACCACAATCAATTTCCTATCATATAATAAAAGGGCATTTTGGTAATTAGTTAGTGAATATTTTGCTAAATAATTATAAGTGAAAAGGTATTTTAGAAATTATGGCATGAGGGCATAATAGTCCATTAGACTACATCTCAATTTCTTATCATGTAATGGAAAAGGCATTTTCTAATTTCATAAGGGATTATTTAGTAAATAATTACAAGATACGGGTATTTTCATAATTATGGTATGAGAAAATTATAGTTCATTTATCCACATGTCAATTTTTTATCATAAAATGGAAAGAGTATTTGGTAATATACTATGGGATTATTTGGTATCAATTATAAGTGAAAGGATATTTTTGTAATTATAGTATGACGGAATTATAGCCTATTTGGCCACATGTTAATTTCTTATCATATAATGAAAATGGCATGTTGGTAATTTCATAGGTGATTATTTAGTAGATAATTATAACATAAGGGATACTTTTGTAATTATGAATGAGGGCATAATATTCAATTTGGCCACATGTAAATTTCTTATCGTACAATGGAAAGTGTAATTTGGTAATTTTATAAGAGATTATTTAGTAACAAATTATAAAAGAAGGGGTATTTTTGTAATTATAATATGAGGAAATAATTGCTAATTTGGCCACATGTCAATTTCTTATAGTATAAAGGAAAAGGCATTTCGATAACTTCTTAAGGGGTTATTTAGTAAATAATTATAAAAGAAAAGGGTGTTTTCGAAAATGTGATATGATGACAAAATAGTCTATTCAGCCACATGTCAATTTTTTATCACATAATAGAGGGTATTTTCATAATTTCATTAGGGATTATTTAGTAAATAGTTATAAGAGGAGTGATATTTTTGTAATTAAGATAAGATGGCGTAATACTCAATTTGGTCATATGTAAATTTCTTATCATACAATAGAAAGGGCATTTGGGTAATTTCATTAGAGATTATTTAGTAAATAATTATAAGAAAAGAGGTATTTTTGTAATTATGATATGAAGACATAATTGTCAATTTGGCCTTATGTCAATTTCTTATTGTATAAAGGAAATGGCATTTTGGTAATTTTATAAGGGTTATTTAGTAAATAATTATTAGAGAAAGAGTATTTTCGTAATTATGATATGAAGGCTTAATAATACTTTTGGACAGATGTTACCTTCTCATCAAATAATGGGATCGGTAGTATTGTAATTTTGTAAAGGATATTAAGTAAATCACTATAAAAGATTGTGTATTTTCATAATTTTATATGGGGACATAATATTTCATTCGGCCATATGTCAATTTCTTATCATACAATGGAAAGGGCATTTTCAAAATTTCACAAGAGATTATTTAGTAAAGAATTATAAGAAAAGTGGTACTTTCATAATTATGATAAAATGGCATTTTGCTAAATTTTTAGTGGATTTTTTAGTAAATAATTATATAGGAAGATGTATTTTCGCAATTATGGCAAGAGGGAATAAATTTCCATTGGGCTACATATCAATTTCTTACATGTAATGGAAAAGGCATTTTGATAGGGATTATTTAGTAAATAAGCATAAAAGACGGGTGGTTTCGTAATTATTGTGTGAAAGAATAATAGTTCTTTTGTCCACATGTCAATTTCTTATCATATAATGAAATGGGTATTTTGGTAATATAATATGAGATTATTTTGTAACAATTATAAGTGAAAGGATATTTTCATAATTATGGTAAGTGGGAATTATAGCCCATTTGGCCACATGTCAATTTCTTATCATATAATGGAAATGTTATGTTAGTAATTTCATGGATGATTATTTAGTAAATAATTATAACAAAAAAGGTATTTTTGTAATTATGAATGAAGGCATAATATTAAATTTGGTGACATGTAAATTTCTTATCATATAATAAAAAAGGCATTTTGGTAATTTCATAAGGGATTATTTAGTAAAGAATTATAAAAGAAGGGGTATTTTCATAATTATGATATGAGGGAATAATTATTAATTTGGCCACATGTCAATTTCTTATTGTGTAAAGGAAAAGGCATTTTGCTAGCTTCATAGGGGGTTATTTAGTAAATAATTATAAAAGAATAGCTATTTTCAAAAATATGATATGATGGCATAATAGTATATTGCCTACATGTCAATTTCCTATCGTATAATGAAAAAGGTATGTTCGTAATTTCATTAGGGATTATTCAATAATTAATTGTAAGAAAAGTGGTATTTTTGTAATTATGATAAGGGGCATAATTATCAATTTGGCCACATGTCAATTTCTTATTCTATAAAGGAAAGGGCATTTTGGTAATTTTGTTGAAGATTATTTTGTAAATAATTATAGGAGAAGGGGTATTTTCATAATTATGATATGAGGGCATAATTGTAAATTTGGCACATGTCAACTTTTTATTGTATAAAGGAAAGGGCATTTAGGTAATTTCTTAAAGGGTTATTTTGTTAATAATTATAAAAGAAGAGGTATTTTCATAATTAAAATATAATGGTATAATAGTATATTTGGACACATATTACTTTCTCATAAATTATGGGATGGGTAGTTTTGTAATTTTGTAAGGTTTATTTAGTAAATAATTATAAAAAGGGATATTTTTGTAATTATGTTCAAAGGGCATAATAGTCCATTCATCCACGTGTCAATTTCTTATCATCTAATGGAAATGATATTTTCATAATTTCATAAGAAATTATTTAGTAAATAATTATAAGAGTAGAGGTATTTTTATAATTATGATAAAGTGGCATAACTGTCAATTTAACAACATAACATTTCTTATCCTATTATGAAAAAGACATTTTGGTAATTTCTTATGGAATTGTTTAGTAAAAAATTATAGGAGATTGGGTACTTTTGTAATTATGATATATGGGCATAATTGTCCATTTGACATCATGTCAATTTCTTATTATATAATGAAAATGGCATTTTAGTAATTTTTTATGGATTATTTAGTAAATAATTATAATAGAATGGGTACTTTTGTAATTATGGTATGAGAGCATAATAGTCCATTTAATCATATATCAATTTCTTATCATATAATCGAAATGGCAGTTTTGTAATTTTGTAAGAGACTGTTTTAATGTATATCAAATAACAAAAATGGTATTTGGTAATTTCATAATAGACTATATAGTAAATAATTATAAGAGAAAGGATATTTTTGTAATTATTGTGTGGGGGCATAATAGTCAATTTTACCACATGTCAATTACAAATCATATATTGGAAAAGGGTGTTTTGGTAATTTAATAAGAAATTATTTAGTAAATAATTATAAGACAAAAGGGTATTTTCATAATCATGATAAAAGAGCATAATAGTCAGTTTGGCCACATGTCAATTTCTTATTGTATAAAGGAAAGGACATTTTGGTATTTTTTTAGGAGATTATTTAGTAAATAATTATAAGACAAGGGATATTTTCGTAATTATTATATAAGGGCAAAATACCACATTTGGACGTATGTTACTTTCCTATCAAATAATGGGATGGGCAATTTTATAATTTTGTAAGGGTTATTTAATAAATAATTATAAAAAAAGGAGTATTTTCGTAATTATGGTATGAGAGCATAATAGTCTACTTGACCACATGACAATTTCTTATCATATAATGGAAAAGGGTATTTTTGTAATTTTGTAAGGGATTATTTAGTAAATAATTATATGACATAATTGTCAATTTAACGACATTTTAATTTCCTATCATATAATGGAAATGGCATTTTGGTAATTTCTTAGAAGATTATTTGGTAAATAATTATAAGAGAAAAGGTATTCTTGTAACTATGGCATGACAACATAATAGTCACTCGATTACATGCCAATTTCCTATCATATAATGGAAAAGGCATTTTGATAATTTAATTGAGGATTATTTAGTAAATAATTATAAGATAAGGGTGTTTTCGTAATTATTTTATGATAGTCTATTTGGCCACATGTCAATTTCTTATCATATAATAGAAATGACATTTTAGTAATTTCTTGAAAGATTATTTAGTAAATAATTATAAGAAAAGATGTATTTTTCATTTATCGTATGAAGGCTTAATAGTCTATTTGGCCACTTTTCAATTTCTTATTATATAATCAAATGGGTATTTTGATAATTTCATAAAGGATTATTTAGTAAATAATTATAAAAGAAGTGTATTTTTGTAATTATCGTATGAGGGCATAATAGTCGATTTGGCCACATGTCAATTTCTTATCATGGAATGAAAGGTTATTTTAGTAATTTCTTGAGGGATTATTTAGTAAATAATTATAATAGAATAGGTATTCTCATAATTATTGTATGAGGGCATGATATTCCATTTGACATATGTCAATTTCTTATCATATAGTGGAAATGGTATTTTCATAAATTCATAGAAAATTATTTAGTAAATCTTTATAAGAGAAGGGGAATTTTTGTAATTATGATGTGATGGTGTAATTGTCAATTTGACCACATATCAATTTCTTGAAATATAATGGAAAGGCATTTTGGTAATTTCCTAGGGGATTATTTAGCAAATAATTATAAAAAGGGGAGTATTTTAATAATTATTGCAGAGGCCAAAAATAGTATATTAGGCTACATGTCAATTTCTTATCATTTAATACAAAAGGTATTTTGGTAATTTCATGATAGATTATTTAGTAATTATGGTATGCGTGAATAATAGTTTATTAGGCTATATGTCACTTTCTTATCATATAATGGAAGGGGTATCTTGGTACTTACACATGGGATTATTTAGTAAATAATTATAAGACAAAGGTACTTTCATAATTATTGTATGAGGGAATAATAGTCTAATTGGCTACATGTTAATTTCTTATCATATAATGGAAAGGGTATTTTTGTAATTTCATAGGGGATTATTTAGTAAATAATTATAAGAATATAAAAATTTTCATAATTATGAAATGATGACATTATTGTCAATTTGGCCACATGTTTATTTCTTATTGTATATAAGAAGTGATATTTTTGTAATTATGATATAGCTCATAATAATACGCTTGGACACATGTCACTTTCTCATCAAATAATGGGATAGCCAGTTTTGTAATTTCATAACGAATTTTTTAAATGTATATCATATAATAGAAATGGTATTTTCATAATTTCATCAAAGATTATTTAGTAAACAATTTTAAGAGTAGAGGCATTTTCATAACTATAGTATGAGGGCATAATAGTCTATTTGGCCACAAGTAAACTTCTTATCATGTAACGAAAAAATGTCTTTTGGTAATATAATATGGGATTATTTTGTAATAATTGTAAGAGAATTGGTACTTTTGTAATTATGGTATGAACGAATTATAGTCCATTTGGCCTCATTTCAATTTCATATCATAAAATGGAAAGTGTATTTTGGTGATTTCATAGGGGATTTTTAGTAAAACTTATAAAAGGAAGGGTATTTTTGTAATTATACTTTTATGAGGGCATAATAGTCAAATTGGCCACATGTAAATTTCTTATCATATAATGGAAATGGGCATTTGGGTAATTTTGTTGGGGATTTTTAGTAAATAATTATAAAAGAAGGGATATTATCATAATTATGATATGATAGCATAATTATCAATTTAGCCATATGTCAATTTCTTATGTATAAAGGAAAGGGCATTTTGGTAATTTCATAAAGGGTTATTTAGTAAATAATTATAAGAGAAAGGGTATTTTCGTAATTATGATATGAGGACATAATAGTACATTTGGACATATGTTACTTTCTCATCAAATAATGGGATGGGTAGTTTTGTAATTTCGTAAGGGTTATTAAGTAAATCACTATAAAAGAATGGGTATTTTCATAATTATGGTATGAGGGCATAATAGTCCTTTCGATCACATGTTAATTTCTTATCATCTAATGGAATAGGTATTTCCATAATGTCATAAGGGATTATTTAATAAAGAATTATAAGAGTAGTGGTATTTTTGTAATTATGATAAAATGGCGTAATTGTTAATTTAAGCACATGTCAATTTCTTATCATATAATGGAAAAGACATCTTCAGAATTTTTTAGGAGATTATTTGGTAAATAATTATAAGAAAATGAGTATTTTTGTAATTATGGCATTAGGGCATAATAGTCTGTTAGGCTACATGTCAATTTCTTATCATGTAATAGAAAATGCATTTTGTTAATTTCATAGGGGATTATTTAGTAAATAATTATAAATGGTAGATATTTTCATAATTATGGTATGAGAGAATAATAGTTCATTTGTTCACATATCAATTTCTTATCATATAATGAAAAGGGTATTTTGGTAATATAATATGAGATTTTTTAGTAATTATAAGCAAAGAGATATTTTCATAATTATGGTATAAAGGAATTATAACCCATTTGGCCACATATCAATTTCTTATCATGTAATGAAAATAGTATTTTGGTAATTTCATATATGATTATTTTGTAAATAATTATAATAGAAGAGGTACTTTTGTAATTATGAATGAGGGCATAATATTTAATTTGGTCACATGTAAATTTCTTATCATAAATAGAAAGGGCAATTTGATAATTTCATTAGGTATTATTTAGTAAATAGTTATAAAAGAAGGGGTATTTTGTAATTATGATATGAAAAAATAGTTGTTAATTTGGCCCATGTCAATATCTTATTGTATAAAGGAAAAGGCATTTTGGTAACTTCTTAGGGGGTTATTTATAAATAATTATAAAAGAAAAGGTATTTTCAAAAATATGATATGATGGCAAAATAGTCTATTTGATTACATTTCAATTTCTTATCGTAAAGGGTATTTTGGTAATTTCGTTGGAGATTATTTAGTAAATAATTAAAGGAGAATGAGTATTTTTGTAATTATGATATGAGAGCATAATTGTCAATTTGGCAACATGTCAATTTCTTATTGGTAATTTCGTTGGGGATTATTTAGTAAATAATTAAAGGAGAATGAGTATTTTCGTAATTATGATATGAGAGCATAATTGTCAATTTGGCAACATGTCAATTTCTTATTGTATAAAAGAAATGACATTTTAGTAATTTCTTAAAGTGATATATAGTAAATAATTATAAGAAAATGGTTATTTTCGTAATTAAGATATAAGGGCATAATAGTATATTTGGGCACATGTTAGTTTCTGATCAAATAATGGGATGGCTAGTTTTGTAATTTTGTAAGGGTTATTTAGTAAATAATTATAATAAAATGGGTATTTTCGTAATTATAGTATGAGAGCATAATAGTAAATTCAGTCACATATCAATTTCTTATCATTAATGGAAAGAGTATTTTTGTAATTTCATAAGGGATTATTTAGTAATTATTTATAAGAAAATAGGTATTTTCGTAATTATGATAAAATGGAGTGATAGTCAATTTGGCCATGTGTCAATTTCCTTTCATATAATGGAAAGGGCATTTTGATAATTTCTTATGGCATTATTTTGTAAATAATTATAGGAGAAAAGATATTTTCATAATTATAGTATGAGGGCATAATAGTTTATTCGGCCACATGTAAATTTCTTATCATATAATGGAAAGGGCATTTTGGTAAATTCATTGGGGTTTATTTAGTAAATAGTTATAGGAAAACGAATATTTTTATAATTATGATATGAGGCATAATTGTTAATTTGGCCACATCTCAATTTCATATTGTCTAAAGGAAAAGGCATTTTGGTAATTTCTTAAAGGATTATTTAGTAAATAATTATAAGAGAAAGAGTATTTTTATAATTATGATATAAAAGCATAATGGTACATGTGGACACATGTTACTTTTTCATTAAATAATGGGATGGGTAGTTTTGTAATTTTGTAAGGGATATTTAGTAAACAATTATAAGAGAACAGGTATTTTTGTAATTATGGTATGAGAGCTTAATAATTCTTTTAGCCAGATGATAATTTCTTATCATCTAATGGAAATAGCATTTTAGTAATTTTGTAGGGGATTATTTAGTAATTAATTATAAGATAAGATGTATTTTCATAATTATGATAAAATGGCCTAATTGTTAATTGGAGCATATGTCAATTCCCCATCATATAATGTAAAAGGTATTTTGGTAATTTTTTAGGGGATTATTTGGTAAATAATTATAAGAGAAGGAATATTTTCATAATTATGGTAATAAGGCATAATAGTCCATTTGCCTATTTGTTAATTTCTTATCACATAATGGAAAAAGGCTTTTGGATAATTTCATAGGAGATTATTTAATAGATAATTATAAAATATGGGTATTTTCGTAATAATGGTGCAAAAGAATAATAGTTTATTTGACCACATGTCAATTTCTTATATGATAATGGAAAGAGTATTTTGGTAATTTTATAAAAGATTATTTAGTAAATAATCATAAAAGAAAGGTATTTCCTTAATTATTGTATGAGGGCATCATAGTCCAATTAGCCTATAGATGCTAATGGGTAGGGTATGGGAAGGGTAGAGCATTCCCTATCTCCATCCTTATTCCCATACCTAGTAAGTATTTCAAATTTATCCCCATCCTCATCCATATAGGTATTCAATGGGTGTGGGTAATCCTCAAACTTATAATTTTTATAAAAAATAAAAACTAAATTTTTTTTTTTTTTGCTCTTTTATTTTTATATTGTATATTTAGGGTTTTTTTGTAAATATATATTAATATATATTTTGTTAATAAAAATATATTATTTCTAATTAATCTAAAATAATAATTTATATTATTTAAGAAAAAATTTATCTCCTAAATATATATAAATATAAATGTATTATATGGCTATAGGAAGGGTGCTATATTATTCGTTTCCATCCCCGTACCCAATAAAAATCTAAAATCATATCCATCCCTATCCCCATAATGTAACACCCATCCTCATCCCCATTTGGGTAAAAAATCGGGTTCCCTATTAGGTACGAGTAAATTGACATTCTGAATTTGGCCATATGTCAACTTTTTATCATCTAATGGAAAGGTATTTGGGTAATTTCTTAGGGGATCATTTAGTAAATAATTATAAGAGAAGGGATATTATCATAACTATGATATAAGGGCATAATAGTCCATTTGACCTCATATCAATTTCATATCATATAATGGAAAGAGCATTTAAGTAATTTCTTGAGCGATTATTTATTAATAATTATAAAAGAATGGGTGTTTTCCTAATTATGGTATAAGGGCATAATACTTCATTTGACCACATATCAATTTTTTTTCATATAATGGAAATTGTATTTTCGTAATTTTATAGGGGATTATTTAGTCAATAATTATAAAAATGTTGTGTTTTCGTAATTATGATATGAGGGTGTAATTGTCAATTTGACCACATGTCAATTTCTTATCATTAAATGGAAAAGGTAGTTTTGTAATTTCATAAGGGGTTGTTTTATAATTTATATCATATAATGAAAAGGATATTTTAGTTGATTTGGCCATGTGTCAACTTAATATCATATATTGGAAATTGTATTTTGAAATTTTCATTGGGGATTATTTAGTAAATAATTATAAGAAAATGGGTATTTTCATAATTATGATATGAGGGCATAATAGTTAATTTGGCCACATGTAAATATCTTAGCATAAAATGGAAAAGGGCATTTTGATAATTTTATTAGAGATTATTTAGTAAATAATTATAGGAGTAGGGGTATTTTCATAATTATGATATGACAGCATAATTGTCAATTTGGCCACTTATTAGTTTCTTATTATATAATGGAAAAGGTATTTTGATAATTTCTTAGCGGCTTATTTAGTAAATATTTATAAGAGAAAGGCTATTTTTGTTATTATGATATAAGAGCAAAATAGTATATTTGAACACATGTTACTTTCTCATCAAATAATGGGATGGGTAGTTTTGTAATTTCAAAAGGGTTATTTATTAATAATTTATAAAAAAGGGATATTTTTGTAATTATGATATGAAGGCATAATAGTCCATTTGACCACATGTCAATTTCTTATCATTTAATGGAAAGGATATTTTCATAATTTTATAGAGGATTATTTAGTAAATAATTATAGTAGAAGTGGTATTTTGTAATTATGATAAAAGAGCGCAATTTTCAATTTTGCCACATGTCAATTTCTATCATATAATGGAAAGGCATTTTGGTAATTTCATAGGGGATTAATTGGTAAATAATTATAAGAAAAGAGGTACTTTTATAATTATGATATGAGGGCATAATAGTACATTGAGCTACATGTCAATTTCTTATCATAAAATGGAAAGGGCATTTTGATAATTTTATAACAGATTATTTAGTAAATAATTATAAGAGATAGATATTTTTGTAATTATGCTATAAAAGAATAATAGTTCATTTTATCACATGTCAATTACTGATCACATATTGGAAGGGGTATTTTAGTAATTTTATAAAGAATTATTTAGTAAATAATTATAACAGAAGAGTATTTTCTGTAATTATGGTATAAGGGCATAATAATCCTTCTGGCATATAGATGTTATGGTTAAGGTATGAAAGAGGGTAAAGCATTCCTTATTCCTATCCATATACCCATACTTAATAAGTATTTTAAATCTATCCCCATCCCCATCTATATAGGTATTCAATGGGTATGCTCATCCCTATATCTATAATTTTTTTTAAAAAATAAAAACCAAAATTTATTTTTTTAAGTTTTTTATTTTTATCTTGTATATTTAGGTAATTTTTTATAAATATGTATTAATATATTTTTTAATGAAAATATATTAGTTTTAATCAATCTAAAATAATAATTTATATTATTTAAGAAAAAAATCTATCTAATAAATATATATAAATCAACATGTATGATATGGGTATAGGAAAGGTGCTACATTACCCGTCCCCATCTTTATACTTAACAAAAATCTAAAATCATGCCTATCCCCATCATTAGAGCATTCCTTATCCCCATCCCTGTATCTATATCCAATAGGTATTTCAAATCTATCTCCATCTCCGTAGGTATTCAATGGGTATGGGTAATCTCCATACCTATAATTTAAAAAAAATTATTTTTTTCATTTTCATTTTTATCTTGTATATTTAGGTAATTTTTTTTATAAATATAGATTAATATATTTTTTAATAAAAGTATATTAATTCTAATTAATCTAAGCAATAATTTATATTATTTAATAAAAAATTTATCTACTTAATATATAAAAATATAATGTAGGGTATGGGTATGAGAATGGTGTTATATTACCCGTCCCCTTCTTCTTGGCTAATAAAAATCTAAAATCATGCCCATCCCCATAATGTAATACCTATCCTTATCCCCACTTGGATAAAAATCGAGTTTCCCATTGGGTAAGGTAAAATTGATATCCCTAATTTGATCACTTGTCAATTTATTATCATATAATAGAAATGGCATATTGCTAATTACTTAAGGGATTGTATAATAAATAATTATAAGAAAAGGGGTATTTTTGTAATTGTGATATAAGGTCATAATAGTCTAATTGACCTCATGTCAATTTTTTATCATAAAATGGAAAGGGCATTTAAGTAATTTTTGAAAGATTATTTAGTAAATAATTATAAGAGAATGAGCATTTTCGTAATTGTGGTATGAGAGCATAATATTCCATTTAACCTCATGTCAATTTCCTGTCATACAATAGAAAAGCATTTTGGTAATTTCCTAAGTGATTATTTAGTAAATAATTCTAAAAGAATGGGTATTTTTGTAATTATGGCATGAGAGTGCAGTATCCATTTGGCTACATTTCAATTTCTTATAATATGATGGAAAAAGCATTTTGGTAATTTCATAAGGGATTATTTAGTAACTAATTATAAGGACGAGTATTTTTGTAATTATGGTATGAGAAAATAATAGTCTATTTGGTCACATATTGATTTTTATCATAGAATGGAATGAGCATTTTAATAATTTCATAAGGGATTCTTTAGTAAATAATTATAAGAGAAAGGTATTTCCATAATTATGGTATGAGGGCATAATAGTCCATTTGGCTTAGAGATGTCAATGGAGGGTAAAGCATTCCTCATCCAAATTTTCAAAATTTTATATTATACAAATCCCCATAACCATACCCAATTATTATTTGCAATCTATCCACATCCTTATCCATGCAATTATTCAATGGATATGGGCAATCCCTATACTTATAACTTTTTTTTAAATAAAAATGAAAATTTATTTTTTTAGCTTTTTTTATTTTTATCTTGTATTTTTAGGTAATTTTTTTATAAATAAAATTTAATATATATCTTTTTAATAAAAATATATTAATTCTAATTAATCTAAAATAATAATTTATATTATTTAACAAAAAAATTTATCTACTAAATATATATAAATATATATGTTGGGTATTGGTACGAGACAGATGCCATTATTACCCATTTCCATCCTTTTATCCAACAAAAATTTAAAATCATATCCGTTACCATCCCCATTCAGGCAAAAAACAAGTTCCCTATTGGGTATGGGTAAAATTGACATCCCACATGTAGATTTCATATCATATAATGGAAAGAGCATTTTGATAACTTCTTAAGGAATTGCTTTGTAAATAATTATAAAAAAAGGGTTTTTTTATAGTTATGATATAAGGACATAATAGTCCATTTGACCTCAAGTCAATTTCTTATCATATAATGAAAAGAGCATTTTAGTAATTTCTTGAGGGATCATTTAATAAATAATTATAAGAGAATGGGTATTTTTGTATTTATGGTATGAGGGCATAATAATTCATTTGGCCACATATCAATTTCTTTTCATATAATGGAAAAGTTATTTTTGTAGCTTCATAGGGGATTATTTAGCAAATAATTATAAGAAAAGGGGTAATTTCATAATTATGATATGAAGGAGTAATTCTCAATTTGACCACATGTCAATTTCTTATCATAGAATGAAAATGGTAGTTTTGTAATTTCGTGGGATTGTTTTAATGTATATCATATAATATAAAGGGTATTTTGGTAATTTTGTAAAAGGCATTTTAGTTAATAATTATAAGAGAAAGGGTACTTTCATACTTATAGTCTAGGAGCAAAATAGTCCATATGACCACATGTCAATTTCTTATTGTATATTGGAAAAGAGTATTTTGGTAATTTCATAAGAGATTATTTAGTAAATAAGTATATGACAGCATATTTTCGTAATTATGTTATGAGGGCATAATAGTTAGTTTGATCACATGTCAATTTCTTATGATATAATAGAAAGGTCATTTTGATAATTTCAAAAGAGATTATTTAGTAAATAATTATGAGAGATGGGCTATTTTCGTAATTATGGTCACTACAAGAAAAAATATTTTTAGTGGAGAAAAAAAGGTCACTAAAGGTATAGAGTTTAGTCATTACAATTTATAGTGACCAATTTTCAAGTTGTCACTTATCGTCACAAATACCTTTGTCACTATTGTATTAGTGACAACTTTTATTAAGTCGTGACAATAACTCAATTTTTTTGTGATAATTTTTCTCGTCTCTAAAAACAATTAAAATAGTGACAAAAAAACTTTGCCACAATAACTTGAATTCTTGTGATGATAATATCAACTCCAAAAGTATCGATAATAGTTACAAAAAATTATTGTAACTCATATTATTTTTATTAGTGACAAATGTCTCCTCACTAATATTTGCCAAAGTAGTATCTCATGAATTGTGTCATAAATATTAAAACTACTTCTTATAATAATTCTCATCACTAATAAATTAATTATTGTTACAACTAAAATTTATCAATTTATAAAAAATATCATTAGTGATTAAAAATAGACATTATTATTCAAAAATAAATAAAATGATCAAAATATATAATATGTTTTTAATTCCAAATTTCCAAAATCTCAAAAGTAAAATCCAAAATACAATTATTAATTAAAACCATACTAATATCTTTCCACCAAAAACTAAATTACTACAAAAGAAAAATAAATCCAGGTGGAAATCTAATCTAGAAGTCCATAGATGATCCCAATAAAGTCACTTTTCATATTTTCCTACAAAACAAACAAAAATATGAAAAAAAAAGTTAATAAATAGTTTTAAAAAATTATCTTATACAATTGTTAATTTGTTTTGAACGTAAATATGGTTAAATATAATAAAAGAAATGGGCATGACATATATAACAATTATTAAATGTATAAAACTTTAGACTATATAAAATCTTAATTTGAGATTTTAATTAAAATAGTGAAAAATATGTCTATCACTAGAAAGTGAAGCTTGTTTTAAAATTAAACATACCGGAGAATACTAAAGTAGCATTTAACTAATAAGGCCTAGCTTAAAGTTATATCGTCACTTAGACTTTCCACTGTTTGGATGAGGAAAAAAAACTTAGTTATTTCTTTCTCTACCAATCCCATCACTTGGCTTTATAATTAGAGAAAAAAAACTCAGTTATTTCTTTCTTTACCAATCCCATCACTTGGCTTTATAATTAGAGAATAAAACCAAGAGGCTAAGATGAAAAAAATATATAATCCAACAATAAATTATCATAATAATAAATAATTAATAGAAACAAGCACAGACCCAAAATTAATAATATTGACCCCAAAGAATATTGTAGGCTAATAGAGAACTAACATGAACCTAGGCTACATCCAAATGTCATATGTTGATCTAGATAGAAGCAGATGATCCTTCAATGTGATGAGCCTGTTTGTGTGTAGAGGAAGTTTGTTACTAATGTAACAAACTTTGTGGACCTGAAAAATAAAACATCATTAAATAATTTATTACTAACATATAAGAAGAAAACTTTGTTAACTTACAAAAGGGAATAGTTATACCAATGTTAGCCTTCTTAAAAGTAGGAGCATTATTAACTTCATCATTGATCATGCCACAAATGTGTTTCTCAGTTTGCAAGTGTTTTACTATTTCGTAGTTGTGTTCTGCACCAACACACCAATTAATGAAATCAAAGAAATCAAAGAAAACTAAGAACAATTAGCTTAGGGAATGTAGGAAACAATTTATAATGTCACCAAGAAAACATCAAATCTCAAACAAGAAATACCTAGGAATCACTAGCAAAGCCATTAGCTTTTTCTATTAGTTCATCAAGTGGCAAGGTAGCTATAGATTCATCCTTGTCCTATCTCAATAAAGTAGATGAAGTATAAATGTTGGTTCCTATGCCCAAACACTATCCAGTCTCCTTTCTTATTGTTAGTTAATTTCTTGAAAAAAGTTAAAAAGCTTAGTAGCACAGAGTACTAAGAAAAGATTCAATACCTAAAAATAAGATACCTAAAAGCTT
Source organism: Durio zibethinus (assembly GCF_047325235.1). NCBI lineage: Eukaryota > Viridiplantae > Streptophyta > Magnoliopsida > Malvales > Malvaceae > Durio > Durio zibethinus. The sequence continues at coordinate 13,135,425 of NC_143162.1, forward strand.
AAAATGCTAAAGAACAACCATATGATTCTAAGAAAAATTAACAACAGTAAGATAAGTACAAAAACAATATATGAAATTATCAAATATAGTCTAAAAGCCATTTTCAAAGTGTCTAGGAACTATCTTTCCACATTAAAAACTTATAACAAACTACGAATCAAGAGTAAAGAAAAAGCATTTTCATATTTGCTTATTAAATTATCTATTATCATAAATTCCCTTTTCCTTCCATAAATCCATAAAATTAATATGCTTTTACCATATTCAATTCATAAATAAAATCATATCAACAATGATTAAAACTAATGTTTAGTGATTGAATCATCATTCATTCTAAAAAATCAGATATCAAAACAACACATTTTAAAATTAAACAAAAAATGCCTAATTTCTCTTCAAAAATTTTTAAAATTTCCTTATATTAAAGCAAAAGAAAAAATGCCTAAGCCAAATGCTAATTTTTCCTAATAGAACAAGTAAAATTCAACCACAAACATTAAATTACCCAAAAATACTTAAAAAAGAAAGAAAAAAAAATTACTATAAGAAATGTTGTTGGTGTAAGAAATCAACAAACAAGAAGGGTTGCCAGAAGAGGTGGTTGCTCCTGTTAAGATAGGATTGGGAAAGAGAGTCAGAGTGGAAAGGGGTGCCCTTGGGTCTAGGTACTCAAGATTCCAGAGCAAATGTTTTATCAAAGATAAAGATTGAATGAATTTGATCAATAGGAAAAGAACAATTGCAAAAAGATCGAAGAACATAAATGAAATTAGACAAAGATCTAAAATCGAAAGGCAAAGAATGTTCTTGTGAAACGGCTAGGTGTGTGTTTCAAAATTTAAATAGGTTTTTTTTTTCACCGCATTTTAGATCCAACGATTGAGAATACAATCCATTTTGGATATCTATCAACTAATAAAATTTTGGATAAAATGTCATCTCAGTTCATCTAGACACCCGACATGAGAGATCACTTGCAATGTAAAATTAATTAAATTTATTATTAAATGTTGAATTTTGTTATTTAGATTAAGCACATCAAATTTTAAGTAAATAAATAATTATATAATTATTTATTTGATAATAATAAATTTTTAATTTTTAATATATATTAAAAAATATTATTTTAGATTAGAATAATAAAAATACTAAATTAATTTAAAATTTTACATGCAAGATCAATACAAATAAATTTAGTTACTTGTCTGAAAAATTATAGAAATTGTAACTATATTTATTAGAATTAGATTGGATAAGGACTCAAAAGTCAATGGTTCAAACATTCAGTTTTTTAAGTGAATGTTGGACCAATTAAAATATTTTAAAATATTATATAAACTAAAAATTATGATATAAAAATTGAAAATATCCATTATCATTTAAAAACATACAAAAAATACTTAGTTTACAATTTTTTTATTTTTTAGTTTTTATAATTATATATTTTTACTTTTAACTTCTTTCAAGAAAATAATCCTTTTTAGTAAAAATTATAAAAAATAATTACTATATAAAAATTAAACTAAAAATGATTTGAAAAATCATAATATTTAATTGACTCGGATCAATAAATAACTCGACAAATCATCAGCTTTTTTATATCCTACGAATCAAGGAATTTTCTCAAATCAATTGCACAAATGATCCAATTCAAGAGTCAAATTGAGACAAGGATTGAGTCATTGAGTCAAAATATTATGTTGCTTAGATTTGATAACTATGATCATAATAACTATTTTGATTATTGTATAAGATAAGAGATTGAGATGAGGACTAATGTTGTATTTTGTAAATATTTATCTATATGCAAATAATGGTGATGAATTTTTAATATTAGCTGTTTAAAATATTTTTATTAAAAAACCTTTTATATTGTTATTGTAATTAAAAAAATTGTTGATATACAAATTGTTTTTGTAATAAAAAATAATTTCTTAAATTTGTCAATATAAATGGTGACAAACTAGATTCTTGTCACTAAAATTTTCACAATAGTGACAATTTTAATTGTCACAATAGTAAATTTTTTATTGTTACTATATATGATTGATGCTAATTTGTTATGTTTAATTGTGACAAAAATTTTCACAACAAAAATGAAATTATAAAGTGGCAAACAATTTTTGTCATCACCACAATGTTCACAAGTAGTGACAACTTTATATGTGGTCACTATTATATTATTCCCCACCAAAAATTAATTGGCACCAATTTATTCATTTTATTAGTTACAACTCTTTAGTGACAAACTATTTTGTGTCACAATAATTTTATTATAGTGACAATTTAATTATGAAGAAACTTTCACGGTCACAGTTACTATTATAATAGTGACCAAACGATGATATTTCACAATTACTTGTGGCAATAACGTCACACAAAAATTTTGTCACAATAAACCTAATATTTGTGATGAAATTACTCATGCTCACAACAAAATTGTCACTAAAATCCTTAAGTGTTGTAGTGGGCATGAAGGCATAATAGTCCATTTGACCACATGCTAATTTTTTATCATATAATGGAAAGGACATTTAAGTAATTCCTAATAGATTATCTAGTAAATAACTATAAGGGAAGTGGTATTTAAATAATTATTGTATGCTGGCATAATAGTCTATTTGATCACATGTTAATTTCTTATTGTATAATTAAAAGAGCATTTTCATAATTTCGTGGAGGATTATTTAGTAAATAATTATAAGAGAAAGGTATTTTCTTAATTATGATAAAAAGGGTGTAATTGTCAATTTTACCATATGCCAATTTTATATTATGTAATGGAAATGGCATTTTGGTAATTTCTTACAGAATTATTTAGTAAATAATTATAAGAGAAGGAGTATTTTCATAATTATGGCATGAGAAGATAATAGTCCATTTGGTCACATGTCAATTTCATATCATATAATAGAAATGGTATTTTGGTAATTTAATAAAAGATTATTTAGTAAATAATTATAAAAGGGTAACTTTGTAATATGGTATAAGCGCATAATAGTCCATTTGGACACATGTCAATTTTTATCATATAATGGAAAATGTATTTTCTAAATTTCATAAAGGATTATTTAGTAAATAATTGTAAGAAAATGGCTATTTTTGTAATTATACTATGAGAGCATAATTGTCAATGTGGCCACTTGTCAATTTCTTATTGCATAATGAAAGGCCATTTTGATAATTTCTTAAGGGATTATTTACTAAATAATTATAAGAAAAGGGGTCTTTTTGTAATGATAATATAAGGACATAATAGAACATTAGTAGACATGTCACTTTCTCATCAAATTATGGATGGGTAGCTTTGTAAATTTGTAAGGGATTCTTTTAATGTATATCATATATTGCAAAGGTATTTTGGTAATTTTATAGAGGATTATTTAATAAATAATTATAAGAGAATGGGTTTTTGGTAATTATGGAATGAGGGCATAATAGTCCATTCAGCAACATATCATTTTCTTATCATATTATGGAAAGATTATTTTTGGAAATTTCATAAGTGATTATTTAGAAAATAATTATAAGAAAAATGTATTTTTGTAATTATGGTATGAAGACATACTAGTCCTTTTGTCCACATATTAATTTCTTATTATATAATGGAAAGGCTATTTTGGTAATTTCATAGGTAATTATTCAGTAAATAATTTTAAGAAAGGGATACTTTCATAATTGTGATATGAAGGCATAATTGTCAATTTGACCACATGTCAATTTTTTATTGTATAATGGAAAGGACATTTTAGTAATTTTTTAGGGGATTATTTAGAAATAATTATAGGAAAAATGATATTTTCATAATTATAATATAAAGGCATAATATTACATTTGGACACACGTTAGTTTTTCATCAAATAATGAGATGGGCATTTTTGTAATGTTGCAAGGGATTATTTTAATATATATCATTTAATTGAAATTGGTATTTTGGTAATTTCTAGAAGATTATTTAGTAAAAGTTGCAAGAGAGGGGGTATTTTTGTAATTATGGTATGAGTGCATAATACTCCATATGGCAACATGTAAACTTCTTATCATATAATGAAAATGGTATTTTGAAAATTTAATAAGGGATTATTTAGTAACAATTATAAGAGAATGAGGATTTTCATAATTATGGTATGAGGGAATAATAGTTAATTTTGCCACATGTCAATTTCTTATAATATAATGGAAATTATATTTTGGTAATTCCATGAAGGTTTATTCAGTAAATAATAATAAGAGAAGAGGCATTTTCATAATTACGATAAAAAGAGCATAATAGTCATTTTGGCCAAATGTTAACTTCTTATCACATTATGGAAAGGATGTTTTAAAATTTTAATAAGGGATTATTTAGTAAATAATTATTAGAGAATGGATATTTTCATAATTATGGTATGAGGGCATAATATTCCATTTGGCCACATGTTAATTTCTTATCATATAATGGAAAGGGCATTTTAGTAACTTTTTGAGGGATTATTTACTAAATATTTGTAAGTGTTATTTTTGTAATTATGATATAATGGCATAATAGTACATTTGGACACATGTCACTTTGTCATCAAATAATGATATAGGTAGTTTTACAATTTTGTAAGAGATTTTTTTAATGTATATTATATATTGGAAAGGGTTTTATGGTAATTTCATATAGGATTATTTAGTAAATAATTAAAAGAGAATGGGTATTTTCGTAATTATGGCATGAGGGCATGTTAGTCCATTTGGCGATATGGAAACTTCTTGTAATATAATGGAAAAGGTATGTTGGTAATTTAATAAGGGACTATTTAGTAATAATTATAAGAGAATGGGTATTTTTGTTATTATGCCATGAGAGCATAATAGTGCAGTTGACAGCATGGAAACTTCTTGTAATATAATGGAAAGGGTATGTTGGTAATTTAATAAGGGACTAGTTGGTAATAATTACAAGGGAAAGGAAATTTTCATAATTAGGGTATTAGGGTATAATAATCCATTTGACCACATAGGGGATTATTTTGTAAATAATTATAAGAGAATGGGTATTTTCATAATTATGATATGAGGGTATAATTATCAATTTGGCCACATGTTAATTTATTATTGTATAATGGAAAGTGCATTTTGGTAATTTTTTAGGGAATTATTTAGAAATAATTATTCAAAAAATAGGTATTTTCATAATTATGATATAAAGGCATAATATTATTTAGTAATAGGATAGGAAGTTTTGTAATGTTGTAAGGGATTCTTTTAATATATATCATTTAATTGAAAAGGGTATCTTGGTAATTTCTAGGGGATTATTTAGTAAAAAGTTATAACAAAGGGGGTATTTTTGTAATTATGGTATGAGTTCATAATAGTCCATTCGGCAACATGTAAACTTCTTATCATATACTAAAAAGGGTATTTTGTAAATCTAATAAGGAATTATTTAGTAATAATTATAAGAGTAGGAGGATTTTTGTAATTATGGTATGAAGGAATAATAGTTAATTTTGCCACATGTCAATTTCTTATAATATAATGGAAATAGTATTTTGGTAATTTCATAAAGGTTTATTCAGTAAATAATAATAAGAGAAAAGGTATTTTTATAATTATGATAAAAAAGCATAACAGTCATTTTGGTCACATGTTAACTTCTTATCATATAATGGAAAAGGGGTTTTGAAAATTTAGTAAGGGATTATTTAGTAAATAATTATTAGAGAAGGGATATTTTCATAATTATGATATGACAGCATAATATTAAATTTGGCCACATGTCAATTTCTTATCATATAGTGGAAAGGAAATTTTAGTAACTTTTTAAAGGATTATTTACTAAATATTTATAAGAGAATGGGTATTTTTATAATTATGATATAATGGCATAATAATACATTTGGGCACATGCCACTTTTTCATCAAATAATGGGATAGGCAGTTTTATAATTTCTTAAGGTTTTTTTTAATGTATATGATATAATGGAAAAGCTCTTTTGGTAATTTTATTGGGATTGTTTAGTAAATAATTATAAGAGAATGGGTATTGTCATAATTATGGAATGAGGGCATAATAGTCTATTTGGCCACATGGAAACTTGTGATATAATAAAAAAGGTATATTGGTAATTTAATAAGGTACTATTTAGTAATAATTATAAGAGAAAAAGGACTTTCATAATTATGATATGAGTCCATTTGGCCATATAGAGGATTATTTTATAAATAATTATAAGAGAAAAGTAGTTTCATAATTATGATATAAGGGCATAATTGTCAATTTGGCTACATGTCAATTTATTATTGTATAATAAAAAGTGCATTTTGGTAATTTTTTAGGGGATTATTTAGAAATAATTATACGAAAAGGGGTATTTTTATAATTATGATATAAAGGCATAATATTACATTTGGACACATCTCACTTTTTCATCAAATAATGGGATGGACAGTTTTGTAATGTTGTAAGGGATTCTTTTAATATATATCATTTAACTGAAAAGGGTATTTTGGTAATTTTTAGGGGATTATTTAGTAAAAAGTTATTAGAAATAGGGTGGTAGCTCAAATACTTTAAATAAATGAAGAGGCGGTGAATTGGTTGATAATAAAATTTTCAAAATCAATACCTAATAAGCACAAATTTTACAAATCAATTTTTCTAAGCAAATGAACATAACAAATGTAAGTATACTAAAAATCTTAAAAACAAGTGATAGAGATAGAGGTTTGCCCTTTTTTTAAGCACCTACATCTTCTCCCTTAGCCTAATTTACCAAGGAGTTCAATCCACTATGTGTTAAAAGTTACAACCTAGCTCTTCAAAGCTTTATACAATCAACAACACAATTTCTTAAAGGTTATCCTATCCCTTAAGTTCACAATCTCACAATACAAATTATTGAAGTGTTTTGCAAACTCAAAAAACCTTTCTAAGGTTGGGTGTTTGCCAATTTGAAGTACAAATCAATATTGAGAAGAAGATTAAGAGAAAAACTGATACAATATGAACTTTTTACAATTTTTCCTCACTAAACTAGTTTTTAATGCTTGAAGTAGATGATAGACAGAAGCAATAAGTTCTCTTGGCTTTTCATACTCTTCAATTGCAATAGGAGACCTTCATTTATATGTTGAAAGAAGGAGATAGCCATTGCTTGCATTTCATGCTTAAAACTTGCAAACTTTTAGACAAAAAAATAGTCGTTGGGGCTTTATGGGCATTAAGGGATCGATCCCCTCATATAGGGGATCGATTAGGTTAGTTGAAAGGAAACCAACTTTCGTACTGAACAAAGGCCACCCAATCGATTAGGTAAGGGACCTAATCAATCCTCTACCTAGGTGATTGATCCCTTATAGAGGGGGATCGATCCTTTCTACAAGTTTTTAACCCAACAATCTTTCTGTACAAAAAAATGGATTGATCCCTTTAAGGGAAGATCAATCGGGTCACATTTAAACCCTAACCAATCAATCCCTATAGGGAAAGGATTGATTGATTTTTGATAATTTTGCTGAAGATGGGCTATTGGAAGAAAAATGAATCCATCCTTTTAGCCAAAGGATTGATCAGGTAAGTGAGGGGATCGATCCTTCCCCTTAAGAGATCAATCCCTTCTATCCTAAATTGTCCATAATTCATTTTTGTTTCCATATTATGTTTTGTTTTAGTTCAAAAATAACTTTTTGCAAGATAGAAAGCTAGAAATGTTCAATATAAGATAAAGTAAATTTGATTCAAGTTAGGCTAATTTTTGTTTTGTCATTTCAAAAACTTTTATCAATTTAAGGCTATCAATCTCCCCATTTTTAATATGAAAAAACCAAGTGAAAATTTTGCTTAAAAAACATTTTTCCAATTGAAAAAAATAGGCTCCCCTTGAATTTAAGCATAAAGAAATTTTAAACAAAAAATTTTAAACAAACTAAGAACAAGGATATAACCATCAATATCAAGATCATCAAATAAGAATTTTTCATTTCATTGCCTCTTCCCTTTTTTGTTATGGCAAAAAGATGAAGACAATCAAAGTAATATGGCAATCAATTCAAGATAATAAAAAGCTCAATATATGTTCAAATGCCATAACAACTCAATTCCACAACTCAATGTCATACCAATTTCAATGTCATATAACCATTATTGAATATACCAATTTCACATGACATCAATTGTAAACCAATTCCAAAGTAACATAGCAAATGCCATTATGAAGATGAAATGCATATATCATTAATATAAACATCAAATACCAAGTTTTTGGAAGAAAACATAATGCAAAGTGTTTTTAAGAAAAGTAAAACATGAAAAGATAGATATGTAGGAAAACATCTGAGGCAAGGCATCAAGATGGATCATTAAGGAGAATGATAAGGTGGAAAATGGCAGAAGTGCTGGTTCATGTTAGCCCTCATTTAGAGGATTTCTTCAACTATGGTATTCTAATTTAACTCCAAATTTTCAATCCTTGAGTTCAAATTTCCAACCTTGGAGTGCAAGCTATTCATTTGAACCATCATAATTTGAAGGGACCTTATGTATCAGATGGTGGACTAGAGGGTTCTCCTTGAGGTACATCAGGAATATCTGGACTATCATACTCTTCTTCCTTTCCTTGCATAGCCTTAATTTTAGTTTTTCTAACCTATAAACTAATTGCATTTTGTGTATAACCCATATTATGCAGAGTATGAACTTCAAGAATGTTGAATGGGTCATTGAATAGGATCTCTTTATCGCTCCTAGTGTTAATACCTAATTTCTTCAATAGATTACTGATAGCAAACTCATAGACTACGGTGTAATCTCTATTTTGCACTAATCTTATCATGTCATTAAAGATAAAGTGCGCCAGATTGGGTTTCTCCTTATTTTTGATCATGTACATCCACCGGTAATCTTGTTTCCTAATAGTCAAATATTGGGTGCCAAATGGTGCCAATACATGAGTAACTATAAGGTGTAACAATCTATCATGCATTGAAAGTTTAGTGGCCTATGTAGGAGCAACTCTTAAATTTTCATTTCCAAAGATATCTTGAACTAAATCTAGCATTTCACACCTAGTGTTTATGTCCCCATCATCATCTAGCATAAACATTTTAGCCAATAATTGCTTATTAACCACAATCTCTTTACCTATCACATAGGTTTTGAATCTATCAAGATAATATATATTTCTTGACCCTTCAATTTCAATACATGTAGAATTACTATAGAAAACCTTAACAAGATTCTCATAAATTATTCCATCTATGCATAGATAGTTTCATCCAACCAAAATCCTCAAATATATACAAATAAGGAAACTCAATAGATTAGAGAAATTTAAGAGATATTACCCTTCCATGCTTAACCTCCCTGTGAGCAAAGTGTGCTTCATATCTCTTTTTAGCATCAAGATTTGTAAAATTTTGATTGAATGAAGGCTTAATTGATGAACTAGAAACCTCTATTGGAGGATTCCTCCTTGTTTCAACACTTCCTTTAGTTTTAGGTGCCATGAAAATAATAGGATAGTGGAAATCGGTAAGCTTATGTGAAATTGATGAAGAAATTTGAGAATGTAGGTGACAAGTAGTAAAATATGTTTAAGAGAGGCAAAAAAATTGAATGAATGAGGTAGTTTCAAAAGAGGCACAAAAAGGGATCAATTTTCTAAAGTGAGAAGTATGAGTGGAGATTTTTGGGTGATTTGAAGATTTTTAAAGAAGATTTTTGCAAGAAATCAAATAGAAAATGAAGCAATTTGCAAAAGATTTTGATTAAAAGTTATCAAATTTGAGAGAAAATGAAGCAAGAATACCTAGAGTTTTAGGAAAAAGTGTTTTGGGAAGAAGAAGAGAAAAAGAAGAAGATGTTATTATCGACCAAGGAAGAAGAAGAGTCTGGATTTTAAGTGGACAAAATGGTGCACATAAGGAAGTTTTTACATAACTCGATTGATTGGGTAGTAAGGTGGATCAATCGGTAATGACTTGCCATGGACCAATCGATTAGGTCCAAAAAAGAATCGATCAAGTCCCAATGTTTTCCCTTTTCATTTAGCGACTGGATAGAAAACCAATCGATCTAATCAAAGGGGGATGATTGGTTCACCTGTAGCAAAAAAAAGTTTAATTTTTTAAAAATAAAACCATACAACATAACTATTCAAATATGCATCATACAATTACAAATATAATCATACCCAAGATTTCAAAAATATGTCAAGATAAATACACATTTGTTCTAACAAGGTATCAACATTCATCATACCATCAAGAATTTCATTTCAAGGAGCATTCATCATACCAAGTTCACCTCTAATTGTATAAAATCTATCTCTAGCAAGAGGTTTTATGAAAATGTAAGCTAATTGATGCAAGGTATCGACATATTTAAGCACAATATCACCTTTTTCAACATGATCTCTAATGAAATAATGCCTAATTTTAATATGCTTAGTTCTTGAATGTTGAATTGGATTTTTGGTCAGATTGATGGCACTAGTATTATAATATTTAATAGGAATGTGATCCATGGTAATTCCAAAATCCTCCAATAGTTGTTTAATCCATAAAACTTAAGCACAATAACTACCGATAGCTACATATTCAACTTCAGTTATGGATTGAGCAATACTATTTTTTTCTTGGAAAACTATGATATGAGCATATTCCCAAACAATTGACAAGTACCAGAAGTGCTCTTTCTAAAAATTTTACAACCACCAAAATTCGCATTAGAATAGGCATGCAAAGCAATAGATGAACTTTTTGGATACCATAATCCTAAGTTAGGAGTGTCCTTAAGGTATCTAAAAGTTCTTTTAAAAGCAAGTAAATGAGATTCTCTAAGTGATGATTGAAATCTAGCACATAAGCACACATTAAACATTATATCTAGTCTACTTCCAGTAAGATATAACAATGAACCAATCATAGACCTATACAATTTAGAATCAATACATTTACCTCTTTCATCCTTGTCATGTTTTGTTAAAGTGCTTGTAGGTGTTGAGTAAGGCTTTGATTCTTCCAATCCAAACCTTATGAGCAAGTCTTTGATGTATTTGGCTTGATTGATGAAGGTACCATCTTTTGTTTGTTTTACTTGTAATCCCAAGAAGAATGTAAGCTATCCCATCATGCTTATTTCAAATTCACCTTGCATAGTTTTAGCAAATTCTTGACAAAGAACTTCATTAATAGCACCAAATATAATATCATCAACATAAACTTGCACTATGAAAATGTCTTTTCCTTTTGTTTTAATAAAAAGTGTAGTATTTACCTTCCCTCTATTAAAACCATTTTCAATTAAAAATTTTGACAGTATTTCTTTCCAAGCTCTAAGAGCTTGTTTTAAACCATATAAAGTTTTTATCAATTTATAAACATGATTTGAAAATTTAAGATTTTCAAAATTGGGAGGTTGCTCTACATACACCTCTTCTTTTATAAAACCATTTAGAAATGCACTATTGACATCCATTTGAAAAAGCTTGAAATCTTTGAAACATGCAAATGCAAATAACATTCTAATGGCTTCTAACCTTGCAACCGAGGCATAGGTTTCATTATAATCAATTCCTTTTTCTTGACTATACCCTTGAGCCACTAACCTAGCTTTGTTTCTAGCAACATTGCCATGCTCATCCTCCTAAAAACCCATTTGGTGCCTATAGTAGAATGAACACTAGGCCTAGGTACAAGATTCCACACTTGGCTTCTTTTAAATTGGTTCACTTCCTCTTACATAGACAATATTCAATGATTATCTCATAAGGCTTCGTCTATGTTCTTGGGTTTAATATGATATAAAAAAGCAACATAATTACACACATTGTAAGAAGATCTTGTTTTTACCCCTTAAGTTGTATCACCAATAATCTCAATATCTTTAAGATATCTCTTTTCTATATGGTGATTTGGTTCTTACTATATATGTTGTGGCTCCTCTGGAAACTCATCATACTTCTTTTAAATGTTTTCCCCAATGTTATGTGATGCATCATTGATATATTCTGGAAGCATACCTACATCATCATCATCAAGAGGCACCTTTCTTAGAGATGGATTAGATTCATCAAAGATAACATGTATAGACTCTTTAACAACTAATGTTCTTTTATTAAAGACTATAAGCTTTTGAATTCAAAGAATATCCTAGGAAAATGCCTTCATCACTTTTTGCATCAAATTTTCCAAGATTATCTTTTCCATTATTCAAAACAAAACATTTGTAATCAAAAGGATGAAAATAACTTATGTTAGGCCTTTTTACTTTAAAAAGTTCAAAGAGAGTTTTCTTCAACATTGGCCTAATCATAGCTCTATTTAGAATATAATAAGAGGTATTTATGGCTTCTACCCAAAAATATCAAGGTAAATTATTTTCACAAAGCATGGTTCTAGCCATTTCATCTAAAGTTCTATTTTTTCTTTCTACTACCCCATTTTGTTGAAGAGTTCTAGGAATAAAAAATTATGGCTAATACCATTTTCACCACAAAACACATTAAAGCCAAGGTTTTCAAATTTTTTTCCATGATCACTTCTAATACTAGAAATTGAATAACCTTTCTTATTTTGTATTTGCTTTCTAAAAGTGATGAATTTTTCCAAAGCTTCATTCTTTGAATGCAAAAAGAGAACCCATGTATATCTAGTAAAATCATCAACAATAACAAACCCAAATTGTTTTCCACCAAGACTCATTGTCCTAGTAGGATCAAAAAGATCATTATAAAGTAGTTGAAGAGGTCAAGTAGTTGAAATACAATTTTTAGGTTTGAAAAAGATTTTTCTATATTTTCCTTGAGCACATGCATCACAAACCTTATTATTTTTATATTTCAATTTTGATAAACCAACAACCAAATCTTTTTGAGAAAGTTTTAAAATTACATGCATGATTGCATGTCCAAGTCTTTTATGCCAAATCCAACTTTCACTTTTATTTTTGAGCCATAAAACAAACATTTTTAGAAGATAGATCATCCAAATGCACCACATAAACATTTCTTTGACGATGTCCAATGAAAACAAGTTTGTTAGTTTTGATATCAATTACTTGATAATACATGGATTCAAATACAACTCTAAGTCCTTTGTCACACAATTGACTAATACTAAGTAAGTTATGCTTGAATCCATTCATAAGTAAAACATTTTCAATAGTAGTAGAAGAATTCTTACCAATGGAGTCAATTCCTTTAATTTGGCTTTTGGACTTGTCTCCATATATAACATCTCCTCCATTTTTAGCCTTTAAGTCTTTGAATTGAGCCTTGTATCCAGTCATGTGTTTTAAGCATCCGCCATCAAGGTACAATGGATTGTTCTTGCTTGAATTTGCCTTGTAGCAATGCTTATCCACCTATAAGAACATAATTAAAATTTTATTTTGGGTACCCAAACTTTTTTGGGTCCTTGAGTGTTAGTACTTACAATTCTTGTACCTTTTGGAATCCACTTCATTTTAGTAATCTCATTTTGAGATGTGCTAACTCCTTTTGGAATCCACACACTCCTAATAAGTTTACCTCTATAGGTGACTTTCTTCAAGGAAAAACGTTGTATAGAATAACCCAATTTATGACAATATGTACATGTGCTAGATGAATCATTTGGCTTAATAAGAACATTCTTTAATTGAGTCTCTTTATTACCACCATTATAGCCTAATCCATTTTTATCAAAGAATGCTTTTTGTGTTTCAAGCATGTCATTGAGTTTTTGATGTCCCATATAAAATCTAGAAAATGAGTTATGAAATTCTCATTTTTCTTAGTCAAACCATTAACATTCAATTTTAAAAGCTCAATTTCCTTTTTTAAGTCATTATTTACTTTATTCAAGAGCTTATTTCCTAATTTCAACTTAGAAATCATTTTTCTATTCTTCATGTTCATGCTTTTAAATTATATAGCTAATTCATCAAAAACATCTTGCAATTCATCAAATGTATATGAATTTAAATAATTTGGATTAAAAATTACCTTGGGCTCATGAGCCATGAGACATATGTTGGCTACTTTCTCTTCATTTGATTCATTATCGAAAAAGTCACTATCACTCTATGTTGCAACCATTACTTTCTTTTTTAGCTTTATTATGTTTTGCTTCTTCCACAAAGCACAATTAAATTTGATATGACTCGATTTGTTGCATTCATAACAAATAATTTGATCCCTTTCTTTTTTACTTGATTTTTTTTTTGTTAATTTCCCTTTATGGTCTTCTTCTATTTGAGTACTTGTTTATCCTCATGAACTTCTTAAACCTTTTCGCAAACATGGCCATTTTTTCATCTTTATCAACCTTATCTTGTTTAAAAATTTCTTAATCTTCTTAAAAGGTTGATTTAAGAGCAATGCCACCTTTCTTAATTAGTTCTTGTCCCTATTTAAGCTTCATCTCATAGGTAAGGAGAGAGCCCATGAGTTCATCCAAAGAGGATCTTTGTACTTGTCAATGGCTGCACTTTAACTTCCTAGCTCTTTAGTAGACTATTTAGAATTTTTTTCACCAAATCCACATTTGAGTAAGTCTTCCCAAGAGCCTTTAAACCATTAATGATGTCGATAAAATAGTTTGACATTTCACTAATGGTTTCTTTTGATTTCATCTTGAATAACTCATAATCATGAGTGAACATACCAATTTTAGTCTCGTTCACTAGATTAGTACCTTTATGAATGATGGCCAACCTGTCTCAAATTTTCTTTGCATTTTCACACAAAGAAACTCTATTATACTCACTAGGCCCCAATGCACAAAAAAGTGTTTGCATTGCTTTGGCATTGAGTTGAGCCATTTTCACATCATTGACATCCCATTCACTCTCTTGCTTGATCATCTCTTACCATCCACCATTTTCATTAGAATTTGAGGACCATTTACAATGACTATCCAAACTTCATAATCATTAGCTTGAATAAATAATTTCATTCTAGTATTCCAATATGAGTAGTTGTCATCAACAAAGAAAGGAGGTCTTACAATTGAATGGCTTTCATCTCCAAAAGATGTAGCAACTATTTCATTTACTATGAGACATATTTCTTATTGCTCATTGTATTTGTTGTAGCTTGAGGATAGTTACTCCACAATGATCATCATACTTCTTTAAGCCATTTTCAAGATCACTCTTAAGTTGTTAGACCTACAAAAAAAGAACACTAACTTTGATACCAATTGTTAGCTTAAAGACGTGAAATAAACTAAGAAGGGGGTGAATTGGTAGATAATAAAATTTTCAAAATCATCACCTAATAAGCATAAATTTTACAAATCAATTTTCTAAGCAAATGAACACAACAAATGTATGTCTACTAAAAATTTTAAAAATAATAGATAGAGATAAAGAATTAAATGCTAAAATTTATAAAGGTTTGACCCTTCTTTTAGGCATCTACGTCCTCTCCCTTAGGCTCACTTGTCAAGGAGTTTAATCTATTATGTGTTGAAAGTTACAACCTAGCTCTTCAAAGCTTTATACAACTAACACTACAATCTTTTAAGGGTTATCCTTCCCCTTAAGCTCACAATCTCATAATACAAAATTTTGAAGTATTTTGCAAACTCAAAGAACCTTTTTAAGGTTGGATGTTTGCTAATTTGAAGTATAAATCAATATTGAGAAGAAGATTAAGAGAAAAACTGATACAATATGAACTTTATGCAATTTTGTCTCACTAAACTAGTTTTTAATGCTTGAAGTAGATGGTAGATAGAAGCAATAAGTTCTCTTAGCTTTTTATACTCTTCAATTACAATGGGAGACCTCTTTTTATATGTTGAAAGAAGAAAATAGTCGTTGCTTGCATTTAATGCTTGAAACTTATAAAATTTCAAATAAAAAAATAATTGTTAGGGCTTTCTGGGCATCAAGGGATCGATCTCCTCATATAAAGGGATAGATTGGTCAGTTAAAAGAAGACCAATTTTTATGCTGAACACAAGTCACTCGATCAATCAAGTAAGGGACCTGATCAATCCCTTACCTAGGTGATTGATCCCTTATGTAGAGGGATCGATCCCTTTTGCAAGTTTTTAACCCAACAATCTTTTTGTATGAAAAAATGGGTCAATCCCTTTAAGGAGAGATCGATCGAGTTACATCCAAATCCCAACCAATTGGTCTTTATAGGGAGGGGATAGATTGATTTTTAATAATTTTGCTGAAGATGGGCTGCTTAAAGAAAAATGGATAGATCCCTTTTACCAAGGGATCGATCGGGTAAGTGAGGGGATCGATCCCTTCTATCCTAAAATGTCTAAAATTAATTTTTGTTTTCAGAATATGTTTTGTTTTAGTTCAAAAATAATTTTGGCAAGATAAAAGGCTAGAAAAGTGTTCAATTTGAGATAAAGTAAATTTGATTCAAGTTAAGCAAATTTTTGTTTTGTCATTTCAAAAACTTTTATCAATTCAAGGCTAGCAGGTGGTTTTTTTGTAATTATGGTATGAGTCCATAGTAGTCCATTTGGCAATATGTAAACTTCTTATCATATAATGGAAAAGGTATTTTGAAATTTTGATATGGGATTATTTAGAAATAATAATAAAAGAAGGAAATTTTTTATAATTATAGTATGAAGAAATAGCAGTTAATTTTGTCACATGTCAATTTCTTATAATATAATGGAAATGATATTTTCATAATTTCATAAAGGTTTATTTAGTAAATAATAAAAGAAAAGAGGTATTTTTGTAATTATAATAAAAAGGCATAACAGTCATTTTGGCTACATGTTAGCTTCTTATCATATTATGAAAAAGGCATTTTGAAAATTTAATAAGCGATTATTTAGTAAATAATTATTAGAGAAGGGGTATTTTGTAATTATGGTATGATAGTATACTATTAAATTTGGCCACATGTCAATTTATTATCATATAATGGAAAGGGTATTTTAATAACTTTTTAAGGGATTATTTACTGAATATTTATAAGAGAAAGGGTATTTTCATAATTATGATATAATGGCATAATAGTACATTTGAACACATGTCACTTTCTCATTAGATAATGGGATGGGCAATTTTATAATTTCGTAAGGTTTTTTTTAATGTATATCATATAATGGAAATTGTATTTTGGTAATTTCATGTGAGATAATTTAGTAAATAATTATAAAAGAATGGGTATTTTTGTAATTATGGTATGAGGGCATAATAGTCTATTTGGCCACATGAAAACTTCTTATAATATAATGGAAAAAGTATTTTGGTAATTTAATAAGGGACTATTTAGTAACAACTATAAGAGAAAAAGAATTTTCGTAATTATGGTATGAAGGTATAATAGTCCATTTAGCTACATAAGGGATTATTTTGTAAATAATTATAAGAGAAGGGGTATTTTTGTAATTATGATAAGGGCATAATAGTTAATTTGGTCACATGTCAATTTCTTATTATAAAATGAAAATGGCATTTTAGTAATTTCATGAGGGATTTTTTTAGTAAATAGTTAAAAGATAACAGGTTTTTTTTGTAATTATGGTATGAGGTCATAATAGTCCATTTGATCATATGGCAATTTTTTACCATATAATGGAAATGCTATTTTTTTTATTTAATAGGGAATTATTTAGTAAATAATTTTAAGAGAAGTCCTATTTTTGTAATTATAGTATGAGTGCATAATAGTTAATTTCGCCATATCTAAACTTCTTATCATATAATGGAAAGGGTATTTTAGTAATATAATATGGGATTATTTAGTAATAATAATAAGAAAATGGGTATTTTCATAATTATGATATAAAGGTATAATAGTACATTTGGACACATGTTAACTTTTTATCAAATTATGCGATGGGCAATTTTGTAACTTCGTAAGGGATTCTTATCATATAATGAAAAGTATATTTTGGTAATTTCATGTGGGATTATTTAGTAAATAATTATAAGAGAAAGGATATTTTCATAATTAAGGTATGAAGGCATAATAGACCATTTGGTCACATGTAAGCTTCTTGTAATATAATGGAAATGATATTTGGCAATTTAATAAGGGATTATTTAGTAATAATTATAAAAAGGGTATTTTTGTAATGATGGTATTAGGGGATAATAGTCTATTTTGCCATATAGAAGATTATTTTATAAATAATTATAAGAGAAATGATATTTTCGTAACTATGATATGAGGGCATAATTGTCAATTTGGTCACATGTCAATTTCTTATCATATAATAAAAAGGGCATTTTAGTAATTTCATAGAGGATTATTTAGTAAATAATTATAAGATAATGGGTATGTTCATAATTATGGTATGAGGACATAATAGTCTATTTGACTATATGTCAATTTTTTATCATATAATGGAAATGGTATTTTTTAATTTAATAGGGAATTAATTATTTAGTAAATAATTATAAGAGAATGGGTATTTTTGTAATTATGATATGAGGGCTTAATTGTAAATTTGGCCATATATTAATTTTTTATCATATAATGGAAATGGAAAGGGCATTTTAGTAATTTTCTAGGGGATTAAGTAATTATAAGATAAGAGGGATTTTCATTATTATAGCATGAAGGCATAATAGTCTATTTGGCTACATAACAATTTCTTCTCATTTAATGGAAATGATATTTTGGTAATTTTATTTGGGATTATTTAGTAAATAATTATAAGGGAAAGGTTTTTTCATAATTATGATATAAGACAATAATAGTCCATTTGGCCACATATTGATTTCTTATCATATAATGGAATGGGTATTTTGGTAATTTCATAAGAGATTATTTAGTAAAAAATTATAATAGAAAGGTGCTTTTGTAAATATGGTATAAGGGTATAATAGTCCTTATGGCCACATGTCAATTTTTTATCATATAAGGGAAATGGTATTTTGATAATTTCTTAGCGAATTACTAGTAAATAATTATAAGACAAGGGTCTTTTCATAATTATGGTATGAGGGCATAATAGTCCATTTGGCTACATGTCAATTTCTTATCATATAAAAGAAAGGGTATTTTGGTAATTTAGTCAAAGATTATTTGGTAAATATTTGTAAGAAAAGGAGTATTTTCTTAATTATGATATGAGGGTAAAATTGTCAATTTGGCCACGTGTCTATTTTTTATTATATTAGAGAAGTGGTATTTTCGTAATTATGATATAAGGGCATAATAGTGCATTTGGACTAATGTCACTTTGTGATAAAAAAATGAGATAGGCAATTTTTTAATTTTGTAAGGGATTTTTTTTAATGTATATCATATAATAGAAAAGGTATTTTCGTAATTTCATAGGAGATTATTTAGTAAATAATTTTATAAAGAGGGGTAATTATGATATGAAGGCATAATAATCCATTTGGCTACTTGTACACTTTTTATCATATAATGGAAAGGGTAATTTGGTAATGCCATATGAGATTGTTTAGTAATAATTATAAGAGAATAGGTACTTTCGTAATTATGGTATGAGGAAATTATAGTCCATTTGGCCACATGTCAGTTTCATATCATATAATGGAAAGGGTATTTTAGTAATTTTACAAGGGATTATTTAGTAAAAAAAATATGAGAGGGGTTATTTTCATAATTATGCTTTTATGAGGGCATCATAGTCAATTTAGCCACAAGTAAATTTCCTATCATACAATGGAAAGGGCTTTTTGGCAATAATGTTAGAGATTATTTAGTAAATAATTATAAGAGAAAAGGTATTTTCGTAATTATGATATGAGGGCATAATTATCAATTTGGCCACATGTCCATTTCTTATTGTGTAAAGGAAGGGCATTTTGATAACTTCTTAAGGAGTTATTTAGTAAATAATTATAAGAGAAGAGGTATTTTTATAATTATAGTATAAGAGCATAAGAGTACATTTGGACAGATGTTACTTTCCCAACAAATAATTGGATGGGTAATTTTGTAATTTCGCAAAGGTTATTAAGTAAATCATTATAAGAGAATGGGTATTTTCTTAATTATGGTATGAGGGCATAATAGTCCATTCGACCAAACGTCAATTTCTTATCATTTAATGGAAAGTGTATTTTCGTGATTTCATAAGGGATTATTTAGTAAATAATTTTAAAGGAATGGTATTTTCATAATTATCATAAAAGGATGTGTTTGTCAATTTGACCACATATTTCCTATCATATAATGAAAGGGCATTTTGGTAATTTTTTGGTGGATTAGTTGATAAATAGTTATAAGAGAAGTGGTATTTCCATAATTATAGTTGAGAGCATAATAGTCCCTTTGGCTACATGTGAATTTCTTTTCGTATAAAGGAAATGACTTTTTGGTAATTTCAAATAAGATTATTTAGTAAATAATTATAAGAGACGGGTATTTTTGTAATTACGTTATGGGAGAATAATAGTTCATTTGTAAAATATCAATTTCTTATCATATAATGCAAAAAGTATTTTGATAATTTTATAAGGGATTATTTAGTAAACAATTATAAAAGTAGGGTATATCCGTAATTATGATTTGAGGGCATAATAGTCCATTTGACCTAAGGATGTCAATGGATAGGGTATGGAGAGGGTAGAGCATTCCCCATCTCTATTCCCTAATTTTCATATTGTACACATCCCCGTAACCATACCCAATTGTTATTTGAAATCTATTCACATTCCCGTCCCTATGGTTATTGAAATGGGTATAGGCAATCCCCTTGCATTTAACCTTTTTTTGAAAAAATAAAATAAAAAAATAAAAACCAAAATTTATTTTTTTATCTTTTTTATTTTTATTTTGTATAGTTAGGTAACTTTTATAAATACATATTAATATATAATTTTTTAATAAAAATATATTAATTTTAATTAATTTAAAATAGTAATTTATATTATTTAATAAAAAAATTATCTACTAAATATATATAAATATATATATGTAAAGTATGGGTACGAAAGGGGCACTACATTACCTCTCCCTATCCCTTTACCTAGTAAAATTTTAAAATCATACTCATTCCCATCCTCATAATGTAATACCCATCCATAACTCCATCCGGGTAAAAAATCGAGTTACCTATTCGGTATGGGTAAAATTGACATCCCAAATTTAGCCACATATAGATTTCTTATCATATAATAGAAAGGGCATTTTGGTAAATTTTTAAGGGATTGCTTTGTAAATAATTATAAGAGAATGGGCATTTTTGTAATTAAGATATAAGGGCATAATAGTCCATATGACTCATGTCAATTCTTATCATTAAATGGAAAGGGTATTTTAGTAATTTCTTGAGGGATTATTTAGTAAATAATTATAAGAGAATGGATATTTTCGTATTTATGGTATGAAGGCATAATAATCCATTTTACCATATATCAATTTCTTTTCATATAATGGAAAGAGTATTTTCATAGTTTCATAGTGGATTATTTAGTAAATAATTATAAGAGAATGGGTAATTTCATAATTATGATATGAAAGCGTAATAGTCAATTTGACCACATGTCAATTTCTTATCATATAATGGAAAATGGTAGTTTTGTAATTTCATGAGAAATTGTTTTAATGTATATCATATAATGGAAATGATATTTTGATACTTTCATAGGGAATGATTTAGTAAATAATTATAAGAGAATGGGTATTTTTGTAATTATAGTTTGGAGGCATAATAGTCAATTTGACCACATGTTAATTTCTTATCATATATTGGAAAAGAATATTTTGGTAATTTCATAAAGGATTATTTAGTAAATAATTATATGACAAAGGGTATTTTTGTAATCATGTTATAAGTAAGTGCATAGTAGTCAGTTTGGCCACATGTCAATTTCTTATCATATAATAAAAAAGTCATTTTGGTAATTTCAAAGGGGATTATTTAATAAATAATTATAAGAGATGGAGTATTTTCGTAATTATGGTATGAGGGTAAAATAGTGCATTTGTCCACATTTCAATTTCCTATCATATAATGGAAATGGCATTTTAGTAATTTCATTGATGGTTTATTTAGTAAGTAATTATAAGAAAAAGAGTATTTTTGTAATTATTGTATGATGGCATAATGTCTATTCAATCACACTTCAATTTCTTATTGTATAATTAAAAGGTTATTTTTGAAATTTCATAGAGGATTATTTAGCAAATAATTATAAGAGAAACATTTTTTTTTTTTTTAATTTCTAATGAGATTATTTAGTAAGTAATTATAAAAGAAAGGATATTTTCGTAACTATGGCATGAGGGAATGATAGTTCTTTTGGTCACATGTTAATTTCTTATCATATAATGGAAGTGGTATTTTGGTAGTTTCATAAAGGATTATTTAGTAAATAACTATAAGAGAAGGGTAATTTTGTAATTATGATATGAGGCCATAATAGTCTATTTGGACACGCCAATTTTTATCATTTAATAGAAAAGGGTATTTTGGTAATTTCATAAGAGATTACTTAGTAAATATTTGTAAGAAAATTAGTATTTTAATAATTATAATATGAGGGCATAATTGTCAGTATGGCCACTTGTCAATTTCTTATTACATAATGAAAGGACTTTTTGGTAATTTTTTAAGGGATTATTTACTAAATAATTATATCATATAATGGAAAGGATATTTTGGTAATTTTTTAGGGATTATTTAGTAAATAATTTTAAGAAAAAAGATATTTTCGTAATTATTGTATGTGGGCATAATAGTCTATTTGGCCATACGTAAACTTCTTATTATATAACAAAAAGGGTATTTTATTAATATAATATGGGATTATTTAGTAATAATTATAAGAGACATGGTATTTTCTTATTTATGTTATGAAGGAATAATAGTCCATTGGCTACATGTCAACTTCTTCTCATATAATGGAAAAAATATTTTAATAATTTCAGATAGGATTATTTAGTAAATATTTATAAAAGAAGAGGTATTTTCATAATTATGATATAAAGACATAATTGTCAATTTGGCCATATGTTTATTTCTTAATGTGTAAAGGATAGGCCCTTTCCATTACATAATAAGAAATTGAAATATAGTTAAATGGACTATTATTATTTTCTCATACCATAATTACAAAAATACCATTTTTTATAATTATTTACTAAATAATCCTCTATTAAAGTATCAAAATGCCTTTTCTTTATTACCAAAAAAATGCACTTCTCTAATAATTATTTACTGAATAATCCCTTATGAAATTATGAAAATACCCTTTTCCATTCTATGATAAGAAATTAACATATGGCTTAATAAACTATTATGCTCTCATACCATTATTACGAAAAAAAACCTTTCTCTTATAATTATTTGCTAAATAACCCCTTTGAAATTACAAAACTGCCCATCCCATGCTCTTATTATTTGATGAGAAAGTAAGGTATGTCCAAATGTCCTCTTATGCTTTTATACAATAATTATGAAAATGCTTATTTTCTTATAATTATTTGCTAAATAATCTCTTAAGAAATGACCACATCGCCATTTTCTTTATACAATAAAAAATTGACATGTGGTTAAATTGACAATTATGCCCTAATATCATAATTATGAAAATACCCCTTATATTACAATTATTTAGTAACTAATCCTCTAGGACATTGCCAAAATGCCCTTGTTTATAATGGATAAGGCATTTTGGTAATTTCTTAGGAGATTATTTAGTAAATAATTAAAAAAACAAGGGGTATTTTCGTAATTACAATGCAAGTGCATAATAATGCATTTGGACACATGTCACTTTCTCATCGAATAATGGGATGGGTAGTTTTCTAATTTCATATAGGATTTTTTTAACGTATAACATATAATGTAAATGGTATTTTGGTAATTTTTTAGGAGATTATTCAGTAAATAATTTTAAAAGAAGGGGTACTTTCATAATTATGGTGTGTGGGCATAATAGTCCATTTGGCCACATGTAAACTTCTTATGATATAATGAAAATGGTATTTTGGTAATATAATATGGGATTATTTAGTAATAATTATAAGAGAAGGGGTATTTTTGTAATTATAATTATGGTATGAAAGAATAATAGTTGATTTGGCGACATGTCCATTTCTTACCATATAATGGCAAGTGTATTTTAACAATTTAATAGGAGATTTTTTAGTAAATAATTGTAAGAGAGGGAGTATTTCCATAATTATGATATGAGGGCATAATAGTCAAGTTTGCCACATGTAAATTTCTTATCATACAATGGAGAGGTTATTTTTGTAATTTTGTAGGGGATTATTTTGTAAGTAATTATAAGAGAAGTGATATTTTCATAATTATAATATGAGACCATAATTGTCAATTTGGCCACATATCAATTTCTTATTGTATAAAAGAACTGGCATTTTGGTAATTTCTTGGCGAATTATTTAATAAATAATTATAATAGAAGGTATATTTTCGTAGTTGTGATATAAAGGCATAATAGTATATTTAGACACATGTTACTTTCTCATCAAATAATGAGAATAAGGGATGGGCAGTTTCATGATTTTATACAGTCATTTAGTAAATAATTATAAAAAAATGGGTATTTTTGTAATTATGGTATGAGAGCATAATAACTTATTTGACCATATATTAATTTCGTATCATATAATGAAAAGAGTATTTTTATAATTTCATATGAGATTATTTAGAAAAAAATTATTAGAGAATGGGTATTTTTGTAAATATGATAAGAGGGCGTAATTGTTAGTTTGACCACATTTCCTATCATATAATCAAAAAGGCATTTTGCTAATTTGCTATGGAATTATTTGGTAAATAAATCTAAGAAAAAAGGTTATTTTTGTAATTATGGCATGGAGGCATAATAGTCTACTTGGCTACATGTCAATTTCTTATCATTTAACGAAAATGGCATTTTGGTAATTTCAATGAAGATTATTTAGTAAATAATTATAAGATAAGGTTATTTTTGTAATTATGGCTTCAGAGAATAATAACCCATTTGGCCCCATATCAATTTTTTATCATATAATGGAAGAGGTATTTTGGTAATTTCATATGAGATTATTTAGTAAATAATTATAAGATAAAGATATTTTTTGTAATTATGATATGATGACATAATAGTCCATTTGGTCACACGTTAATTTTTTATCATATAATGGAAAGGGTATTTTGATAATTTCATAGGGGATTATTTAGTAAATAATTATAATAGAAAGGGTATTTTTGTAATTATGATTTGAAGGTATAATAGTCCATTGGACCACATGTCATTTCCTATCATATAATGGAAATGGTATTTTCTTAAATTCATTGGAGATTATTTAATAAATATTTATAACAGATGGGTTTTTTTTCGTAATTATGACATGAGGGTGTAATTGTCAATTTGATCACATGTTAATTTTTTATAATATAATGAAAGGGCATTTTTTATAATTTCTTAAAAGATTATTTACTAAATAATTATAAAAAAGGTATTTTCGTAATTATGACATGAAGGCATAATAGTTTATTTGACTACACATCAGTTTCTTATCATTTAATAAAAAAGGTATTTTGATAATTTCATAGGAGATTATTTAGTAAATAATTATAACAGAAGGGGTAGTTCCATAACTATGATATGAGGGCATAATAGTTAAGTTGGCCATATGTAAATTTCTTCTCATACAACGAAATGCCATTTTTGTAATTTTGTGAGGGATTATTTTGTAAATAATTATAAGAGAAGTGATATTTTCGTAATTATGATATAAGGGCATAATTGATAATTTGGCCACATGTAAATTTCTTATTGTATAAAGGAAATGGCATTTTGGTAATTTTTTAGGGGATTATTTAGTAATTAATTATAAGAGAAGATGTATTTACATAATTATCATGTAAAGGCATAAGATTTCATTTAAACAAATGTTATTTTCTTATCAAATAACATAAATATGGGATGGGCAGTTTTATAATTTCGTATAAGTTATTTCGTAAATAATTATAAGAGAATAGATTTTTTAGTAATTATGATATGAAAGCACAATAGCCTATTCGGTGTTAGCACGTATCGGTTTGGAGACTCGATCATTAGATATAAAAATTTAAAATTGTATAAAACACGATGAGTCGCTGCCAATCTTTTTAGGGTGTGATTGGCTACCCAAAAATTTATCCTTTTAATAAAATGGGTTTTAAGTTTTATTAAAAAAGACAATTTTGGTCTGCGAAAACAAGATTGGGTTCAATAGTTGGTTACTTGTGGGAAAGAATTAACACCCCCACAATGCCCATAGAATTGGTACCAATTAAAAATTAATTTAAAGAAATCTTTATATAAGAATATTATGAAAATTTTAATTTAAAGAATACCTTCAAATTCCTTGATATAAAGGCATAATTCAAAGATAGTCTTTTCATTAAAAATTTATCGTAACATTCCTTTTAAAAATAATAAAATAGCACAGTTCATAAATGATAATCATTGATGACTTTTCAACATCTAAGTAGAGTACTAACAATTATATTTCACAATATGCTATTTTAATTTTATTTACTCAAAACTAAAAATTAAAAAAAAATTTAATGCAAAAAAAGATAAAATAATATAATTAATGTTACACATCAACAAAAATATATATGAATTGTGAATGTACCCATTATTCTAAAAATGAGATATATGTAGATGATGATGAAAAACAAATTTAAAGATCGAGCTCTCAAATATAAAGAGACCACTTGGACTCTCCAACATCTAGGTAGAGTTTGGGTATGAATATTTATATTTAAAATTCTATTTTATTGTTTATTATTATTGATTCTTAAATTTATTATTTTCAGTTATGGAAATATATGAATATTTTTAATAAAATAAAATTTCCTAAATACCTCATCATCTAGGTAGTTTTCGAGAACAGATTATTTCATAAAAAGTTTTCATATGAATCCTTAAAAATTTTGGAATGATTTTGGGGTTTTGGAACTTTAAGGTTTTGATTTAGAGTTTCGGTTTAACAAATTTACGAGCATTTCTAAAAATCTCCAACATTTGGACAGACTTTCAGATTAAGCTCACCTTTTATGATTTCCAAAAAAATAATTCTTATATATTTTAGTACAAGCTCATTTTTATAATTTTTCTAAAAAATGATTTTTTATAGTTTTCTTTATTATTTTCTTTTTCATTGAAATTTTATTATTATTATTCATTAATCTTTTATTATTTTATTATGGGGGCATGTAAAAAAAAAGCATAAAGAAAGAGAAAAAGAGAAAAGAAAAGGAAAAGAAAAATGGTTATGATATCATGCACTTAAGAAATTCGAATAAATCCAAATAGAGTCCTGATCAATTCATAATTTTGGAAAGGAACAAACAAAATTCCAAAATGAAAAAGCCAAAGAAAATTCAAGAGAACCAAAAAGCAAAAAAAAATAAAAATGAAAGACTTTTGAAACGAAAACTTTTCTTCAAGTTCAATTTTCCAAAGGGAATTGCTCTTCAATTTAAGTGATAATGGTTGAAATGGCAAATGGCCACCTTTCATCATCTTTTCACTAATGTGGAAATTTGTCTCTTGCTACCTTATTGAGCCTAATAAATATTTTTCAAACCAAACCCTAACTAAGGATCGCTCTCCATACTAGGGGGCAAAAGGGATACAATTAGGGGTTTAAAAATGATATCAAAATTGAATCCTGTATGTTAGGGCAAAGGCCTAGTATAAAAATTTCCAAAAGTTTTGAATCCACTCAGAGAGAAAAAGAAATGAAAGAATGAAAAATGAAAAAAAAAAGAAAAGAATGAGAAAGGGCAAAGAAAGAAAGAAAGAGAGAGAAGAAAAGAAATGGATGAGTGGAAAGCACAAGGAAAATGGTAGGGAATATACCCCAAAGTGAATTCTTCAAATGAAAGAATGATCATTGGTTTTAATTACTTTTAAACAATTATTTGGGCTTGTTTACCCTTTTTTTTTTTGACAACCTCGAACCTTAGCTTATGTTTCATCCTATGAAAAGTTCATATTGGATCAAGCATGGATACTTACAAAATGAAGAGCTTCTTTTGGGAAAATGGCCCTAAAACCCATGAACCTTTTGGTTCCTTTTTTTTTTTACTTAATATTCTGTTTGAACCATTAACCCCTTTTGATTAGGTTTGAAAATTTTAAGTGCATGGTGTGATAATCAATAAAAAAAATCCAAAAAAAGAAAAAAATAGAAAAATAAATGTGGCTCTAGGGTGAAAACCCTAAAAAGGGCAGTGTAGAGCAAACCTTGAAGACTACTCCTATTGCTAAATGTAGATGTTGAACAAATATAAGCCAAACTTTTTTGAAAGATCTTAATATCAAAATCCCAAAACTTTGGGAAGGGTTGATTTTCTAAAATCTCAACCTTGTTCTATTCCCAAAAAACCTTTCAAAATCCTAAGCCTTTAAAGTTAATCTTGGCATATATCAAAATGTCACATTTGAATGCTAAAGAAAGTGTTGAATATATTTGGTATTTAAAGGATTCATGTTTTAGAAAAACTTATATTTCATTTGTGAACCTACATGGAAAAAAGTATATGCTTCTATTATCCTTTTCAGGTGGAGAAACCCTTTTTGTATAAACAAAAAGCCTCAATGTGCTGAACTATTCAATCCAGTTGAAAAGAAAATGTGCACCTCTTTCATTTATGATAGGGATCACCAATTCTCGAGAATTTAAGCCTAGTTTAGCTAGCACCCAGGTTTTAAGCCTAATATTAACTAGAATCAATAAAGATTTAAGCCTAGTTTAGCTGGCACTCATGGAAAGATGTAATCCCAATTTAGTTGGCACCTAATGAAAAGATTTAAGCTTAGTTTAGTTGGCACTTCATGAAAAGATTTAAGCTTAGCTTAGTTGGCACCCAATGAAGATTCAAGCCTAGTTTAGTTGGCACCCAATGAGAAGATTTAAACCCAGTTTAGCTGGCACTTAATGAAAATATTTAAACCCGGTTTAGCTGGCACCTCATGAAAATGATTTAAGCCCAGTTTAACTAGCACTCAAGATTTAAGCCCACTTTATCTAGCAATATAAAAAGATTTAATTCTAGTTTACCTGGCCTTTACAAAAATTTTTAAGCTCAGATTTTCTAGCACCTAATGAAAATTTAAGCCTAGATTCCCTGGCCCTTATAGAAAGATTTAAGCCCCATTTGGCTAATACCTCATGAAAATTTAAATCCAGTTTAACTAACACCTAGGTTTTAAGCCTAGCTTAGCTGGCAAGCCTAGTTTAGCTGGCATAATGAAAATATTTAAGCATAGCATTATTTGACACCAATGAAAATTAAGCCTAGTTTATCTAGCACCTCATGAAAAATTTAAGTCTAATTTATCTGATACTCATGACAGGAATGAAGCCCCATTTAATTAGCCTTTTATGAAAAGATTTAAGCCTAGCTTAATTGGCACCTCAAAAAAAAAAAAAAATTAAGCCCAATTTACCTAGCATCAATGGAAAGATTTAAGTCCAGTTTAGTTGGCACACTAATGAAGATTTATGCCTAGTGTATCTAGCACTCAAAAAAGATTTAAGCCCAATTTAGTTGGCACCAATAAAAGATTTAAGCTCAATTTACTTGGCACATCATGACAAGATTTAAGCCCAGTTTACCTAGCCCTTATGGAAAATTTAAGCCTAGTTTATATGGCACCATGAAAAGATTTAAGCCTAGTTTACCTGGCCCTTATGAAAATTTTTAAGCCCAGATTATCTAGCACCTCAATGAAGATTCAAGCCCAGATTATCTAGCCTTCATGAAAAGATTTAAGCCTAGATTGCCTGGCCCAATGAAGTTTTAAGCCAAGTTTGGCTGGCACCTAATAAAAAATTAAGCCCATATTACCTAGCCCTCGATGAAAAGCTTAAGCCCGATTTAGCTGGCACCTCATGAAAGATTTAAGCCCAACTTAGTTGGCATCCAAGAAATTTAAGTCAATTTAGCTAATACCTCATGGAAATTGAAGCCCAATTTATCTAGTACATCATGAAAAGAATTTAAGCTCAGTTTAGCTGACACTTAATGGAAATTTAAACCTAGATTATCTGGCCTCAATGAAAATTTAAGCCCAGTTTACCTGGTACTCAGTGAAAATTTAAGCCCAATTTAGCCGGTATCTAAAAGAAACTTTATCCCTTAATTACTTGACTTGTGGTGTTGTCCTAGTTGCTTCTTATTTTTTGACTTGTGGTGTTATCCTAGTCGCTCCTTATTTTTCGACTTGTAGTGTTGTCTAGGTCACCCCTTAAATACAAAATAAAAACTATAATAATAATAATAATAATAATAATAATAATAATAATAAACCAAAAAAAAATAATAATGAAAATAATAATAAAAAAAGGGAAAAAATGATGAAGTTTAAATAAAAGGCCCATTTTCCCTACTTCCTCATCCAATTTAACATGTTTTAACAAGGTTAAATGGGCTTGCCGTTTAGCTTGCTATCACTATTTTAATAAGGCACTCCACTTGCCGTTTAGTGAACTGAAAAAAAAAAAAAAAAGAACTGAAATGGAGACAGGTGAAGCCATGCAAAAGGAAAAAACTGATGGTCGTGGCTGCATAGGGACATGAGACCAAAAAAAAACTGAATGGAGGTGGCTGCAAGACGGCATGGGCAGAAGAGTATTCAGTGGCAGGGAAACCAATTAAACAAAACACAAGGTGAGAGAAGCAAAAAGAGAAGAGAAAGGAGGTTGCATGGGAGGTAAGACCAAAAACAAAATGGAAAGGAGAAGCTAAAAAAAACTGTTTTGAAACAGAAGAAAAAAAAAAAAGAACGTGGGAAGAAGCGAGAAACTGTGGAAAGAGAGAACAAACAGAAACAATAAAAAAAGAAGAAAAAGGAGACTAAAACAGAAAAAGCGCGTGGAACAGAGGAAGGAGGCAGCAGGCTACCAAGAAAAAACTAGCAGGAAACGCGCAAAAAGAAAAGGAAAAACAAAAAAAAAAAAGGAGGAGAGTGAGCAGGAAAGGGAGAAACTGGAAAAGAAAAGAAAACAGCAAGGAAAACGCACCAGGAAGCAGCATCGTCAAGCAAAAAAATCAGAAGAAGAAGAGGCAGAAAAGAAAACGGTAAGCTGAAATGGTAAAGAGAAAGGAACGCGAAGAAAAAGACTGAAGCAGAACTGAAAAAAAAAAAAAAAAACTGGAGAAGAAGCAGAAAATGGGCTAGGCAGAAAAAATATAAAAACTGCAAATTTGAAGAAAAGTAAAAAACGGAAGAGAAGAAGGGAAGGGGAAAAAGAACCAGAAAAATAAAAACTGGCAAAGAAAGGCACGGTGGAGGAGCAAAACAGAAAAAGGGGCAGAAGAGAATAAGGCATACCCAAAAGCAAACCAGAAAACGGGAAACAAACAGTGAGCAGGAAAACGTGGAAAAGAACGGTGAACAGGAACGAAAGGGAGGTGACCAAAAAAGAAAAAGGAACAGCAGTGGTGAAGGAAACCAGAAATGGTACCATTTTTGGCCATCTTCCAGATTTGTCTTTTATTTTTATTCTCTGGATTACTTTGCTTTGTTCATGCATGCTTGAGTTTAAAGCTTTGTGTTGTTTATATTTGTTATGTTCAACACACGTGGGGCTGTTTTTTGTTTGTTTTTCCACGTATGAAGCTTTATCTTGTTTTCTTCTACTTCATTTTCGGCATAAAAGTTGTTTTCATGGGAGGCTTAAAGGGAAAGGTTTCTGGTTCTTTCTTCTCTCTCTCTCTCTTTTTTTTATATTAAAAAAAAGAAGAATATTGGTTGCTATGTTTTTCCTTATTGCTGATATCTTCTTTATGGAAGCATAACGCTTCAATCTCTTCATGGCTTCCATGTTTGTTTTTCCTGTTATGTCATGGCTTCCATTTTTATTCTCATTACTATTGTTAATCGTACATGGTTGAAAAAACGTTCAAAAACTTCACTTTTGAAATATGTTTATACGTAGGCATAGGCACTCGATTTAGTCATTTTGTTTGCACGATGGCCTTTCATAGTGATTAGTTTCATGGTGACTAGGAAGTTTAAAGCTTAGCCTAGGTGCCCATGTTTAAAATTACTTTTGATGAAATTCATTTCTTTTACACCTTAAAATTATTAATAGTATCATGGTTTTATAAAAATAAAATAAAATGAAAGACAATGCTAAATTGTATAATAAAAATCTTAAAAGTCCTACCTAAATGTTGGAAAGAATAAAAAATATGAATAATTTCGTCTAGATATTAGAGAATTATTAAATAATTAATAATAAAATAATAAAACATTAATGAATAATAATAATAAATTTTCAATGAATAAGAAAAAATAAAGAGAACTATAAAAATTCGTTTTTTAGAAAAATTATAAAAATGAGCTTGTACTAAAATATATAAGAATTATTTTTTTGGAAATCATAAAAGGTGAACTTGCTCCAAAAGTCTGCCTAAATGTTAGAGACTTTTAGAGATGCACATACAATTTTTAATTGAAACTCTAAATCAAAACCCTAAAGTTCCAAAACCCCAAAATCATCTCAAAATTTTTAAGGATTTATATGAAAACCTTTTTAATGAAATAATCTGTTCTCGAATGCTACCTTGATGATGGGGTATTTAGAAAATTTTATTTTATTAAAAATTTTCACATATTTCCATAATTTAAAACAATAAAACAGGATTTTAAATATAAATAGTTACACTCAAACTCTACTTAGATGTTTGAGTAAATAAAATTAAAATAATATCCCATGAAATATAATTATTGTACTCTATCTAGATGTTAGAAAGTCATCAATGTTTATCATATACAAATAGTGCTATTTTATTAATTTTTAAAAGGAATGTTGCGATAAATTTTTGATGAAAAGAGTATCTTGGAATTCTACCTTTATGACAGAGAATTTGAATGTATTTCTTAAATCTAAAATTTTCAAAGTATTCCTAAATAAAAATTTCTTTAAATTAATTTTCTTTCCTAAAAACAAAGGAAATTATAATTAAATTTCATAAAAAAAACCATTTTTATCCAAAACTATAGATAGTACATAATTAATTGGTAACTATTCTATGGGCATTGTGGGGGTGCTAATCTTTCCTCATATGTAACCAACTCCCGAACTCAATCTTATTTTCGTGGACCAAAACCATCTTTTTAACAAAGCTTTAAATTTCTTTTATTAAAAAGATAAATTTTTGGGTGGCCAATTACACCTTAAAAAGATTGGTGGTGACTCCTCGTGTTTTACATGATTTTAAACTTTTACATCAGTGATCAAGTCTCTAGACTGATACGTTATAACAACTTAGTCCACTTTACTAGAAATGCATTTTATGGAAGATGCCCTATCTTAACATACCACCCTTAATGAAAGTCATTACAAGAAAAGGGTTATGTGGAATGAACGAGAAAGGTTCATATGGAATAAACCTATTTAAGGTATCACATGATCCATGTCACTTTACCAAAAAGAGAATGAATGGGTTGATCATAGCTCAAATTGTCTTAAGGGCAATGAAGTCTTTCTTTTCTAAATCAAGTGCCCCTGAGATGTATGGGTCAAGCCAATTTTTTGGCTTAAAGAGCTTAAAGGTTGGTAAGTTTCATGAGCAACGCGCCCTTGAGATACATGGGCCAAGCCATTTTGTTTTTTTGGGTAAAGGGGATAAAAGGTTGGTAAATCTAAGCGATATGTCCTTAAGACACATGAGCCAAGCCAATTTTTAGGTAAAGGGTTGAAAGGTTGGTAAGTCTAAGGTCATTTTATAGGACTTAGGTTGGCTCTGATTTTGAAAAATTTTTGGAATTATAACATAACATATCAAATTACCAAATCTGAACTTTTTAAAAAGAAATGTCATGTTTGCCTGATCTTAGGAATCCAAATTTCTTTCTCCCCTTTTAATTAGATGTTTCATTGTTCGTTACCTTGAAAAAGAATATCACTTTTTGATATCATACATTATCAGGTGAAGGCGAGGTTCACGAATTCAAATTCATGGCTTTTAAGGGGTCATGGCTAATGGATGGAATCAACTGAATGATTTAACAAATAGGTTTTGGTATTTGAAAAATTCCTTATAGTGATTGCCAACTCTTTTAAGATTGAAAATTTCCTCTTTTTTTTTCCTTTCTTTTTCATTTTTTTTAGTTTTTATTTTTTTACAACCTTGAGACCTAACTATGTGGGACTTTATTCAAATCTAACATTTTCTACCTTTTTACCAATTTTTTCAAAGAAAATCTATAAATCCAAAATTTAAAAGAAATTGAAAACATCAAATGACAATATGAATCCAGTAAACACTTATGATGTATAAGATCTATTCATGCAATGCAAACACTCAAACCCGACCTAAAAATTTATATTCTCAATAGTACTCTTTAGATGACACTCAAACTTATAGAAACAAAAGTTTCCCACTTGGTGCTTCAACCTTAACACCATTGACCCTTGATTCTACTGCTATCAATCATCAAAACCACTAACTAACTTTTTAAACTTTGCAATGTCTGCATCAATCAAAGCCTAAATTGTATCCTTAAAAATAGTACAACCTTCTATGGAATGCCCCTCAGCTCCATCATGGAATTCACTCTTAATGTTGGGATTATACCATTTCAGGTAAAGAAGCTTTCTTAGTCTTATAAGGATAATAGTAATCATATGATTCTTGATATGTAAAGTGAAGAGCTTAGCATAAGACATTAGGAGTGAATGGTACATCTTAACTCTCTTTCTTTTACGGCTTTGTGAATGGCTTAAGTTGATCATTTGTTCTATAAATGTTTGTGGCTAAAGAACTAGAGTACACAGATGAAGTGGTTAAGGAAAATTACTAACCTAAAATGTTGATTGGGAACAATGCAATGACCATTGGAAATAGTCATTCTCTAAACCTTTCTGTATTATGGTGAGGTTTCTTTCATTTCACTTTTCAACAATTATCTCTTAGGCATATCTATTAGAAATATTCCCTTATCTTTCATTAGGATTTTTCACAATAGCATCCATAAATCTTCCCATTTTTATCCATCATCAATTTTACCCATAGCAAATAACAAGTCAGCAAATTCTAAAGATGTATTACCAATCAACTTATCATAATAAGGAGAAGGAAGAGTATCTATAAATAAGGAATTTAGGTCTCTGCTAGTTAAAGGTGGTTGAGCTTGTGATGCAACCTCTTTCCACCTAGCAGCATATTATTTGTAACTTCAATTGAGACTTTTTTCTCATGTTTGGAAAAGTTAATTGGTGTGGAACCATCTCTAACATGTGCTGATACAGCTTCAAGAATGCCCGTGATAAATCCCACCAAATATGAATTTGATTGTTTTCCAAACTATAATACCAATGGGTTGCTGCCCCAGCCAAACTTTCTTGAAAAACAAGAACAAATAGCATTTCGTCACTAACATACCCAACCATTTTGTGACAGTATTGAGCCAAATGTGTCTTGAGGCATCCAACTCCATTATACTTCTTAAATATTAGAGCTTTAAACCTAGGTGGAATAATCGCATCTGGAACTAGCTGGGATTATTTTGCATCACCAGATTTATCCTTGCCTTTGACATCTTGAATTCCTTTTTCCAAGAGACTATACTTCCTCTATTGATCTAGATTCCGTGACTCTTTTCTTATGGGTCCTAAGCTATGTCCTTCGAATTGATCATTTTCTTAAGCAAAAAGTCCTTCGATAATATCTTCCATCTTTCCTTCCAAATCAGTGTTTTCCTGATCCTTTTAAGAGATTGCAGAGATTATTCTCAATGAAATTATTTCTTTTTAGAGCACACATGAATTGCATTCAATTGAGTGGATACATAAATGGATGAATGAATGAATGAAAGAATGAATGAATGAAAGAATGAATGAATGCATGAATGACAAAGCTTTTGGGTGAACAGTGTGGAAATTGGAACAGGAAAAAAATTAGGAGCATACATAATTCACATATCTATGTTTAGAAAGCCAACACCATCCTAACATAAAAAAAACATTTCACAAACAAAAAAATTCGTAAAGCATTTCAATTTCTCAACACTTGAAGACAAAAACTCAATCCATGTTCATTAGCATTTCATCCCTTTCCCATTGTTCCCAAATTTTTAACCCTTTATTGTAATTAGATTAAACCATGTCTCATTTATGAATGATTATTCCTTATGTTTGAAACCCTTACAATCCTTTATGGAGTGCCCTGTATTCCCACAATGGTATTTGCATTTTGCATTTGGGCCAAAATATTTTGGGTACAAAGCTTTAAAAGCTTTAAAAGCATAAAGACAACAAGGTGTCTCTCAAACAGATAGGGAAAGAGTTTTCCATACAAAATGGGAGAGGATCTAACTGTTTCTTTTTCTTAGGTAATTTTGGGCAATAGGTTGACTAGGAGTCCAAGAATTTGACAGTGGTGCAAAGTTTTGGAATTGAGCAATTAGCTAAACATGGGGTTTGGAATGGAAGGCTGAAGATTTTGGTTCAAATATGGACTTCTCAAAAATCGTATGAAGTTTTGGGGCCTGATTGTAGATGTTTGGAAAGGAGGCCAAAAACAAACATAAGAGGGATTTGAATGCAAGTTCAAGTTTGAAAAAATTAGCGAAGGTTGCATGGAACCTGGTGATCTATCTTAGTAATTCACTTTTGGAGCTTCGAAACTTGAATGGTCAGATTAATCATCCCTTTCATGATCTTGCCCAGACCTTCATTATTGCTCATACCATGAATGCTTCAACATGCTCAAGAAATGTACAAGGCATAACATGAATCAATTGATCACAACTCCATGAGTTCATTAGACTTACTTGAGTTGAAACTAGCAAGGACTATTGAGAAGATACCAAAGCAAATTTCTTGAGCTTTTCAACTATCTTTGTCACCTCAGCAAGCTGTTTTATCATATCTCTAAAGTCATGACTAAACTCCTCTTGATTGCATTCTAACACATTAATTTGAGCCTTCAATTGATCCTTCATATTTTAGCTTCTTATACCCACAGAAACAAATGTTTTATTTTAAGGACTTAAACCAAAAATGCTTATGCTATTATTCTTGTTAAATGAATGACACAACTCCTAATTTGCATGCTATACAAAATACGTTTATGAATGCCTGAATATGATAATGATACAAACTTATGTACAAAAATGGAATAATCTAAAATATACAAATCAACTTAATGATGAATGTAGAAAGAAATGCCTAAATTCTAAAAGGAAAATATACTTCTTACCTATCCTAAATCATTTTTTTGATCTTTTTACTTTTTTTTCCATCTTTTTTTCTTAACTTTATTTGCACAATTATTACCCTTAAACACAAATAGTATCAAAGTGCCCCACATATCCTAAGTTAGGTAATTTTTGTGAAAACAATGGCATGGCTTTGAACTTCTAAATAATTTCTACAAAAGGTCAACACCACTAATGGCTCCATGAAAACTCTTTTTTTTCTTTTTTTTTTCCAATAACTAACCTAAAACAAATATCTCCTTTTAAAATATAATGCCTATATAATGTAAGCAACAAAATCACAGAATATAAAAATAAAATGAATCAATAATTCAAAACAAACAAGTAATGGAAACAATATAGCAATCATATAATACAACAAAATAATAGAATATATATAGTGTCCTAACTTTTGGTAATTTTATAAATAATGGCACGACTCTACCCTAGGCAAGCTTCCTATGACTCATGATATGCCGAGTTGGCATTTACTTGTCTAAAGGTTTCCAAATCAACTTTACATCATCATCCATTATAGACTAATAAGGCACACCAATCCTCACCCATTACATGCTACAAACAGAAAGGGTTTGATCTAAGTGGAAGTGTTTAGCTAGTAAATGCAGAGGTTATCACCTTATAAGAGCATAGCTACTTCACTTCCTTCTAATAAGGATAGAGCTCATGCATGTAAATGAATATGCAAAAGTGTGCAAAGTAACATATTAATCAAAATAACATAATAAAAACAAAGTAATAACTAACATGCAATTTGTTTTATTTATTAACTTTTGTATTTTTTTGAGAAATTAAAATAAAGGGAATTCAATTAAAAATTAAATAAAACCAATTAAATCCAAAATTTTTAATAGCACATAAAAAAATTTTGGCTTGACTCTCAAAATGTCCATATTGGAGTCACCAAGCTATTATAACGTACCGATCTGGATGCTCAATCGCTAGACATAAAAATTTAAAATTGTGTAAAACACGATGAGTCACCACTAATCTTTTTAAAGTGTGATTGGCCACCCAAAAATTTATCTTTTAATAAAATGAGTTTAAAGCTTTATTAGAAAGATGATTTTGGTCCACGAAAACAAGATTGAATTTAGGAGTCGATTATGTATGGGGAAGGATTAGCACCCTTACAACGTCTATTGAATTGGTACCAATTAGTACAAGCTCATTTTTATAATTTTTCTAAAAATTGAATTTTTATAGTTTTCTTTTTCATTGAAAATTTATTATTATTCTTATTCATTAAACTTTTATTATTTTATTATTAATTATTTAATAGTTTCTCAATATCCAGATGAAATTATTCATTATTTTTTATTTCCTCCAACATCTGGGTAGGGCTTTTAAGATTTTTATTATACAATTTAGCATTGTCATTCATTTAAAAAAAACATGATAGTATTACTAATTTTAAGGTGCAAAAGAAATGAATTTCATCAAAAGTAATTTAAGACATAGGCATCTAGGCTAAGCTTTAAACTTCTTAGTCACCATGAAACTAATCACTATGAAAGGCCATTGTGCAAACAAAATGACTAAAGAAAGTGCCTCTGCCCATGTATAAACATATTTAAAAAGTGAAGTTTTGAACTTTTTTTCAACCATGTACAATTAAAAATAATAATGAAAATAAAAATGGAAGCCATGATATAACAAAAAAAACAAACATGGAAGCCATGAAGAGATTGAAGCTTTATGCTTCCATAAAGAAGCCATCTATATAAAAGAAAAACATAGCAAACAATATTCTTTAAAAGAAAAAAAAAAGAAAGAACCAAAAACCTTTCCCTTTAAGCCTCCCATAAAAACAACTTTTATGTCAAAAATGAAGAAGAAAAAAAAAAGCTTCATGCATGGAAAATATAAACAAAAAATAGCCCCACATGTGTTGAACATAACAAATACAAACAACACAGCTTTAAACTCAAGCATGCATGAACAAAGCAAAGTAATCCTAAGAATAAAAATAAAAGATGAATCTAAAAGATGGCCAAAAATGGTAGCATTTTTGGTTTCCTTCACCACTGCTATTCCTTTTTTGTTTTTGCTCACCTCCCTTTTGTTCCTGTTCACTATTCTTTTTCATGTTTTTCTACTCACGGTTATGGTTTGCTTTTGGGTATGCCTTATTCTTTTTTGCCCTATTTTTTTTTTTTTGCTCCTTTGCTGTGCCTTTCTTTGCCAATTTTTATTTTTGTGGTTCTTTTTCCCTTTCATTTCTTTTCTTTCGTTGTCTACTTTTTTTAATTTTTTTATATTTTTTCTACCTAGCCCTTTTTTTGCTTCTTTTCAAATCTTTTTTATTTTTAGTTCTACCTTAGTATTTTCTTTCATGTTATTTTCTTTTTACCATTTTAGCTTTCTGTTTTCTTTCTTGCCTTTTTTTCTCTTAATTTTTTTTTGCTTGACGCTACTGCTTCTTAATGTGTTTTTTTGCATTTTTTTCAAATAAAATAATAAAATATCTCGAATAAAATTAGTTGTCTATATTCGAACAAATGTCAATTTCATATCACATAATGGAAAGAAAATTTTTGTAATTTCATAGGGCATTATTTATAAAATAATTATCAAAGAAGAGGTATTTTCGTAATTATGATAATAAGGAGTAATTGTCAATTTGACCACATTTCCTATCATATAATCGAAAGGGCATTTTTGTAATTTGCTATGGGATTATTTGGTAAATAAATCTAAGCAAAAAGGTTATCATATAATTATAATAAAAGGTTATTTTTGTAATTATGATATAAGGACATTTTGCTAATGTCCTAGGGGATTATTTAGTAAATAATTGTATGGGAATGGGTATTTTCTTAATTATGATATAAGGGCATAATAGTACATTTAGACACATCACTTTTTCATTGAATAATGGGATGGGCAATTTTATAATTTCATAAAAGATTTTTTTAAATGTTTATCATATAATTGAAAGGGTATTTTGGTAACATTTTAGGGCATTATTTAGTAAAAAATTTTAAGAGAAAGGGTATTTTGTAACTATGGTATAGGAATATAATAGTCTTTTTGGCCACATGTAAACTTCTTATCATATAATGGAAAAGATATTTTTGTAGTATAATATAGGATTATTTAGTAATAATTATAAAATAATGGGTATTTTCGTAATTATGTTATAAAAGAATAATAATCCATTTTGCCACATGTCAGTTTCTTATCATATAATGAAAAGGATATTTTAGAAATTTAATTTAGTAAATAATTATAAGAGAATGGATATTTTCATAATTGTGATATGAGGGCATAACAATCAAGTTGGCCACATGTAAATTTCTTATTGTACAATGGAAAGGGCATTTTGATAATTTTATGAGAGATTATATTTTGAATAATTATAAGAGAAGGGGTATTTTTATAATTATGATATGAGGGCATAACTGTCAATTTGGTCACATGTCAATTTCTTATTGAATGAAAGAAATGATATTTTGGTAATTTCTTAAGGCATTATTTAGTAAATAATTATAAGAAAAAGGGTATTTTCATAATTTTGATATAAGGGCATAGTAGTAGATTTGGATAAATGTTACTTTCTCATCAAATAATGGGAATATGGGATGGGCAATTTTGTAATTTTGTATGAGTTATTTAGTAAACAATTATAAGAAAAGGGGTATTTTCATAATTATGATATTAGAGCATAATAGGTTTTTCGACCATAGGTCAATTCC
Organism: Durio zibethinus; assembly: GCF_047325235.1. NCBI lineage: Eukaryota > Viridiplantae > Streptophyta > Magnoliopsida > Malvales > Malvaceae > Durio > Durio zibethinus. The sequence continues at coordinate 13,176,240 of NC_143162.1, forward strand.
TTATCATATAATGGAAATGGCACTTTTGTAATTTCATAGGGGATTATTTAGTTAACAATTATAAAAAAAAATGGTATTTTTGTAATTATTATAGAAGGCATAATTGTCAATTTGAACACATGTAAATTTCTTATCATATAATGGAAAATGCATTTTGGTAATTCCCCAAGGGATGATTTGGTAAATAATTGTAAGAGAAAGGATTATTTTTGTAATTATGGCATGTAGGCATAATAGTCTACTTGGTTACATGTCAATTTCTTATCATTTAATGGAAGCGTTATTTTGGTAATTTTATATGGGATTATTTAGTAAATACTTATAAGATAAGGGTGTTTTTGTAATTATAGTATAAGAGCATAATAGTCCATTTGGCCGTATGTCAATTTCTTATCATATAATGAAAAAGGTATTGTCATAATTTCTTAGGGATTATGTAGTAAATAATTATAAGAAAATGGGTATTTTCTTACTTATGATATGAGGACATAATTGTTAATTTGGTCACATGTTTATTTCTTATTGTACAATGAAAAAGGGCATTTTGGTAATTTCATTAGAGATTATTTTGTAAATAATTGTAAAAGAAGGGTTATTTTCATAACTATGATATAATGGTAGTTTTCTAATTTCATAAGTGATTTTTTTAATGTATATCATATAATGGACATGATATTTGCAAAATTTTTTAAAGGATGATTTAGTAAATAATTTTAAGACAAGAGATATCTTCATTGTTATGGTATGGGGCATTATAGTCCATTTGGCCACATGTAAACTTATTCTTATATAATGGAATGGGTATTTTGATAATATAATATGGGATTATTTAGTAATAATTATAAAAGAAGAGGTATTTTCGTAATTATGGTATGAAAGAATAATAGTCCATTTTGCCACATGTCATTTTCTTAGCATAAAATGGAAAGGATGTTTTGGTAATTTCATAGGGGATGATTTAGTAAATAATTGTAAGACAAGGGGCATTTTCATAATTATGATATTAGGGCATAATAGTTAAGTTGGCCACATGTAAATTTCTTATCATACAATAGAAAAAGCATTTTGGTAACTTCATGGGAAATTATTTTGTAAATATTATAAAAGAATGAGTATTTTTGTACTTATGATATGAAGGCATAATTGTCAATTTACCCATATATAAATTTCTTATTATATAAAGCAAATGACAATTTGGTAATTTTTTAAGAGTTTATTTAATAAATAATTATAAAAAGGTATTTTTGTAATTGTGATAGAAAGGCATAATAGTACATTTGGACACATGTTATATTCTCATCAAATAATAGGAATATGTGATGGGCAACTTTGTAATTTCATATGGGCCATTTAGTAAATAATTATAATGGAAAGGTTATTTTTGTAATTATGCTATGAGAGCACAATAGTCTATTCGGTCATATGTCAATTTCTTATCATATAATAGAAAGGGTATTTTTGTAATTTCATAAGAGATTATTTAGTAAATAATTATCAAAGAAGGGGTATTTTCATAATAATGATAAGAGGGCGTAATTGTCAATTTGACCACATTTCCTATCATATAATCAAAAGGGTATTTTTGTAATTTATTAAAAGATTATTTGGTAAATAATTATAAGAGAAAAGGTCATTTTCGTAGTTATAACATGAGGGCATAATAGTCTACTTGACCACATGTCAATTTCTTATCATTCAATGGAAAAGGGCATTTTGATAATTTCATATGAGATTATTTAGTAAATAATTATAAGATAAGGAAATTTTTGTACTTATGGTATAAAGGCATAATAATTCATTTGGTCACATATCATTTAATGGAAAGGGCATTTTGGTAATTTTTAGGGGATTATTTAGTAGATAATTGTATGAGAAGGGGTATTTTCATAATTATGATATAAGGACTAATAGTACATTTGGACACATGTCACTTTTTCATCGAATAATCGGATGGGTAGTTTTGTAATTTCATAAATGATTTTTTAATGTATATCATATACTAGAAAAAGGGTATTTTAGAATTTTTTTTAATGGGATTATTTAGTAAGTAATTTTAAAAGAAGTGGTATTTTTTGTAATTATGGTATGGGGAATAATGTTCCATTTAGCCACATGTAAACTTCTTATCATATAATGGAAATGTATTTTGGTAACATAATATGGGATTGTTTAGTAATAATTATTAGAGAATGGGTATTTTCGTAATTATGGTATGAAGGAATAATAGTCTATTTGGCCATATTTTAAATTCTTGCCATATAATGGAACATATATTTTGGTAATTTCGTAGAAGATTATTTAACAAATAATTATAAGAGAAAAGGTATTTTCGTAATTACGATATAGAGCATAATAGTCAATTTGGCTATATGTAAATTTCTTATCATACAATGGAAAAGGCATTTTGATAATTTTATGGGGGACTATTTTCTACATAATTAGCAAAGAAGGGGTACTTTTGTAATTATGATATAAGGGTATAATTATCAGTTCGACAACATGTCAATTTCTTATTATATAAAGGAAATGGCATGTTGGTAATTTCTTAGAGAATTATTTAGTAAATAATGATAAGAGAATGAGTATTTTCGTAATTATGATATAAGGGCATAATAGTACATTTGGACACATGTTACTTTCTCATCAAGTAATGGGAATATGGGATGGGTAGTTTTGTAATTTCATGAGGGTTATTTAGTAAATAATTATAAGAGAAAGGTTATTTTTGCAATTATGACATGAGGGCATAATAGTCTACTTGGTTACATATCAATTTCTTATCATTAAATGGAAAGGGCATTTTGGTTATTTCATAGGGGAATATTTAGTAAACAATTATAATATAAGGTTATTTTCGTAATTTTGGCATGAGAGAATAATAGTCCATTTGCTATATGTCAATTTGTTATGATCTAATGAAAGGGTTATTTTGGTAATTTCATAAGAGATTATTCAGTAAATAACTATAGCACAAGGGTATTTTCGTAATTATGTTATCAGGGGATAATAGTCATGTTAGCCACATGTAAATTTCCTACCATACAATGAAAAGGCAATTTGGTAATTTTCTAGGACATGATTTAGAAAATAAATATAGGAGAAGGGATATTGTCATAATTACGGTATGAGGGCATAATATTCCATTTAGCTACATGTCAATTTCTTATCATATAATGAAAATGGCATTTTAGTAATTTTAGGGGATTATTTAGTAAATAATTATAAGAAAATGGGTATTTTCATAATTATGATATGAAGACATAATATTATGTTTGGCCACATGTTAATTTCTTATCATATAATGGAAATGGTGTTTTAGTATTTTTTTTAGGGTATTATTTACTAAATAATTATAAGATAAAGGGTATTTTTGTAATTATAATATGAGGGCATAATGGTTAATTTGCCCACATGTCAATTTCTTATAATATAATGGGAAAGATATTTTAGTAAATTCTTAAAGGATTATTTAGTTAAAAAAATAAGAGACGAGGTATTTTCATAATTATGATATAAGGGTATAATGGTCAATTTGGTTAGATGTCAATTTCTTATCTTATAATGAAAAAGGCATTTTGGTAATTTCTTAGGAGATTATTTGGTAAATAATATAAGAGTAGGGGTATTTTTGCAATTATGGCATGATGGCATAATAGTCAATTTGGCACATGACAATTTCTTATCATATAATGGAAAAGACATTTTAGTAATTTCTTAGGGGATTATTTAGTAAATAATTATAAAAGAAGGGGTATTTTCATAATTATGATATATGGGCATAATAGTCTATTTGGCCACATGTCAATTTCTTATTATATAATGGAAATAATGTTTTGGTAATTTCTTAGGGGATTATTTAGTAAATAATTATAAGAGAAAGGGTATTTTCATAATTATAATATGAAAGCATAATGGTCAATTTATCCACATGTCAATTTCTTATAATATAATGGAAAAAGTCTTTTAGTAAATTTTTATGAGATTATTTAGTAAAAAAAAAATAAGGGACAAGGTATTTTTGTAATTATGATATGAGGGCATAATAGTTAATTTGGCTATATGTCAATTTCTTATCATATATTGAAAAGGTCATTTTGGTAATTTTTTAGGGGATTGTTCAGTAAATAATTATAAAAGAAGAGTTATTTTTGGCATAATTCTCGATTTGACCATAAGTTAATTTCTTATAATATAATGGAAAAGGTATTTTGGTAATTTCTTAGGGGATTATTTAGTAAATAATTATAAAAGAAGGGTATTTTCGTTATTATGTCATAAGGGCATATCAATTTCTTATCATTTAATGAAAATGTCATTATGGTAATTTCATAGGGCATTTTGTAGTAAAGAATTGTAAAATAAGGTTATTTTCATAATTATGACATAAAAAAATAGTAGCCTATTTGTCCACATGTCAATTTCTTATCAAACAATGGAAGGGGTAGTTTAGTAATTTCAAATGGGATTATATAGTAAATAATTATAAGGTAAGCGTATTTCGTAATTATGGATGAGGGCACAATAGTGCATTTGGTCACATGTCAATTTCTTATCATTTAATGGAAAAGGTGTTGTGGTAATTTCATAGGGGTTTATTTAGTAAATAATTATAAGAAAATGAATATTTTCTTAATTATGATATGAAGACATAATTATCAATTTGGTCACATGTTTCTTTCTTATTGTATAATGAAAATGGCATTTTAGTAATTTTTTTGAGATTATTTGGCGCATTAGAGAAGGGGTGTCTTCGTAATTATGATATAACAGTATAATAGTATATTTGGACACATGTCACTTTCTCATCAAATAATGGGATGGGTGGTTTGTAATTTCATAAGGGATTTTTTTAATACATATCATATAATGGAAATGGTTTTTTTAGTAACTTTCTAAGGGATTATTTATTAAATAATTTTAAGGGAAGTGACATTTTTGTTTATATGGTATGGGGCCACAATAATCCATTTGGTCACATGTAAACTTCTTATCATATAATGGAAAGGGGATTTTGGTCATATATACTATGGGATTATTTAGTAATAATTATAAGAAAAGGGTATTTTCATAATTTCATAATTATGGTATGAAGGAATAATAGTTTATTTGGCGACACATCAATTTCTTAGCATATAATAGAAAGAAGGAGATTATTTAGTAAATAATTATAAGAGAATGGGTGTTTTCATAATTATGTTATGAGGGCATAATAGTTAAGTTAGCCACATGTGAATTTTTTATCAAGCAATGGAAAGGGCCTTTTAGTAATTTTGGAGATATTTTGTAAATAATTATATGAGAAAGGTATTTTCGTAATTATGATATACGAGCTTAATTGTCAATTTGGACACATGTCAATTTCTTATTGTATATAGGAAGTGGCATTTGGTAATTTCTTAAGGGATTATTTAGTAAATAATTATAAGATAAAGGGTATTTTCATAATTATAATATAAGGGCATAATAGTATATTTGGACACATGTTACTTTCTCATCAAATAATAGGAATATGTGATGGGTAGCTTTGTAATTTCGTACAAGCCATTTAGTAAATAATTATAATATAAAGGTTATTTTCATAATTATGGTATGAGAGCATAATAGTCTATTCAGCCATAGTCATTTTTTATCATATAATTAAAAGGGTATTTTCATAATTTCATAGGGTATTACTTAGTAACTAATTATCAAATAATGGGTATTTTTATAATTATAATATGAGGGCTTAATTGCTAATTTGACCACATGTCAATTTCTTAGCATATAATGGAAAGGGCATTTTGGTAACTTCTTAGAAGATTATTAGGTAAATAATTATTAAGAGAAAGGGTATTTTTGTAATTATGGCATGAAGGCATAATGTCCATTTGGCTACATGTCAATTTCTTATCATATAATGCAAATAGCATTTTCATAATTTTATAAAGGATTATTTAGTAAATACTTATAAGAGAGTTATTTTCATATTTATGGTATGGAAAAATAATAGTCCATTTAGCCACCTATCAATTTCTTATCATATAATGAAAAAGGTATTTTGGTAATTTTATAAGAGATTATTTTATAAATAGTTATAAAAGAAGGGTAATTTTGTACTTATGGAAAAGGTAATTTTATTCTTATTGTATAATGTAAGGGCATTTTGATAATTTCCTAAGGGATTATTCACTAAATAATTATAAGAAAATGGGTATTTTCGTAATTAGGTTATAAGGATATAATAGTAAATTTGTACACATGTCATTTTCTCATCAAATAATGGTATGGGCAGTATTGTACTTTCATAAATGATTCTTTTAATGTATGTCATATAATGGAAAGGGTATTTAGGTGATTTCATAATAGATTATTTAGTAAACAATTATAAGAGTAGGGGTACTTTCATAATTATGATATGATGGCATAATAGTCCATTTAACTATATGTAAACTTCTTATCATATAACTGAAAGCCTATTTTGGTAATTTAGTGTGGGATTATTTAGTAATAATTATAAAAGAAGGGTTACTTTTGTAATTATGGAATGATGGAATAATAGTCTGTTTAGTTAAATGTCAATTTCTTATCACATAATGGAAAGGGTGTTTTAATAATTTCATAAAGGATTATTTAGTAAATAATTATAAGAGAAAGCGTATTTTTGTATTTAAGGAATGAAGGCATAATAGTCCATTCAACCACATGTCAATTTCTTATCATATAATGAAAAAGTTATTTTGGTAATTTCATAAGCGATTATGGGGTAAATAATTATAAGAGAAGTGTATTTTCGTAATTGTGGTATGAACGCATAATAGTCCGTTTGTCCACATGTCAATTTCTTATGATATAATGGAAAAAGGGTATTTTTATAATTTCATAAGGTATTATTTAGTAAATAATTATAAAAAGGGATATTTTCATAATTATGATATGATGGTATAATTGTCAATTTGGCCATATGTCAATTTCTTGTTGTATATTAGAAAGGCCATTTTGGAAATATCTTAGTGATTATTTAGAAATAATTATACGAGAATGAGTATTTTCGAAATTATGATATAAAGGCAACATATTACATTTGAACACATGTCACAAGCAGTTTTGTAATTTCGTAAGGGATTCTTTTAATATATATATAAGATAATTCAAAGGGGTATTTTGATAATTTTATAGGAGATTATTTAGTAAATAGTTACAAGAGAAGGTGTGTTTTTGTAATTATGGTATAAGGGCATAATAGTTCATTTGGCAACATGTAAACTTCTAATCATATAATGGAAAAGGTATTTTGGTAATTTAATAATGGATTATTTAGTAATAATTATAAGAGAAGGGGTATTTTTGTAATTATGGTATGAGGGAATAATAGTCCAATTAGCCATATGTCAATTTCTTACCATATAATGAAAAGGATATTTTGGTAATTTCATAAAAGATTATTTAGTAAATAATTACTTAAGAAGATGTATTTCGTAATTATGATATGAGGGCATAATAGTTAATTTGGCCACATGTTAACTTCTTATGATATAATCAAAAATTAATAAGGGATTATTTAATAAATAATTATTAGAGAAGGGGTATTTTCATAATTATGGTATAAAGGCATAATATTTCATTTACCCACATGTAAATTTCTTATCATATAATAGAAAAAGCATTTTAGTAATTTTTAAGGGATTATTTAGTAAATATTTATAGTAGAAGTGCTATTTTCATAATTATGATATAATAGCCTAATAGTACATTTGGACATATGTCACTTTCAAATCAAATAATGGGATGCATAGATTTGCAATATCATAAAGGATTCTTTTAATGTATATCATATAATGGAAATGATATTTTGGTAATTTTGTGTGAAATTATTTAGTAAATAATTAGAAGAGAATGAGTGTTTGAGTAACTATAGTATGAAGGCATAATAGTCCATTTGGATACATGTAAACTTCTTATAATATAATGGAAAAGGGTATGTTTGTAATTTAATAAAGAATTATTTAGTAATAATTACAAGAGAAAAGGCACTTTTGTAATTATGGTATGAGGGGATAATAGTTCATTTGGCCACATAGAGGATTATTTAGTAAATAATTATAAGAGATAGGGTATTTTCATGACTATGGTATGAGGGTATAATAGTCAATTTGGTCACATGTCAATTTCTTCTTATATAATGGAAAGGGCATTTTATTAATTTCATTAAACTATTTAGTAAATAATTATAAGATAACGGGTATTTTCAAAATTATGGTATAAAGGTATAATACTCCATTTGACCACACGTTAATTTTTTATCATACATTGGAAATTATATTTTCTTAATTTCGTATAGGATTATTTAGTAATAATTATAAGAGAAAGGGTATTTTTGTAATTTGGTATGAAGGAATAATAGTCCATTTGGCAATATGTAAACTTCTAATCATAAAAAGGAAAAAGGTATTTTGGTAATTTAATAACAGATTATTTAGTAATAATTATAATAGAATTGGTATTTTCATATTTATGGTATAAGGGAATAACGGTCTATTTGGCCATATGTCAATTTCTTATCATTTAATGGAAATGGTGTTTTGGTAGTTTCATAAAAGATTATTTAGTAAATAATTATAAAAGAAGTAGTATTTTTGTAATTATGATTTGATGATATTATAGTCAATTTGGCTACATGTTAAATTCTTATCATATAATTGAATGGGTATTTTGGAAATTTAATAAGGGATTATTTTGTCAATAATTGTTATAAAAGGGGTATTTTCATAATTATGGTATGAGGGCATAATATTCCATTTGGATACATGTAAACTTCTTGTAATATAATGGAAAGAGTATGTTGGTAATTTGATAAAAGATTATTTAGTAATAATTACAAGAGAAAAGGTACTTTTCGTAGTTATGGTATGAAGGGATAATAGTCCATTTGGACACATAGGGGATTATTCAAGAAATAATTATAAGAAAGGGGGAATTTTAGCAATATGAGGGCATTATAGTCAATTTAGTCATATGTCAATTTTTTATTATATAATGGAAAAGGGCATTTTATTAATTTCATTAGGGATTATTTAGTAAATAATTATAAGATAACATGTATTTTTGAAATTATGGTATGAGGGCATAATAGTCATTTGACCACATGTTAATTTTTTATCATATAATGGAAATTATATTTTCTTAATTTCATAGCGGATTATTTAGTAAATAATTTAAAAGAAGGGGAATTTTTGTAATTTTGTATGAGGGCATAATTATCCATTTGACAACATGTAAACTTCTAATCTTATAATGGAAAAGATATTTTGGTAATTTACAATGGATTATTTAGTAATAATTATAAGAGAAGGGGTATTTTCATAATTATGGTATATGGGAATAATATTCTATTTGGCCACATGTTAATTTCTTATCATATAATGAAAAAGGGTATTTTGGTAATTTCATAAAAGATTATTTAGTAAATAATTATAAGAGAAGTGGTATTTTCATAATTGTGATATGAGGGCATTATAGTTAATTTGGCCACATTTTAACCTCTTATCATATAATCGAAAAAGTATTTTGAAAATTTAATAGAAAGGATATTTTCTTAATTATGATATGAGGACATAATATTCTATTTGGCCATATGTCATTTTCTTATAATATAATAGAAAGGGAATTTTAGTAATTTTTAAGTGATTATTTAGTAAATATTTATAGCAGAAAAGGTATTTTCATAATTATGATATAATGGCATAATAGTACATCTAGAACATGCCACTTTCAAATCAAATAATGGGATGAGCAGTTTTGTAATTTCGTAAAGGATTCTTTTAATGTATATCGTATAATGGAAATGATATTTTGGTAATTTCATATGAGATTATTTAGTAAATAATTATAAGAAAATGAATATTTGCGTAATTATGGTATGAGGACATAATAGTCCATTTGACCACGTGTAAAATTCTTGTAATAAAATGGAAAGGGTATGTTGGCAATTTAATAAAGAATTATTTAGTAATAATTACAAGAGAAAAGGTACTTTTGTAATTATAATTTAAAGGGTCAATAGTCCATTTGGCCACATAGGAGATTATTTAATAAATAATTATAAGAGATGGGGTATTTTCATAATTATGGTTTGAAAGCATAATAGTCAATTTGGTCACATATTAATTTCTTATCAAATAATGGAAAGGGCATTTTATTAATTTCATGAGGGATTATTTAGTAAATAATTATAAGATAATAGGTATTTTCGTAATTATGGTTTGAGAGCATAATAGTCAATTTGACCACATGTTAAGTTTTTATCGTATAATGGAAATTATATTTTCTTAATTTCATAAAAGATTATTTAGTAAATAATTATACGGGAAAGGGTATTTTTGTAATTTGGTATAAAAGCATAATAGTTTATTTGGCAACTTTGTAAACTTCTAATCATATAATGGAAAAGGTCTTTTAGGAATTTAATAATGGATTATTTAGTAATAATTATAAAAGAAAGGGTATTTTTGAAATTATGATATAAGGGAATAATAGTCTATTTGGCCACATGTAAAATTCTTATCATATAATGAAAAAGGTATTTTGGTAATTTTATAAAGGATTATTTAGTAAAAAGTTATAAGTGAAGTGATATTTCTATAATTACGATTTGAAGGCATTGTTGTCAATTTGACTACATGTTAACTTCTTATCATATAATCAAAAGGGTATTTTGGAAATTTAATAAAGGATTATTTAGTAAATAACTATTATAGAAGATGTATTTTTGTAATTATGGTATGAAACCATAATATTCCATTTGGCCACATGTCAATTTCTTATCATATAATAAAAAGATAATTTTAGTAATTTTTTAAGTGATTATTTAGTAAATATTTATAATAGAAGGGGTATTTTCATAATTATGATATATTGGCATAATAGTACATTTGGAACGTGTTACTTTCTAATCAAATAATGGGATGGATAGTTTTGTAATTTTGTAAAGGATTCTTTTAATGTATACCATAAAATGGAAATGGTATTTTGGTAATTTCATATGAGATTATTTAGTAAATAACTATAAAAGAATGGGTATTACGTAATTATGGTATGAGGACATAATAGTCCATTTGTCCACATATAAACTTCTTGTAATAAAATGGAAAGGGTATGTTGGTAATTTAATAAAGAATTATTTAGTAATAATTACAAGAGAAAATGTACTTTTGTAATTATGGTATCAGAGGATAATAATCCATATGGCGACATAGGGAATTATTTAGTAAATAATTATAAGAAAAAATATATTTTTGTAATTATGCTTTGAGAGCATAATAATCAATTTGGTCACATGTCAATTTCTTATCATATAAAAGAAAGGGCATTTTTATTAATTTCATTTGAAAGTTGTGAGATATTAAGTTGCATGACATTTGAAAATATGAATATAACTCTAGAATTCACCTATTCAACCTTGTCCTAGGCTTTATTTCACTCAAAAGATGATATAGACAGTTCATTGGAACAATTGAGCTTTTCAAGCTCACTTTTTATAATACATCCCTAGTACCTATATTTTGAGCTTGTTACATTTATCCTTTTTCTTTGTTTATTTTAGCCTCATAATAAGCCATGAGCCTTTTTCTTTTGATTATTATCCCTTTTTTTAATTTTTACCCAACCCAATTGTGCTTACTCATGTATTATGGACATCTTTATATTTGGGAGGAAGAGAGTCATAAGAAATGAAAAGAAAAAAAAAATGGCAAATGCAAGGTAAAGCCTAATAAAGCCAAAAATGGCTAATTCTTTATTTAAAAAATACAGTGAATAAAAGAATAAAGTGATGCCTCAAGTATTCAAAGTTTCAAAAAGTTCTCAAAATTTTCAATCTAAAGTCTAAGAAATTTCAAAAAAAGTAAGCTAAGGGTTTATAATCCTAAAATTTCCTTTTTTCCTACCTTAACTCAAGCCTTACACTACATGCTGAAAAGACCTTTTGATCTTAAGTCAATTATGTAAATCTAACATTAGTGAAGAGGGAAGGCGAAAGTGAACATATGAAGTTTATCCTATCTTTGAATTGAAATGTGATGAAACTTTTACATTATTTTTGTTAGAGTTATATGCATGATTTAAAGATTTAGTAAATTCATATGTATAAAAAGCATAAGATATTGAGAGTTGCTTTTTGAAAGAATATCTTGTGGATCTATGTTTATAGTTAAATTTTGTACTATACAATAGTTCATGAATTAAATTTTATGTAATTTTTGACTTTGTGAGTATGTATGATGATTTTTAGTTATGTTGATTTGAGGATTTTGCTTGAGGACAAGTAATGATTCAAGTGTGGAGGTATGATAGTACCTAAAAATATAGTAGTTTTAATAGTTAAAATTGGTGCTAAGATTTAAAATTTTTGTCAAAATTGGTACTTTTAATGCTATTTTCATTATTTTAGGGTTTTAAGCCTTTAGACGTGATAACCATGCAATCCATGCATGCAAGATGACATTCATCCATACAAATGAGGATGTAGCCAAACCCCATTGGTCTAATTGCCACCAATCCATGTGGCTAGGAATGAATTTTACAAGCAAAAGGACACTTCCACTTTATCCATGGTATTCAGCCATTGTAAATGCAAGAAAGGATAAGGCTCATCTGAAGAAGTTTGCAAGATCACAGACTCTTTAAAACCTTATCGTGTTTAGCCACTTCAATTGCAAGAAGGGATGATGCACATATGATTGAGTTTTGTAAGCAGTTAGACTCTATCCATTTGGCTATCCTAGAGATCAAGCTTACATGTGGCATTTGAAAAATTTCAAGTTAATGTGGATTCTAGTACATTTGGCAAAAGATGGTTTCATCTAAGGAAGACTTTTTTGCTTAGCTTTGAAGATTTCAAATGAAGAAGGACTCTTTTGCTTAGCTTTGAAGAATTTCAAATAGAGGACTTTATCTCTTTGAATTTCAAGAAATTGAATAAAAAGCAATTATCTTGTTTTGAATTCCACCTCAATCGAATCAAGGAAGGAGTTTGAATCATGATTGCATTAAGATGGATCACACGACCAAGATTGCTTCTCAAGAACCTCATTCTATCAAGACAACTCCACCATGAAGGGTCCAAGTTTCGGCCAAGCTCTATGAAGATTAGGATAGCCCTCATCCTTTAGCATTTGATTTAAAATCAAACTTTGTAATCTTATCCCTACTTTGGGCAAACCCCTCTCTATAAATAGAAAGACCATTCACCTCATTTCATCAACCCTCTCTCGTTACTCCTCACTTCTTTTCTATTCTTTTTTTTTTTTAGTTTTAGTTTTTCTTAGTTTCTTTTAAGTTATTGACTTAGGTATTATATTTGCCAATAACCAAGTTGTCTTTCAAACTTTCTTCTATAAAAGCATTTTTTATTCAAGTTTCAAACTTTCTTTTACTTTCTATTTTATAATATTATTTTCTTGATCTAAATTTCAATAAACATTCTTTTATCTTACAAGTTTGATTCAAGCACACCTATTATAGAGCTAAGTTTTAGCCATCATTTTTTTACATTCTAATTCTTTAATTACACGTTCAACAATCTCAAGTTTTATTATTTTCAATCATTGCCCTTTCAGATCTTGTTTTGGTTGCATCTTTAACTTGCTAAGAGACAGTTGGTGGAGTTAAAATCTAAGCCTACATTACTTTTAATCTTTCCTTTTCTTATTCTGCAAATCAACCCTAATCTTTCATCTATTTAGATATAAGAGTCTGGGATTTCACCTTTGGTACTTGAGAACTACCCAACATTACAATCTATAATCCATTAGGAGATGATTCTAGAATAATTCCATTTTATTACTTTATCTATGCACTTGTAGGCTATACAAAAAGCAGTAATCGGTTCTAAATGGTTTTAAACTCTGATTTTTCAAGCAAGAATTCAAAGCAAGCCATGGGATACATGAAGGATGCAAGATTGAAGAATTTAAAGCAATATTCAAGACGATTGATTCTAGTTGGTCGAATGCAATTATTGGTAAGCAAAATTCAGCTATGGCTTAATTTTATGCATGATGAGAGTTGATAAATGATGGATGTGATCTACAAGTCAAGAATGGTGTAGAAGCTTTCTTTTGAAGTGTTATAGTTGAAGTTAACTACAAGAAGCATTCTTGGATTGAAGAGTTCAAATCTAACCAAAACTATGAAAAGCTCTCTTGAATTCCCATGTTAGCCGAACCTACCTAGGGATTCTTATTCTTATAAATACATGTTTAAGTTTTAAGGAAGGTGTGTAAGTAAGGGTTGGGGTGACAGACCAACTTGTTAGTGGTTTTTAGTTTTATTGTTTTAAGTTCTCTTAAGCTTTCTTTAGTTTTCAAGATTTTGTTTTAAAGATTTCTTGTTCTTTTAATTTTTTGGTTTTCAAGAATAGTTTAAGTACATTTTTTTAAAGCTTTTAAGCAATTAAATTTCGATTTTGAGTTTTTTTCAATTTGCTTTGGTTATTGGTTTTAAGATTCAATTCTTCTATTCAGTTTTATTTTCTTGTTCATGAAAATTGTGTTCTTGCTTTATTTTTGTTTAGACCTATTTGGTTCATGTTATGTTTTAGTTAAAATTATTCAATTGCATGTTTAATCTTGACTTAAAGATTTCAATTATATTATTTAAGATTAGATTTAATTTCAGTTTAAGTTTAGTTGGTTTAGATTGCATGTTTAGTTTTAAATCTTGATTTATATGTTTAATTGTTGCATGTCTCTTTTGGTTTAAGTGTTTAATCATTTAATAAGTTTCTGTTATTGTGTTTTCATTAGATTTCTAGGGTTTGTTTAATTTGGTTTAGGGTTTCTATATTAGGGTTTTAAGAAATTGCATGAGATTAGGGTTTTGTTATTTTAGGGTTTCATATATTGCTTTAGTTTCTGTTTTAGTTTAATTTGGTTTAATTGCATGTTTAAAAGTTAATTTAAGATTATTGCATGTTTTAAGATTAAATTGGGGTTTTGGTTTAAGTGCTACTGCATGATTTGAACGATAATTTGATTAGGGTTACATTTAGTTTTGCATAATTGGATCTTTATTAGTTTTGATTTTTATTGTTTTGATTATTATTACTTGTTCACTTGCTTAATCAATGTTGGTTTATGTTATTAGGGTTTATTCTAATTCTGTTTAGTTAAATTTCATTTAAATTGATTTCAATTTCCATTGTTTTAGTTATTATTGCATGTTAGTTGATTTATTTAAATTCAATTTTATGTTTTTTTTAATCTATTTTGCATGTTAATTTTGCTTTATTGAATTGGGTTTTGCTATATATCGCATATTTAGTTTCTATTTTGATTAGATTGAGTTTTTTGTAGTTTGTTTAGTTTATTTTAGTTTTGGTTTAGGATACGTTCCGTGTTTTAGGTTTCATTTGATTAATTTATTTTATTTTTGTTTTGATTTATCTAAATATAGTCTGAGATATACAATTTTGGTACTTGTGATCACATATACACAATCTATATGGGATGATATTTTTATTCTTACCATTATGTTACTTGTACGATTTTGTATGCTTGTAGATCACCTATCACCTAATATCATGTTCTCTCCTTTCTCTTCTTTTGCATTTTCATGATGGTCTAAACCTTTTTTATGTTTCATCATTTTTTTTTATTTTACTCATTGCCCATGAAATCTCACAAATATCTTCAACAAAATACAAAAAAAGTCCTTTTTTGTCATTAAAAGGACACATGTCATGCAAAAAATAATTCACAGACAAAAGTTATATGTAAGTTAGATATTATATAATAACTAGGTAGTTTCCCACGAGTTGCTGTAGTTTTTATTTCCTTTTATCTTCCATACTAAGTTTTTCATAGATTTTTACAAAGAAAAATAATGAATAGTTATAATAATTAAAAAATTCATAATACTTGCCTTAAAAACTTTGTCGGTTACATCCATAACATAGTCGTCATTTAAAAACATATATCAACTTCCTTTTCTTTTCCTTTTTCATTAATCTAAAAGTATTATCACAGCCATTCTAACTCATATACTTCAAATTAGTAATGCATCTTGCCAATTTAACTATACAATAATAGTAATTGAACTCTAATAATCTGATTTCAAACTTCTAAGGCATTGATGACATATTTAATAATCTTCACATATAAAGCATGGTTTTTCTATAGAGCAAAGCTCTATTTCATAGTATTGCAACATCTAAGGACAATCATCTAAGAACAATTCTAATAGTTATGAAAATAGTTTGTAGTCAAAATCAAAACTTAAGTTCTCTGCAATGTAATTCCTTATTTTAAACAAAAACCTAAGGAGAACATGTATAAAACATGCATAATGAAAGTATATAGATCAATCCATAAATTAGTTTAGTACAAGGTTTATAGACGGTTAATGTTTCTGTAAAGAGAAAAATACATTTTTATATCATTTAAACACACCTAGGCTGCTTTTTACCAATAGTGGCAAGTAATCCTTAAATGGTAAACATAATCTTTAAACTTTTGTTTATATATAGTCATTGCAAAGCAACCAAATCATTCTAACAAATATAAGAATCTATCTAAAAAATTTAAATGAAATAGGGCATGTGACTGACGAAATAACAAGCACTAAATGAATTGCAACAAATAACTAGCTCAATAACAATGCTTACCTCGTATGCCATACATAATTGCCAATGTTGTATTTAGCAAATTTGCCTTTTATCAAATTCTTGATAGCTTATTCCATCTTCCTTCCGATTCATTAAGTTAAAATTTAAGCAAAAAATAGACAAATAAATTTTGGATTCCATTTTATTAACCTTTAGAAATGGCATCCATGCCTTTAGCTTTAAACAATCGAGAAGCATTGTGGTTCTCATCTGTAACCTCCAACGATGGTCTCCCATCTTCAAACATAAAAATAAATAAATAAAACAATTCAAAATAACTCAAACAAAAAAAAAAAAACCTAAAACAATAATTCGTTGTGAGATTAGATGATACTTTTTATGAAGGATTGTTATTAGGCTCAAGCATGCCACTTTTGAGCTTGATATCATATTCAATAATCTCATCATACTTTTCTTCTTTTTGTACATTTATTTCTTTTTTTTATCCCTGACTTCCTCATCACTTTTGTCCACCACATAACTTTTCTATATATCAAAAATCTTCAATTTGGTTACAAAATTGTAACAAGAAACAAAAAAAGAAAAATGTGAGAACTAATTAATGTAGAAATAGTTACTGATTTGGAGTCATTGGCTCCATGGCTATAAGTAAAGGAAGGGACCTTTACTCTAAGACTTAGAAACAATGCCTTTTATTTTGTTTTTAGCGAGTAAAAATGAAGAGTGAGCAAGATATAGAGAAATCAAAGTAAATAATAAAGTGATTGAATTGTTGAAATATTGTCTCAGAAGAATAAGAGGGAAGGGTGGGCAAGAATGAAGTAATTGGTTTTGCACTGATCAATGAGCTTTTTCAGCTTATTTAATTTAATCGTGTCTATTGTTAGGTTTTTTGCAGAGGTCTTTTAGGGTTTGGGAGGTTTAGTGGGTTTTTTTTAAAAGATTAATTGGAAAAGAAAGGCAAGAAATTTTTGCAATGATTTTAGTATAGAAGATGAATAAACTTTTTTAAAAAAGGAAATTAATAAAGGCAAAGTGAAAGGTAACGAAGGCAAAAGGCTTAACTCTACAGATTAATGGAAAAACTTCATCCTAATGTCATAACATATTAATCTGTGAACCTATCGTTAAACATAGATTTAAGAGTCGTTAATATTCTTTTATTTAGATGTGATTGTCCCCTAACTAAATCTATCTCATTTAAAAAGAAGTCCCAACCTTAACTTGGGTATCTTTAAAAAGTATGTTCTAGTCCATAAAACCAAATTTAGGTCCTAGAGTGTAGTTACATGTAGGGAAGGTTATAGCACCCTTGCAATGCCCATCCAAAGGATGGTACTAGTTGATTTCGTGTTATCCAAAAAGCTTAAAACCTTACCAAATAATTTAATATTGAAAATTATTCTTAAATTACTTCAATATGCTGGTAATAATTTAAAAATATTTCTTCAACTCAAGAGTATTCAAGGAGACTATTTACCACATTTGAAAAGGTTTCTTCATCAGATTCGTTAATACTTTCTAAAAACTTTTATTTATGATGAGTGGAAATTTTTGTGAGAATTCTGATACTAAAAATCTTTTTAAAATTCTCTATTATGTTTGTAAAATTTAGAAGAAATCTTTTACCTAGGAATTCATAAAGAAATTACTATTTGCAACACCTTTTATAATTCTATCATCAGAGATTCAAAATCAATTTTATTTTTCAAAAAAGATCTTTCAATATGTTGGTAAAATTTTCTATAAAAAAATCCTCTAATATATTAGAGGATTTTCTTGAAAAATTATTTTTCCTTCAAAATATATAAATTTTTTTATTAATAAGATTTTTCAATATGTTGGTAAATCTTATTTTTTAGGTTTTTAAGAAAACCACAACCCTTTAATATGTTGGTAAGGTTTTATTTTATTGTTAAAAGTAATTTCAAACAAAATTTTAAATCAATAATCAATTAAATATTTATACCAAAAACTATACAAAAGAAATTACCAAGCTTTGGGTTAAAACCTAAACAAGTAATTTTGATTTTTGGCCTAAATCAATAGTCCAAGATTGATTTCACATGAGATGGGGCAAATTGTTTTAGTTGGGCCAGACCTTGCAAAGAAAGTTTGAGCAAGTTACTGCAATTGGGTCGACACAGGTTGAAAGCACCTAGGTTAGGTCAAGTCCTCAGACGCATAAGTTTTAGGTTAATTGAAGTGCACCATTTCAATTATGTATAAAACCAAAAATTTTTCTCATTTTCTCACTTTTTCATTTCCCACACTTTCTAAAACAATTTCATTGTCTTCCTTCCAAATAGCATGAACACTAGCCATTGTGTTTCAAGTAGCTCAGAAACCGACGAGGCTCACCATTGTTATCGCCACACGCCACCCCACCCTATTGATCGACCACCGTTGAAATGTAAAACTTACCATGAATTTTTTTTTGCTGTCTCGTCTTGGATTTGGTGTCAGATCCTTCAAATTTTCATTGGATTCGTGTGGATCTACCTTAGAAGGTAGTGGATTCAAAATTAGGAATCTCCTTTTTCATGACACCAATCACCGCTGCTTTGAGGTATGTTATTCCTTTTATTCTTAGCACTTTTCTCACCAAATTTGGAAACCCAAAATCCCTTAGAAAAAGGCTACTTTTCTCTTCTTTTATTATTATTTTTTTTATGGTTTTTTTGTTTCTAACTTCATTTTCCCTTTTTGGATTTGTGTTGGTGTGGCTTACAAATGGCTACTTTGTGAGGATCTTGGATGTCTTGTGATGAATTAACTTTGGTTCTCAACTACTTTGCTTTTGATTGTTATCCATTATTATTATTATTTTTTGCTATTATTTCTGTTGGCTAACCTTGGTATCTTATTTTAAGTCTTGGGTTGATTGTGATTGCTAGAAATTGCTAAATGAAAATTAGGTATTACCCGACTACTTTTGCTATGTATTCTTATCTTTACCTCTAATTGGTGTTTGTTTATTTGTGTTTCTTCAGGTCTTTGCTAGGACAGGGAGTAAGGTATGGTAGTGAAGAATTTGCTATCCTCAGTATGATGGTATTCGATCAAGCGAAAGTGTGGGAATTTATGGTATTGAGGATATTTGAAAAGCAGAGAGTTTGAAAATGTTGGTTGAGTGGTAAGAGGATGATGAGGTGGTGATTGATGGTTGTAATTCAAGGTTTGATCTCTACAAAGAATGTTTTCAGAATCTAGATTGTTAGGGGCCCTTCATTGTTTTTGGAAATAAGGCTAAAATGTGTGTCTCTTGAATTAATTGTTTGGTGTGGGGTGTTAACTAGCTGGCTGATGATGGCAATGGTAAGGGGAATTGTAGTTAGTGATGGAACTATGATGATGATGGTAGTTAAGGGAAGTAAAGATGAAGATGTAACTATAGTGATGATAGCAATGGTAGTAGAGAGTGGATGTAGAGATTGGTTCATAGGAAAAGAGGCAAAAAAGGATGGGTGGCATGATCTTTGCTCGGTTGTGATTGGGATTATGGCTGGAGCTAAATTTAGGACTATGGTTGAGTTTGGAGTTCTACCTGGAACTGGCTTTGGGGTCAGTCAATTGTAAAAGGTTTAGGCTATTGATTGTTTAATCTTGCAAGGTTCTTTTATGAGATTGTTTTCTTTGGGAAGAAGGCTCGACTAACAGTAGGCTACTTAGGAACTAATTATGTTTATTGGAATTTTTTTTGTTCCCCTTAATCAGTTGATTACATGTTTATTTATAGAAAGAGATTGGCAGAATTTCAGATTGCTCCCATTTTAATTTCAAACTTTAAGGATTATCACCTAATCTCAAATAAAGATTATAACAAGCCAAATTTCAATATTAAACCTTTTGATTTTTTCTTGAATAATTAGATAATGAAAGAAAAAGAAAAAATAATGAGATAAATGAAAATATTTATAGCCAAAGATAAATAATAATAAAACAGAGAGGATAAAAAAGATAAAAAAAATAAAATAAAATAAATAAAACAAAATAAAAAATATAAATGAGATAAAAATATATATACAAATAAAGCAAAAAAAATTAAGTTCTACAACTGGGCTTAGAGCGAGCCTAAACCTAACTAATTTGGGCCCAAACTAAAAATATGTCTACAGTTGTCTCTCTTTGTACAATTTATGTGAAACAAGAATTGTGCAAAAACATAGATATCCATTACGTCTAGGTCTAAATCAAAATAGAAGTTCAAAGATTCTCATCTGAAATAAAAATTTATAATTCAAAGATCCCCAACTTGAAATTCAAAAGTTCACAATTTGAAATTCAAGGATTAATAGTTAAATTCAAAGGTTTGCAAGACTTTCAGATTTGTAAGAATTTAAATTCACAAGATTTTCAGTTTTGGAAGAATAGAAGATTTGCAATAATTAAAAATTCACAAGATTTTCAGATTTGCAAGAACTCAGATTAGCAAAAATTTTTTATTCATAAGAATTTCATATTTGCAAGAATTGAAAAATTCACAAGATTTTATGATTTGCAAGATCTTTAGATTCACAAGAATTAAAGATTCACAAATGAAATTTTGAACTTCGCCATTGAAACAATTCGTAACTCTAATTTTTAGAAATCTACATGCAAAATTTTCTAAATTTACATCTAAAATTCAAATATTCGCATTCAAAAATTTTTAGAGGTTCACATTCAAATTTCAAAGATTCTAATTCGAAATTCAAAGGTTCGCATTTGAAAGACTTTTGAGATTCACAATTAAAATTCAAAGATTTTCATTCTAAAACTTTAAAGATTCTTATTTGAAAATTTAAAGATTCACATCTAAAAACCTAAAGCTTCGCATTTAAAACTCAAAGATTCCAATTTGGAAAACTTTAGATATTCTGTTTGGAGATCATTTAGATTATGCTTAAAGGTCTTATAAATCATGCTTATCTTTAAGAAAAGAGCTTCTTTAAGCAAAAGCTTCATCACTTTAAAAATTTGGAATGTTTTCCCTTTCCAAAAAATCTCATCATGAAATATCTTCCTGATTCGAGGATACCAAAGCCAAAATGTTGTATGCGATAAATGTCATGATAATATTGCAAATGCCTTTTAAATGATGCAAATGCAACTATCTATATTCTCACTAAATGATGCAAATGCATGTACTAAACAATAATGCAAATGTCATACTCTAAATTATGATTCAAATGTTCACTACATGATGCAAAAGCATGTCTAAACCATAATGCAAATGCAATTTTCAAAACAAAGATTCAAATATTCATGAAATTATGTACATGTATTGTTCAATCAACAATGCAAACACAATGCATGTAATGTAGATATCACTAAAATCAATGCCATGAAGCTTTTTTTTATGGCTATAAGGTTCTTAAGACTCCACCATCTTACATTTCCTTTTTAGCTTCTCAGCACTAACAATCTCAAAACAAATTCTGTCAACTCATCCACGTTATTTTCATCATCTGGTCACAACTCACAAGATACATTGACTTATCCATCACCATATTCATCACTTGGTCACCTCATTTGCTATTTCAAATAATCTTTTTAAGTTTCCTTCATCTTTTTAATTTTCTTTTTGCCTTTATCATCTTGAATTTCTTTTCAAAGAAATGAAGGAATCTTTTATAGACATTATCATTCATTCATTATCACTTCAATTCATGACAAATATAATGTAATCACATGTCTCCTCAATTTTTCTTAGGATGCAAAAATGATAGAGAACAATATAAATTGAAAGAAAAGATACTTAATACATGAACGAGTTTGGAAAAAAAATGAGCGAAGGAACAAATTCAAAGCATACCAGTGGGATAAGTGTTTGGATGGTATAACCATGTCCAAATAATGAATATTCAAGCAAATTTTAACATTTATCCAAAATTTTTCAAAAACTCATTTAATTGAATTCTTAAATCATTTTAAGCTCTTTGAATCTTACCCTAATTTAGCAAGATCTTATACCTAACTACTTTTTCTACTTTCAACTCAAATATTTTCTATCTAAATCATCCTTTCAGGTTTTCAATTTAGGTATTCCTTTTCTCTCTTTTTTCTTTTCTTTTTTTTCATTTTTTTCATATCTTTCTCATTGTTTTCTTCATTTCTTTTCACTTCATCCATTATTGATATCTTTCACACATCAATCTCTGAAACATGAGAGCAGATATCAATTTCATTGCTCCATCATAAGCATTCCTTAGCTCAATATATGATCCTTCAATTCAAGCATTCACATTTGATCAAAATAGACTTTTAACGTACGTAATATAGGCTAAGGTGATGGGTTATGAAAAAATGGATAAAATAGGCTCAAAACATATGTTTAAAAAGGTTTAAACCAAAAGATCATTTCTCATCATGTGATCCAACTTGGCACTTTGCCTCATTCCTCATCATTTGTTTATGCTTTTTTTTCCTTTTTCTTCACAAAATAATTCTCATAACTTTGCCCCCAAGTCATTCATGACATTTGCTTTTCTTTTTGTGAATTTTTTTTTTATCATTGAGACCATTTGTGACCTTTTGCTTTTTTTTTTTTCAAATAAATCTTTTCCTAAAATTTGTCCCTAATGTAAAAGGTGATCTTTAGAAAAAAAAATTGTAGCAGGCTCAAATAAGGTACCAATGGATGATTTCATTTTTATGAATGTGAAAAGAAAGATTACCATTTTTCATTTCAAATGTGAATATTTTCTTTGAAACCACCTAATGAATAAAGACAAACTGATGATGTTTTCAAGATATGTCTATTTCATTTTTCCATGAATGACATTTGTTCTCTTTATACAACTTCTTTTGTTCCATGAATTAAGCTTGTCAATATGAATGAGTTTTTGAAATTAAATTTCAAAATTATTGTTATCATTGTTTAAACATTCGTCATTTAGAATTTGAGAATGGGAATAAAAAATAGGATATGGGAAATAACAAAGTATAGAATAGTGGTTTGAAAGAGAAAATGCAATGAAATGCATCATATTGCCTTTTTTGTTAAAATGATAAAAAAATGAAACTTATCATGCAAAAGAAATCGTGGCATTACTATAAAAGAAATCTTCAAATGACATGCAACTTCTAGCCAACCTTAACTTTTCATATCTTTCCCAAAATTATGCCCTCGTTTGATCAGGCAAAGGTTTGTTATTAACATTCTGCTCCTTTGATTCATCGAAACTCACCAAGCCTTGTCAAATCAAACTTTGTACTTTATGCTTGAAAATAGGGTAGGTTTCTATAGAATGACTCACATTCCCATTATGGTAATCACACGTGGCATTATCGTCATATCATTGGGATAGGGTAGGGTGGCTTCAATGGTTCCAAATAAACTAAAGATACCAGGTTGTTCTTGACCAACTCTAGGAATAACTTAGTATATGTTATGGGAATAAAATCAATATAAGTTCTCTCTTGGTTGTTCCTAGATCTTATTAAACCACTTGATTGGTTGTTATGGCTAAAAATTGGTCTTGCAACTTTTGCTATGGTTGGATTAGGCACATATGTGGGTGTTTGAAATGCTGGTTTGTAAGCAGATAGGTAAGCTGGTTGTAGAACTGGTTGGTAAGGAACTTGTCCAACATTATTAATGACTGGATAATAAGTAGGATAAACTGGCTGTGGATATAGGGCATAACTTCTGAACTGTTTTCCTTCAAAGCTTACAGCTTGAGCTTTACTTTTTTTCTTTTTAGGCATCTCACTCTTTTTTGTACTGGTAATCTCTCCTTTTTCAAACCTGCCATGCTTGATGGCATTTTCAAAATTCTCTCATGAAATCACCATGTCAATGGATTTTTTTATTGCATTTTCTATCATTTTCTCATAGTAAGGTGCCCTCAAGGTACTTAAAAATAGTACTATTGTCTCCTTCTCACTTAAGGATGGTTGAACTTAAGCTGCCACGTCCCTCCACCTTTG
The DNA here is from genome assembly GCF_047325235.1 of Durio zibethinus. Classification (NCBI taxonomy): domain Eukaryota; kingdom Viridiplantae; phylum Streptophyta; class Magnoliopsida; order Malvales; family Malvaceae; genus Durio; species Durio zibethinus. Next base: position 13,200,754 of record NC_143162.1, read on the forward strand.
AGCATATTCCTCAAATGACTCTGTTGCTTTCTTCTCCATACTTTGTAAAGAAAAGAAATAAGGAGTTAAGTATATGATGTTGCGATATTATGTAATAAATACCCGAGTAAGTTTTTCCAAAAGTGGATATAAGTTCCGTTTAATTGGATGTAACATCTCACAATTGAGCTAATAAGGTTATCCTAGAATAGATGCATTAACAGCTTTTCATCATTGGTGTACGCAGCCATTTTTTGATAGTACATGTGACATGAGTTATCAAACACTTTGTACCATCATGCTTTTCAAACTTAGAAACCTTGAATTTTGGAAGGATCATAACATCTTGAACCAAGTAGAGGCTGACTGCATCTATGGAACCATAAAAGTCTATCCCGTCGACTACTCTTAACCTCTTCTTCAATAGGTTCATCTTCTATTCAGTTTTTGAGTCCTTTAAAGTCTCAATTGCTTTTACTTTTCTTCTCCTTTGTGTCATCTAGGTCAGGGATTGGTTTGGCTACCCTTTCTATGAGGACAGGATTAACGAAACTTTGAAATTACCCCTAAGTTGATGCAAATGGCACTCTGGGATAGGAATATCTTATAGGGACTGTGTATTATTGTAGAGGAATGCCTTGAGTGGACTAGGCCTAAGATAAGCCATGGTAAAGACTAAATCCTATGATAGATGGTCTTAGGGGCTAGAATCTTCTTCCACAGCTTTCTCTTTATTCAACTTGTTCAAAGCTTTTAATATTTTGCTTCATTCTACCTTTAGCTCTTTTTAGGCCTTCTTTATTTTGTCAAAATGATTTACATTCTCTTGTTCCATTTGTCTAGCTTGGGCTCACATATTGTATTAATGGTGAGTTCTTTGAGTAGGATTCTTAGATGATCGAGCTATCTTTGAGCCTTATATACCACAATTTTAAAATTGATGGACTATTCATGCACTAATTTAATAAAAAACTAACTATAAATGGATGCAATGCATGGGAGATAAGATTTGCCTTTTTAAAAATTTTCAACAAAAAAGAGCTTTCAGAATTTCATTTTACATAATATCAAACTAGACATTCAATTGGTTTCAAGAAAGCTTTTGTTAAGAATAGCTTCAGAGCGAGTGTTTAATACAGTCTTTATGAATATGCAAAAAAGAAAAAAAAGCTAAGAAATTAGTTAGTTAACTCCATATAGCAGTAACAAAGAAATAAGTCAGTTAGCACATATAAAGAAAGCAAATAAAATAAAATAGTATTATTCCTAAACTCCAGGTCCATTCTAAAAGGTAAAGGGAAACGTGGCTCTATCTATAATTAGGCTTATAAGGTTGACTATTTGCAGTTTAGGTTAAATCTAAAGGTTCCCAAATTGTTCCTCACATTATTGTCCATCATAAACAATAAAGCACCCAAATCCTTGCTTTCATAGGCTACAAACAAAAAGAGTTTAATTTAAGTAAGAGTTTTTCACTAGCCCGTGCAAAGACATGAAATCACTTGAGAGCATAGGTACTTTACTTTTTCTTATGAGATGAAACTCGAGTATAGAGCTCATGTTATGCAAATGTAAGTAACTGATAGAATAATCCATGATTAAAATAAATAAAACATTCAAAGAAAATTTTTTTATTTTAAATTAGGTTTTAGATAATACAAGTTTACCGGCCTGATTCTCAGCTTGTCTCCAGGAAAGTCGCCAAACTATTATAATTTGTAGATCTATGAACCTATTGCTAGATATGGATTTCGAAGTCACCACCAATCTTTTTTATTTAGGTGCAATTGGCCACCTAAACTAAATCCATCCCATTTTATAGAAAAGTCCCAAACTTGACTCAAGCATTTTTAAAAAGCATATTCTAGTCAATGAAACTAGATTTAGGTTTGAGAGTGCAATTACATGTAGGGAAGGTTATAGCACCCTTACAACGCCCATTGAAAGATGATACAAGTTGATTTCGTGTTATCCAAAAGCCTTAAAACTTTACCAAATAATTTAATATTTAAATTATTCTTAAATTACTCCAATATGTTGGTAATAATTTAAGAACATTTCCTCATATTAAGAGTATTTAAGGAGACTATTTGTCACGCTTGAAAAGGCTTCGTCATTGGATTCAATAGTATTTTATAAAAAATTGTTATTTCTGACAAGTAAAAAATTTTGTGAGAATCTTGATATTCAAAATCCTTTATAAATTCTCCAATATGTTGGTAAAATTTAAAAAAAATCTCTCACCTAGGAATTCATAAAGAAATTGCTGTTTGCAATGCTCTTTATAATTCCATTAGCGGATATTCAAAATCAATTTCATTTTTCAAAAAATATCTTTTAATATGTTGGTAAGATTTTCTAAAAAAATCCTCTAATATGTTGGTAGGATTTTCTTGAAAAATTATTTTTTCTTCAAAATATATAATTTTTTTATTAATAAGATTTTTTAATATGTTGGTAAAATCTTATTTTTTTTAGATTTTTAAGAAAACTACAACCTTCCAATATGTTGGTAATGTTTTATTTTATTTTTAAAAATAATTTTAAAAAAATTTAAATCAATAATCAATATAAATATTTACACCAAAAACTATATAAAATATTACCAAACTTTGGGTTAAAACCCAAACAAATAATTTTGATTTTTTGCACAAATCAATAGTCCAAGATTGATTCCATGCAAGTTGGGGTAAATTGTTTCAGTTGGGCTTGAATCGACAAAAAGAGCTAGAGCAAGTTGTTGCAATTAGGTTGACACAGGTTGAATGCACTTGGGTTAGGTTAGGTTCTCAAACACATAGGAATTGTAACAATTTAGAGATTACTAGACAAATTTGGAAAACAAAAGATGGAGTAGCCACCATTCTTTTTTCACTAGGCGTGATTGATCGCCAATTAAATTTTATCCTATTAATAAAAATTTAAAAATTTATTAAAAATATAATTTTTGGGTCTACAAAAAAATAGTTTGGATTTGGTAGTCGATTACGTATGGGGAAGGATTAGCACCCCCATGACGCCTATTTAAAACAATACCAATTAACTCTGTATTATCCTTTAATATTGGCTAAAATGGTTTTAATTTTGGTATTTAAAAATTAATTTTCCTAGTTTTCTTTAAAAACACATTTTTAATTTTTAGTAAGCTTGAAAAATAAATAAGAACCTTATACTGAAAATTTCCTAAAAAAATTCCAATACTCTAGCAATATTAAAATGACCTATCTCATCTAAGGAATTTTTAAGAATCGCTACTCGAAATTCTCAAAAATCCTATCTTCAATGGTTCATATTTATTTCTAGTAGTTATGTTAAAAAAATAAAAAATATGATATCTATAATTTTAAAAACAAGTAGTATTTTCTAAAACTCATTTCTATGCCATTTAAAAAAAAAAAAAAACTAGAAATCTTTATCAAAATTTAATCCAAATGCTCCAATACATTTGAGGCATTTTAGATAGATTTTTTTACCTAAAGATTCCTAAAGAATTACTATTTAGATTTTTTTAGGATCTCATCCTCAGAGACTTTTTATTTATTTTTTAAAATTATTAAAAGTTATGAAATAATATAAATATCTCATTTATTTAAAAAAACTCATTTTTATTTATTAAGAAAAAATGTTCAAATTAAGAAAAATAATTAAGAAATGAAAATTTTTTGTATTGAAAAGAAATTTCTAAATATTCCAATATTTTAGCAATTTTTAAAAGACTTTTCTCACTTAAAAAATTCTTGAAAATCACTACTCAGATTTTTGGGAGTCCCATCATTGGAAATTCTCATTACGTAATTTTAAAAAAACTTTTATAGATATTTTTAATCTTTTTTAATCTTTTTAAAAGAATTGTTCAAATTAATTAAAAAAATTTGTGTTGAAAGGAGTTTTTAAATATTCTAATACTTTGATCATTTTTAGAAAACTTTTCTCACCAAGGAAATTCTTGAAAATCACTATTCGGATCTCCCGAAATCCTATCATAGAAAATTTTTGTTTCATTTTATTAATATGTAATGCAAACAATAAAGTAAAATATGCACATGAAAAATATATATTACTTATTATTATGATTATTATTATTATATTATTATTTTTTTGACATGAAACTAAAGTGCAAATAAAATAAATTGCATTAACAACAATAATAATAATTTATGACATGAAAGATTAGATTGCATGAAATTAATTAAGCAAAAAAAGTTCAAACAACAAATACATTATAATGCATAAGATTTAAACTCAAATTAAATTTAAATAAAAAATATGCATGGGGTGTGCATGAAATACCAATGTATTGGATTATTTAATAACAACCTATCACCCTTTGTCAACCTATATCAAGCTTAAAGCCAAATAAAAATAGAAGGTGGGGCTAGAATAGTGGTTTAAATTTTACTTTCTATCTTCTATCCATTGAAAAGCCACAATTCCAAGACAACCATGAAGTAAAGATTTAAGCTTTCCTCCCTATAAACTGTATAACTATTGGAAAAAACATGGAACAAAGTTTAAACCTCCATCCGTATACTCTATTACTAACATCTTCAACCACCATCGAGTGAAAGGAATCACGATCATTTAGCAATGAAACTTTAAAATTCCTCTAGACAAAACCACATATAGAGATATAAATCAATAAATAAAGGTAAAGAACAAAGTGGCAACATTGCATGAATGATCGACAATACCCATGCATAAAGAGTCAACGAAGTTGGAAAAGTTAACGCCCCATAATAAGTTTGGCATGGAGAGATGAAAGAAAAAAAAAATAAACAAGCTTGGGGCATGGATGATAGCCCTCCATAAAGACAAGAACTACCAGAAAAATGAAAACTAAAGAATTTTTAGCCCACCATTCATATAAAAAGAAACATGTAGGTAATGAAATGTTTGGCTTATTCAAACAAGCAAAGGTCTAATATATGAACCCTGAAAGAAAAAAAAAATAGCATGCAACTAGTTTCAAACCATCAATAGTAGAAATTCAAAGTTCATAAACCATCAAAAGAGAATAGGAGTAGAATCAAAAAAATTTTTAAACCAATTCCCATTAAAGAGCTTAAAGCCATGGCTTGCCCATCCAAAATCGAATAATGAGATTTTAGTTTCATTTTCACATTTTTCTTAGCAAATTTGTTCCTTAGTTTACCTTAAGCTAGCTAATAGGGAGTAGGAAAGATGAATAAAAGAAATGCTATAAACAAACTAGAGAGGAAATATAGGGTGGCCAAGGCTGCTATGGCTTTCTGAAAATGAACAAAGCAGAAATGACATCCTATAGTAAGGTGTAGTTGTTACTTAATGGAGATAATCAGAACAAAAGTGGAGTCTTAGCATAAGATGTGGCTTTTCCAACAAATTGTCCATGCATCGAAACAATGAATCAACTGTCATTAATCCAAGGAAAAAGTTTTTCAAAGCTCAATGCAAAATAAAGCTAGCAATAGTTCCTATCAATAAAGATTTAACCAACTTGAATATGGTAAGGCTCTAAGCTTTATGATAGCTCCTTCCTTTTCTCTTATCCTCTAGCTCCCTCTCTTTTAGCTTTTCAAGAGTTAGCCCATTCCAAAAAAATCTCATTTTGGTGAATATAAACCCTTGGATGAAACCTTATCCAATGGTCAAAGTTTCTTTTTTTTACTTTTCAAGGAACCATCTTTGACCATTGGATTAAAATTAATAAAAGATCTAGTGGTCCACATTTTTTAGTGCAAAGGTTGGATTTTTATATCCTCATAACCCATGAAAAGACCATTTTACTCCTAATACAAAGTTTTCTATATTTAGGCCATTTTCTTAGAAATCAATTTTTTCTTGCTCATTTTTGGGATTTTAAAACACCAAAAATCTTGAAATATTATGAAATTAAGATCTGCAAAGTTTCATGAAAATCTGAGCTCGGGAAAGACAAATTATGAAAATACCCTTATAGGGTTATTTTGGTAATTTGACACTTTTTGGGGTAATGCTATGATTTTAAATGCACCAAAAATAATGAAATAATATGAAATTGAGATCTATAAAGTTTAATGAAAATCTGAGCTCGGGAAGGCCAAATTATGAAAATACCTTTATATCAATATTTTGATAATTTCACATTTTTGGGGGTACTGCTATGATTTTAAATGCTCCAAAAATTATGACATATTATGAAATTGAGATTTGAAAATTTTCATAAAAATTCAAGCTCGAAAAGGCCAAATTATGAAAATATCCCCTAAAAAGTATTTTAGTAAATTTGTACTTCCCCCAATATAGTAAAAATTTTTAGTGTTTTAAAAAATCACCAAATTTAATTTTAAGCCACATTGATTCCAATTAGGTTGTGAACTTTGAGGATTGACCTTGATTCTATTCATTTTGACCAAGTTTTATATAATTTTGACCAAAGTTGACTTTGGAGTTTACTTGTTTCATTTATTCTTTATTTTTCATGCATCCATGTGAAAATGTTTCATCCATATAAATCCCATGCGAAAGAGTTTGACAGTAATCCTATGGGTCTCCTTTTTATTAGGCCTAAATATTGATGTATTTTATGGGCTTTTAAAGGATTGTAAATGGGCCTAGGTTAACCATGCTAAAATGTTTTGGATAAAATTTGGTGTCTACAATTGCCCTTCTTTGCATTTTATTGAGAATAGAAATAATGCAAAGACATAGACAACAAATTTTTTTAGATGATGCTTTGAGAGTTTTTTTTTTTTTTTTTTGAAAATGGCTTCCCCTAAATAGAGTTTTTGAAACTTAATAAAAATTTTATTTGAAAATGGCTTTCCCTAAATAGAGGTTTTGAAACTTAAAAAAAAAAATCTTATTTGAAAATGGCTCTCCCCAAACAAAGGCTTTGAAACTTTGAAATTGGCTCCCCCTAAATAGAGGTTTTGAAACTATTAAAAATAAAAATCTTGTTTGAAAATTGCTCCCTCTAATTAGAGATATTGAAACTTTGAAAATGGCTCTAACTAAACAGAGGCTTTGAAACTTCAAAAATGGTTTCCCCTAAATAGAGGCTTTGAAACTTTGAAAAATAAAATCTTGTTTGAAAATTGCTCCCTCTAAACAGAGGTTTTGAAACTTTGAAAATGGTTCCCCCTGCACATAGGCCTTGAAACTTTAAAAATGCCTCTCCCTAAACAAAGGCTTTGAAACTTTGAAAATGGCTCCCCCCAAACAAAGGCTTTGAAACTTTTAAAAATAAATTCTTGTTTGAAAATTGCTTCCTTTAAATAGAGATTTTGAAACTTTGAAAATAGCTCCCCCCAAATAGAGGTTTTGAAGCTTTGAAAATGGCTCCCCCTAAATAGAAGCTTTGAAATGTTGAAAATTTAAAATGTTTTACCCGAAGGTCTTAATGATTATGCCTAGAGGTCTTAAAAATCTCAAAATTTTTGAATGCTCATCATAATAGAGGTATTGAAAGTTTGAAATTTTAAAATATTTTGCCCGAAGATTTTTGAGATTATGCCCAGAGATCTTAAAAGTCTCAAAATCTTTGAATGCTCCTCATAATAAAGGCATTAAAACTTTGAAAATTTAAAATGTTTTACCTGCAGGTCTTACAAATATGTATGGGAGTCAGCTTAATTGGACATAAGTCTTATCTTGTGTCATATCTCTTTTTTTTCATTTTTTCAACAATCCTTCTGCTTTTTATAGATCATTTTTCTTTCAACTTTTCAAACCTTTTTGATACTTTGATCTCTTGTCAAACTACTTTTTTCTTTTTCTCATATTTTAATGATAGACTCCTTTCCTCTCTCTCTCTCTCTCTTTTTCTCTCTTTTGGTGCTAGATAAACTGGACTTAAATTCTTATTAGGTGTTAGCTATGCTAGGCTTAAAATCTTTTTGAGTGCTAGCTATGCTGGGCTTAAAATCTTTTTGAGTGCTAGGTAAACTGGGCTTAAAATTTTCATTAGGGCCTAGTTAAACTGGGCTTAAAATCTTTCTTTGGTGCTAGATAAACTAGGCTGAAAATTTCATTAGGTGTCAGCTAAGCTAGGCTAAAATTTTCATTGGGAATCAGCTAAGCTAGGTTTCAAAATCTCCATCGGGTGTTAGGTAAACTAAGCTTAAAATCTTACTTTAGTGCCAAATAAACTAGGTTTAAAATCTTTATCAGGTGCCAGGTAAACTGGGGCTTAAATTTTTCTTTAGTGCTAGGTAAACTGGGTTTAAAATTTTCATCAAGTGCTAGGTAAATTGGACTTAAAATCTTTCTTTAGTGCCAGATAAACTAGGCTTAAAATTTCATTGGGTGCCAGTTAAGCTAAGCTTAAATTTTCATTAGGAGTTAGCTAAGTTGGGTTTTAAAATCTTTATTGGGTTTCAGGTAAACTGCGTTTAAATTTTCACTGAGAGCCAGCTAAGTTGGGCTTTAAAATCTCCATTGGGTGCTAGGTAAACTGGGCTTAAAATCTTTATTTGGTGCAAGGTAAACTAGGCTTAAAATTTCATTGGGTGCCAGCTAAGCTAGGCTTAAATTTTCACTAAGAGCCAACTAAGCTAGGCTTTAAAATCTTTATCAAGTGCCAAGTAAACTAAGTTTAAATTTTCACTAGGAGCCAATGAAACTGGGCTTAAATTTTCATTGGTGCCAAGTAAACTAGACTTAACTTTTTGTGTAGACTTAAATTTTTATGAGGAACTAATAATTCCTATTAGAAATGAAAGAAGTGAACAATTTCTTTCTCAATGGATTGGATGATTGTGCACCTAGAGATACTTGTTGATTTAAAAAGACTTTACCACTTAAAGGGGATAAAAAGGGTGTATACTTTTTTAACTAATCTAGGCTTATATGCCAGCTAAATTGGGTTTATGTGCCACATAATCTGGGCTTGCATGCCAGTTACATTGGGCTTAGTTTCATCGATGCCAGATAATCTGGGCTTAACTTTCATTGATGCTAGCTAAACTGGGATTACATGCTTGAGAATTGGTGATCTCTATCAGATATGAAAGGTGAAAATTTTTTCCAAATGGGTTGAATGGTTTTTGTATATGGAGATTTTTGTTTATTCAAAAGGGTTTCAGCATCTATAAGGGATAAAAGAGGCATATACTTTTTCCATACAAGCTCACAGATGAAATATAAATTTTTTCAAACACATGAACTCTTTGAAAATCAAACATTTTAAACACTTTCATTAGTCTCCAAATATGATATTTTGATATATGTCAATGTTAGCTGTAATAGCTTGTGATTTTCAAAGGTTATTTGGAAATAGACAAAAGTTGAGATTTTTGAAATCAACTCATCTCAAACTTCTGTGACTTTGATATACCAAATCTTTCAAAAAGGTTTGACTTAGCATTTACCACATTTAGCATTAGAAGTGGCCTTCAAGGTTTACTCTAGACTGTCATTTTTATGGTTTTCACTTTAGAGGCACTTTTATTTCTATCTAGGTAACAAAATTTATGTAAAACGCCGCCAATGTATTGGAGCATTTAGATTAATTTTTGACAAAGGTTTCTCGTTTGTTTATAAATAACATAGAAATAAATTTTTAGAAAATATTATTTGATTTTAAATTATAGATATTATACTTTATGGTTTTTTTAATATAGATATTGGAAATAAATATGAACCATTGATAATTGGAGTTTTTAGAATTCCCAGCAACAATTCTTGAAAAATTCTTAGGTGAGATGGTTTCTTTTAATATTGCCAAAGTATTAGAATATTTTTAAGAATTTTTCAATATGTAAGGTTCTTATTTATTTTTCAAACGTGCTAAGAATAAAAATATGTTTTTAAGGAAAATTTAGAAAATTAAATTTTAAATACCAAAATTAAGACCATTTTAGCCAAAAGTAAGGGATAACACAATTAATTGGTACCATTTTAAATGGGCATTGTCGGGGTGCTAATCCTTCTTGACACATAATCGACTTTCAAACCCAAACTATTTTCGTAGACTCAAAAATTATCTTTTTGATAAAGTTTTAATTAATTTTAAATTTTTTATTGAAAGGATAAATTTTAATAGGTGGCTAATTGCACCTAGCTAAAAACAATTGCTAGTGACTCCACCTTTTGCTTTCAAATTCATCTAATGGCCCTCAAAATCGTTACGAGAGCTTGGTGACTCCATTGGGGACCCCATTTTTTAAAGAGTCAAGCCAAAAATTAATAATGTGTTATCTTTCATTTTGTTTTAATAGTCTTAATTAGTATTTAACTTCAACTTTTTTCTAGTAATACTAATAGTAATAGTAATAATAATATCAATAGTAATAATAAAAGGAAAATAAAAAGTTGCATTTCACTTTACCCATGTCATTTATTTACTATTTTCTTTTTCATTTTATGCTTTGTATGTATTATTTTTATTTACCTAGAATAAGGATTATATTACTCTATTCCTTTATTCATACATGTCACATTATATCATTGCATGAGCTCTATACCTATGCTCCAACCCTTTTGGGAGGGAGTAAAGTACATATGCTCTTGTGAGGTGATAACCTCCATAATAGCAAGCAAAATACTTTGACTCAAATTTAACTCTTTCCGTTTGTAGCCTATAATGGGTGAGGATCGGGATATCTTACTAGTCTAGAGTGGACACTAGTGAGGAATAGTTTAAGGACCCTTTAGATGCAAATCAATTCGAACCAAGCATATAGTAAACCATAAGAGCCGATAAGAGGTAAAGCCATATCCACCCTTTTGTAGACCGTCTTCATGAATTCGAATAAAAAAGGGAACATTTGTATTGCAGTACTTTTTTAAAGAAAATCATATATGTAGGCATTCATATTTGTTTTGATTTTTCAAAAAATACAATAAGATCTTTGTTTCATTTCCTTTTCTAAGAAAAAAATTTTCTTTCATTTCTTTTATTTTTCAAGCTTTTATTACTATTTTTTTTCTCTCTCTTTCATATACTAACTTTTTTTCCTTTGTATTTCTTCTGCATAAATTACATTAGTATGATACAATAACATAGTGAGGTATTTGCTCTGAGACATCTTTAAGCAAAGTTCTTTTCATGGATCTCGCAATATTACAAATATGTTCTTCTTTTGTAACTACCCTTTGTGAATCATACAATGGGGTGCGTGAATGGTCTAAGAAAACTTAGCAAAAGGAAAGAGATTGTTTACCTATTGGTTTTTTATCGTGGTTACCAAAAAAATTACATTTAACTCTTACCTAGAATAATTTGAAAGATTTGGCTACTGTATGGAATTAGATGGGTGAAGCTAGAAGGGAAAAGTTTTGTGAAAAATAAGGGTAGATTGTGTCTCTTATCTTAGTAGTGATTAAGAAACATTTAATTTGAGCAGTTATTCAGTTTTGGAACCCGTCATACAAATTTTTTACATTTAATGATGAGGATTTGATAACGACTATTGAGGAATATTCGATTTTAATAGGATTAGAATTACAGTACCTTGATAAGATATATGTCAGGAAACCAAACTCAGGGTACTTTAAGAAGATAACTAAATTGATGAGAATGAAGGTAGAGGTCGTAAATGCTTTGACTAAAGAAAAAGGTAAAGGTGCTGGCCTACCTTGGCATTTTTTTCATGATTTCATTGTGGGACACTTAGAAGATGATCAATGCATGGTTGTTTTCACCCAAGCAATTTATGGCATGGTGATCTTTCCAAAAACATTAGGATATATTGAATAGGCAGTGGTTGATCTATTTGAACAAATCAAAAGTCAGGCGATTAATCCCATTCCAACCATTCTAGCTGAGACAATTAGGGCATTGAACTTTTTTCATCAAAATGGAGGACGTTTCACAAAGAGTGCATAGCTACTATTTGTCTGGATAAAAAGCCATTTTAAGTGCAAGAAAAGTGCTTTTTCCAAGCCTTATCTTCGAAATAGAGCCCCTGTCAAAGAGTTTTACTTGAGTCAATGGCCAATCTTGAAATCCAAAAAAGAGTGGGTAGCATTTTTTTGAAGGCTTACTAGTGATCAGATCAATTGAGAGGCACCATAGATGCCTCACGTGCCAATATTATATTGAGGTTGAGATGATCTAGGGGTATTGCTTTTAAGATTGTGGGGAGTGATAAGTTATGCTCCACTAATGGTGTTAAAGCAATTTGGTGTGAAGTAGTTTGTCCTTACCATGCATGGACTCATCCATATGGAGAAGCGGGCTCGTCAAGAATAGTGAAACAGTTAGTTCAGGTATGGAAAAAGACTCAAAGGCTAAGATTAGGACCTATTCTTGACAAAGTCACCCCCAATTTCTTGATTTGGAAGGCAAAAATGTTTTAGAGATATTGTGCTCCCTCCAAGTGACTTCTCATTTCAACAAGTGAACCCATGGGCAAAAGAACCATTGTCAGAACTTAAACTTGTTACAAGAACTTGAAATGAAAAAAAATTGAAGAAAGAAAATTTGAGACTCTAGGAAGAGATGGGATAGCTGAAATATGAAGCGGATGCTCAAGAAAGTAGACTAAAAAAAGGCAATGCAAGATCGAGATGTGGCCCAAAATGATCTGAAAAATTTGCATCAGGAAAACAAAAAATGCGAACCCAATTAGATAAGGGAAAATGTGCTAGATTTGGTGTTAGGCAATAAAAGGGAAATGATTGAGCTTCAAGAAGATATGCAACATTGGAAGGACAAAGCCAAGGAAAATGAGAAAAAAACCATCAAGATTTTTCAAGAATAGCAAGATTGGAAAAGCTTGTATTCAACAGCTTTCGCAAGATTGATGGAATGTCAAAAGGAGAATGCTAAAATAAAGGCACAGATCAAAGATGAAAAGAAAAAACACTATGAAATGTAAAAATAGAAGGAATCACTCGGCCAAGTAATTCAAGAGATGGAACAGCAATTACAAGACCACAAGGACTTTATTTTCATAATCATCAAAGAATGGCAAAATAAAGAAGAATATTAGAGATACATTTGCGATCTCGAAGTGGATGCTCGTATGAAATGGAAGGCAGAGAGCTTAGGAAGGCAACAATACATAGAACATCTAGCTAGTCAAATTTGCAAGGAAATATAGAAAGCAAAGGAGATGGTTGAGAGGATAAAAGCTTTAATACAAAAGATAAACCTAACTGGAAGTTATGGGCAACATCTATTGAACTTTTTGGTTGAAGCTAGGGATCATTATGAGTAAATTAAATGTTTTCATGCTTACAATGCTAAAATTATAGACTCTCTGTAATAAAAAAACTAGTCGGAATCAATGAAAAGTTCTAATGTTTAAGATATGTCTTAGAGTAAATACCTTTCAATGCATTCATCCATACATTGTGTATATTTTTTCTTTCTCAATATTTTACCTCATTAAAATGATATTTTTAAAATTAAAAATTGTTTTGTTTTCACAAAAAATAATATGGTGTCTTAACTTTTCAAATTATGGTAATAAAGGTTTAAGGATAGCTCAACCATCAAAATTAAAAGAAGTGTTAATGAAGTTAAAACCCTGATGGGTCAAGAGTTTGAAAACTTGGTCGAAGTTGACATACTTCATCCAATTCCCTCAAAATAAGAGATCCATCATAAAGACTATGATCCAGCACGAACATGTATTTTTCACATGAACATGGTAAGACACTCTATTTAGAATTATGGCATGTTTCACCTAGTGCTACAAATAATGATGGATTCATCTTTGGTACAGCTTTATGAAAAAGATGATCAAAACACAGTGAATGCAATAAAAAAGAGGTTTTTAGGGAGTATGCCGGGGAGTATGCCCTCTAAGTTTATGCTTAAGTCAGTGACAACTTATTACAATGAAAAACCAATGGGGCACCAGAGCAATCCTTGATGAACAAACAAAATAAGGATCTTCGAAAAGTATATTCCCTAAGTTTATGCCTAAACCGATAACTATCTTCTACAAAGCAAAACTAAGCTCGACAAAAGAGCAGCCCATTTTTTTCCCATGAAACCTATAATAATTTTAGTCTTTATCCCATTCCTTTATCAAAGTGATAAGGTAATGCCATGAAAGTATGATTATAATGTCATGGCATAAGAATCAAATGACTGTTAGATTGCAAGTGACCCAAATACCACTAGTACTACAAATATAACTGAAGTAGGTGGAATGACAAGGAGTGGGAGATGTTATACTCCTAAAATAATAGAGAAGGCTTAAAAAGGAAAAGCTAAAGAAGAAGAATAGATGTTGGGAAAATGAGATAAGACTTATTCTATAGTGGCTCAACATGCAAGATATAAAGAACCTATCATCGATAAAAAATCTTGTGAGTTTTTAAAGTTGATCTAACATAATGAATATAGTGTAATAGAGCAGTTAAAAAAGATGCCTGTTAGAATTTCATTGTTATCACTTTTGCTGAATTCTGAACCACATCAAAATGCCTTCTTGAGGTGTTGAATCAAGCACATGTGGACTATAATATCTCTGTTGAGAATGTTGACCACATTGTGGGCAACATTATAGCTCTGAATTTCATAACTTTCAATGATGATGAGATTTCACCAGAAGAATGAGATAGTACCAAGGCCCTTTATATCACTACTATGTGTAAAGGCTATATCATAGCTAAGGTTCTTATTAGCAATGGCTCTTCAATTAATGTCATGCCAATGATCACCTTAACAAAATTACCCATTGATGTATCATATATAAAGACCAGCCACATGGTAGTGAGGGCTTTCGACAGGTCTTGAAGGGAAGTGTTAGGGACATTGAAATACAAATGCAAATAGGGTCGTGCTCTTTCTCTATAGAATTCCAAGTCATGAACATTTTACCATCTTATAACTATTTTTTGGGATGACCATGGATTCATATAGCAAAAACTTTCCCATCATCTCTACATCAAAAAGTAAAGTTTATAGTTGAGGATCAACTGATTAGTGTTTCTGGAGAATAAGACTTGTTGGTAACCAAGCCCATGACTACTCTATATATAGAGGCTATGAAGGAAGCATCAGAGTGCTCTTTTAGATTCTTTGAATTCATTAATGCAACTTATGGAGGGAAAGGATCAAAGGTGCCCACTCTGCTCTTATCAAGTGCAACCAAAATGGTCATAAAACAAACACTTAGTAAAGGCTGGCATGTTGGATATAGCCTTAGAAGGAATTTGTAAGGAATCAAGGAGCCACCATGGGTGTTTAAAAATATGAAAAGGTTTAGGTTGGGATTTAAAGTCACTATAGCTGAAAGAAAAAGAGCCATGGTTGAAAGAAGAATGAGCCAAACTATAAAAGAATGATCATCCCTTACCTCTATGATACATTTTGTTGAGGTGACTAAATCCACCCTAATTTACTAGAGGTCACACAAAAGGAACCTATGTTAAACATAGAAAAAACCCTTTTTGAACTTCATAACTATATGGTGAGAGATGCAACGACAACCATTCAGAAAGATAAGCCTTTATTTATCCATGTCCTCCAGGTAAAAAGTTAAACAATTGAAAAGCAATGAAGTTGCTAGTTATCTTTAAATCTTTCACAATGTAATGTAGTGAGTTAATTTCCCTAATGCTTATACCCAAAAGTAATTGAAAGAATTTTTTATGGGCTTATCTTTCCTTTATTATTTTAATAAAATGACTAGTGTTTCGCATTTTCATTTCCTCTATTATTTCATTTATTCAAAGTTACAATTTTCTTTTCTTTTTCTTTTCTCACACATACGTCGACATCCTTTCAATTTCACCCATCTTTAGGTTTTCAAATAATGAATACAAGATAATCATGACGACAATGCAAGATTTGACTTTGAAAAACCTATTCATGTTGATGAACTTGATAAAGAAGAGGATTCAGATGAGTACAATATGCCCCCTAATTTATTAAAACATTGGAACAAGAAAGAAAACAAATTGAACCTCATGAGGAAGCTATAGGCATAGTCAATTTAGATGATGAGAAAAATAAGAAGGAAGCTAAGTGGGCACATCCCTTTCACCCATAAAAAGAGAAAAGTTAGAAGAATTTCTTCATGAGTTTGTTGATGTGTTTGCATGGTCATACTAAGATATGCTAAGATTTAGTTTAGTTATTGTAGAACACCAATTGCCATTAAAGCCAAAATATAAGTCAGTATAGCAGAAATTGAGACATATGAAGCTGGATATGTTATTAAAAATAAAAAAAGAAGTGAAAAAGCAATTTGATGCAAGCTTTTTAAAGGTAGCCAAATACCTGAAATGGGTAACTAATGTAGTCCCAGTTCCCAAGAAAGATGAAAAAGTTCAGATATGCGTAGCCTATAAAGATTTGAATGGGACCAGCTCAAAAGGTAATTTACTGTACTTCATATGGACACTATTATGGATAACACAACTAAGCACTCCATATTTTCTTTCATAAATGGTTTTTTGGATATAACCAAATTAAAATGGCCCATTCTGATATGGAAAAAACTATGTTTGTTATAAAGTTATACTTATTGGATTGAAAAATGTATGAGCTATTTTCTAAGAGCAATGGTAACCCTTTTCCATGACATGATGCATAAAAGAAATGAGGTGTATGTGGATGACATGATTGTAAAATCTTGTGAAGGAGAAGACCATGTTACCAATCTTAAAAAGTTGTTCGAAAGATTGTGTAAGTATCAACTCAAGCTAAACCTAGCTAAATTCACATTTGGTGTTAAAGGTAGGAAAATTGTTAGGGTTTGTGGTTAGTGAGAGAGGCATTGAAGTTGATCCAAATAAGATACTCGTCATCTAGAACTTATCTCCCTTACGTACACAAAAGGATGTAAAGGGTTTTTTAGAAAGGCTGAATTACATTTCTTGCTTTATTTCTCAAGTTACTTATAAATGTGATCCAATTTTCAAGTTGCTTCAGAAACATGGTCTCAAAATATGGGATAAGGAATGTTAGCATGCCTTTGAAAAAATTAAAGATTACCTATCAAAGCCGTCGGTGTTGGTATCGCTTGTTGTGAAGAAACCATTGATTTTAAATGTTATGGTGCACAACCATTCTAATATATGTGTGTTAGGGCAACAAGATAAAATGGGCAAAAAAGAGCAAGCTATCTATTACTTAAGTAAGAATTTCATTGAATATGATTCCAAATATTCCCAATTAGAGAAAATGTGTTACGCATTAGCTTGGACAGCCCAGAGACTCAGGCAATATATCATATACCATACTACTTGGTTGATAGTAGGGTTGGATCCTTTTAAGTATATCTTTGAAAAACCATTATTATCAGTGAGGTTAGCAAAATGGCAAGTAATGCTCATTGAATATGATATTGTATATGTTATGTGAAAGGCGATCAAAAGAAGTGTGATAGTTGAATTCCTTACAAAGCGTGCAATCGATGATTATAAGCCTCTAAAATTGGACTTTGCTAACGAAGATTTGATAACCATATCCCAAACAGAGAAAGGGGAACCAATCAAAAAGCCATGAAAAATGTTCTTTGATAGAGCTTTAAATGCTTTGGGGTATAGGATTAGAGCAGTTTTGATATCCCTTGATGGAAATTATTATCCAAGCATTGCAAGTTTGGATTTTAATTGTACCAACATGTGACAAAATATGAAGCATGCAAAATGGGCCTATAAATGGCATTTGAAAAGAAGATTGGAGTTTAGAAGTTTATGGAGACTTTACCTTGGCAATCTATCAACTATGTGGTGAATGGGAAACAAGAGATTCAAAGTTGGTATGATAACAAAAGTATGTGGCAGATTTGATCAAACAATCTGAGAAGGTCCAATTCTGTCATGTACCTCAAAAAGATAATCAAATGGCTGATGCTCTATCTATATTGCCTACAATGTTTAAAGTGTATGATAAAAAGGAAATCTAATCTATCCAGTTGAATGTGCAAGGATTAGCAACATATTGTTCAATTGTTAAAGAGAAGATTGATGGCCTGCTTTGGTACTACGACATCATGTAATGTGTTAAGCAACAACAATACCCAAAACATGCATCTGAAAATGAAAATGAATTATCAAAAGATTGACTATGGGATTTTTCGTTAATGGAGAAATTTTGTACAAGAAAAATTGAGATCAAATGTTATTGAGATACATGAATGCTGTTAAAGCTAATAAGATACTATAAAAAGTACATGAAAAAAGTTATGAAGCACATACAAATGGCCACATAATGCTAGACAAATCATGAGGGCAAGCTATTATTAGTTGACATTAGAGAGTAACAATATCAACTATGCTAGAAAATGTCATAGATCCCAGATTTATATAGATAAAATTCATGCTCCTCTAATCCCTTTACATGTTCTTGCACCTCTATGGCCGTTCTCCATGTAAGGGATGGATTTTTCACCTCCATGGATATTCTTCACGTCAAAGATGGATGTAATTGGACTCATTACTCCAAAAGCTTCAAATGAACATCAATTTATCTTTTTAGTGATTGACTACTTCATAAAGTAGGTCGAAACAGCTTCTTATGCTATTGTGACAAAAGCGGTGGTATGCAACTTTATAATAAAGGAGATAATATGTTGATATGGCCTTCTAAAAATGATCATCTCTGATAATGCTCGCAATTTGAATAATAAGATGTTAGCGAAGGTTTGTGCCCCATTTAAAGTAAAGCACAATAATTTAGCTCCATATCACCTAAAGATGAATGGAGCAATAGAAACTACTAAAAAAAAATCAAGATAATAGAAAAAATGACTAATACCTATAAAGACTGGCATGAAACATCACTTTCTGCACTACATGCTTATAGGACCTTATTGCACACATCAATTAGAGCCATTCTTTTTTCACTTATATATAGGATGGAAGTTGTGCTACCAATCAAGGTGAAAATTCCTTCTTTAAAGGTCTTGATAGAAATAGATTTAGACGAAGCGAAATGGGTCCAAAATCATTACAAACAATTGAACCTCTTTAAAGAGAAAAAGCTCACAGCTATTTATAATGATCAGTTGTACCCAAAAAAATTATGCAAGCATATGATAAGAATGTTCGATTTAGGCATTTTCATGATGGAGAATTGGTTTTAAAAGAAAATTCTTTTGAATTAGTATGATAATTGAGGAAAATGGATGCCAAATTATGATGGTTCATATTAGTCAAAAAGACTTTTTTGGGTGAAGCACTGATCTTGGCAGAGATGGATAGGGATGACTTGGCAAACCTGATAAATTCAATTGCTGTGAAAAAGTACTTTGCCTGAGAAAGAGACAAAAAATACAAAAAAACATAAAAAAAAGGAAAAAAAGAAAAACAAAGAAAAACAAAAAAAAAAGGAAAAAATAAAGGAAGACTCATAATTAAAAGCCCAAAAAGGGTAGTTTGAGCCAAAATGAAGGATCTAAGTTGAAAACCTAAAAATGTGGCTTAGATGCAAAAGAATACTAATATCCAAGTATAGGAGGGTGATGTCCAATACAATGAACTTAGAAGGATCAAGTATATCAATGGAATAGGTTTTTAAGAGGAAGAATTTTGGAATATTGTTCATGATTGTTTGAATAGTCACTGTTTAAATACAATTCTCTTATTTAAATTTTGCACTAGTGTTCAAGTTTCTCACTGGACATGTCTTTATACTTTCCTATAATAAATATTCATCTTTCTCTAATTTACCTTGCTTTCTAATAATCTTCATTCTCACAAATAAAGGAAATGGTAATTCACCACACTAATCATGAAATTTGGAATATGATAAATGATTGATAATATTTGTAAAAGGTCTTACATTATTTTTTGAAAATCAAGGATAACAAAGTTAAAATAAAGATTAAGAAAAAGGGGGAGATTTGGAAAGTCACCCATTTTCAAACTCGTCAAATCAAAGTAAAAACTTGTTGGAAGTAGTGTCGGATAACAATATCAGCAAATAATCATCGTAGTTCACAAGAAAACAACTCTTAGAATATGCAAATCGGGATTAAGATTGGTTATTTTGAAAAAAAATTAGAAAAGATTGACTTAAAGAACCTTATTACCACAATTTGGATGCATCAAATTGGTTTTTAATAATACTCATATTGCATGTATTGCATTCATTACATTCATGAATAAATTTAATATATTATTTAGAAAAATTTTGAACTTTGGGAGTTTTAAGGAAGAATCATTCAAGTAAAAGACTAAAGTATGAGAAATGATTTTGAAACAAGCATAACTTATAAAACCCTTAACCCATAACATCATGAGGCATTTCCAAACCAGATTTTGTTTTCTTAAAAGGAGATTTTTTAAAGTTTCGAAGCCTCTATTTAAGGAGAGCCATTTTCAAATAAGATTTTTTAAGTTTCAAAACCTTTGTTTAAGGGAAGCCATTTTCAAACAAGATTTTTAAAGTTTCAAAGCCTCTATTTAAGGAGAACCATTTTCAAACAAGATTTAAAAAAAGAAAAAAGATTTTAAAGTTTCAATGCCTTTGTTTGGGAAGAGCCATTTTCAAACAAGAACTTTTAAAGTTTCAATGCCTTTCATTAAAAGAGCATTCAAAATCTCAAGATTTGTAAGACCTCCAAGTAGAATCTTGTATTTTATTTTCAAAAGTTGTTGAGCATTTGCTTACAAAGGGTCAAATTAAAAAAAATAAAAAAAAAAAACCTTCATAAGCATCATTTGAACAAAATTGTTATCGATGTCCTGGCATTATTTTTTATTACTAGAAATACGACAAGAGAGGCAACTGTAGACATCAAATTTTGTCCAAAACAATCCAACATTGTTGATCCGAGCCCCTTTTTACATGTGATCCGAGATCTTTGTTTTTTGGGTTGATACACAATAAATTTTTTGAAGTCCTAAGACAGAAACCAAAACTTTTAATTTTAAGTGGCCCATTTAAAGCCCAATGGGTAGCTCCTTTTAAAGGCTTGTTAGGAGCCTAAACAAAACCCTTTTCTAAACCTGAAACAAAGTCCAAGAGGTTTTATGGAGACCAAATCGAAATCACTTCACAGGAAGCACACAAAGATGCATGCATGAGGAACATCTAGTGGGGAACAAGGATGGCCTGAAGTGGAGGGACAGCACCTGCAAAAAATAAAAAGAGACAAGGTTAATGGAGCAAGAAAAAAAATCTTGAAACTTTATGAAAGAAGGCTGATAAGGAGTTTAAAAAAGGGAGAATGAACAAAATAATGGGAGGGGGAGGCCTTTTACAGTTTGGGAATTTTTTTTTTTTTAAGTAGCCATAATAGGGAAAAGAAAGGTGAAGATGAAGAAAGGTTGGAGAAAAAAAGAAAAAAAGTCTTTCTAATCCTTGTCTATTATATTTCATGAACATGTTCTGCATATAACA
Source organism: Durio zibethinus (assembly GCF_047325235.1). Classification (NCBI taxonomy): domain Eukaryota; kingdom Viridiplantae; phylum Streptophyta; class Magnoliopsida; order Malvales; family Malvaceae; genus Durio; species Durio zibethinus. The sequence continues at coordinate 13,221,950 of NC_143162.1, forward strand.
ACCCTAGTGCTCCATATAATTTCCAACTTATCATTTTTTAGTTATTTGCATGGGTTTGAAAGTTGTTTTGAAGTTGTTTTTTCACTCTTCATAGATGGTCCCATGGTTTAAAAGAAAAAGAACATAAAATAGTTCTTTTTGAGAAAAAAATTAGTAAGTACTCACAGCAAATGAAAAGGGAATCAGAGGAGGTTAAGGTTTAACTAGTTTAGTCTTGGTTTCATAGCTTTCTCTTGAGGTTAATGTTTTTTATGGTTTATAATAAATAGCACCTTTTCTTTTTTAGTGTTAAAAAAAATCCTATACAAGCATGAACAAGGAGGAGTTTGTGAAAGTTAAAAATGGAAAGTTTTGAATCAGGTTTCATTCTGCTTATGGCCATTAAGTTCGAGCTACTATTCTTTAAAAAAAATGTGTCTTCACCCTTTTATGTTTGTTTCAACATGAAAGATGGACTATTTCATCCTTTTATGTTTGTTTCAATGTGAAAGATAAACTATCTTTAAAAATATATAAAAATAAAAAAATAAAAAATTAAAGAAAGAAAGAATCTAGCCATTCAAATTTTGTTTCTCTTCACGTGCATGTCCTCTATGATGGTCAGTTTAGGCAAAAAGGTTCAATCTTGTCCAATTTTGTTCCTAGTTTCTATATGGGTATAGTGCATTAATTTATATTTTTAGTTAATGGCATTTTTTTAGGTAGAAACATAGGTTTCATCTGAGCCAAAGGAATGCGATTAGCGTTTGTTTCTTTTGCAAAAAGTCTATAGGATAGTTTACATGTTTGTTGGTTTCAACTCCACTGCACACGAGTTGGTTTGTCGATAAGAATGGTTTCATGTTTTTTTTCAAAAAAAAAAGAAAAAAAAGAGGACAAATTATTCTTTATAGGGAGGTTGGCTATATTCTTTTGATGCTTATGAAAAGTTAAAAATTGCCTAGTCCGTAAATCATGCTTCCTAGTGTTCCATTCCCTGTTTTGTTAAAAGAAATCTTAAAAAGGCATAAAGAATCCACTGTCTCTTGAAGAGGCAAGAAAATATTAATAAATAAAGAAATAAAGAAAAAGAGGGCTTCCAAACAAAGCTTCTATATCATCTTGAAAGTCCACCTACTGGGTTCCTATTTTAAGTTTGTAGAAAAGATGCTATGGTCCCAGAAGCTTGAGGATGTTAGAATTTAAAGCAAGATTCAAATGAAGGATGCAAGATTGAAGAATTTAAAGCAATATTCAAGCAGATTGATTCTCGTTGGTCGAATGCAATTATTGGAAAGCAAAATTCATCTATGGCTTAATTTTATGCATGATGAGAGTTGATAAATGATGGATGTGATATACACGTCAAGAATGGTGTAGAAGCTTTCTTTTGAAGTGTTATAGTTGAAGTTAACTATAAGAGGCATTCTTGGATTGAAGAGTTCAAATCTAACTGAAACTATGAAAAGCTCTCTTAAATTCCCTTGTTAGCTGAACCTACCTAGGGATTTTTATTCTTATAAATACATGTTTATGTTTTAAGGAAGATGTGTAAGTAAAGGTTGGGGTGACAAACCAACTTGTTAATGGTTTTTAGTTTTATTGTTTTAAGTTATCTTAAGCTTTCTTTAGTTTTCAAGATTTTGTTTTAAAGATTTATTGTTCTTTTAATTTTTTGGTTTTCAAGAATAGTTTAAGTACATTTTTTTAAAGTTTTTAAGCAATTAAAATTTGATTTTGAGTTTTTTTTCAATTTGCTTTGGTTATTGGTTTTAAGATTCAATTCTTCTATTCAATTTTCTTTTCTTGTTCATGAAAATTGTGTTCTTGCTTTATTTTTGTTTAGACCTATTTGGTTCATGTTATGTTTTGGTTCAAATTATTCAATTGCATGTTTAATCTTGACTTAAAGATTTCAATTATATTATTTAAGATTGGATTTAATTTCAGTTTAAGTTTAGTTGGTTTAGATTGCATGTTTAGGTTTAAATCTTGATTTATATGTTTAATTCTTGCATGTCTCATTTGGTTTAAGTGTTTTATCATTTAATAAGTTTCTGTTATTATGTTTTCATTTGATTTTTAGGGTTTGTTTAATTTGGTTTAGGGTTTCTATATTAGGGTTTTAAGAAATTGCATGAGATTAGGGTTTGTTTATTTTAGGGTTTCATATATTGCTTTAGTTTCTGTTTTAGTTTAATTTGGTTAAATTGAATGTTTAAAAGTTAATTTAAGATTATTGCATGTTTTAAAATTAAATTTGGGTTTTCGTTTAAGTTATATTGCATGATTTGCATGATAATTGGATTAGGGTTACATTCAGCTTCGCATAATTGGATCTTTATTAGTTTTTATTTTTATTGTTTTGATTATTATTACATGTTCACTTGCTTAATCAATGTTGGTTTATGTTATTAGGGTTTATTCTAATTCTGTTTAGTTAAATTTCATTTAAATTGATTTCGATTTCCATTGTTTTAGTTCTTATTGCATGTTAATTGATTTATTTAAATTCAATTTTATGGTTTTTTTTATCTATATTGCATGTTAATTTTGCTTCATTGAATTGGGTTTTGCTATGTATTGCATATTTAGTTTCCATTTTGATTAGATTGAGTTTTTTATAGTTTGTTTAGTTTATTTTAGTTTTGGTTTATAATAGGTTCCATGTTTTTAGGTTTCATTTGATTAATTTATTTTATTTTTGTTTTGTTTTATCTAAATATAGTCTGAGATATATAATTTTGGTACTTGTGATCACATATACACAATCTCTATGGGATGATATTTTTATTCTTATCATTATATTACTTGTATGATTTTGTATGCTTGCAGATCACCTAACACCTGATCTCATGTTCTCTCTTTTTTCTTCTTTGCATTTTCACAGTGGTCCAAAACCTTCTTTATGTTTCATCATTTTTTTTTTATTTTACTCATTGCCCATGAAATCTCACAAATATCTTCAACAAAATATAAAAAAAAAGTCCTTTTTTTCATTAAAAGGACACATGTCATGCAAAAAATAATTCGTAGACAAAAATTATATGTAAGTTAGATATTATATAATAACTAGGTGGTTTCCCATGAGTTGCTATAGTTTTATTTCCTTTTATATTCCATACTAAGTTTTTCATAGATTTTTACAAAGAAAAATAATGAATAGTTATAATAATTAAAAATTTTATAATACTTGCCTTAAAAACTTTGTTGGTTACATCCATAACATAATCGTCTTTTAAAAACATATATCAACTCCCTTTTCTTTTCCTTTTTCATTAATCTAAAAGTATTATCATAGCATTCTAACTTATATACCTCAAATTAGTAATGCATCTTGCCAATTTAACTATACAATAATAGTAGTTGAACTCTAATAATCTGATTTCAAACTTCTAAGGCATTGATGACATATTTAATAATCTTCACACATAAAACATGGTTTTTCTATTGAGCAAAGCTCTATTTCATAGTATTGCAACATCTAAGGACAATCATCTAAGAATAATTCTAATAGTTATGAAAATAGTTTGTAGTCAAAATCAAAACTTAAGTTCTCCACAAAGTAATTCCTTATTTTAAACAAAAACCTAAGGACAACATGTATAAAACATGCATAATGAAAGTATATAGATCTATCCATAAATCAGTTTAGTATAAGGTTTATAGATGGTTAATGTTTCTGTAAAGAGAAAAATACATTTTTATATCATTTAAACATATCTGGGCTATTGTTTTACCAATATTGGCAAGTAATCCTTAAATGGTAAACATAATCTTTAAACTTTTTGTTTATATATAATCATTGCAAAGCAACCAAATCATTCTAACAAATATAAGAATCTATCTAAAAAAATTAAATGAAACAGGGCATGTAACTTACTAAATAACAAGCACTAAATGAATTGCAACAAATAACTAGCTCAATACAAATGCTAACCTCGTATGCCATACATAGTTACATTGTTGTATTTAGCAAAATTTCCTTTATCAAATTCTTGCTAGCTTATTCCATCTTCCTTGCAATTCATTAAGTACAAATTTAAGCAAAAAATAGACAAATAAATTTTAGATTCTGTTTTATTTTCCTTTAGAAATGGCATCCTTGCCTTTAGCTTTAAACGATTGAAAAGCATCATGGTTCTCATCTGTAACCTCCAACGATGGTCTCCCATCTTCAAACATAAAAATAAATAAATAAAACATTTAAAAATAAATAAAACAAAAAAAACCTAAAACAATAATTCGTTGTGAGATTAGATGATACTTTTTATGAAAGATCGTTATTAGGCTTAACCATGCCACTTTCAAGCTTGATATCATATTCAATAATCTCATCTTACTTTTCTTCTTTTTTTACATTTATTTTCCTTTTTTATCCCTGACTTCCTCATCACTTTTGTCCACCACATAACTCTTTTATTTATCAAAATCCTTAGTTTGGTTACAAAAATGTAACAAGAAACAAAAAAAAAAATGTGAGAATTAATTAGTGTAGAAATAGTTACCGATTTGGAGTCATCAGCTCTATGGCTATAAGTAAAAGAAGGGACCTTTACTCCAAGATTTAGAAACAATGCCTTTTATTTTGTTTTTAGCGAGTAAAAATAAAGAGTGAGCAATAAATAGAGAAATCAAAGTAAATAATAAAGTGATTGAATTGTTGAAATATTGTCTCAAAAGAATAAAAGGGAAGGGTGGGCAAGAATGAAAGAATTGGTTTTGCACTGATCAATGAGCTTTGTTAGCTTATTTAATTTAACTGCATCCATTGTTAGGTTTTTTGCAAAGATCTATTAGGGTTTGGGAGGTTTAATGGGTTTTAAAAGATCAATTGGAAAAGAAAGGCAAGAAATTTTTGCAATGATTTTAATATAAAAGATGAATAAACTTTTTTTAAAAAGGAAATTAATAAAAGCAAAGTGAAAGGTAACGAAGGAAAAAGGATTAACTTCATAGATTAATGGAAAAACTTTATCCTAATGTCATAACATATTAATTTGTGAACCTATCATTAGACATAGATTTAAGAGTCATCAATATTTTTTTCTTTAGATGTGATTGTCCCCCTAACTAAATCTATCTCATTTTAAAAAGAAGTCCCACGCTTAACTTGGCTATCTTTAAAAAGTATGTTCTAGTCCATGAAACAAAATTTAGGTCCTAAAGTGTAGTTACATGTAGGGAAGGTTATAACACCCTTGCAATGCCCATCCAAAGAATGGTACTAGTTGATTTCATGCTATCCAAAAACCTTAAAACTTTACCAAATAATTTAATATTTAAAATTATTCTTAAATTACTTCAATATGCTAGTAATAATTTAAAAATATTTCTTCAGCTCAAGAGTATTCAAGGAGACTATTTGCCACGTTTGTAAAGGTTCTTTCATCAGATTCATTAATACTTTTTAAAAATTTTATTTGTGATGAGTGGAAATTTTTGTGAGAATCCTGATACTAAAAATCTTTTTTAAATTCTCTATTATGTTTGTAAAATTTAGAAGAAATCTTTCACCTAGGAATTCATAAAGAAATTACTATTTGTAACACTCTTTATAATTCTATCATCAGAGATTCAAAATCAATTTTATTTTTCAAAAAATATTTTTCAATATGTTGGTAAAATTTTCTATAAAAAATCCTCTAATATATTGGAGGATTTTCTTGAAAATTATTTTTCCTTCAAAATATATAATTTTTTTATTAATAAGATTTTTCAATATGTTGGTAAATCTTATTTTTTAGGTTTTTAAGAAAACCACAACCCTTTAATATGTTGGTAAGGTTTTATTTTATTGTTAAAAGTAATTTTCAAAAAAAAATTTAAATCAATAATCAATTAAATATTTATACCAAAAACTATACAAAAGAAATTAACAAGCTCTGGGTTAAAACCTAAACAAGTAATTTTGATTTTTGGCCTAAATCAATAGTCCAAGATTGATTCCACATGAGCTAGGGCAAATTGTTTCGGTTGGGCCAGACCTTGCAAAGAAAGTTGGAGCAAGCTATTGTAATTGGGTCGACACAAGTTGAAAGCACTTAGGTTAGGTCAAGTCCTCAGACTCATGGGTCTTAGGTTAATTGAAGTGCACCATTTCAATTATGTATAAAACCCAAAATTTTTCTCATTTTCTCACTTTTTCATTTCCCACACTTTCTAAAACACTTTCATTGTCTTCCTTCCAAATAACATGAACACCAGCCATTGTGTTTCAAGTAGCTCAGAAACCGATGAGGTTTCACCGTTGTCATCGCCACACGCCACCCCACCCCCTTGACTGAGCATCGTTGAAACCTAAAACTTACCACAGATTGTTTTTTGGCCTTCTCGTCTTGGATCTGGTGTCAAATCCTTCAAATTTTCATTGGATTCGTGTGGATCTACCTTAGAAGGTAATGGATTCAAACTTAGGAATCTCCTTTTTCATGACACCAATCACCACTACTCTGAAGTATGTTCTTCCCCTTATTCTTAGCACTTTTCTCACCAAATTTGGAAACCCAAAATCCCTTAGAATAAGGCTACTCTTCTCTTTTTTTTTTTTATTTATGGTTTTTTTGTTTCTAACTTCATTTTCCCTATTTGGATTTATGTTGGTGTGGCTTACAAATGGCTACTTTATGAGGATCTTGGAAGATGAATGAAATTTAGTTCTCTACGACTTTACTTTTGATTGTTATCCATTTTTCTTTTTGCTATTATTTTTGTTGGCTAACCTTGGTATCTTATTTTAAGTCTTGGGTTGATTGTGATTGCTAGAAATTACTAAATGAAAATAAGGTATTACCTGACTGCTTTTTACTATGTATTCTTGTCTTTGCCTTTCTTTAGGTCTTTGCTAGGATAAGGAGTAAGGTATGGTAGTGAAGAATTTGCTAGCCTCAGTATGATGGTATTCGATCAAGCAAAGGTATGGGAATTTATGGTATCGAGGATATTTGTAAAGCAGAGAGTTTGAGAATGTTAGTTGAGTGGTGAGAGGATGATGAGGTGGTGATTGATGGATGTAATTCAAGGTTTGATCTCTATAGAGAATGTTTTTAGAATCTAGATTGTTAGGGGCCTTTCATTGTTTTTGGAAATAAGGCTAAAATGTATGTCTCTTGAATTAATTATTTGGTGTGCAGTGTTAACTAGTTGGCTGATGATGGCAATGGCAAGGGGAATTGTAGTTGGTGATGGAACTATGATGGTGATGGTAGTTAAGGGAAGTAAAAATGAAGATGCAACTATAATGATGATGGCAATGGTAGTAGAGAGTGGATGTAGAGATTGGTTCATGGGAAAGGAGGCAAAAAAGGATGGGTGGCGTGATCTTTACTCGGTTACGATTGGGATTATGGTTGGAGCTGAATTTGGGACTATGGTTGAGTTTAGAGTTCTACCTGGAACTGGCTTTAGGGTCAGTCAATTGTAAAAGGTTTAGGCTATTGATAGTTTAATCTCGCGAGGTTCCTTTATGAGATTGTTTTCTTTAGGAAGAGGGCTCGACTAACAGTAGGCTACCTAGGAACCAATTATGTTTATTGGAATTTTTTTTGTTCCCCCTAATCAATTGATTACATGTTTATTTATAGAAAAAGATTGGCAGAATTTCAGATTGCTCCCATTTTAATTTCAAACTTTAAGGATTATCACCTAATCTCAGATAAAGATTACAACAAGCCAAATTTCAATCTTAAGCCTTTTGAATTTTTTTTGAAGAATTAGATAATGAAAGAAAAAGAAAAAATAATGAGATAAATGAAAATATTTATAGCCAAAGATAAATAATAATAAAACAAAAAGGATAAACAAGATAATAAAATAAAATAAAATAAATAAAACAAAATAAAAAATATAAATGAGATAAAAATATATATACAAATAAACAAAAAAGATTAAGTTCTACAATTGGGCTTAAAGTGAGCCCAAACCTAACTAATTTGGGCCCCAAACTAAAAATGTGTCTATAGTTGTCTCTCTTTGCACAATTTATGTGAAACAAGAATTGTGCAAAAACATATATATCCATTACGTCTAGGTCTGAATCAAAATAAAAGTTCAAAGATTCTCAACTGAAATAAAAATTTATAATTCAAAGATCCCTAACTTGAAATTCAAAAGTTCACTTTTTGAAATTCAAGGATACGTAGTTAAATTCAAAGGTTTGCAAAACTTTTAGATTTGTAAGAATTTAGATTCAAAAGATTTTTAGTTTCGGAAGAATAGAAGATTTGCAATAATTAAAAATTCACAAGATTTTCAGATTTGCAAGAACTCAAACTCAGAAAAATTTTTTATTCATAAGAATTTCAGATTTGCAAGAATTGAAAAATTCACAAGATTTTCTTATTTGCAAGATCTTCAGATTCACAAGAATTAAAGATTCACAAATGAAATTTTGAACTTCGTCATTGAAACGATTTGTAATTCTAATTTTTAGAAATTCACATCCAAAATTTTCTAAATTTACATCCAAAATTCAAATATTCGCATTCAAAAATTTTTAGAGGTTCACAATCAAATTTCAAATATTCTAATTCAAAATTCAAAGGTTCACATTTGAAAGATTTTTGAGATTCACATCCAAAATTTCAAAGATTCTCATTTAAAAATTTAAAGATTCACATCTAAAATCCTAAAGCTTCACATTTAAAACTCAAAGATTCCAATTTCGAAAACTTTAGATATTCCGTTTGGAGATCTTTTAGATTATGCTTGAAGGTCTTATAAATTATGCTTATCTTTAAGAAAAAAGCTTCTTTAAACAAAAGCTTCATCTCTTTAAAAATTTGGAATGTTTCCCCTTTCCAAAAAATCTCATTATGAAATATCTTCCTCATTCGAGGATATCAAAGCCAAAATGTTGTATATGATAAATGTCATGATAATATTGCAAATGCCTTCTAAATGATGCAAATACAACTATCTATATTCTCACTAAATGATGCAAATGCATGCACTAAACAATAATGCAGATGTCATACTCTAAATTATGATTCAAATGTTCCCTATATGATGCAAAAGCATGTACTAAACAATAATGCAGATGAGATACTCTAAATTATAATTCAAAGGTTCCCTACATGATGCAAAAGCATGTCTAAACCATAATGCAAATGCAGTTTTCAAAACAAAGATTCAAATATTCACCAAATTATGTACATGTATTGTTTAATCAACAATACAAACACAATGCATGTAATGTAGATGTTGTTAAAATCAATGCCATTAAATTCCAATTATGGTAATAAGGTTTTTAAAACTCCACCATCTCACATTTCCTTTTTTGCTTCTCAGTACTAACAATCTCAAAACAAATTTTGTCAACTCATCCATGTTATTTTCATCATCTGGTTACAACTCACAAGTTATATTGACTAATCCATCACCATATTCATCACTTGGTCACATCATTTGCCATTTTAAATCATCTTTTTAATTTCTTTTTGCCCCTATCATCTTGAATTTCTTTTCAAAAAAATGTAAGAATCTTTTATGGACATTATCGTTCATTCATTATCACTTCAATTCATGACAAATATAATGTAATCACATGTCTCCTCGATTTTTCTTAGGATGCAAAAGTGATAGAGAATAAGATAAATTGAAAGAAAAGATACTCAATACATGAACGAGTCTAGAAAAGATATTCAAGCAAATTTTAACATTTATCCAAAATTTTTCAAAAACTCATTTAATTGAATTCTTAAATCATTTTAAGCTCTTTGAATCTTACCCCAGTTTAGTAAGATCTTATACCTATATACTTTTTCTACTTTCAACTCAATTTTTTTCTATCCAAATCATCCTTTCAGGTTTTCAATTTAGGTCTTCCTTTTCTCTCCTTTTTCTTTTCTTTTTTTTCATTTTTTCATATCTTTCTCATTGTTTTCTTCATTTCTTTTCACTTCATCCATTATTGATATCTTTCACACATCAATCTCTAAACACATGAGAGCAGATATCAATTTTATTGCTCCATCATAAGCATTTCTTGGCTCAACATATGATCCTCCAATTCAAGCATTCACATTTGATCAAAATAGACTTTTAACGTACGTAATATAGGCTAAGGTGATGGGTTATGAAAAAAATGGATAAAATAGGCTCTAAACATATGTTTAAAAAGGTTTAAACCAAAAGATCATTTCTCATCATGTGATGCAACTTGGCACTTTGCCTCATTCCTTATCATTTGTTCACACTTTTTTTCCTTTTTCTTCACAAAATAAATCTCATAACTTTGCCCCCAAGTCATTCATGACATTTGCTTTTCTTTTGTGAAATGGGTATTTTTTTTTTTATCATTAAGACCTTTTGTGTCCTTTTGCTTTTTTTTTTCAAATAAATCTTTTCCTAAAATTTGTCCCTAATGTAAAAGGTGATCCTTGGCTGGGTTCTTTAGAAAAAAAAATTGTAGCAAGCTCAAATGAGGTACCAATGGATGATTTCATTTTTATGAATGTGAAAAGAAATATGAGCATTTTTCATTTTAAATGTAAATACTTTCATTGAAACCACCTAATGAACAAAGACAAACTAATGATGTTTTCAAGATATCTCTATTTCATTTTTCCATGAATGACATTTGTTCTCTTTATACAACTTTTTTTGTTCCATGGATTAAGCTTGTCAATCTGAATGAGTTTTTGAAATTAAATTTCAAAATTATTTTTATCATTGTCTAAACATTCATCATCCAGAATTTGAGAATGGGAATAAAAAATAAGATATAGGAAATAACAAAGTATAGAATAGTGGTTTGAAAGAGAAAATGCAATGAAATGCATCATATTGCCTTTTTTGTTAAAATGATAAAAAAAAAATGAAATCTTATTATGCAAAAGAAATCCTAGCATTACTATAAAAGAAATCTGCAAATGACATGCAACTTGTAGCCAGCCTTAACTTTTCATATCTTTCCCAAAATTATGCCCTCGTGTGATCGGGTAAAGGTTTGTTATTAACTTTCAGCTCTTTTGATTCATCAAAACTCACCAAGCCTGGTCGAATCAAACTTTGTACTTTATGCTTAAAAGTAGGGTAGGTTTCTATAGAATGACTTACATTCCCATTATGGTAATCACACGTGGCATTATCATCATATCATTGGGATAGGGTGGCTTCAATGGTTCTAAATAAACTAGAGATACCAGGTTGTTCTTGACCAATTCTAGGAATAACTTAATATATATTATGAGAATAGAATTAGTATGGGTTCTCTCTTAGTTGTTCCTAAATCTTCTAGAACCATTTGATTGGTTGTTATGGCTAAAAATTGGTCTTGCAACTTGTGCTTTGGTTGGATTGGGCACATATGTGGGTGTTTGAAATGTTGGTTTCTAAGCAGATAAGTAAGATGGTTGTAGAACTGGTTGGTAAGGAATATGTCCAACATTATTAATGGCTGGATAATAAGTAGGATAAACCAGCTATAGGGCATAACTTCTGAATTATTTTCCTTTAAAGCTTATGGCTTGAACTTTACTTTTTTTTTTTAGGCAAGTCACTCTTTTTTGTACTGGTAATCTCTCTTTTTTCTAGCCTACCATGCTTGATGGCAATTTAAATATTCTCTCATGAAATCACCATGTCAATGGAGTTTTTTGTTGCATTTTCTATCATTTTCTCATAGTAAGGTGCCCTTAAGGTACTTAAAAATAGTACTATTATCTCCTTTTCAATCAAGGGTGGTTGACCTTAAGCTACCACATCCCTCCACCTTTAGGCATATTCCTCAAATGACTCTATTGCTTTCTTCTCCATACTTTGTAAAGAATGGAAATCAAGAGTTAAGTATATGATGTAGTGATATTGTGTAATAAATGCTTGAGTAAGTTTTTTCAAAAGTGGATATAAGTTCTGTCTAATTGGATGTAACATCTCGCAATTGAGCCAATAAGGTTTATCCTAGAACACATGCATTAACAGCTTTCCATCATTGGTGTACACAGTCATTTTTCGATAGTACATGTGACATGAGTTATCAAACACTTTGTACCATCATTTTTTCAAACTCAAAGACCTTGAATTTTGGCAGGATCATAACATCTTGAACCAAGTAGAGGCCTACTACATCTATGGAACCATAAAAGTCTATCCTGTTGACTGTTCTTAACCTTTTCTCCAATTGGTTCATCTTTTATTCAGTTTTTATGTCTTTTAAAATCTCAATTGCTTTTACTTTTCTTTCTACTTTGTGTCATCTAGGTTAAGGATTGGTTTGGCTACCTTTTCTATGAGGAGAGGATTAACAAAACTTTGAAATTACCCCTAAGTTGATGCAAATGGCACTCTAGGATAGGAATATCTTACAAGGACTGTGTATTATTGTAGAGGAATGCCTTGAGTGGACTAGGTCTAAGATAGGCCATGGTAAAGACTACATCCTATGATTGATGGTCTTAGGGGCTAAAATCTTCTTCCACAACTTTCTCTTTATTCAACTTGTTTAAAGCTTTTAATATTTTGCTTCATTCTCCCTTGAGCTCTTTTTAGGCCTTTTTTATTTTGTCAAAACGATTTACGTTCTCTTCTTCCATTTATCTAGCTTGGGCTCACATATTATATTGATGGTGAGTTCATTGAGTAGGATTCTCAGATGATCGAGCTATCTTTGAGCCTTATGTACCACAATTTTAAAATTAATGGACTATTCATGCACTAATTTAATAAAAAACTAACTATAAATGGATGCAATGCATGGGAGATAAGATTTTCCTTTTTAAAAATTTTCGACAAAAAAGAGCTTTCAGAAGTTCATATTACATAATATCAAACTAGACATTTAATGGATTTCATGAAAGCTTTTGTTAAGAATAACTTCAGGGCGAGTGTTTTATACAATCTTTATGAATATGCAAAAAAAAAGAAAAAACAAGCAAAGAAATTAGTTAGTTAACTCCATACAGCAGTAACAAAAAAATAAGTCAGTTAGCACATATAAAGAAAGCAAATAAAATAAAATAGTATGATTTCTAAACTCTAGGTCCATTCTAAAAGGTAAAGGGAAACATGGCTCTATCTATAATTAGGCTCATAAGGTTGACTATATGTTGTTTAGGTTAAATCTAAAGGTTCCCAAATTGTTCCTCACATTATTGTCCATCACAAATAGTAAAGCACCCAAATCCTTGCTCTCATAGGCTATAAACAAAAAGAGTTTAATTTAAGTAAAAGTGTTTCACTAGCCTGTGCAAAGACATGAAATCACTTAAGAGCATAGGTACTTTACTTTCTCTTATGAGATGAAACTCGAGTATAGAGCTCATGTTATGCAAATGTAAGTAACTGATAGAATATGCTGTGATTAAAATAAATAAAACATTTAAAGAAAATTTTTTTATTTTAACTTAGGTTTTAGATAATACAAGTTTACTAGCCTAATTCTCAGCTTGTCTCTAGCAAAGTCACCAAACTATCATAATCTATAGATCTGTGAACCTATTGCTAGATATAGATTTTGAAGTCACCACCAATCTTTTTTATTTAGGTGCAATTGGCCACCTAAACTAAATCCATCCCATTTTAAAGAAAAGTTGCAAACTCGACTCAAGCATTTTTAAAAAGCATATTCTAGTCCATGAAACTAGATTTAGGCTTGAGAGTGCAATTACATGCAAGGAAGGTTATAACACACTTACAACGCATATTCAAAAGATGATACAAATTGATTTTGTGTTATCCAAAAGCCTTAAAACTTTATGAAATAATTTAATATTAAAAATTATTCTTAAATTACTTCAATATGTTGGTAATAATTTAATAACATTTCCTCTTATTAAGAGTATTTAAGGAGACTATTTGTTATGCTTGAAAGGGCTTCATCGCTAGATTCATTAGTATTTTATAAAAAACTATTATTTCTGACAAGTAAAAATTTTTGTGAGAATCATGATATTGAAAATCCTTTATAAATTCTTCGATATGTTAGTAAAATTTTTTAAAAAATCTCACCTAGGAATTCGTAAAGAAATTGCTATTTGCAATGCTCTTTATAATTCCATCAGCGGATATTCAAAATCAATTTCTTTTTTCGAAAATATCTTTCAATATGTTGGTAAGATTTTCTAAAGAAATCCTCCAATAAGTTGGTAGGATTTTCTTGAAATTTTATTTTTCTTTCAAAATATATAATTCTTTTATTAATAAGATTTTTCTAATATGTTGGTAAAATATTTTTTTTTTAGATTTTTAAGAAAACTATAGCATTCCAATATGTTGGTAAGGTTTTATTTTATTTTTAAAAATAATTTTAAAAAATTTAAATCAATAATCAATATAAATATTTACCCCAAAAACTATATAAAAAATTACCAAACTTTGGGTTAAAAACTAAACAAATAATTTTGATTTTTTGTACAAATCAATAGTCCAAGATTGATTCCATGCAAGCTAGGGTAAATTGTTTCGATTGGGCTTGACCCTACAAAAAGAGCTGGATTAGGTTGTTGCAATTTGGCCGACACAGGTTGAATGCACTTGGGTTAGGTCAGGTTCTCAAACACGTAGGTGTTGTAACAATTTTAGAGATTGCTAGATGAATTTGAAAAACAAAAGATGGAGTTGCCACCAATCTTTTTGACAAGGTGGGATTGATCACCTATTAAAATTTATCCTTTTAATAGAAATTTAAAAATTTATTAAAAATATAATTTTTGGGTTTACAGAAAAATAGTTTGGGTTTAGTAGTCGATTAGTGTGGGGAAGGATTAACACCCCCATGACACCCATTTAAAATAGTACCAATTAGCTTTGTATTATCCTTTAATATTGGCTAAAATGGTTTTAATTTTGGTATTTAAAAATTAATTTTCTTAGTTTTCTTTAAAACCACATTTTTAATTTTTAGTAAGCTTAAAAAATAAATAAGAACCTTATATTGAAAAGTTTCTAAACAAATTCCAATACTTTAGCAATATTAAAATGAACTATCTCATCTATGAAAATTTTCAGAATCGTTACTTGAAATTCTAAAAAATCCTATCTTTAATGGTTCATATTTATTTCTAGTATTTATGTTAAAAAACATAAAATACGATATCTATAATTTTAAAAACAAGTAGTATTTTCTAAAACTCATTTCTATGCCATTTTAAAAAAACAAGAAATCTTTATCAAAATTTAATCTAAATGCTCCAATACATTGAGGGCATTTTAGATAGATTTTCTTACCTCAAGATTCCTAAAGAATCATTATTCAGATTTTTTTAGGATCTCATCCTTGTAGACTTTTCATTTATTTTTCAAAATTATTAAAAGTCATGAAATAATATAAATATCTACAAATACATTTATTTAAAAAAACTCAATTTTATTTATTAGTAAAAAAATGTTGAAATTAAGAAAAATAATTAAGAAATGAAAATTTTTCATATTGAAAAGAAATTTCTAAATATTCCAATATTTTGGCAATTTTTAAAAGACTTTTTTCACTTAGGAAATTCTTGAAAATCACTACTCAGACTTTCGAGAGTCCCATCACTGGAAATTCTTATTACTTAATTTAAAAAAAAACTTTTATAAATATTTTTATTATTATTTTAATCTTTTTAAAAGAATTGTTCAAATTAATTAAAAAAATTTGTATTGAAAGGAGTTTTTAAATATTCTAATATTTTGTTAATTTTTAGAAAACTTTTTTCACCTAGAAAATTCTCGAAAATCACTATTCAGATGTCCTAAAGTCCCATCATAAAAATTTTTATTTCATTTATTAATATGTAATGCAAACAATAAAGTAAAATATGCACACAAAAATATATATTACTTATTATTATGATTATTATCGTTATATTATTATTTTTTTTGACATGAAACTAAAGTGCAAATAAAAAAATTTGCATTGACAACAATAATAATAATTTATGACCCGAAAGATTAGATTGCATGAAATTAATTAAGCAAAAAAAGTTCAAACAACAAATCAATTTTAATGCATAAGATTTAAACTTAGATTAAATTTAAATAAAAATATGCATGAGGTGTACATGAAATACCAATGTATTGGATTACTTAATAACAACCTATTACCCTTTGTCAGCCTATATCAAACTTAAAGCCAAATTAAAATAGATGGTGGGGCTAGAATAGTGGTTTAAGTTTTACTTTCTATCTTCTATCCATTGAAAAGCCACCATTCCAAGAAAACCATGAAGTAAAGATTTAAGCCTTCCTCCCTATAAACTACATAACTATTGGAAAAAACATGGAACAAAGTTTAAACCTCCAGCCGTATACTCTACTACTAAGATCTTCAACCACCTTCGTGCGAAAGGAACCACGATCATTTAGCAATGAAACTTTAAAATTCCTTTAGACAAAACCACATACAGAGATATAAATCAATAACATGGGTAAAGAACAAAGTGGCAATGCTGCATGAATGATCGACAATACCCATGCATAAAGAGTCGATGAAGTTGGAAAAGTTAAGACCCTATAACAAGTTTGACATAGGGAGATGAAAGAAGAAAACAAATACACAAGCTTAAGGCATGCATGATAGCCCCCTATAAAGACAAGAACTACCAGAAAAATGAAAACTAAAGAATTTTTAGCCCACCATTCATATAAAAAGAAACATGTAGGTAATGAAATATTTGGCTTATTCAAGCAAGCAAAGGTCTAATATGTGAACCTTGAGAGAAAAGATAAATAGCATGCAACTAGTTTCAAACCATCAACAATAGAAATTTGAAGTTCATAAATCATCAAAAGAGAATAGGAGTAGAATAAAAAAATTTTTTAAACCAATTCCCACTAAAGAGTTCAAAGCCATGGCTTGCCCATCCAAAACCAAATAATGAGATTTTAGTTTCATTTTCATATTTTTCTTAGCAAATTTGTTCCTTAATTTACCTTAAGCTAGCTAATAGGGAGTAGGAAAGATGAATAAAACAAATGTTACAAACAAACATGAGAGGAAATATAAGGAGGCCAAGGCTGCTATGGCTCATTAAAAATGGACAAAGTAGAAATGGCATCCCATAGTGAGGTGCAGTTGTTACTCAATGGAGATAATCAGAACAAAAGTGGAGTCTTAGCATAAGATGTGGCTTTTCCAACAAATTGTCCATGCATGGAAACAATGAATCAACTGTCATTAATCCAAGGAAAAAGTTTTCCAAAGCTCAATGGACAATAAAGCTATCAATAGCTCATACCAATAAAGATCTAACCAACCTGAATATGGTAAAGCTCTAAGCTTTATGATAGTTCCTTCCTTTTCTCCTATCCTTTAGCTCCCTCTCTTTCAACTTTTCAAGAGTTAGCCCCTTCAAAAAAAATCTCATTTTGGTAAATATAAACCCATGGATGAAACCTTATCCAATGGTCAAAGTTTCTCCTTTTTACTTTTCAAGGAACCAGCTTTGGCCATTGGATCAAAATTAATAAAAGATCCAATGGTCCACATTATTCACTGCAAAGGTTGGATTTTTATATCCTCCCAACCCATGAAAAGACCATTTTACCCCTAATACAAAGTTTTCAATATTTAGCTATTTTCCTAGAAATCAATTTTTCAATGCTCATTTTTGGGATTTTAAAACACCAAAAATCTTGAAATATTATGAAATTAAGATCTGCAAAGTTTCATAAAAATATGAGCTCGAGAAAGACAAATTATGAAAATATCTTTATAGGGTTATTTTGGTAATTTGACACTTTTCGGGGTAATGCTATGATTTTAAATGCTCCAAAAATCATGAAATAATATGAAATTTGAGATCTGTAAAGTTTCATAAAAATCTGAGCTCGGTAAGGCCAAATAACGAAAATATCTTTATAGCGGTGTTTTGGTAACTTCACATTTTCTGGGGTACTGCTGTGATTTTAAATGCTCCAAAAATTATGACATATTATGAAATTGAGATCTGAAAAGTTTCATGAAAATTCAAGCTTGAAAAGTCCAAATTATGAAAATACCCCTTAAAAAGTATTTTAGTAAATTTGTACTTCCCCTAATATAATAAAAATTTTTAGTGTTTTAAAAAATCACCAAATTTAATTTTAAGCCACATTGATTCCCATTAGGTTGTCAACTTTGAAGATTGACCTCGGTTCTAATCATTTTGACCAAGTTTTGTATAATTTTGACCAAAGTTGACTTTGGGGTTTACTCGTTTGATTTATTCTTTATTTTTCATACATCCATGTGAAAATCTATCATCCATATAACTTCCATGAGAAAGAGTTTGACAGTAATCCTATGGGTCTCCTTTTTATTAGGCCTAAATAGTGATGCATTTTATAGGCTCTTAAAGGATTATAAATGGGCTTGGGTTAACCATGCTAAAATGTTTTGGACAAACTTTGGTGTCTACAATTGCCCATTTTTGCATATTTCTGATAATAGAAATAATGTAAAGATATAGACAACAAATTTATTCAGATGATGCTTTTGAGAGTTTGTTTATTTTTTTTTGAAAATGGCTTCCCCTAAATAGAGGTTTTGAAACTTAATAAAAAATTTATTTGAAAATGGCTTGCCCTAAATAGAGGTTTTGAAACTTAAAAAAAAAAAAATCTTATTTGAAAATGGCTTTCCCCAAACAAAGGCTTTGAAACTTTGAAAATGGCTCCCCCTAAACAGAGGTTTTAAAACTATTAAAAATAAAATCTTGTTTGAAAATTGCTCCTTCTAATTAGAGATTTTGAAACTTTGAAAATGGCTCCAACTAAACAGAGGCTTTGAAACTTAAAAAATGGCTTCCCCTAAATAGAGGCTTTGAAACTTTGAAAAATAAAATCTTGTTTGAAAATTGCTCCCTCTAAACAGAGGTTTTGAAACTTTGAAAATGGTTCCCTCTAAACATAAGCCTTGAAACTTTAAAAATGCCTCCCCCTAAACAAAGGTTTGAAACTTTGAAAATGGCTCCCCCCAAACAAAGGCTTTGAAATTTTTAAAAATAAAATCTTATTTGAAAATTGCTTCCTCTAAACAGAGATTTTGAAACTTTGAAAATGGCTCCCCCCAAACAGAGGTTTTGAAACTTTGAAAATGGTTCCCCCTAAATAGAGGCTTTGAAATGTTGAAAATTTAAAAATGTTTTGCCCAAAGGTCTTAGTGATTATGCCAGTGGTTTTAAAAATCTCAAAATTTTTTAATGCTTTTTATAATAGAGGCGTTGAAACTTTGAAATTTTAAAATATTTTCCCTGAAGATCTTTGAGATTATGCCCAAAGATCTTAAAAATCCCAAAATCTTTGAATGCTCCTTGTAATAAAGGTATTACAACTTTGAAAATTTAAAAAGTTTTGCCTGGAAGTCTAACAAAAATGTATGGGTGTCAGCTTAATTAGACATAAGTCTTATCTTGTATCATATCTCTTCTTTTTCATTTTTTCAACAATCCTTCCTTTTTTGTAGATCATTTTTTTTTTAACTTTTCAAACCTTTTTGATACTTTGATATCCTGTCAAACTACTTTTTTCTTTTTCTCATATTTTCATGATAAACTCCCTCCCTCTCTCTCTCTCTCTCTTTCTCTCTCTTTCTCTCTATTTTGGTGCTAAATAAACTGGACTTAAATTCTTATTGGGTGCTAGCTATGATGGGCTTAAAATGTTTTTGAGTGCTAGCTATGCTGGGCTTAAAGCATTTTATTGGTGCTAGGTAAACTAGGCTTAAAATTTGCATTAGGGCCCAATTAAATCGGGCTTAAAATCTTTCTTTGGTACTAGATAAACTGGGCTTAAAATTTTTCTTTGGTGTTAGATAAACTAGGCCTAAAATTTCATTAGGTGCCAGCTAAGCTAGGCTTAAATTTTCATTGGGAATGAGCTAAGCTAAGTTTTAAAATCTTCATTGGGTGTCAGGTAAACTGAGCTTAAAATCTTACTTTGGTGCCAAATAAACTAGGCTTAAAATCTTTATCAGGTGCTAGGTAAACTAGGCTTAAATTTTTTCTTTGGTGCTATATAAACTGGGCTTAAAATTTTCATCAAGTGCTAGGTAAACTAGGCTTAAAATCTTTCTTTGGTGCTCGATAAACTAGGCCTAAAATTTCATTTGTTGCTAGTTAAGCTGGACCTAAATTTTCACTAGGAGCTAGCTAAGCTAAGTTTTAAAATCTTTATTGGGTTTAAGGTAAACTGTGCTTAAATTTTACTGAGAGCCAACTAAGCTAGGCTTTAAAATCTCTATTAGGTGCCAGGTAAACTGGGCTTAAAATCTTTATTTAGTGCAAGGTAAATTGGGCTTAAAATTTCATTGGGTGCCAATTAAGCTAGGCTTAAATTTTCACTAAGAGCCAACTAAGTTGGGCTTTAAAATCTTCATCAGGTGCCAAGTAAAATAAGTTTAAATTTTCATTATGAACTAGCTAAACTGGGCTTAAATTTTCATTGGTGCCAAGTAAACTGGGCTTAACTTTTTATGTAGATTTAAATTTTTATGAGGAACTAATAATTCCTATTAGAAGTGAAAGAAATGAACAATTTCTTTCTTAATGGATTGGATGATTGTGCACCCAGAGATACCTGTTGATTCAAAAAGACTGTACCACTTAAAGGGGATAAAAGGGGTGTATACTTTTTTAACTAATTTGGGCTTATTTGCCAACAATTTCTTTCTTAATGGATTGGATGATTGTGCACCCAGAGATACCTGTTGATTCAAAAAGACTGTACCACTTAAAGGGGATAAAAGGGGTGCATACTTTTTTAACTAATCTGGGCTTATTTGCCAACTAATCTGGGCTTATGTGTCAACTGAACTGGGTTTATGTGCCAAGTAATCTGGGCTTGCATACCAGTTACACTGGGCTTAGATTTCATCGATGCCAAATAATCTGGGCTTAACTTTATTGATGCCAACTAAACTGGGCTTACATGCCTGAGAATTAGCAATCTCTATCAGATACGAAAGGTGAAATTTCTTTCCAAATAGGTTAAATGGGTTTGTATATGGAGATTTCTATTTATTCAAAAGGGTTTCAACACCTGTAAGGGATAAAAGAGGCATACACTTTTTCCATACAAGCTCATAAATGAAACATAAATTTTTTCAAAAACATGAATTCCTTGAAAATCAAACATGTTAAACACTTTCGCTAGTCTCCAAATATGATATTTTGATATATGTCAATGTTAGCTCTAATAGCTTGTGATTTTCAAAGGTTATTTGGAAATAGACAAAAGTTGAGATTTTTGAAATCAACTCATCTAAGACTTCTGTGACTTTGATATACCAAATCTTTCAATAAGGTTTGGCTTAGCATTTACCACATTTAGCATTAGAAGTGGCCTTCAAGGTT
Source organism: Durio zibethinus (assembly GCF_047325235.1). Lineage (NCBI taxonomy): Eukaryota > Viridiplantae > Streptophyta > Magnoliopsida > Malvales > Malvaceae > Durio > Durio zibethinus. Next base: position 13,243,180 of record NC_143162.1, read on the forward strand.
TGCTCTAGACTGTCTTTTTTAGGGTTTTCTCCCTAAAGCCACTTTTATTTCTATCCAGATAAGAAAATTTATTTAAAATGCCCTCAATGTATTAGAGCATTTAGATTAATTTTCAACAAATGTTTCTCGTTTGTTTATAAATAACATAGAAATAAATTTTTAAAAAATATTATTTGATTTTAAATTATAGTATTATACTTTATGGTTTTTTTAATATAGATATTAGAAATAAATATGAACCATTGATGTTTGGATTTTTTAGAATTTCGAGTAGCGATTCTTGAAAATTTCTTACGTGAGATGGTTTCTTTTAATATTGCCAAAGTATTAGAATATCTTTAAGAATTTTTCAATATGTAAGGTTCTTATTTATTTTTCAAACGTGCAAAGGATAAAAATATGTTTTTAAGGAAAATTTAGAAAATTAAATTTTAAATACCAAAATTAAGACCATTTTACTCAAAACTAAAGGATAACACATTTGTTGAACATTTTGGTTGAAGCTAGAGATCATTATGAGCAAATTAAAGGTTTTTATGGTTACAATGCTGAAATGATAAACTCTTTGTAATAAAAAAACTAGTTGGAATCAATGAAAAGTTCTAATGTTTAAGATATATCTTGGAGTAAATACCTTTCAATGCATTCATCCATACATTGTGTATATTTTTTCTTTCTCAATATTTTACCTCATTAAAATGATATTTTTAAAATTAAAATTGTTTTTGCTTTCATAAAAAATAATATGGTGTCCTAACTTTTCAAATTATGGTAATAAAGATTTAAGGATAGCTCAACCATCGAAAGTTTGAAATTGATCTACTGGCCACTTGTACAATACATGGTTACAAGTCAAAATTATGGAAAATGAGTAGGCAACTAGGATAAAGAGAATGGAAGAAGCTAAAGAAGATATACGAAAATGGATGGCTGAAATGCAAGAGAAGATGTGAAGACAAATGATAGAGTTAAAGGAGTTAATGAAGGGCATGGCCAAAAGGAAAGGTGTTGATGAAGCCTCTACTATAAGAGAGGAAAATCGAACCCAAGAAAACAACAATGTCAGAGAAAAGCCATTTTACCCACCCGGGTATACACCACCTTATGCTTAAGCTCCTCAAGTGAAGTATCCAGTGCATATGGGTGGGAAACCTTACCCATTCATGAATGTGAACTTACTGGCCAACCAACAACCAAATCAAGGGCAATTTGAGCATAACCTAGGATGTAATTCGATTGATCCAACTTTTGTTCCCAATTTAGATGATCTGGGAGAGCAAAAGAAATTAAGGGGCATGTCAGAGTTAGGAGAGAAAAATGAAATTCAACACAAGTATGACGTGCTAGAAGAAAGACTAAAAGTCATTGAAAGAAAAGATATCTTTGGTAGTATCGATGCAAATGACCTTAATTTGATCCCAAATATAGTAATTCCACTAAAGTTTAAAACTTTCAATTTTGAGAAGTATGACAGAACTAAGCGCCCATCGACCCATTTCACCATGTTTTGTCATAAGATGACAAGTCATATTAACAATGATAAGCATTTAATCCATTATTTTCATGACAACTTTACTGGGTCTGTAGCTAAATGGTATGTCCAACTAGATAGGAGTCACATACATTCTTGAAAGGATCTTGCTAAATTTTTTCTTGGTCAATACAAGCATGTATTAGACATGGCTTCTAATAGGTTGTCACTGTAAAATATGAAAAAAAGAACTAATGAAACTTTTAAGGAATATGCCCATAGATGAAAGGATCTTGTCACTCAAGTACAACCATTTTTTATTGAAAAAAATACAATGGTGCTTTTCATTAATACTCTCAAGGCACCATATTATGATAAACTTGTTGGCAATGCAATGAAAAATTTTATGAATATGGTAATTTTTTGTAAAATGATAGAAAGTGCCACCAAGTGTGGTAAGATTGAGACAAATGATACCTTCAGTTTCAAGAAAGTAATACCACCTAAGAAGAAAAATTGGAGAGGCACATGCTGTGGCCTATGGGAATCAACCACCCAAAAATTGTCCTACATCACCCCTATCCAACCTACCCACTTTGTTACCTTACCATGCATAATGTTTCCCAAGGTCTATACCCATATCAACTGGTACCACAACTGAGATTCCTACAAAGCTTTTACCCTCGTATGCCTACTTACACCCCTACACCCATAGCACAACTTATTGTTCAACCAAATAGTTCAAAAAGCAATCCTAAGGGTCCAAGGGCCACTTAAGAGAAAATTCACTTTGATCCCATTTGTATGTTTTACACTAATTTGTTCCCTCAATTAGTAGGAAACCGTCTTATTACACCTTACCCCATAAAGCCATTGAAGCCTCCATACCCTAAATGCTATGATCCAAATGCTTAGTGTGATTATCATGATGGGGTTGTGGACCATTTCATAAAAAACTGCACAACTCTTAAGTATAAAGTGCAGCACTTGATCAAGAAAGAATACGTAAATTTTGACACTAACAAGAAGCCAAATGTTAATAAAAATCCTTTACCAAACCACACTGGGCCAGCAATCAATGCAATAGATGTTGGCTTGGTAAGGCATGTTAAGAGAAGTGTTAATGAAGTTAAAACCCTGATGGGTCAAGAGTTTGAAAACTTGGTCAAAGTTGACATACTTTATCCAATTCCCTCAAAACAAGAGATTCATCATAAAGACTATGATCTAGCACAAACATGTATTTTTCACATGAACATGGTAAGACACTCTATTTAGAATTATGGCATGTTTCACCTAGTGCTGCAAACAATGATGGATTCATCTTTGTATAGTTTTATGAAGAAGATGATCAAAACACAATGAATACAATATAAGAGGGGTATTTGAGGAGTATGCCCTCTAAGTTTATGCTTAAGTCAATGACAACTTATTACAATGAAAAACCAAGTGGGGCACAAGAGCAATCCTTGATGAACACAACAGAAGGAGGATCTTCGAAAAGTATATTCCCTAAATTTATGTCTAAATTGATAACTATCTTCTACAATGTAAAACTAAGCTTGACAAAAAAACAGCCCATTTATTTTCCCATGAAACCTATAACAATTTGAGTCTTTATCCCATTCCCTTCTTAGAGTGATAAGGTAACACCATGAAAGTATGATTATAATATCATGGCACAAGAATCGAATGACTATCAGGTTGCAAATGACCCAAATACCACAAGTACTACAAATATAACTGAAATAGATGGAATGACGATGAGTGGGAGAAGTTATACTCCTAAAATAATAGAGAAGGCTCAAAAAGGAAAAGCTAAAGAAAGAGAATAGATGTTAGGAAAATGAGATAAGACTCATTCTATAGTGGCTCAACATGCATGATATAAAAAACCTATCACCAATAAAAAATCCTGTGAGTTTTTAAAGTTGATCAAACATAACGAATATAGTGTAATAGAACAATTGAAAAAGATCCCTGTTAGAATTTCATTGTTATCACTATTGCTAAATTCTGAACCACATCAAAATGCCCTATTGAGGTGTTAAATCAAGCACATATGGATTGTAATATGTCTGTTAAGAATATTGACCACATTGTGGGGAGTATTATAGCTCTAAATTTCATAACTTTCAATAATGATGAGATTTCACCAAAAGGATGAAATAGTGCCAAGGCCCTTCATATCATTACTATGTGTAAGGGCTATATCATAGCTAAAGTTCTTATTGGCAATGGCTCTTCGATTAATGTCATGCTCATGATCACCTTAACAAAATTACCCATTGATGTATCACATATAAAGACCAACCACATGGTAGTAAAGGCTTTAGATAGGTCTCAAAGTGAAGTGTTAGGGGACATTAAAATACAAATGCAAATAGGGCCATGCACTTTCTCTATAGAATTCCAAGTCATGGACATTTTACCATCTTATAACTACTTTTTGGGATGACCATGGATTCATATGGTAGAAGCTTTCCCATTTTCTCTGCATCAAAAAGTAAAGTTTATAGTAAAGGATCAACTGATTAGTGTTTCTAGAGAATAGGACTTGTTGGTAACCAAGCCTATGACTACTCTATATGTGGAAGCTATGAAGAAAGCATCAGAATGCTCTTTTAGATCCTTTGAATTCATTAATGCAACTTATGTAGGGAAAAGATCAAAGGTGCCCACTCTGCGCTTATCAAGTGCAACTAGGATGGTCATCAAACAAACATTTGGTAAAAGATGGCATGTTGGATATAGCCTTGGAAGGAATTTGTAAGGAATCAAGGAGGACCAAGGGTGATTGAAAACAAGAAAAGGTTTAGATTGGGATTTAAAGTCACTAAGGCAAAAAGAAAGAGAGCCACAATTGAAAAAAGAGAAAAGAGATTGGAACGGCTTAAAGGACATGAGCTAAAGTATAAAAGAATGATCATCCCTTACCTCTATGATACATTTTGTTTAGGTGACTAAATCCACCCTAATTTACTAAAGGTTACACAAAAGAAACCTATGTTAAACATGAAAGAAACCTTTTTTGAACTTCATAACTATATGGTGGGAGATGCAACGACAACCATTCAAAAAGATAAGCCTTTTATTTATCCATGTCCTCCAAGTGAAGAGTTGAACAATTGAAAAACAATGAAGTTGCTAGTTATATTTAAATCTTTCACAATGTAATGTAGTGAGTTAATTTCCTTAATGCTTATACCCAAGAGCATTTGAAGAATTTTGTGCGGGCTTATCTTTCCTTTATCATTTCAATAAAATGACTAGTGTTTTGCATTTTCATTTTCTTTATTATTACATTCATTTAAAACTACAATTTCCTTTTCTTTTTCTTTTCTCACACATGCGTTGATATCCTTTCAATTTCACCCATATTTAGCTCTTCAAATAATGAATACAAGATAATCATGATGACAATGCAAGATTTGACTTTGAAAAACTTATTCATGCTGATGAACTAGATAAAGAAGAGGATTCAGATGAGTACAATTTGCCCCCTAATTTATTAAAACTAATGGAACAAGAAAGAAACAAATTGAACCTCATGAGGAAGCTATAGGCATAGTCAATTTAGGTGATGAAAAAAATAAGAAGGAAGCTAAGTGGGCACATCCTTTTCACCCATAAAAAAAGGGAAGTTAGAAGAATTTCTTCATGAGTTTGTTGATGTATTTGCATGGTCATACCAAGATATGCTAAGATTTTGTTTAGATATTGTAGAACCCTAATTGCCATTAAAGCCTAAATGTAAGTCAGTATAGCAGAAATTGAGATGCATGAAATGGGTAACTAATGTAGTCCCAGTTCTAAAGATGGAAAAGTTTAAATGTGCGTAGCCTATAAAGATTTGAATAGAACCACCCTGAAAGGTAATTTACTTTGCCTCATATTGACACTATTATGAATAGCTTCATAAACACTCTATATTTTCTTTCATATATGGTTTTTTGGATATAACCAAATTAAAATGGCCTCTTTTGATATGGAAAAAACTATGTTTGTTACCATGTGGGGCATGTTTTGTTATAAAGTTATGCTTATTGGATTGAAAAATGTATAAGTTATTTTCAAAGAGTAACGGTAACCCTTTTTCCATGACATGATGCATAAAGAAATAGAGGTGTATGTGGATGACATGATTGTAAAATCTCGTGAAGGAAAAGACCACGTTACCAATTTTAGAAAGTTGTTCAAAAGATTGTGGAAGTATCAACTCAAGCTAAACCTAGCTAAATTCACATTTGGTGTTAAAGTTAGGAATATTGTTAGGGTTTGTGGTTAGTGAGAGAGGCATTGAAGTTGATCTAGATAAGATACTCATCATCCAGAACTTATCTCCCTCACGCACGCAAAAGGATGTAAAGGGTTTTTGGAAAGGCAGAATTACATTTCTCATTTTATTTCTCAACTTAAATGTGACCCAATTTTCAAGTTGCTTCAGAAACATGGTCTCAAAAAGTAGGATGAGGAATGTCAGCATACCTTTGAAAAAATTAAAGATTACCTATCAAATCCATCAGTGTTGGTATCGCTTGTTGTGAAAAAACTATTGATTTTGTATCTCATGGTGCACAACCATTCTATCATATGTGTGTTAGGGCAACAAGATGAAACGAGCAAAAAGAGTAAGCTATCTATTTCTTAAGTAAGAAGTTCACTGAATATGATTCCAAATATTCCCAATTAGAGAAAATGTGCTGCACATTAGCTTGGACAGCCTATAGACTCAGGCAATATATGCTATACCATACTACTTGGTTGATAGCAAGGTTGGATCGTTTTAAGTATATCTTTGAAAAACCATCATTATCAAAAAGGTTAGCAAAATAGCAAATCATGCTCTTTGAATATGATATTGTATATGTTATGCAAATGGTGAACACAAAAAGTGTGATAGCTAAATTCCTTACAAAGCATACAATTGATGATTATGAGCCTATAAAATTGGACTTTACTGACGAAGATTTGATAACCATATCCCAAACAGAGAAAAGGGAACCAATCAAAAAGCCATGAAAAATGTTCTTTGATGGAGCTTTGAATGCTTTAGGGAATGGGATTAGAGCAGTTTTGATATCCCTTGATGGAAATTATTATCCAAGCACTGCAAGTTTGGATTTTAATTGTACCAACATGTGAAAGAATACGAAGCATGTATAATGGGCCTATAAATGGCAATTGAAAAAAAGATTGGAGTGTTAGAAGTATATAGAGACTTTACCTTGGTAATCTATCAACTACGTGGTGAATGGGAAACAAGAGATTCAAAGTTGGTATGATAATAAAAGTATATGGTAGTTTGATCAAACAACTTGAGAAGGTCCAATTCTGTCATGTACCTCAAAAAGATAATCAAATGGCTAATGCTCTAGCTATATTGGCTACAATGTTTAAAATGTACAATAAAATGGAAATATAATCATCCAGTTGAAGGTGCAAGGATCACATATTATTCAACTGTTAAAAAGAAGATTGATGGCCTGCCTTAGTACTATGACATCATGCAATATGTTAAGCACCAACATAATATGAAGCATGTATAATGGGCCTACAAATTACAATTGAAAAAAATATTGGAGTGTTAGAAGTATATAGAGACTTTACCTTGGCAATCTATCAACTACGTGGTGAATGGGAAACAAGAGATTCAAAGTTGGTATGATAACAAAAGTATGTGGTAGTTTTATCAAACAACTTGAGAAGGTCCAATTCTGTCATGTACCTCAAGAAGATAATCAAATGACTAATGCTCTAGCTATATTGGCTACAATGTTTAAAGTGTACGATAAAATGGAAATCTAATCTATCCAGTTGAAGGTGTAAGGATCAATAATATATTGTTCAACTGTTAAAAAGAAGATTGATGGCCTGCCTTAGTACTATGACATCATGCAATATGTTAAGCACCAACAATACCCAAAACATGCATCTAAAAATGAAAACAAATTATTAGAAGATTGGCTATGGGATTTTTCCTTAATTGAGAAATTTTGTACAAGAAAAATTGGGATCAAATGTTATTGAGATACGTGAATGCTGTTGAAGCTAATAAGATACTGTAAAAAGTACATGAAGAAAGTTGTAAAGCACATGCAAATGGTGACATAATAGCTAGACAAATCACGAGGGTAAGCTATTATTGGTTGACAATGGAGAGTAAGTATATCAACTATGCCATAAAATGTCATAGATGCCAGATTTATGTAGATAAGATTCATGCTCCTCTAACCCCTTTACATGTTCTTGCACCTCATGGTCATTCTCTATGTGAGGGATGGATCTTTCACCTCCATGGCTATTCTTCATGTCAAAAATGGATGTAATTGGACCCATCACTTAAAAAAGCTTTAAATGAACATCGATTTATCTTTTTAGTGATTGACTATTCACAAAATAGGTCAAAGCAACTTCTTATACTAATGTAATAAGGGTGGTGGTATGCAAGTTTATAATAGAAGAGATAATATATTGATATAGCCTACCAAAAAAGATCATCTTTAATATTGCTCGCAATTTGAATAACAAGATGTTAGCGAAGGTTTGTGCTCAGTTTAAAGTGAAGCATAATAATTCAGCTCCATATCACCTAAAGATGAATGGAGCAATAGAAACTACTAATAAAAATATCAAGAAGATAATAGAAAAAATGACTGATACCTATAAAGACTGGCATGAAAAGTTACTTTTTGCATGCATGCTTATAGGACCTTCTTGCACACATCTATTTGGGCCACTCTTTCTTCACTCTATATGGGATGAAAGTTGTGCTACCAATCGAGGTGAAATTCCTTCTTTAAGGTTCTTGATAGAAGTAGATTTAGAAGAAGCAAAATGGGCCCAAAATCATTACGAACAATTGAACATCTTTAAAGAGAATAAGCACACAGCTTTTTGTCATGGTCAATTGTACCAAAAAAATGATGCAAGCATATGATAAGAATGTTCGATTTAGGCATTTTTGTGAGGGAGAATTGGTTTTAAAGAAAATTCTTTTGAATCAGCATGACAATTAAAGAAAATGGATGCCAAATTAGAAAGGTTCATATGTAGTCAAAAAGACTTTTTTGGGTAAAACACTGATCTTGGTAGAGATGGATAAGGATGACTTACGAAACTCGATAAATTCAAATGCTATGAAAAAGTACTTTGCTTGAAAAAAGACAAAAAATACAAACAAACAAAATAAAGAAAAGAAAAACAAAGAAAAAATAAAGAAAAGATGAATAAAAAATAAAGGAAGACTCATAATTGAAAACCTGAAAAGGGTAGTTTGAGTCAAAATGAAAGATCTAAGTTGAAAACCTAAAAAGGTGGCTTAGAGCAAAAGAATACTAATATCCAAATATAAGAGGGCAATGTCCAATACAACGAACTCAGAAGGATCAAGTTTATCAATGGAATAGGTTTTTAAGAGGAAGAATTTTTTAATATTGTTCATGATTGTTTGAATAGTCACTATTTAAATACAATTCTCTTATTTAAATTTTGCATTATTGTTCAAGTTCTCGCTGGACATGTCTTTATACTTTCCTATAATAAATATTCATCTTTCTCTAATTTACCTTGCTTTATGATAATCTTCATTCTCACAAATAGAAGAAATGCTAATTCATCACACTAATCATGAAATTTGGAATATGATAAATGATTGATAATATTTGTAAAAGGTCTTACATTATTTTGTGAAAATCGAGGATAAGAAAGTTAAAATAAAGATTAAAAAAAATGGTGAGATTTGGTAAGTCACCCATTTTCAAACTCATCAAATCAAAGTAAAAACTTGTTGGAAGTAGTGTTGGATAACAATATCAACAAATGATCATCATAGTTCACAAGAAAACAACTCTTAGAATATGCAGATCGAGATTAAGATTGGTTATTTTGAAAAAAAAATTAGAAAAAATTGACTTAAAGAGCCTCGTTACCATAATTTGGATGCGTCAAATTGGTTTTTAATAATACTCACATTACATGTGTTGTATTCATTGCATTTGTGAATTACATTTAATATATTATTTAGAAAATTTTTGAACTTTGGGATTTTTAAGGAAGAATCATTCAAGTAAAAGACTAAAGTATGAGAAATGATTTTGAAACAAGCACAACTTATAAAATCCTCAACCTACAACGTCATGAGGCATTTCCAAACCAATTCTTTTTTCATAAAAAGAGATTTTTAAAGTTTCAAACCCTCTATTTAAAGAGAGCCATTTTCAAACAAGATTTTCTTAAAAGTTTCAAAGCCTTTGTTTAAGGAAAGCCATTTTCAAACAAGATTTTTAAAGTCTCAAAGCTTCTATTTAGGGGGAACCATTTTCAAACAAAATTTAAAAAAAGAAAAAATATTTTAAAGTTTCAATGCCTTTATTTGGGAAGAGCCATTTCAAACAAGATTTTTTTTAAATGATTTTCAAAACCTCTATTTAGGGGAAGCCATTTTCAAACAAGAACTTTTAAAGTTTCAATGCCTTTGATTAAAGGAGCATTCAAAAAACTCGAGATTTGTAAGACCTCCAAGTATAATCTTGTATTTTATTTTCAAAAGTTGTCGAGCATTTGTTTACAAAGGGTCAAATTAAAAAAATAAAAAAAACCTTCGTATGCATCATCGGAACAAAATTGTTATCAATGTCTCGGCATTATTTTTGATTCCTAGAAATATGCAAAGAGAGGTAACTGTATACATCAAATTTTGTCCAAAACAATCCAACATTGTTGATCTGAGCCCCTTTTTGCATGTGATCCGAGATCTTTATTTTTTGGGCAGATACACAATCAATTTTATGAAGTCCTAAGAAAAAAACCAAAACTTTTAATTTTAAGTGGCCCATTTAAAGCCCAATGGGTAGCTCTTTTTAAAAGCTTGTTAGGGGCCTAAACAAAAGCCTTTTCTAAACCCGAAACAAGGTCAAGAGGTTTTATGGAGACCAAATTGAAACCACTTCACAGGGAGCACACAAAGATGCATGCATGAGGAACATCTAGCGGGGAATAAGGATGGCCTAAAGTGGAGGGACAGCACCTACAAAAAACAAAAAGAGACAAGGTTAATGGAGCAAGACAAAAAAAAAATCTTGAAGCTTTAAGAAGAAAAGCTGATAACGAGTTTAAAAAAGGGAGAATGAACAAAATAAGAGGAGGGGAAGGATTTTTATAGTCTAGGAATGTTTTTTTAAGTAGCCATAATAGGGAAAAAAAGGTGAAGATGAAGAAAGGTTGGAGAAAAAGATGAAAAGTAATCCTTCTAATCCCTATCTAGTATATTTCATGAACATGTTCTACATATAACAACCCTAGTGCTCCATATAGTTTCCAACTTATCATTTTTTAGTTATTCACATGGGTTTGAAAGTTTTTTTGAAGTTGTTTTTTTACTCTTCATAGATGGTCCCATGGTTTAAAAGAAAAAGAACATAAAATAGTTCTTTTTGAGAAAAAAATTAGTAAGTATTCACAGCAAATGAAAAGGAAAGCAGAAGAGGTTGAGGTTTAACTAGTTTAGTCTTGGTTTCATAGCTTTCTCTTGAGGTTAATGTTTTTTATGGTTTATAGCAAACAACACCTTTTCTTTTTTAGTGTTAAAAAAAAAATCCTATACAAGCATGAACAATGAGGAGTTTGTGAAAGTTAAAAATGGAGAGTTTTGAATTAGGTTTCATTCTACTTATGGCCATCAAGTTCAAGCTTCTATTCTCTAAAAAAAATGTTTCTTCATCCTTTTATGTTTGTTTCAATGTGAAAGATGGACTATTTCATACTTTTATGTTTGTTTCAACATGAAAGATGGACTATTTCATCCTTTTATGTTTGTTTCAATGTGAAAGATGGACTATATTTAAAAATATATAAAAATAAAAAAATAAAGAAAGAAAGAATTGAGCCATTCAAATTTGTTTCTCTTCACATGCATGTTCTTTATGGTGGTCGGTTTAGGCATAAAGGTTAAATCTTGTCCAATTTTGTTCCTAGTTTCTATATAGGCATAGTCCGTTAATTTGTTTTTTTAGTTAATGGCATTTTTTCTAGGTAAAAACATGGGTTTCATCTGAGCCAAAGGTATGTGACTAGCATTTGTTTCTTTTGCAAGAAGTCTATAGGATAGTTTACATGTTTGTTGGTTTCAATTCCACTGCATACGAGTCGGTTTGTCGATGAGAATGGTTTCATGTTTTTTTTTTCAAAAAAAAAAAACAAAGAGAAAGGACAAATTGTTCTTTATGGGGAGGCTGGTTATGTTCTTTTGATGCCCATGAAAAGTTAAAATTGCCTAGTCTATAAATCATTCTTTCTAGTGTCCCATTCCCTATTTTGTTAAAAGAAATCCTAAGAAAGCATAAAGAATCCACTAACTCTTGAAGAGGCAAGAAAAGATTAATAAATAAAGAAGGAAAGAAAAAGAGGGCTTCCAAACAAAGCTTCTATATCACCTTGAAAGTCCACCTTCTGGGTTCCTATTTTAAGTTTGTAGAAAAGCTGCTATGGTCCCAAAAGCTTGAGGATGTTAGAATTTAAAGCAAGATTCAAATGAAGGATGCAAGATTGATGAATTTAAAGAAATATTCAAGAAGATTGATTCTCGTTGGTTAAATGCAATTATTGGTAACCAAAATTAAGCTATGGCTTAATTTTATGCATGATGAGAGTTGATAAATGAAGGATGTGATCTACAAGTCAAGAATGGTGTAAAATTTTTCTTTTGAAGTGTTATACTTGAAGTTAACTACAAGAGGCATTCTTGGATTGAAGAGTTTAAATCTAACCGAAACTATGAAACGCTCTCTTGAGTTCCCTTATTAGCCGAACCTACCTAGGGATTCTTATTCTTATAAATACATGTTTAAGTTTTAAGGAAGGTGTGTAAGTAAGGGTTGGGGTGACAGACCAACTTGTTAGTGGTTTTTAGTTTTATTATTTTAAGTTATCTTAAACTTTCTTTAGTTTTCAAGATTTTCTTTTAAAGATTTATTATTCTTTTAATTTTTTGGTTTTCAAGAATAGTTTAAGTACATTGTTTTAAAGTTTTTAAGTAATTAAATTTTGATTTTGACCTTTTTCCAATTTGCTTTGGTTATTGGTTTTAAGATTCAATTCTTCTATTCAGTTTTGTTTTCTTGTTCATGAAAATTATGTTCTCGCTTTATTTTTGTTTAGACCTATTTGGTTCATGTTATGATTTGGTTCAAATTATTCAATTGCATGTTTAATCTTGACTTAAAGATTTCAATTATATTATTTAAGATTGGATTTAATTTCAGTTTAAGTTTAGTTGGTTTAGATTGCATGTTTAGGTTTAAATCTTGATTTATATGTTTAATTCTTGCATGTCTCTTTTGGTTTAATGTTTAATCATTTAATAAGTTTCTGTTATTGTGTTTTCATTTGATTTTTAGGGTTTGTTCAATTTGGTTTAGGGTTTCTATATTAGGGTTTTAATAAATTGCATGAGATTAGGGTTTTGTTATTTTAGGGTTTCATATATTGCTTTAGTTTCTGTTTTAGTTTAATTTAGTTTAATTGCATGTTCAGAAGTTAATTTAAGATTATTGCATGTTTTAAAATTAAATTGGGGTTTCGGTTTAAGTTATATTGCATGATTTGCATGATAATTTGATTAGGGTTACATTTAGTTTTGCATAATTGGATCTTTATTAGTTTTGATTTTTATTGTTTTAATTATTATTACATGTTCACTTGCTTAATCAATGTTGGTTTATGTTATTAGGCTTTATTCTAATTCTATTTAGTTAAATTTCATTTAAATTGATTTCAATTTCCATTGTTTTAGTTCTTATTGCATGTTAATTGATTTATTTATATTCAATTGTATGATTTTTTTTATCTATATGGCATGTTAATTTTGCTTTATTGAATTGGGTTTTGCTATATCTCGTATATTTAGTTTCTGTTTTGATTAGATTGAGTTTTTTATAATTTGTTTTGGTTTATGATAGGTTTCATGTTTTAGGTTTCATTTGATTAATTTATTTTATTTTTGTTTTGATTAATCTAAATATAGTTTGAGATATACAATTTTGGTACATGTGATCACATATACATAATCTCTATGGGATGATATTTTTATTCTTATCATTATATTACTTGTACGATTTTGTATGCTTACAGATCACCTATCACTTGATCTCATGTTCTCTCCTTTCTCTTCTTTTGCACTTTCACGGTGGTCTAAAACCTTCTTTATGTTTCATCATTTTTTTTATTTTACTCATTGCCCATGAAATCTCACAAATATCTTCAACAAAATATAAAAAAAGGCCTTTTTTATCATTAAAAGGACACATGTCATGCAAAAAATAATTTATAGACAAAAATTATATGTAAGTTAAATATTATATACTAACTAGGTAGTTTCCCACGAGTTGCTGTAGTTTTATTTCCTTTTATCTTCCATACTACGTTTCTCATAGATTTTTACAAAGAAAAATAATGAATAGTTATAATAATTAAAAAATTCATAATACTTGCCTTAAGAACTTTTTCGGTTACATCCATAACATAATCGTCATTTAAAAACATATATCAACTCCCTTTTCTTTTCCATTTTGATTAATCTAAAAGTATTATCATATCCATTCTAACTCATATACCTCAAATTAGTAAAGCATCTTGCCAATTTAACTATACAATAACAATAGTTGAACTCTAATAATCTAATTTCAAACTTCTAAGGCATTGATGACATATTTAATAATCTTCACACATAAAACATGGTTTTTCTATTGAGCAAAGCTCTATTTCATAGTATTGCAACATCTAAGGACAATCATCTAAGAACAATTCTAATAGTTATGAAAATAGTTTGTAGTCAAAATTAAAACTTCAGTTCTCTATAAAGTAATTCCTTATTTTAAACAAAAACCTAAGGAGAACATGTATAAAACATGTATAATGAAAGTATATAGATCAATCCATAAATTAGTTTAGTATAAGGTTTATAGACAGTTAATGTTTTTGTAAAGAGAAAAATACATTTTTATATCATTTAAACATACCTAGGCTACTATTTTACCAATATTGGCAAGTAATCCTTTAATGGTAAACATAATCTTTAAACTTTTGTTTATATGTAGTCATTGCAAAGCAACCAAATCATTCTAACAAATATAAGAATCTATCTAAAAAAATTAAATGAAATTGGGCTAGTAACTAACTAAATAACAAGCACTAAATGAATTGCAACAAATAACTAGCTCAACAACAAATGCTAAGCTCGTATGCCATACATAATTACCAATGTTGTATTTAGCAAAATTGCCTTTAGCAAATTCTTGATAGCTTATTCCATCTTCCTTGTAATTCATTAAGTACAAATTTAAGCAAAAAATTGACAAATAAATTTTAGATTCTATTTTATTTACTTTTAGAAATGGCATCCTTGCCTTTAGCTTTAAATGATCGAGAAGCATCATGGTTCTCATCTGTAACCTCCAATGATGGTCTCCCATCTCCAAACATAAAAATAAATAAACAAAACAATTAAAAATAACTCAAACAAAAAAAAACCTAAAACAATAATTTGTTGTGAGATTAGATGATACTTTTTATGAAGGATTGTTATTAGGCTTAGCCATGCCACTTTCGAGCTTGATATCATATTCAATAATCTCATCTTACTTTTCTTCTTTTTTTTACATTTATTTCCATTTTTTATCCCTAACTTCCTCATCACTTTTTTCCACCACATAACTCTTTTATATATCAAAATCCTTAGCTTGGTTACAAAATTGTAACAAGAAACAAAAAAATAAAAATGTTAGAATTAATTAGTGTAGAAATAGTTACCGATTTGGAGCCATCGGCTCCATGGCTATAAGTAAAGGAAGGGACCTTTACTCCAAGACTTAGAAAAAATGCCTTTTATTTTTTTAGCGAGTAAAAATGAAGAGTGAGAAAGAAATAGAGAAATCAAAGTAATAAAGTGATTGAATTGTTGAAATATTGTCTCAAAAGAATAAGAGGGAAGGGCGAGCAAGAATGAAGGAATTGGTTTTGCACTGATTAATGAGCTTTTTCAGCTTATTTAATTTAATTGCATCCATTGTTGGGTTTTCTGTAGAGATCTATTAGGGTTTGGGAGGTTTAGTGGGTTTTTTTCAAAGATCAATTGGAAAAGAAAGGCAAGAAACTTTTGCAATGATTTTAGTATAGAAGATGAATAAAATTTTTTTAAAAAGGAAATTAATAAAGGCAAAGTGAAAGGTAATGAAGGAAAAAGGCTTAACTTTACAAATTAATGGAAAAACTTCATCCTGATGTCATAACATATTCATCGATGAACCTTTCGTGAGACATAGATTTAAGAGTCGTCAATATTTTTTTATTTAGATGTAATTGTCCCCCTAACTAAATCTATCTCATTTTAAAAAGAAGTCCCAAGTTTAACTTGGGTATCTTTAAAAAGTATGTTCTAGTCCATGAAACCAAATTTCGGTCATAGAGTGTAGTTACATATAAGGAAGGTTATAGCACCCTTGCAATGCCCATCCAAAGGATGGTACTAGTTAATTTCATGTTATCCAAAAACCTTAAAACTTTACCAAATAATTTAACATTGAAAATTATTCTTAAATTACTTCAATATGCTAGTAATAATTTAAAAATATTTCTTCAGCTCAAGAGTATTCAATGAGACTATTTATCACATTTGAAAAGGTTCCTTCGTCAGATTCATTAATACTTTCTAAAAACTTTTATTTGTGATGAGTGGAAATTTTTGTGAAAATCTTGATACTAAAAATCTTTTTTAAATTCTCTATTATGTTTGTAAAATTTAGAAGAAATCTTTCACCTTGGAATTCACAAAGAAATTACTATTCATAACACTCTTTATAATTCTATAATCAGAGATTCAGAATCAATTTTATTTTTCAAAAAACATTTTTCAATATGTTGGTAAAATTTTCTATAAAAAATTCTCTAATATATGGAGGATTTTCTTGAAAAATTATTTTTCCTTCAAAATATATAAATTTTTTTTAATAAGATTTTTCAATATGTTGGTAAATCTTATTTTTTAGGTTTTTTAGAAAACCACAACCCTTTAATATGTAAGTAAGGTTTTATTTTATTATTGAAAGTAATTTTCAAAAAAAAAATTTAAATCAATAATCAATTAAATATTTATACCAAAAACTATACAAAAGAAATTACCAAGCTTTGGGTTAAAACCTAAATAAGTAATTTTGATTCTTAGCCTAAATCAATAGTCCAAGATTGATTCCACATGAGTTAGGGCGCATTGTTTCAGTTAGGCCAAACCTTGCAAAAAAAGGTGGAGCAAGCTACTGCAATTCGGTCAACACAGGTTGAAAGCAACTGGGTTACGTCAAGTCTTTAAACGCATGGGTCTTAGGTTAATTGAAGTGCACCATTTCAATTATGTATAAAACCCAAAATTTTTCTCATTTTCTGACTTTTTCATTTCCCACACTTTCTAAAATAATTTCATTGTCTTCTTTCCAAATAGCATGAACACTAGTCATTGTGTTTCAAGTAGCTCAGAAACCGACGAGGTTTCATCATTGTCATCGCCACATGCCACCCCACCCTATTGACTGACCATCGTTGAAACCTAAAACTTACCACAAATTATTTTTTGGAATTCTCGTCTTGGATCTGGTGTCAGATCCTTCAAATTTTCATTGGATTCGTGTGGATCTACCTTAGAAGGTAGTGGATTCAAACTTAGGAATTTCCTTCTTTGTGACATCAATCATCACTGCTCTGAGGTATGTTCTTCCCCTCATTCTTAGCACTTTCCTTACCAAATTTAGAAACCCAAAATCCCTTAGAAGAAGGCTACTCTTCTCTTCTTTTATTTATTTTTTGTTTATGGTTTTTTTGTTTCTAACTTCATTTTCCCTTTTTAGATTTGTGTTGGTGTGGCTTACAAATGGCTACTTTGTAAGGATCTTGGATGTCTTGTGATGAATGAAATTTGGTTCTCTACTACTTTGCTTTTGATTGTTATCTTTTGTTTTTTTGCTATTATTTCTGTTGGCTAGCCTTGGTATCATATTTTAAGTCTTGGGTTGATTTTGATTGCTAGAAATTGCTAAATGAAAATTAGGTATTACCTAACTTTTTTTTGCTATGTATTCTTATCTTTGCCTCTAATTGGTGTCTATTTGTTTATGTTTCTTTAGGTCTTTGCTAGGATAGGGAGTAGGGTATGGTAGTGAAGAATTTACTAGCCTCAGTATAATGGTATTCAATCAAGCAAAAGTGTGGGAATTTATGGTATCAAGGATATTTGTAAAGCATAGAGTTTGAGAATGTTGGTTGACTGATGAGAAGATGATGAGGTGATGATTGATGGATGTAATTCAAGGTTTGATCTCTACAGAGAATGTTTTTAGAATATAGATTGTTAGGGGCCCTTCATTGTTTTTGGAAATAAGGCTAAAATGTGTCTTTTGAATTAATTATTTGGTGTGGGGTGTTAACTAGCTAGCTAATGATGGCAATGGCAAGGGGAATTGTAGTTAGTGATGGAATTATGATGGTGATGGCAGTTAGGGGAAGTAAAGATGAGGATGTAACTATAGTGATGATGGCAATGGTAGTAGAGAATGGATGTAGAGATTGGTTCATGGGAAAGGAGGCAAAAAAAGGATGGGTGGCATGATCTTTGCTCAGCTACAATTGGGATTATGGCTAGAGCTGAATTTGGAACTATGGTTGAGTTTGGAGTTCTACCTAGAACTAGCTTTAGGGTCAGTCAATTGTAAAAGGTTTAGGCTGTTGGTTGTTTAATCTTGTGAGGTTTCTTTCTGAGATTGTTTTCTTTAGGAAGAGAGCTCGGCTAACAGTATGCTACCTAGGAACTAATTATGTTTATTGGAATTTGTTTTGTTTCCCCTAATCAGTTGATTACATGTTTATTTATGGAAAGAGATTGGCAGAATTTCATATTGCTCCCATTTTAATTTCAAACTTTAAGGATAATCACCTAATCTCAGATAAAGATTATAACAAGCCAAATTTCAATCTTAAGCCTTTTGAATTTTTTTTGAATAATTAGATAATGAAAGAAAAAGAAAAAATAATGAGATAAATGAAAATATTTATAGCCAAAGATAAATAATAATAAAACATAGAGGATAAACAAGATAAAAAAATAAAATAAAATAAATAAAACAAAATAAAAAATATAAATGAGATAAAAATATATATACAAATAAAGCAAAAAAGATTAAGTTCTACAACGAGGCTTAGAGCGAGCCCAAACCTAACTAATTTAGCCCCCGGACTAAAAATGTGTCTATAGTTGTCTCTCTTTGCACAATTTATGTGAAATAAGAATTGTGCAAAAACATAAATATCCATTGCATCTAGATCCAAATCAAAATAGAAGTTCAAAGATTCTCATCTGAAATAAAAATTTATAATTCAAAGATCCCCAACTTGAAATTCAAAAGTTTACAATTTGAAATTCAAGGTTCATAGTTAAATTCAAAGGTTTGCAAGACTTTCAAATTTGTAAGAATTTAGATTCACAAGATTTTCAGTTTCAAAAGAATAGAAGATTTGCAATAATAAAAAATTCACGAGATTTTTAGATTTGCAAGAACTCAGATTCGCAAAAATTTTTGATTCATAAGAATTTCAAAATTACAAGAATTGAAAAATTCACAAGATTTTATGATTTGCAAGATCTTTAGATTCACAAGAATTAAAGGTTCGCAACTAAAATTTTGAACTTCGCCATTGAAACGATTCGTAATTCTAATTTTTAGAAATCCACATCAAAAATTTTCTAAATTTAAATCCAAAATTCAAATATTTGCATTCAAAATTTTTAAAGGTTCACATTCAAATTTCGAAGATTTTAATTCGGAATTTAAAGGTTTGCATTTCAAAGATTTTTGAGATTCACAGTCAAAATTCAAAGATTTTCATTCAAAAACTTTAAAGATTCACATCCAAAATTTCAAAGATTCTCATTTGAAAATTTAAAGATTCACATCTAAAATCCTAAAGCTTCGCATTTAAAACTCAAAGATTAGAATTTGGAAAACTTTAGATATTCTGTTTGGAGATCTTTTAGGTTATGCTTGAAGGTCTTATAAATCATGCTTTTCTTTAAGAAAAATGCTTCTTTAAACAAAAGCTTCATCACTTTAAAAATTTGGAATGTTTTCCCTTTCCAAAAATTCTCATCATGAATTATCTTCCTCATTCGAGGATACCAAAGCCAAAATGTTGTATACGATAAATGTAATGATAATATTGCAAATGCCTTCTAAATGATGCAAATGCAACTATCTATATACTCACTAAATGATGTGAATGCATGTACTAAACAATAATGCAGATGTTATACTCTAAATTATGATTCAAATGTTCACTACACGATGCAAAAGCATGTCTAAACCATAATGCAAATGCAATTTTCAAAACAAAGATTCAAATATTCACCAAATTATGTACATGTATTGTTTAATCAACAATGCAAACACAATTCATGTAATGTAGATGTCACTAAAATCAATGCCATGAAATTCCAATTATGGTAATAAGGTTCTTAAGACTCCGCCATCTCACATTTCCTTTTTAGCTTCTCAGCACTAACAATCTTAAAACAAATTTTGTCAACTCATCCACGTTATTTTCATCATCTAGTCACAACTCACAAGTTACATAGACTAATCCATCACCATATTCATCACTTGGTCACCTCATTTGCTATTTCAAATCATCTTTCTAAGTTTCCATCATCTTTTTAATTTTCTTTTTGCCCTTATCATCTTGAATTTCTTTTTAAAGAAATGCAGGAATCTTTTATGGACATTATCATTTATAGACATTATCATTCATTCATTATCACTTCAATTCATGACAAATATAATGTAATCACATGTCTCCTCGATTTTTCTTAGGATGCAAAAGTGTAAAGAACAAGATAAATTGAAAGAAAAGATACTTAATACATGAACGAGTCTGGAAAAGAAAATGGGCAAAGGAACAAATTCAAAGCATACCAGTGGTATAAGTGTTTGGATGGTATAACCATGTCCAAATAATGAATATTCAAACAAATTTTAACATTTATCCAAAATTTTTCAAAAACTCCTTTAATTGAATTCTTAAATCATTTTAAGCTCTTTGAATCTTACCCCAGTTTAGCAAGATCTTATACCTCACTACTTTTTCTACTTTTAACTCAAATATTTTCTATCCAAATCATCCTTTCAGGTTTTCAATTTAGGTCTTCCTTTTCTCTCCTTTTTCTTTTTTTTTTTCATTTTTTTCATATCTTTCTCAATGTTTTCTTCATTTCTTTTCACTTCATCCATTATTGATATCTTTCACACATTGATCTCTAAAACATGAGAGTAGATATCAATTTCATTACTCCATCATAAGCATTCCTTAGCTCAATATATGATCCTCAATTCAAGCATTCACATTTGATCAAAATAGACTTTTAACATATGTAATGTAGGCTAAGGTGATGGGTTATGAAAAAAATGGATAAAATAGGCTCAAAACATATGTTTAAAAAGGTTTAAACCAAAAGATCATTTCTCATCATGTGATGCAACTTGGCATTTTGCCTTATTCTTCATCATTTGTTCACACTTTTTTTTTTCCTTTTTCTTCACAAAATAATTCTCATAACTTTTCCCTCAAGTCATTCATGACATTTGCTTTTCTTTTGTGAAATGGGTTTTTTTTTTTTATCATTGAGACTTTTTGTAACCTTTTGCTTTTTTTTTGAAATAAATCTTTTCCTAAAATTTGCCCCTAATGTAAAGGGTGATCCTTGGTTGGGTTCTTTAGAAAAAGAAATTGTAGCAAGCTCAAACGAGGTACCAATGGATGATTTCATTTTTATGAATGTAAAAAGAAAGATGACCATTTTTCATTTCAAATGTGAATAATTTCTTTGAAACCACCTAACAAACAAAGACAAACTGATGATGTTTTCAAGATATGTCTATTTCATTTTTCCATGAATGACATTTGTTCTTTTTTTACAACTTCTTTTGTTCCATGAATTAAGCTTGTCAATATGAATAAGTTTTTGAAATTAAATTTCAAAATTATTGTTATCATTGTCTAAACATTCATCATCTAGAATTTGAGAATGGGAATAAAAAATAGGATATGGGAAATAACAAAGTATAGAATAATGGTTTGAAAGAGAAAATGCAATGAAATGCATCATATTGCCTTTTTTGTTAAAATGATAAAAAAAATGAAATCTTATTATGGAAAGAAATCCTAGCATTATTATAAAAGAAATCTTCAAATGACATACAGCTTCTAGCCAGCCTTAACTTTTCATATCTTTCCCAAAATTATGCCCTCGTGTGATTAGGCAAAGGTTTGTTATTAACATTCAGCTTCTTTGATTCATCGAAACTCACCAAGCCTTGTCGAATCAAACTTTGTACTTTATGCTTGAAAGCAGGGTAGGTTTCTATAGAATGACTCACATTCCCATTATGGTAATCACTTGTGGCATTATCATCATATCATTCGGATAGGGTGGCTTCAATGGTTTCAAATAAACTAGAGATACCAGGTTGTTCTTGACCAATTCTAGGAATAACTCAGTATATGTTATAGGAATAGAATCAATATGAGTTCTCTCTTAGTTGTTCCTAAATCTTCTCGAACCACTTGATTGGTTGTTATGGCTAAAAATTGGTTTTGCAACTTGTGCTATGGTTGGATTGGGCACATATGTGGGTGTTTGAAATGCTGGTTTATAAGCAGATAAGTAAGCTGGCTGTAAAACTGGTTGGCAAGGAACTTGTCCAACATTATTAATGGTTGGATAATAAGTAGGATAAACCGACTATGGATATAGGGCATAACTTCTAAACTGTTTCCCTTATGACTTGAACTTTACTTTCTTTCTTTTTAGGTATCTCACTCTTTTTTGTATTGGTAATCTCTCCTTCTTCAAGCCTGCCACACTTGATGGCATTTTCAATATTCTCTCATGAAACCACCATTCAATAGAGTTTTTTGTTGCATTTTCTATCATTTTCTCATAGTAAGGTGCCCTTAAGGTATTTAAAAATAGTACTATTATCTCCTTCTCAATCAAGGGTCGTTGAACTTAAGCTGCCACATCCCTTCACCTTTGGACATATTCCTCAAATGACTATGTTGCTTTCTTTTCCATACTTTGTAAAGAAATAAAATTAAGAGTTAAGTATATGATGTGGTGATATTGTGTAATAAATGCCCAAGTAAGTTTTTCCAAAAGTGGATATAAGTTCTGTCTAATTGGATGTAACATTTCTCAATTGAGCCAATAAGGTTATCCTAGAACACAAGCATTAACAGCTTTTCATTATTGGTGTACACAGCCATTTTTTGATAGTACATGTGATATGAGTTATCAAACACTTTGTATCGTCATACTTTTCAAACTCAAAAACCTTGAATTTTGGTAGGATCATAACATCTTGAACCAAGTAGAGACCGACTGTATCCACAGAACCATAAAAGTCTATCCGTCGACTGCTCTAAACCTCTTCTCCAATAGGTTCATCTTTTATTCAGTTTTTTAGTCCTTCAAAGTCTCAATTGCTTTTCCTTTTCTTTCTCTTTTGTGTCATCTAGGTTAGGGATTGGTTTGGCTACCTTTTCTATGAGGATAGGATTAACGAAACTTTGAAATTACCTCTAAGTTGATACAAATGGCACTCTTGGATAGGAATATCTTACACAGACTGTGTATTGTTATAGAAAAATGCCTTGAGTGGACTAGGCCTAAGATAGGCCATGGTAAAGACTACATCCTATGATGGATGGTCTTAGGGGCTAGAATCTTCTTCCACATCTTTCTCTTTATTCAACTTGTTCAAAGCTTTTAATATTTTGCTTCTTTCTCCCTTGAGCTCTTTTTAGGCCTTTCTTATTTTGTCAAAATGGTTTACATTCTCTTGTTCCATTTGTCTAGCTTGGGCTCACATATTATATTGATGGCAAGTTTGTTGAGTAGGATTCAGATGATCGAGCTATTTTTAAGCCTTATGTACCACAATTTTAAAATTAATGGACTATTCATGCACTAATTTAATAAAAAACTAACTATCAATGGATGCAATGCATGGGAGATAAGATTTGTCTTTTTAAAAATTTTCAACAAAAAAAAGCTTTCAGAAGTTCATTTTACATAATATAAAACTAGACATTCAATGGGTTTCATGAAAGCTTTTGTTAAGAATAACTTCAGGGTGAGTGTTTTATACAATCTTTATGAATATGCCAAAAAGAAAAAAAAAGCAAAAACATTAGTTAACTCCATATAGCACTAACAAAGAAATAAGTCAGTTAGCATATATAAAGAAAGCAAATAAAATAAAATAGTATGATTACTAAACTCCAAGTCCGTTCTAAAAGGTAAAGGAAAACATGGCTCTATCTATAATTAGGCTCATAAGGTTGGCTATATGCAGTTCAGGTTAAATCTAAAGGTTCCCAAATTGTTCCTCACATTATTGTCCATCACAAATAGTAAAGCACCCAAATCCTTACTCTCACAGGCTACAAACAAAAAGAGTTTAATTTAAGTAAGAGTGTTTCACTAGCCCTTGTAAAAACATGAAATCACTCAATAGCATAGGTACTTTACTTTCTCTTATGAGATGAAACTCAAGTATAGAGCTCATGTTATGCAAATGTAAGTAACTAATAGAATATGCCATGATTAAAATAAATAAAACATTCAAAGAAAATTTTTTTATTTTAACTTAGGTTTTAGATAATACAAGTTTACTGGCTTGATTCTCAACTTGTCTCCAGCAAAGTCGCCAAACTATCATAATCTAAAGATCTGTGAACTTATTGCTAGATATAGATTTCGAAGTCACCACCAATCTTTTTTATTTAGGTGCAATTGGCCACCTAAACTAAATCCATCCCATTTTAAAGAAAAGTCCCAAACTCGACTCAAGCATTTTTAAAAAGCATATTCTAGTCCATGAAACTAGATTTAGGTTTGATAGTGCAATTACATGTAGGGAAGGTTATAACACCCTTACAGTGCCCATTCAAAAGATGATACAAGTTGATTTTGTGTTATCCAAAAGCCCTAAAACTTTACCAAATAATTTAATATTTAAAATTATTCTTAAATTATTCCAGTATGTTGGTAATAATTTAATAACATTTCCTCATATTAGGAGTATTTAAGGAGACTATTTGTCACACTTGAAAGGGCTTCGTCGTTGGATTCAATAGTATTTTATAAAAATCTGTTATTTTTTACAAGTAAAAATTTTTGTGAGAATCTTTATATTGAAAATCCTTTATAAATTCTCTAATATGTCGGTAAAATTTAAAAAAAAATCTTTCACCTAGGAATTCATAAAGATATTGCTATTTGCAATGCTCTTTATAATTCCATCAACGGATATTCAAAATTAATTTCATTTTTCAAAAAATATCTTTCAATATATTGGTAAGATTTTCTTAAAAAATCCTCAAATATGTTGGTATGATTTTCTTGAAAAATTATTTTTCCTTCAAAATATATAATTTTTTTATTAATAAGATTTTTTTAATGTGTTGGTGAAATCTTATTTTTTTTAGATTTTTAAGAAAACTGCAACCTCCCAATATGTTGGTAGGGTTTTATTTTATTTTTAAAAATAATTTTAAAAAATTTAAATCAATAATCAATATAAATATTTACCCCAAAAACTATATAAAAAATTACCAAACTTTGGGTTAAAACCCAAACAAATAGTTTTGATTTTTTGTACAAATCAATAGTCCAAGATTGATTCCATGCAAGGTGGGTTAAATTGTTTCGGTTGGGCTTGACCCTACAAACAGAGCTAAAGTAGGTTGTTGCAATTAGGCCGACACAACTTGAATGCACTTGGGTTAGGTCAGCTTCTCAGACATGTAGGTGTCGTAACAATTTTAGAGATTGCTAGACGAATTTGAAAAGCAAAAGATGGAGTCACCAACAATCTTTTTTGACTAGGTGTGATTGATCACCTATTAAAATTTATTATTTTAATAAAAATTTAAAAATTTATTAAAAATATAATTTTTGGGTCAATAAAAAAATAGTTTCGCTTTGGTAGTCGATTACGTATGGGGAAAGATTAGCACCCCCATGATGCCCATTTAAAACATTACCAATTAACTTTGTATTATCCTTTAATATTGGCTAAAATGGTTTTAATTTTAGTATTTAAAAATTAATTTTCTTAGTTTTCTTTAAAACACATTTTCAATTTTTAGTAAGCTTGAAAAATAAATAAGAACCTTATATTGAAAATTTCCTAAAATAATTCCAATACTCAAGCAATATTAAAATGGACTATCTCATCTAAGGAATTTTTAAGAATCGCTACTCGAAATTCTCAAAATCCTATCTTCAGTGGTTCATATTTATTTCTAGTATTTATGTTAAAAAAACATAAAATGTGATATCTATAATTTTAAAAACAAGTAGTATTTTCTAAAACTCATTTATATGCCATTTAAAAAAAAACAAGAAATCTTTATCAAAATTTAATCTAAATGCTCCAATACATTAAGGGCATTTTAGATAGATTTTCTTACCTAAAGATTCCTAAAGAATCATTATTCAAATTCGTTTAAGATCTCATCCTAGGAGAATTTTCATTTATTTTTCAAATTTATTAAAAGTCATGAAACAATATAAATATCTACAAATACATTTGTTTAAAAAAACTCATTTTTATTTGTTAATAAAAAATGTTCAAAATAACAAAAATAATTAAGAAATGAAAATTTTTCGTATTGAAAAGAAATTTCTAAATATTCTAATATTTTGGTAATTTTTAAAAGACTTTCTCACTTAGGAAATTCCTGAAAATCACTACTCAGGCTTTTGGGAGTCCATCACTAGAAATTCTCATTACTTAATTTTAAAAAAACTTTTATAAATATTTTTATTATTTTTTTAATCTTTTTGAAAGAATTGTTCAAATTAATTAAAAAAATTTGTATTAAAAGGAGTTTTTAAATATTCTAATACTTTGATAATTTTTAAAAAACTTTTCTCACCTAGAAATTTCTCGAAAATCACTATTTGGATCTCCCGAAGTCCCATAATAGAAAATTTTTTTTGACATGAAACTAAAGTGCAAATAAAATAAATTGCATTAACAACAATAATAATACTTTATGACGTGAAAGATTAGATTGCATGAAATTAATTAAGCAAAAAAAGTTTAAACAACAAATAAATTATAATGCATAAGATTTAAACTCAAATTAAATTTAAATAAAAAATATGCATGAGGTGTACATGAAATACCAATGTATTGGATTATTTAATAACAACCTATTACCTTTTGTCAACCAATATCAAGCTTTAAGCCAAATTAAAATAGATGGTGGGGCTAGAATAAGGGTTTAAATTTTACTTTCTATCTTCTATCCATTGAAAAGCCACCATTCCAAGAAAACCATGAAGTAAAGATTTAAGCTTTCCTCCCTATAAACTGCATAACTATTGGAAAAAACATAGAACAAAGTTTAAACCTCTAGCAGTATACTCTACTACTAACATCTTCAACCAACCTTATGTGAAAAGAACCACGATCATTTAGCAATGAAACTTTAAAATTCCTCTAGACAAAACCACCTACAGAGATATAAATCAATAAACAGGGGTAAAGAACAAAGTGGCAATGTTGCATGAATGATCGACAATACCCATGCATAAAAAGTCGACAAAGTTGGAAAAGTTAAGACCCTATAACAAGTTTGACATAGGGAGATGAAAGAAGAAAACAAATACACAAGCTTGGGGCATGGATGATAGCCCCTTATAAAGATAAGAACTACCAAAAAAATGAAAAGTAAAGAATTTTTAGCCCACCATTCATATAAAAAGAAACACGTAGGTAATGAAATGTTTGGCTTATTCAAGGAAGAAAATGTCTAATATGTGAACCCTGAGAGAAAAGAAAAATAGCATGCAACTAGTTTTAAACCATCAACAGCAGAAATTCAAAGTTCATAAACCGTAAAAAGAGAATAGGAGTAGAATCAAAAATATTTTTAAACCAATTCCCACTAAAGAGCTCAAAGCCATGGCTTGCCCATCCAAAACCAAATAATGAGATTTTAGTTTCATTTTCACATTTTTCTCAGCAAATTTGTTCCTTAGTTTACCTTAAGCTAGCTAATAAGGAGTAGGAAAGATGAAAAAAACAAATGCTACAAACAAACAAGAGAGGAAATATAAGGTGGCCAAGGATACTATGGCTCACTGAAAATGAACAAAGCAGAAATGGCATCCCATAATAAGGTGTAGTTATTACTCAATGGAGATAATCAAAACAAAAGTGGAGTTTTAGCATAAGATGTGGCTTTTCCAAAAAATTGTCTATGCATGGAAACAATGAATCTACCATCATTAATCCAAGGAAAAAGTTTTTCGAAGCTCAATGGACAATAAAGCTAGCAATAGCTCATACCAATAAAGATCTAACCAACTTGAATATGGTAAAGCTCAAAGCTTTATGATAGCTCCTTCCTTTTCTCCTATCCTCCAACTCCCTCTCTTTTAGCTTTTCAAGAGTTAGCCCCTTCCAAAAAAACTCATTTTTGTGAATATAAATCCTTGGATGAAACCTTATCCAATGGTCAAAGTTTCTCTTTTTTACTTTTCAAGGAACTAGCTTTGGCCATTGGATCAAAATTAATAAAAGATCCAATGGTCCACATTATTCATTGCAAAGGTTGGATTTTTATATCCCCCTAACCCATAAAAGACTATTTTATCCCTAATACAAAGTTTTCGATATTTAGGCCATTTTCTTAGAAATCAATTTTCCCACGCTCTTTTTTGGGATTTTAAAACACAAAAAATCTTGAAATATTATGAAATTAAGATCTGTAAAGTTTAATGAAAATTTGAGCTCAGGAAAGATAAATTATGAAAATACCCTTATAGGGTTATTTTGGTAATTTGACACTTTTCAGGGTAATGCTATGATTTTAAATGCACAAAAAATCATGAAATAATATGAAATTGAGATCTGTAAAGTTTCATAAAAATCTGAGCTCGAAAAAGCTAAATTACAAAAATACCTTTATAGCAGTATTTTGGTAATTTCACTTTTTCTAGGGCATTGCTATGATTTTAAATGCTCTAAAAATTATGACATATTATGAAATTGAGATCTGAAAATTTTCATGAAAATTCAAGCTTGAAAAGGCCAAATTATTAAAATACCCCATAAAAAGTATTTTAGTAAATTTGTACTCCCCCAATATAATAAAAAATTTTAGTGTTTTAAAAAATCACCAAATTTAATTTTAAGCCACATTGATTCCAATTAGGTTGTGAACTTTGAGGATTGACCTCGGTTCTATTCATTTTGACCAAGTTTTGTATAATTTTGACAAGAGTTGACTTTGGGGTTTACTCGTTTCATTTATTCTTTATTTTTCATACATCCTTGTGAAAATGTATCATCCATATAAATCTCATGCGAAATAGTTTGAGAGTAATCCTATGGGTCTCCTTTTTATTAGGCCTAAATAACAATGCATTTTATGGGCTCTTAAAGGATTATAAATGGGCTTAGGTTAACCATGCTAAAATGTTTTGGACAAAATTTGATGTCTACAATTGCCCTTCTTTGCATATTTCTGATAATAGAAATAATGGAAAGACATAGACAATAAATTTGTTCACATAATGCTTTTGAGAGTTTTTTTTTTTTTTTGAAAATGGCTTCCCCAAATAGAGGTTTTGAAACTTAAAAAAAAATCTTATTTGAAAATGGCTCTCCCCAAACAAAGGCTTTGAAACTTTGAAAATGGCTCCCTCGAAACAGAGGTTTCAAAACTATTAAAAATAAAATCTTGTTTGAAAATTGCTCTTTCTAATCAGAGATTTTGAAACTTTGAAAATGGCTCCAACTAAACAAAGGCTTTGAAACTTCAAAAATGGCTTCCCCAAAATAGGGGCTTTGAAACTTTGAAAAATAAAATCTTGTTTGAAAATTGCTCCCTCTAAATAGAGGTTTTGAATCTTTAAAAATACCTTCCCTTAAACAAAGGCTTTGAAACTTTGAAAATGGCTCCCCCCAAACAAAGGCTTTGAAATTTTTAAAAATAAAATCTTGTTTGAAAATTGCTTCCTATAAACAAAGATTTTGAAACTTTGAAAATGGCTCCCTCCAAACAAAGGTTTTGAAACTTTGAAAATGGCTCCCCCTAAATAGAGGCTTTGAAATTTTGAAAATTTAAAATGTTTTGCCCAAAGGTTTTAGTGATTATGCCCAGAGGTCTTAAAAATCTCAAAATTTTTGAATGCTCCTCATAATAGAGGTGTTGAAACTTTGAAATTTTAAAATATTTTGCTCGAAAATCTTTGAGATTATGCCCAGAGATCTTAAAAATTTCAAAATCTTTGAATGCTCCTCATAATAAAGGCATTAAAACTTTGAAAATTTAAAATGTTTTGCCTGGAGGTCTTACAAATATGTATGGGTGTCAGGTTAATTGGACATAAGTCTTATCTTGTATCATATCTCTTATTTTTCATTTTTTCAACAATCGTTATGCTTTTTGTAGATTATTTTTCTTTCAACTTTTCAAACCTTTTTGATACTTTGATCTCTTGTCAAACTACTTTTTTCTTTTTCTCATATTTTCATGATAGACTTCCTCCCTATCTCTCTCTCTTTATCTCTCTCTTTCTCTTCCTTTTGGTGCTAGATAAACTTGACTTAAATTCCTATTAGGTGCTAGCTATGTTGGGCTTAAAATCTTTTTGAGTGCTAGCTATGCTGGGCTTAAAAAATTTATTGGTGCTAGTTAAACTGGGCTTAAAATCTTTCTTTAGTGCTAGATAAACTAGGACTAAAATCTCATTGGGTGCCAGCTAAGCTAGGCTAAAATTTTTATTGGGAATCAACTAAGCTAGGTTTTAAAATCTTCATCGGGTGTCAGGTAAACTGAGCTTAAAATCTTACTTTGGTGCCAAATAAACTAGGCTTAAAATCTTTATCAGGTGCCAAGTATACTGGGCATAAAATTTTTCTTTGGTGCTAGGTAAATTGGGCTTAAAATTTTCATCAAGTGCTAGGTAAACTAGGCTTAAAATCTTTCTTTGGTGCCAGATAAACTAGGCCTAAAATTTCATTGGGTGCCAATTAAGCTGGGCTTAAATTTTCACTGGGAGCTAACTAAGCTGAGCTTTAAAATTTTTATTGGGTTTCAGGTAAACTAGGCTTAAATTTTCACTGAGAGCTAGCTAAGCTGGGCTTTAAAATATCCATTGGGTGCCAAGTAAACTGGGCTTAAAATTTCATTAGGTGCCAACTAAACTAGGCTTAAATTTTCACTAAGAGGCAACTAAGCTGGGCTTTAAAGTCTTCATCAGGTGCCAAGTAAACTAGGTTTAAATTTTCACTAAAAGCCAACTAAACTGGGCTTACCTTTTTGTGTAGACTTAAATTTTTATGAGGAACTAATAATTCTTATTAGAAATGAAAAAAGTGAACAATTTCTCTCTAAATGGATTGGATGATTGTGCACCCAGAGATACCTGTTGATTCAAAAAAACTTTACCACTTAAAAGGGATAAAATGGGTGTATACTTTTTTAACTAATCCAGGTTTATGTGCCAATTAATCTGGGCTTATGTGTCAGCTAAACTGAGTTTATGTGCCAACTAATCTGGGCTTGCATGCCAGTTACACTGGGCTTAGATTTCACTGATGCCAGATAATCTGGGCTTAACTTTCATTAATGCGAGATAAACTGGGTTTACATGCCTGAGAATTGGCGATCTTTATCAAATATGAAAGGTGAAAATTATTTCCAAATGGGTTAAATGGTTTTGTATATGGAGATTTCTGTTTATTCAAAAGGGTTTCAACACCTTTAAAGGATAAAAGAGGCATATACTTTTTTCATACAAGCTCACAGATGAAACATAAATTTTTTCAAAAACATGAATTCCTTGAAAATCAAACATGTTAAACACTTTCATTACTCTCCAAATATGATATTTTGATATATGTTAATGTTAGCTGTAATAGCTTGTGATTTTCAAAGGTTATTTGGAAATAGACAAAAGTTGAGATTTTCAAAATCAACTTATCTCAGACTTCTGTGACTTTGATAACGAAATCTTTCAATAAGGTTTGGCTTAGCATTTACCACATTTAGCATTAAAAGTGCCCTTCAAGGTTTGCTTTAGACTGTCCTTTTTAGGGTTTTTACCCTAGAGCCACTTTTATTTCTATCTAGGTAAGAAAATTTATTTAAAATGCCGCCAATGTATTGGAGCATTTAGATTAATTTTCAACAAAGGTTTCTCGTTTGTTTATAAATAACATAGAAATAAATTTTTAGAAAATATTATTTGATTTTAAATTATAGATATTATACTTTATGGTTTTTTTTTAATATAGATATTGGAAATAAATATGAACCATTGATGATTGGAATTTTTAGAATTTCGAGTAGCGATTCTTAAAAATTTCTTAGGTGAGATGGTTTCTTTTAATATTGCCAAAGTTTTAGAATATTTTTAAGAATTTTTCAATATGTAAGGTTCTTATTTATTTTTCAAACGTACTAAGAATAAAAATATGTTTATAAGGAAAATTTAGAAAATTAAATTTTAAATACCAAAATTAAGACCATTTTAGCCAAAAGTAAGGGATAACACATAATTAATTGGTACCATTTTAAACGGGCATTTCGGGGTGCTAATCCTTCCTGACGCATAATTGACTCTCGAACCCAAACTATTTTCGTAGACTCAAAAATTATCTTTTTGATAAAGTTTTAATTAATTTTAAATTTTTTATTGAAAGGATAAATTTTAATAGGTGGCTAATTGCACCTAGCCAAAAACGATTGCTAAAAAACTTTACCTTTTGCTTTCAAATTCATCTAACGGCCCTCAAAACCGTTACGAGAGCTTGGTGACTCCATTGGGGACCCCATTTTTTAAAGAGTCAGGCCAAAAATTAATAATGTGTTATCTTTCATTTTGTTTTAATAGTCTTAATTAGTATTTAGCTTCAATTTGTTTCTAATAATAATAATAGTAGTAGTAATAATAATAATAGTAGTAATAATAAAAGGAAAACAAAAAGTGGCATTTCATTTTATCCATGTCATTTATTTACTATTTGCCTTTTCATTTTATGCTTTGTATGTATTATTATTGTTTACCTAGAATAAGGATTATATTACTCTGTTCCCTTATTCACACATGTCACATTCACATCATTACATAAGCTCCATACCCAAGCTCCAACTTTTTTGGGAGGGAGTAAAGTACATATGCTCTTATGAGGTGATAACCTCTGTAACGGCAAGCAAAATACTCCTACTCAAATTGAACTATTTTTGTTTGTAGCCTATAATGGGTAAGGATCAGGATATCTTACTAGTCTAGAGTAGACGTCAGTGAGGAACAGTTTAAGGACCCTTTAGATGCAAATCAATTCGAACCAAGCATATAGCAAACCATAGGAGCTGACTAAAGATAGAGCCATATCCACCTTTTTTTAAACTGTCTTGATGAATTAGAGTAAAAAAGGGAACATTTGTATTATAGTACTTTTTTTTAAGAAAATCATAAATATAGGCATTCATATTTGTTTTGATTTTTCAAAAAATACAATAAGATCTTTGTCTCATTTCCTTTCCTAAGAAAAATCTTTTCCTTTCATTTTTTTTATTTTTCAAGCTTTTATTACTATTTTTTCTCTCTCTTTCATATACTAACTTTTTTTTCTTTGCATTTCTTCTACATAAATTACATTAGTATGATACAATAACATAGTGAGGTATTTCCTCTGAGACATCTTTTAGCAAAGTTCTTTTCATAGATCCCATAATATTACAAATCTGTTCTTCTTTTGTAACTACCCTTTGTGAATCGTACAATGGGGTGCATGAATGATCTAAGAAAACTCAGCAAAAAGAAAAATATTGTTTACTTGTTGGTTTTTTGTCGTGGTTACTAGAAAAATTACATTTAACTCTTACCTAGAATAATTTGAAAGATTTGGCTACTATATAGAATTAGATGGGTGAAGCTAGAAGAGAAAAGTTTTATGAAAAATGAGGGTAGAATGTGTTTCTTATCTCAGAGTGATTGAGAAACATTTGATTCGAACAGCTATTCAATTTTGGGACCCATCATACAAATGTTTCACATTTAATGATGAGGATTTGACATCGACTATTGAGGAATACTCGATTTTAATAGGGTTGGAATTGCAGTACCTTGATAAGATATATGTCAGAAAACCAAACTCAGGATACTTTAAGAAGATAACTAAATTGATGAGAATGAAGGTAAAGGATGTAGATGTTTTGACTAAAGAAAAAGGTAAAGGTGCTGGCCTACCTTGGCACTTCTTTCATGATTTTATTGTGGGACACTTAGAAGATGATCAATTCATGGTTGTTTTCACCCAAGCAACTTACAGCACGATGATCTTTCCAAAAACATTGGGATATATTGAATAGGCAGTGGTTGATCTATTTGAACAAATCAAAAGTCAGGTGATTAATCCCATTCCAACCATTCTAATTGAGACAATTAGAGCATTGAACTTTTGTCGTCGGAATGGAGGACATTTCACAAAGAATGCATAGCTACTATTTGTCTGGATAAAAAGCCATTTCAAGTGCAAGAAAAGTGCTTTTTCTAAGCCTTATCTTTGAAATAAGGCCCCAGTCAAAGAGTTTTGCTTGAGTCAATGGCCAATCTTGAAATCCAAAAAAGAGTGGGTAACATTCTTTTGAAGGCTTACTAGTGATCGATCAAATGGGAGGCACCATAGATGCCTTATGTGCCAATATTATATCAAGGTTGAGACGATCTGTGGGTACTACTTTTAAGATTGTGGGGAGTGATAAGTTACGCTCCACTAATGGTGTTAAGGTAATTCGGTGTGAAGTAGTTTGTCCCTACCACGCATGGACTCGCCCAAGTAGAATTTGCTTATGGAGAAACAAGCTCATTAAGAACAGCAAAGCAGTCAGTTCAAGTATGGAAGAAGATTCGAAGGCTAAGATAAAGACCTATTCTTGACAAAGTCACTCCCAATTTCTTGATTTAGAAGGCAAAGTGTTTTAGAGATATTGTGCTCCCTCTAGATGACTTCTCATTTCAATAAGTGAACCTATGGGCAAAAGAACCATTGTCAAAAGTTGATCTTGTTACAAAAACTTGAAGTGGAAAAAAATTTGAAGAAAGAAAATTTGAGACTCTAGGAAGAGATGGGATAGTTGAAATATGAAGCGAAAGCTCGAGAAAGTAGACTAAAAAAGGCAATGCAAGAATGAGATGTGGCCCAAAATTATCTAAAAGATTTGCATCAAGAAAACAAAAAAATGCAAACCCAACTAAATATAGGAAAATGTGCTAGATTTGGCGTTAGGCACCAAAGGGAAATGATTGAGCTTCAAGAAGAGATGCAACATTGGAAGGATAAAGCCAAGGAAATGGGAAAAAAACCATCAAGATTTTTCAAGAATAGTAAGATTGGAAAAGCTTGTATTCAATAGCTTCCACAAGATTAATGGAATGTCAAAAGGAGAATGCTAAATTAAAGGCACAGATCAAAGATGAAAAGAGAAAACACTATGAAATGCAAAAAAAGAAGGAATCACTCAACCAAGTAATTCAAGACATGGAATAGCAATTACAATACCACAAGGACCTTATTTTCATAATCATGAAAGAATGGCAAAATAGAGAAGACTATTAGAGATACATTTGTGATCTTGAAGTGGATGCTCGCATGAAATGGAAGGCAAAGAGCTTAGGAAGGCAACAATACATAAATCATCTGGCTAGTCAAATTTGCAAGGCAATATGGAATGCAAGGGAGATGGTCGAGAGGATAAAAGCTTTGATACAAAAGATCAACCTAATTGAAAGTTATGAGCAACATCTGTTGAACTTTTTGGTTGAAGCTAGGGATCATTATGAGCAAATTAAATGTTTTTATGGTTACAATACTAAAATGATAGACTCTCTGTAATAAAAAAACTAGTCGGAATCAATGAAAAGTTCTAATGTTTAAAATATGTCTTGGAGTAAATACCTTTCAATGCATTCATCCATACATTGTGTATATTTTTTCTTTCTTAATATTTTACCTCATCAAAATGATATTTTTAAAATTAAAAACTATTTTTGCTTTCACAAAAAATAGTATGGTGTCCTAACTTTTCAAATTATGGTAATAAAGGTTTAAGGATAGCTCAACCATTGAAAGTTTGAAATTGATCTACTGGCCACTTGTACAATACATGGTTACAAGTTAAAATTATGGAAAATGAGTAGACAACTAAGATAAAGAGAATGGAAGAAGCTTAAAAAGATATACGAGAATGGATGGCTGAAATGCAAGAGAAGATGTGAAGACAAATGATAGAGTTAAAGGAGTTAATAGAAGGCATGGCAAAAGGGAAAAGTGTTCCTGAAGCCTCTATTATAAGAGAGGAAAATTGACTCCAAGAAAACAACAATGTAAGAAAAAAGCCATTTTACGCACCCAGATGTACAACACCCTATGTTTAAACTCCTCAAGTGATGTATCCACTGCATATGGGTGAGAAACCTTACCCATTCATGAATGTGAACTTATTGGCTAGCTAACAACCAAATAAAGGGCAATTTGAGCATAACCTAGGATGTAATCTGGTTGATCCAACTTTTGTTCCCAATTTAGATGATATGGGAAAGCAAAAGAAATTAAGGGGCATGTCAGAGTCAGGAGAGAAAAAAAAATTCAACACAAGTATGACGTGCTAGAAAAGAGACTAAAAGTCATTGAAAGAAGAGATATCTTTGGTAGTATCGATGTAAATGACCTTAATTTGATCTCAAATCTAGTAATTCCACTGAAGTTTAAAACTTTCAATTTTGAGAAGTATGACAAAACTAAGTGCCCATCGGCCCATCTCATTATGTTTTGTCATAAGATGACAAGTCACATTGACAATGATAAGCATTGGATCCATTATTTTCAGAACAACTTTATTGGTTTTGTAGCAAAATGGTATGTCCAACTAGATAGGAGTCGCATACATTCTTGAAAGGATCTTGCTAAATCTTTTTTTGGTCAATACAAGCATGTATTAGACATGGCTCCTGATAGGTTGTCACTGTAAAATATGAAAAAAAAACCAATGAAACTTTTAAGGAATATGCCCATAGATGAAGGGATCTTGTCACTCAAGTACAGCCATTTTTTATCGAAAAGAAGGCAACGTTGCTTTTCATTAATACTCTCAAGGCATCATATTATGATAAACTTGTTGGTAATGCAATGAAAAATTTTATGGATATGGTAATTTTTGGTAAAATGATAGAAAGTACCACCAAGTGTGGTAAGATCGAGACAAGTGATACCTCCAGTTTCAAAAAAGTAATGCCACCTAAGAAAAAAAAATGGAGAGGCATATGCTGTGGCCTATAGGAATCAACCACCTAAAAATTGTCCCATATCACCCCTATCCAACCTACCCACTTTATTGTCGTACCATGCATAATGTTTCCCTAGGTATATACCAATATCAACTGGTACCACAACTGAGATTCCTATAAAGCTTTTACCCTCGTACTCCTACTTACACCCCTACACCTATAGCATAACTTGTTGTTCAGCCAAATAGTTTGAAAAGCAATCCTAGAGGTCCAAAGACCACTTAAGAGAAAACTTCTTTTGATCCCATTTGTATGTTTTACACTAATTTGTTCCCTTAATTAGTAGCAAATCGTCTTATTACACCTTACCCCATAAAGCCATTGAAGCCTCTATACCCTAAATGGTATGATCCAAATGCTCAGTGTGATTATCATGATGGGGTTGTAGATCATTTCATAGAAAACTGCACAACTCTTAAGTATAAAGTGTAGCACTTTATCAAGAAAGAATACATAAATTTTGACACTAGCAAGAAGCCAAATGTTAATAAAAATCCTTTACCAAACCACACTGGGCCAGCAATCAATGCAATAGATGTTGGTATGGTAAGGCGTGTTAAGAGAAGTGTTAATGAAGTTAAAACCATGATGGGTCAAGAGTTTGAAAACTTGGTCGAAGTTGACATACTTCATCCAATTCCCTCAAAATAAGAGATCCATCATAAAGACTATGATCCAACATAAACATGTATTTTTCACATAAACATGGTAAGACACTTTATTTAGAATTATGGCATGTTTCACCTAGTGCTGCAAACAATGATGGATTCATCTTTGGTACAGTTTTATGAAGAAGATGATCAAAACACAATGAATGCAACAGAAGAGGGGTCTTTAGGGAGTATGCCCTCTAAGTTTATGCTTAAGTTGGTGACAACTTATTACAATGAAAAACCAAGTGGGCACAAGACCAATCCTTGATGAACACAACAGAAGGAGGCTCTTTAAAAAATATATTCCCTAAGTTTATGCCTAAACTGATAACTATCTTCTACAATGCAAAACTAAGCTTGACAAAAGAGCAGCCCATTTCTTTTCCCATGAAACTTATAACAATTTGAGTCCTTATCCCATTCTTTTATCAGAGTGATAAGGTAAACCATGAAAGTATGATTATAATGTCATGGCACAAGAATCAAATGACTGTTAGGTTACAAGTGACCCAAATACTACTAGTACTACAAATATAACTAAAGTAGGTGGAATGACAAGGAATGGGAGATGTTATACTCCTAAAATAATATAGAAGGCTTAAAAGGGAAAAGCTAAATAAGGAGAATAGATGTTGGGAAAAAGAGATAAGACTCATTCTATAGTGGCTTAACATGCATGATATAAAGAACATGTCATCGATAAAGAATCCTATGAGTTTTTAAAGTTGATCAAACATAATGAATATAGTGTAATAGAGCAGTTGAAAAATATGCTCATTAGAATTTCATTGTTATCACTATTGCTGAATTCTAAACCACATCAAAATGCCCTCTTGAGGTGTTGAATCAAGCACATATGGACTGTAATATCTCTGTTGAGAATGTTGACCACATTGTGGGGAGTATTATAGCTCTAACTTTCATAACTTGAGATTTCACCAGAAGGATGAGATAGCACTAAGGTCCTTCATATCACTACTATGTATAAAGGCTATATCATAGCTAAGGTTCTTATTGGCAATGGCTCTTCAATTAATGTCATGCCCATGATCACTCTAACAAAATTACCCATTGATGTATCACATATATTTGATAGTGAGGGCTTTCGATAGGTCTCGAAGGGAAGTGTTATGGGACATTGAAATACAAATACAAATAAGGCCATACACATTCTCTATAGAATTCCAAGTCATGGACATTTTACCATCTTATAACTGCTTTTTGGGATGACCATGGATTCATATGGTAGAAGCTTTCCCATCATCTCTGCATCAAAAAGTAAAGTTTATAGTTAAGGATCAACTAATTAGTGTTTTTAGAGAATATGACTTATTGGTAACCAAGCCCATGATTGCTCTATATATGAAGGCTGTGAAAGAAGCATCAGAGTGCTCTTTTAGATCTTTTGAATTCATTAATGCAACTTATGTAGGAAAAGGATCAAAGGTGCCCACTCTGCGTTTATCAAGTGCAATCAAGATGGTCATCAAACAAACATTTGGTAAAGGATGGCATGTTGGATATGGCCTTGGAAGGAATTTATAAGGAATCAAGGAGCCACCAAGAGTGTTTGAAAATAAAAAAAGGTTTAGATTGGGATTTAAAGTCACTACAGCAGAAAGAAAGAGAGCCATGATTGAAAAAAGAGAAAAGAGATTGGCATGGCTTAAAGGACATGAGCCAAAGTATAAAAGAATGATCATCATTTACTTTTATGATACATTTTGTTTAGATGACTAAATCCACCCTAATTTACTAGAGGTCACACAAAAGGAACCTATGTTAAACATGGAAGAAACCTTTTTTGAACTTCATAACTATATGGTGGGAGATGCAACGACAACCATTTAGAAAGATAAGCCTTTTATTTATCCATGTCCTTTTAGTGAAAAGTTAAACAATTGAAAAGTAATGAAATTGCTAGTTATCTTTAAATCTTTCACAATGTAATGTAGTGAGTTAATTTCCCCAATGCTTATACTTAAGAGCATTTGGAAGAATTTTGTACAAGCTTATCTTTCCTTTATCATTTCAATAAAATGACCAGTGTTTTGTATTTTCATTGCCTCTATTATTTCATTCATTCAAAGTTACAATTTCCTTTTCTTTTTCTTTTCTCACATATACGTCAACATCCTTTCAATTTCAACCATCTTTAGGTTTTCAAATAATGAATATAAGATAATCATGATGACAATGCAAGATTTGACTTTTAAAAACCTATTCATGCTAATAAACTTGATAAAGAAGAGGATTCAGATGAGTACAATTTGCCCCCTAATTTATTAAAACTAATGGAACAAGAAAGAAAACAAATTGAACCTAATGAGGAAGCTATAGGCATAGTCAATTTAGGTGATAAGAAAAATAAGAAGGAAGCTAAGTGGGCACATCCCTTTCACCTATAGAAAGAGGGAAGTTAGAAGAATTTCTTCATGAGCTTGTTGATGTGTTTGCATAATCATACCAAGATATGCTAAGATTTAGTTCAGATATTGTAGAACACCAATTGCCATTAAAGCCAAAATGTAAGTCAGTATAGCAAAAATTAAGACGCATGAAGTTGACATGTTAAAAATCAAAGAAAAAGTGAAAAAGCAATTTGATGCAGTCTTTTTAAAGGTAGCCAAATAATTGAAATGGGTAACTAATGTAGTCCCAGCTCCCAAGAAGGATGGAAAAGTTTATATGTGTGTAGCTTATAAATATTTGAATAGGACAAGCCCGAAAGGTAATTTACTCTACTTCATATTGACACTATTATGGATAACACCACTAAGCACTCTATATTTTTTTTCATAGATGTTTTTTGGATATAACTAAATTAAAATGGCCCCTTCTGATATGGAAAAAACTATGTTTGTTACCATGTGGGGCACGTTCTGTTATAAAGTTATGCCTATTGGAATGAAAAATGTAGGAGCTATTTTCAAATAGCAATGGTAACCATTTTCCATCACATGATGCATAAAGAAATAGAGGTGTATGTGATGACATGATTGTAAAATCTTGTGAAGGAGAAGACCATGTTACCAATCTCAAGAAGTTGTTCGAAAAATTGTGAAAGTATCAACTTAAGCTAAACCTAGCTAAATTCACATTTGGTGTTAAAGTTAGGAAAATTGTTAGGGTTTGTGGTTAGTAAGAGAGGCATTGAAATTGATCCAGATAAGATACTCGTCATCCAGAACTTATCTCCTTCACGTACGTAAAAAGATGTAAAGGGTTTTTTGGAAAGGTTGAATTACATTTCTCGCTTTTTTTCTCATCTTACTTATAAATGTGACCTAATTTTCAAGTTGCTTCAGAAACATGGTCTCAAAAAATGGGATGAGGAATGCCAGCATGCCTTTGAAAAAATTAAAGATTACCTATCAAATCCATCGATGTTGGTATCACTTGTTGTGAAGAAACCATTGATTTTGTATCTCATGGTGCACAACCATTCTATCATATGTGTGTTAGGGAAACAAGATGAAACGAGCAAAAAAGAGTAAGCTATCTATTACTTAAGTAAAAAGTTCATCGAATATGATTCCAAATATTTATAATTAGAGAAAATGTGTTACGCATTGGCTTGGATAGCCCACAGACTCAGGCAATATATGTTATACCATACCACTTGGTTGATAGCAAGGTTGGATCCTCTTAAGTATATCTTTGAAAAACCATCATTATCAGGAAGGTTAGCAAAATGGCAAGTCAGGCTCTTTGAATATGATATTGTATATGTTACGCGAAAGGTGATCAAAAGAAGTGTGATAGCTGAATTCCTTACAAAGCGTGCAATCAGTGATTATGAGCCTATAAAATTAAACTTTGCTGACGAAGATTTGATAACCATATCCTAAACAGAGAAAGGGGAACCAATCAAAAAGCCATGAAAAATGTTCGTTGGTGGAGCTTTGAATGCTTTGGGGCATGGGATTAGAGCAGTTTTGATATCCCTTGATGGAAATTATTATCCAAGCATTACAAGTTTGGATTTTAATTGTACCAACATGTGACAGAATATGAAGCATGCATAATGGGCCTACAAATGGCAATTGAAAAAAAGATTAGAGTGTTAGAAGTAATGGAGACTTTACCTTGGTAATCTATCAACTACGTGGTGAATGGGAAATAAGAGATTCAAAGTTGGTATAATAACAAAAGTAGGTGGTAGATTTGATCAAACAATTTGAGAAGGTCCAATTCTGTCATGTACCTCAAGAAGATAAACAAATGGCTAATGCTCTAGCTACATTGGCTACAATGTTTAAAGTGTATGATAAAATGAAAATCTAATCTATCCAATTGAATGTGCAAGGATCACCAACATATTGTTCAACTGTTAAAAAAAATATTGATGGCCTGCCTTGGTACTACGACATCATGCAATATGTTAAGCACCAACAATACCCAAAACCTGCATCTAGAAATGAAAACGAATTATCAGAAGATTGGCAATGGGATTTTTCCTTAATGGAGAAATTTTGTACAAAAAAAATTAGGATCAAATGTTATTGAGATACGTGAATGCTGTTGAAACTAATAAGCTACTATAAAAGTACATGAAGAAAGTTGTGAAGCACATGCAAATGGCCACATAATGGCTAGACAAATCATAAGGGCAAGTTATTATTGGTTGACAATGGAGAGTAACTATATCAACTATGCCGAAAAATGTCATAGATGCCAAATTTATGTAGATAAGATTCATGCTCCTCTAACCCCTTTACATGTTCTTGCACCTCTATGGCCGTTCTCCATGTGAGGGATGGATCTTTCACCTCCATGGCTATTCTCCATGTCAAAGATGGATGTAATTGGACCCATTACTCCAAAAGCTTCAAATGAACATTGATTTATCTTTTTAGTGATTGACTGCTTCACAAAATAGGTCGAAGCAGATTTTTATGCTAATATGAAAAAGGTGGTGGTATGCAAGTTTATAATAAAAGAGATAATATGTTGATATGGCCTTCCAAAAAGGATCATCTCTGATAATGCTCACAATTTGAATAACAAGATGTTTACGAAGGTTTGTGCTCAGTTTAAAGTGAAGCACAATAATTCAGCTTCATATCACCCAAAGATGAATGGAGCAATAGAAACTACTAATAAAAATATCAAGAAGATAATAGAAAAAATGATTGATACTTATATGAACTGGCAAGAAAAGTTGCCTTCCGCACTACATGCTTATAGGACCTTATTGCACACATCTATCAGGGCCATTCTTTTTTCACTCGTATATGGGACGGAAGTTGTGCTACCAATCGAGGTTAAAATTCATTCTTTAAGGGTCTTGATAGAAGTAGATTTAGAGGAAGCAAAATGGGTCCAAAATCATTATGAAGAATTGAACCTCTTTAAAGAGAAGAAGCTCACAACTCTTTGTCTTGGTCAATTGTACCAAAAAAAATGATGCAAGCATATACAAAAATGTTTGATTTAGGCATTTTCGTGATGGAGAATTGGTTTTAAAGAAAATTCTTTTGAATCAACATGATAATTGAGAAAAATGGATGCCAAATTAGAAGGGTTCATATGTAGTCAAAAAGACTTTTTTGGGTGGAGCACTAATCTTGGTAGAGATGGATAGGGATGACTTGCCAAACCTGATAAATTCAAATGCTGTGAAAAAGTACTTTGCCTGAGAAAGAGACAAAAAATACAAACAAACAAAAAAAAGAAAGAAAAGAAAAAAAAAAGAAGGAAAAGATGAATAAAAAATAAAGGAAGACTCATAATTGAAAACCCAAAAAGGGTAGTTTGAGTCAAAATGAAGGATCTAAGTTGAAAACCTAAAAAGGTGGCTTAGATGCAAAAAAATACTAATATCCAAGTACAGGAGGGTGATGTCCAATACAACAAATTTAGAAGGATCAAGTATATCAGTGGAATAGGTTTTTAAGAGGAAGAATTTTGGAATATTGTTCATGATTGTTTGAATAGTCACTATTTAAATACAATTCTCTTATTTAAATTTTGCACTAGTGTTCAAGTTTCTCGCTAGACATTTCTTTATACTTTCCCATAATAAATATTCATCTTTCTCTAATTTACCTTGCTTTCTAATAATCTTTATTCTCACAAATAGAGGAAATGCTAATTTATCACACTACTCATGAAATTTGGAATATGATAAATGATTGATAATATTTGTTAAAGCTCTTACATTATTTTGTGAAAATCAAGGATAACAAAGTTAAAATAAAGATTAAGAAAAATGGGGAGATTTGGAAAGTCACTTATTTTCAAACTCATCAAATCAAAGTAAAAACTTGTTAGAAGTAGTGTCGGATAAACATTATCAGCAAATGATCATCATAGTCCACAAGAAAACAACTCCTAGAATATGCAAATCGGGATTAAGATTGGTCATTTTGAAAAAATAATTAGAAAAGATTGACTTAAAGAAACTTGTTACCATAATTTGGATGCATCAAATTGGTTTTTAATAATACTCGCATTGCATGTATTGCATTCATTGCATTCATGAATTACATTTAATATATTATTTAGAAAAATTTTGAACTTTGGGATTTTTAACGAAGAATCATTCAAGTAAAAGACTGAAGTATGAGAAATGATTTTGAAACAAGCACAACTAATAAAACCTTCAACCCATAACGTCATGAGGCATTTCCAAACCATATATTTTTTTCATAAAAAGATATTTTTTAAAGTTTCAAAGCCTTTATTTAAAGAGAGCAATTTTCAAACAAGATGTTTTAAGTTTCAAAACCTCTATTTAGGGGAAACCATTTTCAAACAAGATTTTTAAAGTTTCAAAGCCTCTATTTAGGGGGAACCATTTTTAAACAAGATTTAAAAAAAGAAAAAGATTTTAAAGTTTCAATGCCTTTGTTTGGGATGAGCCATTTTCAAATAGGATTTTTTTTAAATGATTTTCAAAACCTCTATTTAGGGGAAGGCATTTTCAAACAAGAACTTTTAAAGTTTTAATGCCTTTGATTAAAGGAGCATTCAAAAATCTCGAGATTTGTAAGACCTCCAAGTAGAATCTTGTATTTTATTTTCAAAAGTTGTTGAGCATTTGTTTACAAAGGGTCAAATTAAGAAAAAAAAAAAACCTTCATAAGCATCATCCGAACAAAATTATTATCGATGTCCTGGCATTATTTTTTATTCTGAGAAAATGCAAAGAGAGGCAACTATAGACATTAAATTTTATCCAAAACAATCCAACATTGTTGATCCAAGCCCTTTTTTGCGTGTGATCCGAGATCTTTGTTTTTTGGGCTGATACACAATCAATTTTATGAAGTCCTAAGACAGAAACCG
Source organism: Durio zibethinus (assembly GCF_047325235.1). Classification (NCBI taxonomy): domain Eukaryota; kingdom Viridiplantae; phylum Streptophyta; class Magnoliopsida; order Malvales; family Malvaceae; genus Durio; species Durio zibethinus. The sequence continues at coordinate 13,288,067 of NC_143162.1, forward strand.
AAACTTTTAATTTTAAGTGGCCCATTTAAAGCCCAATGGGTTGCTCTTTTTAAAGGCTTGTTAGGGGCCTAAACAAAACCCTTTTCTAAACGCAAAACAAGGTCGAAGAGGTTTTATAAAGACCAAATCGAAACCACTTCATAGGGAGCACACAAAGATGCATGCATGAGGAACATCTAGTGGGGAACAAGGATGGCCTGAAGTGAAAGGATAGCACGTGCAAAAAAAAAAAAAAAGAGATAAGGTTAATAGAGCAAGAAAAAAAAAACAAATCTTGAAGCTTTATGGAGGAAGGCTAATAAGGAGTTTAAAAAAGGCAGAATGAACAAAATAAGGGGAGAGGAAGGCTTTTTACAATCTGGGATTTTTTTTAAGTAGCCATAATAGGGAAAAGAAAAGTGAAGATGAAGAAAGCTCAGAGAAAAAAAAGAAAGGTAGTCATTCTAATCCCTATCTAGTCTATTTCATGAATATGTTCTACATATAACAACCCTAGTGCTCCATATAATTTCCAACTTATCATTTTTTAGTTATTCGCATGGGTTTGAAAGTTGTTTTGAAGTTGCTTTTTTACTCTTCATAGATGGTCCCATGGTTTAAAAGAAAAAGAACATAAAATAGTTCTTTTTGAGGAAAAAAATTAGTAAGTATTCAGAACAAATGAAAAGTGAAGCAGAAGAGGTTAAGGTTTAACTAGTTTAGTCTTGGTTTCACAGCTTTCTCTTGAGGTTAATGTTTTTTATGGTTTATAATAAACAACACCCTTTTCTTTTCTAGTGTTAAAAAAAATCCTATACAAGCATGAACAAAGAGAAGTTTGTGAAAGTTAAAAATGGAGAGTTTTGAATCAGGTTTCATTCCGCTTATGGCCATCAAGTTCAAGCTTTTATTCTTTAAAAAAATGTGTCTTCATCCTTTTATGTTTGTTTCAACATGAAAGATGGACTATCTTAATATATAAAAATAAAAAAATAAAGAAAGAAAGAATTTAGCCATTCAAATTTTGTTTCTCTTCATGTGCATGTCCTTTATAGTGGTTGGTTTAGGCATAAAGGTTGAATCTTGTCCAATTTTGTTCCTAGTTTCTATATAGGCATAGTGTGTTAATTTGTTTTTTTGGTTAATGGCATTTTTTTTAGGTAGAAACATGGGTTTCATCTGAGCCAAAGGTATACGACTAGCGTTTGTTTCTTTTGCAAGAAGTCTATAGGATAGTTTACATGTTTGTTGGTTTCAACTCCATTGCACATGAGTTGGTTTGTCGAAGAGAATGGTTTCATTTTTTTTTTCAAAAAAAAAAAAAAAAAACAAAGAGAGAGGACAAACTGTTCTTTATGGGGAAGCTGGTTATGTTCTTTTGATGCCTATGAAAAGTTTAAAATTGCCTAGTTTGTAAATCATGCTTCCTAGTGTCCCATTCCCTATTTTGTTAAAGGAAATCTTAAGAAGGCATAAAGAATCCACTGACTCTTGAAGAGGTAAGAAAAGATTAATAAATAAAGAAGGAAAGAAGGAAAGAAAAAGAGGGCTTCCAAATAAAGCTTCCATATCACCTTGAAAGTCCACCTTCTGGGTTCCTATTTTAAGTTTATAGAAAAGGTGCTATGGTCCCAGAAGCTTGAGGATGTTAGAAACCTTGCAAAATAAAAGAGGGTCTAAGCTATTAGAAAGCTATGCATTGTCAGTTTTTATCCTATTCTTGATATCATCTAATCCAAGATAGTAATGAAAATGTAGCATGAGTAAAGCAAGGGTCCAACAAGGTTTATTTGTTTTTGTCCTTTTTTTTTCTTTCCTTGGCATAAGAAAACTCCAAAGCATGGGGTAGAAAGTATGCTTGTTCTTGATAGGTGTCACGCATATTTCTTATAACATATATCCATCTTTACTTTTTTCTTGCTTAATTAAATTGAAATTTTATACGTTATGATCTCTTAGGTGTTTAGACTTTTATGTTTAATTTCATGCAATAAACTATTATTATTATTATTTTTATTTTTTATGCAATTTATCTTTTATTTGCACTTTAATTTCACATCCAATAATAATAATAATAATAATATGAATAGAAATTTTTTAGGATGGTATTTTAGAGAAATCCAAATAATGATTCTCTAAAAGTCTAGGTGAGGATGTATTTTCTAAATACTAACAAAGTAGAGGATTATTTAGAAAAATATCCAATACACAAAAATTTTTATTCTTTTATCTTCTTAAGGTTTTGTTTAAAATAAAAATATCTTTTAGTTATGCTTTAACACTTGAGAATTGTGCTTATTTAAAAAAAAAGGAATAACAATATAATTAAAAAAATTAAAAATTAAGATTATAATGAAAATTTAGAAAGAAGAAAGTAAATGAAATCTTCAATGATGAGGTTCTAATGAAGTCCGAGCAAAATTTCTTAAGAAATCTTTAGGTGAGAAAAATTTTCTAAAATACCACCAAAGTATCGAGGCATCTAAGAAAATTTTCAATAAAATATTTTATTTATTTTGTTCCATTCAAAAATTTTTAGTGATAATCGTGTCATAATGTATCGATCCTGAAAACTCGATCCCTAGATGTATGATATTTTAAAAATCATGAAAAACATGAAGAGTCACCACCAATCTTTTTTAGGGTATGATTGACCACCCAAAAATTTTATCTTTTTAATAAAACAATTTTAAAGCTTTACTAAAAAGATGATTTTATATTACAAAAATAGATTGAGTTCGAGAATCAGTTACGTGTTGAGAAGGATTAGCACCCCTACAACACCTACAAAATTAGTACCAATTAATTATGCGTTATTTGTAATTTCAAACAAAAATGGCTTCCTATGTGAAATTTAATTATAATTCCCTTTGTTTGTAAGAAATAAAATTAGTTTTAAAAAATTATTTATTTAGGAATATTATGAAAATCCTTAAATTAAAGCAATACCTTCAAAGTCCCAGACATAAAGGCGAAATTCGAAGATAGTCTTTCCATTCAAGATTTACCATAATATTCCTTTCAAAAATAAAACAACATTATTTGTAAATGATAATTATTTATTACTTTCCAACATCTAAGTAAAGTACCAATCAATTATATTTCATAGAATGCTATTTTAATTTATTTGTTTAAAATAAAAAAATTTAAGAAAAAACTTTTTATGTGATAAAACAAAAATAATAATAATAATATAATTACTATTAAACCAATATAGCTAAAACAAATATATACGTATGCATTATAAGTGTAAACATATGCAAAATGATGATCAAGCATGAATTTAAGGATCGAGATTCCAAATATAATCAAACTGCCCGGACTCCCCAACAGCTAGGTGGAGCTTAGATACGAATTTTTATATTTGGAAATCTCATCCCATTATTAGTATTATCAATTAATTTCCACTTGTTAATCTAACAAATTTATTTTGAGTAGTGAAAATGTATAAAAATTCTCAATGAAATAAAATTTTCTAAATACCCTTACATCTATGCAACATTCAGGAATAAATTATTTCATAAAAAGTTTTCATGCAAATCTTTAAAAATTTAAAATTTTAAGAAAACTTTAATGTGATAAAAAATGAAAATAAAATAATATAATTAATATTAAACAATCATAAATAAACAACCATATACGTATGCATTATAAATGAAGACATTAACTTAAAACGAAACATATGCAAAAAAAAATGATGATTAAGTACAAATTTAAGAATTGAAATTTCAAATATAAAAGACCACCTGAACTCTCCAACATCTAGGCAAAGTCTGGGTGTGAACTTTTATATTTAAAATCCCATCTTATTATACTTTTATTAATATGGTATTTTCATAACCAAAATCTTAGCAAAACAAATTTATATATATTTTTTAAGCCATGGAAAGGTATGAAAATTCTTAATGAAATAAAATTTCTTAAATACCCCAATGTCTAAGCGATATTCAAGAACTAATTACTTCATCAAAGGTTTTCATAAAAATCCTTATAAATTCCAAAAGGGTTTAACTTTTTAGATATGTTTGGATTTGAATTTTAAGACTTCACAAACCTCTCTAAAAGTCTCCAACATCTAGATAAACTTTTGAAGCAAGCTCAGTTTTATAAATTTTTTATTTTAAAATGGATTAAAACTTTTTATATATCACTAATTATATTTTAGTATAAAACTATTATCACCATTAGTAAAGAAAAATCTTTGGAATGCAAATAGCAAATGAGATATATAAATTTATTCAAAGGACATAAATAAATGAATTTAAAAGCTAATACACACACAAAGGAATTAGACATTCAAAACCTTAGCATAATCCAAAAATGAACATGATCAATCAAGCTAAAATAAGTAAGCAAAAAGATGTTTAAATATTCTAAGCCCTACTTAAAATTTATTATTATTATTATTATTATCTACCTAGCCTTACTACATTTGTTATTACATTTTTTAGAACATCTAGTAACCATCAAGCCAAAAAGAATCATGAGAGATCTAAGCATCAAGATAAAGGTGGGATCGTGTGGTATGTGTAATATTTCCCTCATCCAAAACTAATTCATGCACTTATGAAATAGATAAAAGCATGTATAACCAGGCAAAACAAACATGAAGATGGGACAATCGAGTTCACATTAAGCATGCACAACCTATGACTTATTTTCAGCTTTCATTCCTTATGTTTTCCCACATCCAAAATTTATTGTTCATACAGTGGTTGAGTAAGCAAAGTCATACAAAGAAAGTCAAGCCAAACAAAAATAAAAAGGGAATAACTACTTCATGTGAGGCATGCGTTACCTATGGCCTATTTTTAGCTTTCATTCTTTATGTTTTCCTACAACCAAAATTTATTGTTCATACACTGGTTGAGCAAGCAAAGTGATACGAAGAAAGCCAAACAAAACAAGAATAAAGAGGGACCAACTAAGTCACATGAAGTTTGCTTTATATATAGCCTATTTTTAACTTTCTATTTTCTATAAAGAACCAAGCAAAACGGAATCCCATGCCAAAGAAAGAAACCAGTAGGAAACATAAAGCTTGAAGCTTTCTGACTTGTACAAGACCTTGACACGTGGAATAAAGAATTGGAGAAGAAAGCTTAAACTTTTAAACCCTTTCTTCCTCCTCCCACAACTTATCTCCCAACTTTGGAAACCATTTTTGTTAAAGCTTTCTTTCCATGTTAAAACATGAGGAGCTAAGTAAAAAAAAGCATCCAAACCGTGATTGCCTATGGAAAGTTAGGTAGCATGATTTGGCTTAGTCCAATTGATTTTTTTTCTTTGTTTACTTTAGCTTAGACTAACTAAACCTAGTTATAAAGGATGGAAAAGACGGATGGAAAATTTTATGGCATGACCAAATAGCTACTGCCAGAAAGAGAAATAACAGTTGTTCGGCAACACCAAAAAAACAATGGTGTTCCAACCAGCTTGAAAAAAAATGAAATAGAAACATAGAACAAATAAGGCTTGAAATTTTCTCAATAAGCACACCAAACACCAAATCATGAAAGGAATAAATAAGAAAACTTGCAAAAAAGATCATGGCAGGAGCAAAAATAGTGTAAAACACATGATATAATTAGCAAAACTCAGCCTTCGTGTGGGTTGTCTCACCTTTTGAATTTTTTGTTTTCAGCTTTTTTTTTTTATTCAGAGGCTTCCTCCTTCCTTCTCCCCTGTTCTAGCAGCTTCTTCTTATGCTTTATTCGATAGACCCATTCAAAGAAATGCAAGATTTCAATTTTGCTCAATGAGGGCCTTTGGATGAAATCTCATCCAAGGGACATAATTCCTCCTGTTCTTAATTTCAAAGAGCCACCTTTTGAAGGTCAACAAAGGATCCAATGGCTTAGATTAAACACTGCAAATGTTGAATTTTTATGCCCCTCAAACCTATAAAAGATCATTTTACCCCTAGTGCAAAGTTTTGGTATTTATGGTTATTTTCATAGAAATCAATGTTCCAACAATTATTTTTGAGATTTTAATGCACCAAAAATTATAAAATACTATAGAATTAAGATATGGAATGTTTCATGAAATTCGGAGCTCAAAAAAGTTAAATTATGAAAATACCCTCATAAGGTATTTTGGTAAGTTCATCCTTTCTAAGGTATTGCTATGATTTCAAATGCTCTAAAAATAATGAAATATTATGAAATTAAGATTTGGAAAGTTTCACAAAAATTTGAGCTCGAAAAAGCTAAATTATGAAAATACTCCTATAATGTTATTTTTGGTAATTTTTCCTTTTTCAAGGTACTTTATGATTTTAAATGCACCAAAAATCATGAAATATTATAAAATTAAACTTTGGAATGCTTCACAAAAATCCAAGTTTAGGAAGGTCAAATTACGAAAATACCCCCTAGGGGACGATGAAAATTTTATTACTTTGAAAAATCTCAAATTTAATTTTAAACCATATTAATTTCAATTAGGGTGTGAATTTTCAGAATTGATCCGGGTTCTTATCCATTTTGACCAATTTTCGTGTAATTTTGACTTTGTTTGATCGAATTTGACTTGAGTTAACTTTGGATTTTGTATAGGCAAACTTGTGAGCTCTTTATGGATCATAAATGGTCCTCCTAAATGGTCTCAGCCCATGTTTGCAAATGAGTCTTGAATCAATCATGTTGAAAAATGCCTCAGACAAAATTCAACACCTATAGCTGCCCTTCTTTGCATACTTCTAAAGATTATAAGTAATGCAAAGACATAAATGGTAATTTTGTCAGATAATGCTTCCAAGTGAGTAAACCCTTGTTTTTTTTTTCTTTTGGTTTTCTTCTTCTCTTCCATTTTTTTCTTTTTTTTGCTTTGCAACATCACAAGTTGAAAAATAAGGGATGACCAAGTTGACAACAAGTCAGAGAATAATGATAACCGGGATTAAACTATGAGTCAAAAATAAAAATGACTGGAATTGAACCATGGGTCAAAGAATAAAAGTAACCAAGATTAAACCATGGTTCAAAAATAAAAATGACCAGGATTAAACCATAGGTCAGAGAATAATGACGATCGAGATTAAATCATGAATCAGAAATGAAAATGACTAGGATTGAACCATGAGTCAGAGAATAAAAACAACTGAAATAAAACCATGGGTCAAAAAATAAAAACGATCGAGATTAACCTATGAGTCAAAAATAAAAATAATCGGGATTAAACCATGAGTTAAAAATAAAACTTATTGAAATTAAACCATGAGTTAGAAATAAAAATGATCGAGATTAAATCATGAGTCGAAAATAAAAATAACCCGGGTTAAACCATGAGTCAAAAATAACCGAGATTAAACCATAGATCAAAAATAAAAATGATCGAAATTAAACCATGGGTCAGAAAATAAAAATGACCTGGATTAAACCATAAGTCAAAAATAAAATGACTGGGATTAAACCATAGGTCAAAAATAAAAATGACTAGGATTAAAGCATGAGTCAAAAATAACCGAGATTAAACCATAGATCAAAAATAAAAATGACCGAAATTAAACCATGGGTCAGAAAATAAAAAAGACCTGGATTAAACCATAAGTCAAAAATAAAATGACTGGGATTAAACCATAGGTCAAAAATAAAAATGACTAGGATTAAAGCATGAGTCAGAAAATAAAAATGATCGGGATTAAACCATGAGACAAAAATAAATACTAAGATTGAACCATGGGTCAGAGAATAACGACGATCGAGATTAAACCATGAGTCAAAAATAAAAATGATCAAGATTGAACCATGAGTCAAAGAATAATGACGACCGAAATTAAACCATGAGTTGAAAATAAAAATGACTGGGATTAAACTATGGTCAAAAATAAAAGCGACCAAGATTAAATCATGGGTCAGAGAATAATGACGATAGAGATTAAACCATGAGTTGGAAATAAAAATGACCGGGTTAAACCATGGGTCAAAAATAAAAACGGGTGGGATTAAACCATGGGTCAAAGAATAATGACAATCAGGATTAAACTATGAGTCAAAAATAAAAATAACCTGGATTAAACCATGAGTCGAAATAAAACGACCAGGATTAAACCATGGGTTAGAAATAAAAACAACCGGGATTGAACCATAGGTCAAAGAATAATGATGATTGAGAATAAACCATAAGTCAAAAAATAGATGTGACCACTAATCTGGGTTTGTGTGCCAGCTAATCTTGTGCTTATGTTTAATCTTGTATCATATCTCATTTTTGAACAATCCCTTTGCTTTTTGCAAATCATTTTTCTTTTCAACTTTTCAAACTCTTTTTGACATTTTGGTCTCCACATCAAACTATTTTTTCTTTTTATTTCCATGATAAATTTCTTTTTTTTTCTCTTTTTCCTTTTTCTCTTTCTAATATTGGCAAAGTTGACAAACACAATCATGATACGAATGTCTATTTGCATTAAATGATACGAATGCAAATGTCGATGGGAATGCAAATATCAATGTGAATGCAAGAATGTAAATGCTTAATGCAAATATAGGTGACTTTTCCATAATGCAAATATCAATGTTCCTTTTATATAAACACCCATACAAATACCTTTTCTTAGGATGCAAATGCCATGGTGCAAATGCAAATTTCTCTCTTATGGCATAAATGCAAGTGATGCAAATACAAATGTCTCTTTTATGATACAGATGCAAGCAATGTAAATACAAATGTCTTTTTTTGTGATGTAAGTACAAGTAAGGCAAATGTCATTTCTCTTTTTGGTGATGCAGATGTATGGGGCTTAATATTTCATCAAGGGGTAGCAAATATGGGCTTAAATCTTTCTTTGAAGGCCAACTAATCTAAGCTTAATTTTCATTAGAGGCCAACTAATCTGGGCTTAAATTTTCTTTGAAGGCCAGCTAAACTGGGTTTACATTCATTGGGGGCCAGCTAATATGGGCTTCATATTTTTTTTTAAGGCCAACTAAACTCGGTTTACATTCATTAGAGGCCAGCTAACCTAAGCCTAATATTTCATTGGGGGCTAGCTAATTTGGGTTTAATATTTCTGTGAAGGCTAACTAAACTGGGCTTAATATTTCATTAGCGGCCAACAAATCTGAGCTTAAATCTTTTTTGAAGGGCCAGCTAAACTAGGCTTAATATTTTGTATCATATCTCATTTTTCAATAATCTCTTCTCTTTTTGCAGATCATTTCTTTTTTGACTTTTCAAATCTTTTTAACATTTTGGTCTTTTGTCAAATATTTTTTCATCTCTTTCCTTTTTTTTTCTATTTTTTTCTTTTTTTTTTCAACAATAGATTTCTTTTTCTCTTTTTGCCCCATTTTCTTTTCCTCTTAATATTTACAAAGTTGACAAACATAATCATGATACAAATGTCCAACTATGCAAATGCAAATTTCAATGCGAATGCAAGAATTTGAATGTTTGATGAAAATACATTTGACATTTTCATAATGCAAATGCCAATGTTCCTTTTATATAAATGCCCCTACAAATACTTTTTCTTAGGATGCAAATGCAAATTTCTTTCTTATGGTGCAAATAAAAATGTCTTATACAAGTGTAAATGCAAGTGATGCAAATGCAAATGTCTCTTTTGTGATGCAGATAGAAGCGATGCAAATGCAAAATGTCTTTCTTGTGATGCAGATGCAAGCGATGTAAATGCAAATATTTTTCTCATGATACAAATGCAAGCGATGCAAATGCCAATGTTTTTTTCATGATGCACACATAAGTGCAAATGTAAGTGATACAAAAGTGAATTTCCTTTTTTGTGATGCAAATGTGAATGTAAGTATGAATGCAAGTGATACGAATATCTCTTCTTTTTTTATGTAACATGCAAATTAAATGTCTTTTGCAATTGATGTAAATTCAAAACCCTTTTTTTTTTCACTTTTTTGTTTCATTTTTTTTTCAAAAATCTTTGTTCAAAATTCAAGGTTCACTCTTCACCAAAGATGTTCTCAATATCTTGTACAAAACTACTCAACTTGTCCCCAAACTTTTTTAACGAAATCACAAAATTGTTCCAAATAAAATGTTTTCATAATCAATGAAAAAAAATTAAAAATACATAACTTTTGAATCTTTCGTAAATTAATGATTATTATTTCAAATGCTTATGGATGGCATGATTGGCAACTCAATTTTTTCACTACTGAGTATATTTCAAAGAATGCTTGATGATTACTAGTTGGAAAATGTGTGGATAAGGTGATTAATAATTCAAAATTTTCACTAATAGGCATATTTCAAGGAAGGCTCGAAGATGGTTTCAAGGATTTCTCTTGAGCTCACAAAAAAGATAATTTTTCTAAAAAAATTTTCTTTTATTGAAAACATGATACTTCAATATGCATCAAAGCTAATCAATATTTTTTGAAGGAGATTTGGGAAGAGAAAAAGGCTAGTTTTTTATTTTTACACTTTGGTGAAATGCAAAGTCTTCAATGGATACTGATCTTTAAAAGGTTTTGGATAGAACCTTGAAACTTTAAAAATCTTTTGGGGTCTCAAGAGTGGCTGTAGCTCGAAACTGCCTTTTTTGTGTTTTCACCTTAAAGCCTTTCTTTTTTTTTTAAAAAATAATGAAGAACTTGATAAAATCTTTAAGGGCATAACTCTTCAATTCAAGTGTCCACATTCGATCAAAATGGACCTTTCAAGAAATGTAATGTAGGCCAAGGTTTGGGGTTTTAAAAGAATGGATAAATAGGCTCAAAATATATTATTTTAGGTAGTTAGGTCGAGGATCTTACAGAGCATTCTCTGGAAGAAAAGCTATGCATCTATCTTTCTTTCCTCTTTTTTTGTTTTTTTTTTGTTTGTTTTCTTTTTGACTAACACACCAAGCACTTAAAAATTCAAAACTAATCCAAGAGAGGAAAAGAATTTTTCTGAAAAGGGTTAACAGTCCAAATAGGAAATTATGTAATAAATAGAGACTCAAAAGATTTTATGGTCATTTTTCCAAGAGAAATCTTCAATTTTAGGCCTTCATACTTAATCCAATATGGACTTTTCAAAAGTTGCAATGTAGGTTAAGGTTCAGGGTTGTCAAAGAAAAGGATAGAAAGGCCCAAAACAAGTATTTAAGGGTATTTAAAACCAAAGATCATTTTTCCATTTGAAAGAAACACTCTAAGGTCTATTCCTTTTTGCTTTCCACTCATTCATTTCATTTTTTTTCTTCTTTTATTCTTCCTTTCCTTTCCTTTCATTTTTCTTTTTCTTTTCTCTCTTTTTCTCTTTTTTTTCTTTTTTCTTTCACGGAGTGGATTCAAAATTTCTGTGAACTTTTTTTTATTTTTGCTTTTGCCCTCATCACACAGGATTTCATTTGGATGTCCCAATTCTTAACCTCTAAACATATTCCTTTTTGCCCCCTAGTGTGGAAGGTGATCCTTAGTTGGGGTTTATTTCTAAAGAATTCAATTAGGCTCAAAGAGGTAGCAAGGGATAGATTTCTACATTTGTAAAAAGATAATGAAAGACGGCCATTTGTTATTTCAAGTACAAAAACTTAAATTGAAGAGCAATTTCCTTTAGGAATATGATCTCGAATAAAGGTTTTCATTTCAACAGTTTCTTTTTTTGCATTTTCTATTTTGGGCTTTTTTCCTTGGAATTTGTTCAAATTTCTTAAAGGTATGATATCATAATCATTTTTATTTCTTTTTTTTGGAATATTTAGCTTCATTTTTAACAAACAACTTCTTGAATTCTATTTTCCTGAAACTTCATTCACTTTTTACCTCGGACCCTCATTTTCAAAGTGCATGTTAGACATTATCAATATCATACACTTTCCTTGAAATTGGGCTTTTGAAAATATCCTTATTTTGCCCCTAATGTAAAAAGCGATCCTTAGTCAGGGTTCATTTTGGGAATAATAAATTTAATAGGCTCAAAGAGATAGCAAGTGAATAATTTTTCTATAAACGAAGGATTGAGAGAGATGGCCATTCATCATTTAAAACACAATCACTTGGTTAGAAGAGCAATTTATTTGAAGAAATAGATAAAAAGCTCTTTTTTGTTTTTGTTTTCATTTTTTTTATTTTTTTTTATTACAACCATAAATCATTTTTATGTGACTGATGTCCCATCTTATTTTCCTACTCAAGGTTCTTATGACAACAAAAATCAAGTTGTATGGGATGTATAAAATTTTAGGGCATAATTCACAAGAAGGCTCATGTTAGTTCTAAATCGTCTGACATTTTGAAGGGGAAAAATATTAAGACAAGAAACAAATTGTCTTAGGAGAGAATGAATTTTGCTTCTTTTAATCACTGTGCCTTAATACATGAAACAATGGTCACTTGAGAAAGAAAGTTCAGGCAATTTTTGTGTTTATGTCATAAAAAAAGTTTGGATAGTTCAATTATATTGGCAAGATTTGATACACATTCAATTACCAAAATAAATTTTCAAAATTGGTCTCTTTTGTTCATTGCCTAAGAAAAGATTATGGTTTCAATATGTCAAATGATGACAAAGTTCACCAGTGAAAATTTATATCCTTTAAAGGATTATTACTAGTGAGTAAAATTATTCAAAAGGATTGAAACATAGGAGTGGTCAAGGAAAAGTGTAAAGGTATTGGATAATTTTTTTTTTTCAATAATAATCACCAATTACTTTGAGATTCTTACCATCATAAATCTTCCTTTGAAAAGACCTTTTTTGCTTTTTTTTTTATTGAAAATTGTTTATGTGAGACTTTATTACAAATCTTTTTTTTTTTTTTTTGCTTTGAAGGTTTAACAAAAGTATATATACAATCATCATTCTTTATCCTTAGATAACACAAAAAATAATGAATTCAAACAAATGATGTATGATATGTAAGTCAAATTTTATTATTATTGAGGATAAGCTCAAATTTCCTATTGATTCAACTCTAAAGCACTAATCCTTGTTTCCAATTAATCTTTCATTTTCGCCATTCTAATTTTCAGCAAGATGGACATTTTATTATGGGACTCAAGCCAAAAATTTTATATTATTACCCTTATTAAATGAATGCCATAGAAACAATTTCTAACTTATGTGACACATAGAGCATGTTTATGAACACATGAACATGATGAAGATGTAAAAAGTGTCATGAAATGCAAATATGCCCAAGGCAAATGAATTTTCACATGTATATGCCTCAAATAATAAAAATTTCATCCATGAATGTATATGCAAGGAATGTAATGTTATGTTGCAGGAATGGTGGTATATGAAATTCAATGCATGTTCTATAAAACCCTACCATCCATGAATCCTTGTGCATGAAATGCAATGACATACTTATATGAGTGAAAAGATATATTCCTATAATTAATGCAACATACTTGTATGGAATGCATGAACCTATCAAGTGCACGTGATATTTCTACATGGAATATAATGCTAGTGTTATGTCGACCTAATGAAACTAACATTACCTTAAAATATGTATGCACTACCTATTAAAATGCGCATAGGAGCATATGCATTTATCAACATGTACATGAAATGGGATGCATGTACTATCCACTAATGTGAATGGGATGCAATGCATGTATTATCTTATTATGATGTGTATTAGATAGGATTCATGTACTATCTATGAGGATGCATGGGATGAGGTGTATATACTACCTCATTATTACTTCTTTTCTTTTTTCTTTTGTTTCAAACTTGTTAAAAATATATGTAAAAGATCAAATGAAAATGTAAAAGATTCAAATTTAAAATTTTTTTTTTTTGTTTTTTTTTTTGTCTTGTTGATGACTAACCTAAAATAAATACTCTCTTAAAATAATGCCTATATAATGTAAGCAACAAAATCAATGAATATGTAAAAATTGAAATGACTCAATAATTCAAAACAAACAAGTAATAGAAACATTATAGCAACCATACAACAAAATAAAAGAATGTATATAGTGTCCTAACTTTTGGTAATTTTATAAAAAAATAGCAAGGCTCTATCCTAAGCCAGATCTCTAAAGTTCACGATATGCTGGGTTGGGATTTATATGTATAAAAGTTCCCAAACTATTTCCTTACATCATCGTCTATCATAAACTAGTAAGGCTCCGCGATCCTCATCCATTATAGGCTAGTAATGGAAAGGGTTCAATCTGAATGAAAATGTTTCGCTAGCAAATGTGGAGGTTATCATCTCACAAGAGCATAACTATTTCACTTCCTCCTAAAAAGGATGGAGCCAGGGTCTAAAGCTCATGCATATAAGTGCATATGTAAAAGTTTGAAAGTGACATATTAATCAAAATATCATAAATAAATCACATCATAAACAAATTATAAGCACAAAATCAAAACTAAAATAACTAACATGCAATTTATTTTATTTATTAACTTATGTATATATTTTTTTTTGAAAAATTAAAATAAAGGGAATTAAATTAAATATAAAGTAAAACGAGTTAAATCCAACAATTATTAATAACACATGATTAAAATTTTCACCTGACTCTTAAAAATCTCTAGCGGAGTCACCAAGCTATCATAATGTATCAGTTTGGAGACTCGATCACTAGATGTAAGATATTTTAAAAATCATGAAAAACATAAAGAGTCACCACCAATTCTTTTTAAGGTGTGATTGGCCACCCAAAAATTTTATCTTTTTAATAAAACAATAAAACAGGTTTAAAGCTTTACTAAAAAGACAATTTCGATCCACAAAAACAGATTGGGTATGGGAGTCGGCTATGTGTGGAGAAGGATTAGCACCCTTACAATACCCATAAATTTGATACCAATTAATTAAACACTATTTGTAATTTCGGACAAAAATGGTTTCCTATGTAAAATTTAATTATAATTCCCTTTGTTTGTAAAAAATAAAATTAATTTTAAAAAATCTTTTATTTAAGAATTTATGAAAATCCTCAAATTAAAGCAATACCTTTGAAGTCCCTGACATAAAGGCGGAATTTGAAGATAGTCTTTCCATCAAGATTTACCATAACATTCCTTCTAAAAATAAAATAATAGTTTTTGTAAATGATAATTATTGATGACTCTTCAATATCTAGGCAGAGTACCAATCAATTACATTTCATAGTATGCTATTTTGATTTTATTTGTTTAAAATAAAAAATTTAGGAAAAAACTTTTTATGTGATAAAACAAAAAAAAATAATAATATAATTAATATTAAACCAACATAGATAAAACAAATATATACATATGCGTTATAAATGAAAACATATGCAAAATTATGATCAAGCGTGAATTTAAAGACCGATATTTCAAATATAATAAAACCACTCAGACTCTCCAACATCTTGATAGAGCTTGGATACGAATTTTTATATTTGGGAATCTCATCCCATTATTAGTATTATCAGTTAATTTGCACTTGTTAATCTAACAAATTTATTTTGAGTAGCGAAAATGTATAAAAATTCTCAATGAAATAAAATTTCATGAATACTCCTACATCTATGTGACATTCAGGAACAGATTATTTCATAAAAAGTTTTCATGCAAATCCTTAAAAATTTAAAATTTTAAGAAAACTTTTATGTGATAAAAAAAATGAAAATACAATAATATAATTAACATTAAACAATCATAACTAAACAAACATATACGTCTGCATTATGAATGAAGATATTAACTTAAAATGAAACATATGCAAAAAAAAAATTATGATTAAGTACAAATTTAAGAATTGAAATTTCAAATATAAAAGACCACCCGAACTCTCCAACATCTAGGTAGAGTCTAGGTGTGAACTTTTATATTTAAAATCCCATCTTATTATACTTTTATTAATATGGTATTTTCATAACCAAAATCTTAGCAAAACAAATTTATATATACATATATATATTTTTTAAGCCATGGAAAGGTATGAAAATTCTTAATGAAATAAAACTTCTTAAATACCCCAATGTCTAAGTGGTATTCAGGAACAAATTACTTCATCAAAGGTTTTCATATAAATCCTTATAAATTCAAAAAGGATTTAACTTTTTATATAAGTTCGAGTTTGAATTTTAAGACTTTACAAACCTCTCTAAAAGTCTCCAACATCTAGATAAACCATCAAGCCAAAGAAAATCATGAGAAAGCTAAGCATCAAGATAAAGGTGGGATCGTGTGGTATGTGTAATATTTTCCCTCGTCCAAAACTGATTCATGCACTAATGTAGTAGATAAAAGCATGTACAACCAAGCAAAACAAACATGAAGATGGGACGACCTAGTTCACATGAAGCATGCACTACCTATGACCTATTTTCAGCTTTCATTCCTTATGTCTTCCTACATCCAAAATTTATTGTTCATGTAGTGGTTAAGTAAGCAAAGTCATACAAAGAAAGTCAAGCCAAACAAAAATAAAGAGGGAACAACTAGTTCACGTGAGGCATGGATTACCTATGGCCTATTTTCAGCTTTCATTCTTTTTGTCCTTTTACAACCAGAATTTATTGTTTATACACTGGTTGAGCAAACAAAGTGATACAAAGAAAGCCATGCAAAATAAGAATAAAGAGGGAACAACTAATTCATATGAAGCTTGCTCTATATATGGCCTATTTTCAACTTTCTATTTTCTATAAAGAGCCAAGAAAAATGGAATCCCATGCCAAAGAAAGAAAACAGCAGGAAACATAAAGCTTGAAGTTTTATGACTTGTACAAGACCTTGACACGTGAAACAAAGAATTGGATAAGAAAGCTTAAATTTTTAAACCCTTTCTTCCTCCTCCCACAACTTATCTCCCTACTTTGGAAACCATTTTTGTTAAAGCTTTTTTTCCATGTTAAAACATAAGGGGCTGAGTAAAAAAAAGCATCCAAACCGTGACTGCCTATGGAAAGTTAGACAGCACGGTTTGGCTTAGTCCAAACTGATTTCCTTATCTTTGTTTGCTTTAGCTTAGACTAATTAAAGGCTTGTTACGAAGGATGGAAAAAAAGGGTGCAAGAATTTGTGGCATGACTAAACAGTTGCTACCAGAAGGAGAAACAACAGCTATTCGGCAACACCAAAAAAACAATGGTGTTCCAACCAGCTTAAAAAAAAATGAAACAGAAACATAGAACAAATAAGGCTTGAAATTTTATCAACACACCAAACTCCAAAGCATGAAAGGAATAAATAAGAACACTTGTAGAAAAGATCATGGCAGGAGCAAAAATAGTGTAAAACACATGATATAATCAGCAAAACTCAGCCTTCGTGTGGGTTGTCTCACCTTTTGAATTTTTTTTTCAGCTCTTCCTTTTTTTTTGTGCTCTCTCTTCTTTTTTTTTTTTAGAGGCTTATTTCTTCCTTCTCCCCTATTCTAGCAGCCTTTTGTCATGCTTTATTCAGCAGACCCATTCAAAGAAATGCAAGATTTCAATCTTGCTCAATGAGAGCCCTTAGATGAATCTCATTCAAGGGCCATAATTCCTCCTTTTCTTAATTTCAAGGAGCCACCTATGGCCCTTGGATTAAAGGTCAATAAAGGATCCAATGGCTAAAATTACACACTGCAAAGGTTGAATTTTTATGCCCCTCAAACCCATAAAAAGACCATTTTAACCCTAATGCAAAGTTTTGGTATTTATGGTCATTTTCTTAGAAATCAATGTTCCCATGGTTATTTTTGGGATTTTAAAGCACCAAAAATCATGAAATACTATAGAATTAAGATCTTGAAAGTTTCATAAAATTTCGAGCTCAAAAAAACCAAACTACGAAAATAGCTCTATAAGGGTATTTTGGTAAATTCACACTTTTTGAGGTACTGTTATGATTTCAGATGGACCAAAAATCATGAAATATTATGAAATTATGATCTAAAAAGTTTCATGAAAATCCAAGCTCGGGAAAGCCAACTTATGAAAATACCCTTATAAGGGTATTTTCATAATTTTTTCCTTCCCAGGGTACCATTACGATTTTAAATGCACCAAAAATCATGAAATATTATAAAATTAAGATTTGAAATGTTTCATAAAAATCCAAGCTCGGAAGGTCAATTTACAAAAATACCCTTATAAGGGTATTTTGGTAATTTTGACTTTTTTGGGGCGCGATGAAATTTTATTACTTCAAAAAACCTCAAATTTAATTTTAAACCATATTGATTTCAATTAAGATGTGAATTTTTAGAATTGATCTAGATTCTTATCCATTTTGATCAATTTTTGTGTAATTTTGACTTTGTTTGATCGGATTTGATTCAAGTTGATTTTGGATTTTGAATAGGCAAACTTATAAGCTCTTTATGGATTGTAAATGGTCTTACTAAATGGTCTTAGCACATGTTCACAAATGAGTCTCGGATCAATTACGTTGAAAAATGCCCTGAACAAATTTCAATGTCTACAAATTGTGAAATAATTAAAGAGATTAAAGCATAA
The DNA here is from genome assembly GCF_047325235.1 of Durio zibethinus. NCBI lineage: Eukaryota > Viridiplantae > Streptophyta > Magnoliopsida > Malvales > Malvaceae > Durio > Durio zibethinus. The sequence goes on from NC_143162.1 coordinate 13,306,399, forward strand.
TCGAAATGAGTAGCAAAAATTATAATATAAAGAAAATAAGTATTATATTTTTTTGTGTGCATATTCTACCCTAATATTTTGCATGACATGGTCTTAAATGTAACTGAAATTTTTGATGATGGGACTTTAAGAAATCCGAGTAATGATTCCCAAGAATTTCTTAGGTGAGAAAAGTCTTCTAAAAATTGTCAAAGTATTTGAATATTTAAAAGTTTCTTTTCAAAATGAAAAAACCTCCATGTTATCATTATTTTCTTGAATTTGAGAAGTCTTTTTTATAAAAATACATTTTTTTAAATAAATTTATGGATAACAATATTATTACATGTTTTTTTAAAACAAATAAAATATCTCTGAGGATGAGATTTAAAAGAAATCCAAGTAGTGATTCTTTTGAAATTTCTAAGTAAAAAAAATTTATTTAAAATGCTGCCAATGTATTGGAGCATTTAGATTAATTTTCGACAAAGGTATCTCTTTTGTTTATAAATGACATAAAAATGAATTTTTAGAAAATATTATTTGATTTTAAATTATAGATATTATATTTTACAAATTTTTAATATAAATATTGATAATAAATATAAATCACCAAAGATAAGATTTTTGAGAATTCCGAGTGGCGATTCTTAAAAATTTTTTAGGTGAGATGGTTCCTTTTAATATTGTTAGAGTATTGAAATATTTTTAGGAATTTTTCAAGATGTAAGGTTCTTATTTATTTTTCAAGCATGCTAAAAATAAAAATATGTTTTTAAGGAAAACTAAGAAAATTAAATTTTAAATACTAAAATTAAGACCATTTTAGTCAAAAGTCAAGGATAACACAATTAATTGGTACCGTTTTAAATGAGTGTTGTGAGAGTGCTAATCTTTCTCCACATATAATCAACTTTCAAACCCAAATTATTTTTGCAGACTCAAAAATTATCTTTTTGATAAAATTTTAATTAATTTTAAAATTTTTATTAAAAGGATATATTTTAATGTGTAACAATCACACCTAACAAAAAAAATTGATGATGACTCCACATTTTATTTTCAAATTTGTCTAACAACCCCCAAAACCATTATAACATTAAAAAAAACCCATTTTGACAAAGTGACTATATAATCTTCTCCCCGTCCCCCGCCCCTCCCCATCGTTTGAGATCCATTACCATGAGCTATACGCTCTCCACAGCATGATGGAACAACTGGCGAACAAAAACATTTTTCTTTTCTTTTTCTTTTATTTGGTCAATACATAAACCTATCCTTTACTCGTGAAATTAGAGCAATTAAAAATAGATTTTTCTTTCATACACCGGTTGTGAAATGTTAAGCTTAGGAAGCAAAATTAAGAAATTGAGATGCGTTCGTTCATCATTTTATTAGTTTTTAATATTTATAAATATATCTTATTGAAACATTTGTTTATTCTTTAATCTTATTGATGTAATCTAAAAACTCTGCCATCAAAACAATTTTTCTTAAATAATAATAATAGTAATAATAATAATAATAATTTTTTGTGACAAACCTTCACAAAAAATTTTTAGGCTAATTGAGTTGATTCAACTTTTGTCCTATCAACATTCATGCAATCTACTGATATAAATAAAAATTTTAATTTCAATAAGAGTTAATATGTAAAATGGCCATATATTATATATATTTTGTTAGTTTGGTATTAAAAAAAATAAAATTTTTACTTTGGTACATCAACTTTCATTTTGTCAAGTATTTCGACATTTCATATTGTTATCGTCAGTTAAGTATTTGATTTAAAAATTAATATTTAATAAAATCATGTCATGTGTTATAAATATTTAGTTATTATCGCTTTAGCAAAAAATTTATTTTTTCTCTCTCCTTGGTTCTTTTCCTTTCTTTTTGTTTATTTTTTAACTTTGAATTAAAAAAAACTTTTTAAAACAATTTTTGAATTTTAAAATTAAATGGTGATTGAAAGATAGGCGATATGACAATGACTTGATATTTATATCATGTGTCACGATTTTATTCGATACTAATAGTATCTTAAGTAAATTGACTACCAATATTAGATTTGAATATTAAAATATTTGACAAAATAAAAATTTCAATATCATAAAAAGAATTTTATTTTATCAGATATCAAGTTGACATAAAATGTATGATACAAAAATCATCTTTATATTTAACCCGTTTAATATGGAAGATTCTTTTCAAATAAAACTTAAAATAAATAAAAAAAAAATTTCACAACATGAATGTTCATATAGAAAAAGTGAGTATATCCACTTTTTTTTCAAAAATTTTTAAAGCAATTGCTTCTTGGTCTCCACGTTTAGCTTCAAAAGTAGAAGTAAAGTTACCTAACCATGCACGTAACCTCTTTTGAGGTTGCGCATTAGTATTAATTATCACAATGATGAGTGCTTGTTTAATATCTGAATAAAAAATTACTATTATTTTTATGAAAAGAAACTTTTTAAAAATCAATAATCATCAAGGTTCTTAAACTCGACTGTGATCAACCTCACACTTAACCTTGGTTAACTCATGTGCTAATATATTGGCTTTTCTCCTTGCAAAAGCGAAATGTAATCTGCTACAAGAAGAAGGAAGATTCAAAATATCAATGATCATACCTCCCTTACTCCCACAAAATGACCTTTGTTCTATATATTGATCTCAACAATATAACTAGTGAGAAATCATTCGCAACTATTATAACTGAAACAAAGCCAAAATCAGATGCCCATCCTAGCCCAACCAAAATGGCCTTTTCGAATTATACAGTCCAATATAATCCTTCTCATCTCGAGTTTGAAATTCTTAAGATTGAATTTCAAATTTTGAATAGTAAGTCTTTAAGACTACTCTCATTGAGAGAAAATATTATTCAAACCGTAAGCTGTTATATTTATATAGGTAAACTGTGAGCAATTTGATCTGTCGAACTCTTCACCTAATCGCATTATTTTTTTTTTTCCCAAAAGAGGTTGAAGCATATGAGGATTTGAGATGGGGAATTGCAATGTTAAGAATCAAATTCCCATTTTACGGGAATCCATGCCACCTCCTAAGAAAACTGGATGAATTAATTATTTGGATTAAATTCTATATTCAACATTGTTTTATAACAGAAAGAAATATTGAACTGTGTAATTTATTCTTAATTATGTCATTGTACTTGAATTTTAATGGATTTTATCACCATTCTTTTCAATTTTATTGATTTTTAAATAAACAACAATGAAATTTAGATATTTCATAAAATACTTCCATCATTCAACTTGCAAATTTCATAATTTTTGGTTAGTTTTGTTCAAAAACAAACAAAATTATAAATATAATAATAAAATTCAATAAAACTAGAGTATAGCGATGATATTTAATAGTAATCCATATTATAATGACAATTTGGTGTTAATCCCTAAAAAATAAGCGTTAACTTTTATGATCTCTAGCCAATATTTCTTAATTTTGCAAAAAAGTATAAAAATTACATTTCTTACAATTGTGGTAAATGTATTAAATCTTTAAAATTGAGAGAATACAAAGACTAATATTTCAATTTAACCATGTTACATATGGAGCCAGGATGATTGTTATTGGTCATAAGGATTAAATTTAGGGATCAATTTGAATCATTTATCAAATTATAAGGATTAAATTTACAAATTTCAAACTTAAACATTACATAAAACAAGCAGAACTAAATAGTTTGTACTCTAATTAATTTACTTTTGTTAAACACAAAAAAGATGTTGTGACATTATAGTACAATTTTGTACTATCAATGTAACCAAAATTTATACTCCCTCCGTCTTTATTTCTTTTTCTTATATTGATTTTTATAGAATTTAAATTAACTTTAATATATTTAATATTAAAATTAAAATTTTATGATTTTTAATGTCAAAAAATAAAAAATTTATAAAATATAATTTTAAAATATAAAAAAGTAAGAGTTTTAAATATTCAAAAAAAATAAAACATAATTTTGATACATCTCAAAAAATATATATAAATAAAAAAATGGAATAAAAGGAATACAACAACAAATTCATAGGTTCTATAACCTATATATATATATATATATATATATAGATATAGATATATATCCATATCCATGAAATTCCTTTGACGGTTTCCTCCCTGAAAGCCTGTCGATGTATTAAAGTGATAATCGAGATAGGCGTTGGCTTCTTTTTTTTCTTTTTTCTTTTTTTCATTCATTGGTTGGGTTAACACTTCAGATCAACACACAAATTTTCTGTTCATTTACTTTGGGGGCCATGAATTGCTCCGCAGTGCTGAATGTGGCATGTCGATTTGGTTATTTTTGCTTTTGTTTCGTTGTTGATATCGTTACAACAAAAAAACCAAAAAAAAAAAAAGCTATTTGCTTGACATCAATCATGCTTTATTTAAAAGCACATGTAGTATAAAAAAATCATTTATATATATATAAACACACACATAGGTCTTGTCTATACCAAATGTTTCTGTCCGGAGGGAATATGCCTTTCCTAACTGTTTTCTTCTTTTTTCAAGTTCTTACTTACCCACCCTTGTATTCATTTTCGACACAAAGGCCAACCAAAAAACAAACAAGGTCAGTCTACTTCTTTATATATATATATATATTAGCATTCGTTATTAACCCAATAGACATGCCAGCTAAAGAATAATAGTTTTTTTTTGCCAATTAAAGAATTATAATTAATTATAATTAATATTAAGTAATAATAGAGTTAATTAATCTTATTCACGTGAACAAGGTGGACAAAACAACGAAAAAAAAAATCTTTATATACTAAATGCTAACTAAGCTCATGAATTAAAGAAAGAAAAAAAAAAGAAAAAAGAAATGAACAAGTTGAATGTGTGATTAGGTGAAAGGATAAAGCTTAACTTTTATGTTGGTTTAATTTGTTAGAATTATACTTGGGTTTCTTTCTTTGTAGGTTCCTCTAATTTTCAATGTATATTCACGTGAACAAGGTGGACAAAACAATGAAAAAAATTCTTTATTTACTAAATGTTAACTCATTTCATGAATTAAAGAAAAAAACAAAGAAACGAACAAGTTAAATGTGTAATTAGGTGAAACGATAAAGCTTGATTTTTATGTTGGTTTAATTTGTTAGAATTATACTTGGGTTTCTTTCTTTGCAGGTTCCTCTAATTTTCAATGTATATTCACGTGAACAAGGTGGACAAAACAATGAAAAAAATTCTTTATTTACTAAATGTTAACTCATTTCATGAATTAAAGAAAAAAAACAAAGAAACGAACAAGTTAAATGTGTAACTAGGTGAAACGATAAAGCTTGATTTTTATGTTGGTTTAATTTGTTAGAATTATACTTGGGTTTCTTTCTTTGCAGGTTCTTGTAATTTTCAATTTATATTCACGTGAACAAGGTGGACAAAACAACGAAAAAAAATCTTTGTTTACTAAATGATAACTTAGCTCATGAATTAAAGAAAGAAAAAAAGAAACGAACAAGTTGAATGTGTGATTAGGTGAAACGATAAAGCTTGATTTTTATGTTGGTTTAATTCTTTAGAATTATACTTGGGTTTCTTTCTTTGCAGGTTCTGTAATTTTCAATGTATAAGCTAAGCAGCTTGCTTATATATATTTTAATGTAGGTAAAATTTAAGTAAATTTTCTCACATGGCTTCCTTAAAATTCATTTTTTTTTATTTAAGGTTTAAAGATCAGAATTCGAGGACATACCGTCCCTCAAGCATGAGGGGCCCCCGAAAGTTTTAACAATTCTTAGAATATATATATATATATATATGTTTATATTGGTCCTTTCTAAATTAAAATAATTTATTTTATTTTATATTTTATATTTTAATTTTATGCATTTTAATTTAAGAGAGATTAAAATCATATTGATATTTTTATGTTTACTATACCCATCAATCACTATTTACAAATTTTTAAAATCAAGAGATTTATAAAAAATTTTAAATCATAATAATGAAAACTTAATAAAAAAATTAATTTTTTAAAATTTTTAACAAAATTCCAAATTTTCAACCAAGTTTAAGTGCATTTTTTTGCTTTCTTTGTAACTTATATAATTTCATATTTTCATATAATTTTTCACTTTTAATTTTATTCTAGATTTTTATTTTATGTTGTCTTATATATATATATATATATTTATATATATATATATATATTTATATATATATATATTTAAAAAAGATTAAAACCATTTTATAGAAGATTTGATCATAACTTTGAATTTCAAAGTTTCAACTTAATTATTTTGAAAATAATATTTAAATTTTTTTTGTTCTGATAAAAATATATTGTTTAAAGATTGATTTATTTATGTTTTTTAATTTCAAATTATTAAAAAAGTAAAAAAGTTTTGTAATTCTTTGAAAGATTGTGAAATTAATAATTTTATCAAATTAAAGTATATTTGTAATTTTTAAAATTTTAATATTATCAAAATAATATTTTTAGTTTACAATTTTATAAATTTGTTACTATTTATTATTTATATATCATATATATATATATATATATATATATATATATACACACACATAGACGATAAAATATGTCTTATCAAATAAAATACAATATTAATTAATCCCTTCAAAATCAAGTGTCAAGACCAACTTTTAATATTTGAAATATAATTTTTCGAGCAATATCTAAATACATGTTAATATTGTCTTAGTTATGTTGACGTAATAACTTGTCCAACCACGTTAATTATTCTCTTCAATCTCCGACAAATTCTTCAATCGTCAAATTAGAAAATACATCAACACGTTGATATTTATCCAAGTAAAATGCACATGAATTTGTGTAATAATAGGCCTCAATTGAGACTTTTTCATTAAGCAAAACCTTTTCACCTTCTTTTTTCCAAGTTTAATTTGTTGTAAAATAAAACAATGCTAATTTAAGTAATTCAACAGTAATTGCAGGCTAAGGCCGTCTTCTTTTATATTATTTGTTTTCCTTCCTCATTCAAGCATAACTGGTTTCACAAATTCCCAAGTTTGCGTTTAATGAAGGATTTGTTTTGTCTGGATACTAATTGACACATAAATACAGCAACTAATCAAGCCTTGATTTTGGCAGGAACATATGGGAAAATCCCCCCTCAAATTATACGGCATAGTTTTTTTTTAAGATTTTCTTTTCATTTTTTTGGGGGGGGGGGGGAGGGGGGGGGGCTTTCAAAGACAATATGTATCATTTGATTATTGGATTGCTCAAAGTGATTGTTGGAATTTTATTTTGCTACTAATATATAGAAATGTATTACAACTAAGCACTGCAAAAATTTCAACACGTTTAATGTGACAGAATAATTTGTGGGGTCATTTGACAAATTAAATTAATATAAATAAGCTTTTAGACTGATGAGTTTGCCTTAAGAAAAGCTTTAATTTCTATCCCAAATGTCAATCCGATTGCAATGAAAAGAAAAAAGAACATCTTAAGTACGACAACTTATTACAAAATTGCAAACATATAAAAGAATTCATAAGGAAAATGCATTTTCTGCGTTATTTCTTGCTTTTCTTTCCTGCTTTATTTACTGCATTCATTTAATCACGGGAGAAAGGCGTAAAGCTTCGGCTAACCTTGTTATAGGTATCTAGTTGACTCAATTAGCTCCTAGCCCTTGCTTGCAAGTTACGAACCCATTTACAATTTTACATATTTGTGTTGGGGCCCGCTTATATACTATATGAACCCATGTCATCAATGTGGCATTTTAAATTCATTATTTTTTAAAGAATAATGTCTCTATAATCCCTGAACTATTTTATTTTTCTAATATGATAGCTAAACTAAAAAAGTTTCTAATTAGGTACTTAAACTATTTTTCATGTATTAAATTGCTTCAACCTTTAATACGTTAACTTTAAACATTGACGTAATATGAATATCCAACAAAGTACCGACACATGTCAAAAATTCAATCAATATCATATCATCAATGCCACATCAGCATTCAAAGAAAATTTCAAAAAAAATCTAAAAAGATTTAAAAATTTTTGAAAAATTCTAAAAAAAAAAATTAATTCAACAAAATAAAAATTTTTTTTTTTTTTATAAATTGTCAAACATCTTCGCATTGCTACTTTAGTTTAGGACCTAAATTCTTATACCAAAATAAGAACAAAACAGTTTAATTACAGCTTAACTTCATGATCATTTCAATCCTTGTTGTTGAAGTAAATGAAGGTAATTCATTCCTAATGCAAGCAGAAACTAAAGTGATACCACATAATTATTAAGTTATTTTCAATTTCGCCATTTTCCTCATTTTCAATTCCACATCGCAAAAACAAATCCAAGTTGTCTCTAATATTTTCTAGCCTAAATATAGTTTCATTTGCACCTAAATTCAAATAGCCTTTCAATCCTGGTTTTATCGCTAAAAGAACATCAACCCAGCAAATTCAATCAAAGAACATCAATATCATGACAAACCAAACAAATAATCCATACCCAAGAAAACAACAATGATTATATTAAGAAAAACTAGTTTTTCAAAACAGTTAAAACACTTGCAAAAGATTGCAAATTTACCAAAACAAAAAGGCCTAGGCCAAAGGGCTTAACACTAAGCTTATTGTTTTTAAGGCTGTTTAGACTCCAATGGAACCCTAAGCTCCCTTGTCTCCACCTTCTCCTGCTTTCCATTCTTACTTGGTATAGACACAGCAATGAAAGCCTTGGTCTTGCTAATAGGCCTATTTTTTTCAAGCTAAATAGAGTCACCAACTTTGAATTGGTTATCTGGGTCATGAACCTAGAACTTCTTCTTCTTCCTAACATGCCTTTTATACTTAGGATGCGAGGCTAAACACACCACTTCAACAGACACTGTTTTGTCATTTGTAGTGCAAATAACCTTGCCTGTATGCATTTCATTGCCTTGATTGGAGGAAGAAAAGTAAGGGTTTTGCAAGATTGGAGAAAAAGAAAAGAATTGGGTTTTGAGAGAAGAGAGAGAGAAGCTAAGCCATGGAGGAATGGCGATGAAAGCTTAAGAAATTGAAGAAAGGAAGTTATTGACATGCTGGGGCAAAGTCTTTAGAGTCAAAGAAGAAGAAAAAAAAGGGGATAAAGTCCGATTATGAGGTTTTTTTTTTTTTTTTTTTTGAGATAATATCCCATTTGGTCCTTAAATTATTTTTGTTATGTCAACTTGTTTTTGAAATTTTTAAAATTTTTAAAATTCTTTTAGAATTTTTTTTAATTTAAAAAAAATTATTTTAAATATTTTTTTTGAATATTTATAATTTTTTTAAAAATTTTAAAAATTTTTAGAAATTTTTTTATTTTTTTTAAAATGCTGATATGGTATTAATGATGCGGCACTAATTGGATTTTTTTACACATGTCAATATTTTATTAGATATTCATGCTACATCAGTGTTTAGAGTTAACAACATTAAAGGTTGGGGCAATTTAATACATGAAAATGTAGTTTAGATACTTAATTAGATACTATTTTAATTTAGACACCACATTAGAACAAATATAATAGTTAAGGGGCTATGTGGGACATTATCCCATTTTTTAATGACGTAAATTAGTCAAAGTATAATGAAATATTTAACTTATATTTGAATTTTAAATATTTTAATTATAGTATCTAAATTATAAATATATTAGTTAATATAGTGTTTGGAAGATATTTATTTATCATGTGTCAATCATTTAAAATTAGATACGTTAGGAATGAATACCACTTTGTTAATAAATTCGTAGTTCATGTACCATATTAAAGATTTTTAAAATTCAAATACCACATTAACATTTTACTATAGTTTATGGACTATTTATGATATTAACCCTTTTTTTCTCTTTTCATTTTTTGGTAAAAATAAGATTTTAAAATTTTAAGTTTTGAATTCAAAATTTATTATGTGTGAATTTAGTTCAATTTTATATTAAATTTATTTAGTTAATATATTAATCTATTGATTATAGGAACAAAGCCAAAATAATAAGGCAAGAGGATATAAGCAAGGTAAATGAAGTTTGACTAACCTATTTGTACTTAGTTTCTTAGTATAATTATTATCCATTCATCACTTAATATCTCAATTTAAATTTGAACATGAATTAATGTCTACTCAATTTGTTTAACCATATTAGGTTTCTTAATAAGATATTAACTCTTTAAATAAGTTTTAGAACTATTCTAATATCTTATTCCAATTTGGCCAAAGTTTTCTTGATTTAATTTTGTTAAGAATAATAAGATTTTCTCTTGTTCAATCAAGGTAATAAATCTTATATTGATTACTTATACATCTTCCTATATCTCAGATTATACCTAATAATACCCGATTAAAGATCCAAAGCTCTTACTTTTTCTCCACCCACGCCAACCCTCAGATCCACTTTCAACCAACACCCTCCCCCATTATCCATCAACGAAACCATGCCACCACCCTTAACTACCCTAAAGTCATGACTAGCTCTTTCATTGAAAGCCTCCATCAACAAAAACAATTGCCCAATCCAACACAACCTCTCTTATACCAATAAACCACCCTTACCATCATTAACATAACCCTCCCTTAAGCTGCCTGCCTAGAGTTATAACCACCCACCTAAACCACCACAAGTTTACCAAAATACCCTCAGTCAAAACACCCAACACATAAGCCATTCCTCTTCCAACCTTCAACATTAAGACCATTCACCATTGGACCTATTACCCTAAATTTCCATCCACCACCAACTTTTGACACCATTGTAAACCACCAAACTTATCTTGTGAACACACTGCCTCTGTTTCCCTAGCTCCCCATTTTGAACCATTAATACTAGAAACAAACTTAGTCAAAGGACTCTTCTCAAACCTGAAACCTACCCTTCCCTCACCATAATTACCCCAGTTGAACTACCCTTCATAGCTTCACCCACAATCAACTTTTCATAACACCCAATTAGAAAACCAAAAACAACAAAAAGCCACATCTCTTAAATGAGTCATAAGAAAATAAAAACAAAACGTAAAAAAATAAAAAATAAAAAGGGGTGAAGGTTCAATTCAAGTGACTTTTAAAGTTTTTTGACATCTAACTTTGGAGAAGAGAGAGATCATAGAGTGGAGAAGAGCATATTGAAAGCTTAGGCCATTTGGAATGGCGGAGGTTAGCCTTTTATAAGTTTTAAGCCAAAACATTTGAAGTAGATCTAAGGCTTTATGAGTTGATTTAGGAAAATATGAGCCTAGGACGGTGATGAGGAGGTTAAGATAAAGCTACGATGAAAATTTATGCTAAAAAAAAAGTTGGTCAATAACAACAAAACCATAAAAAAAACTAGGTTTAAAGGATGCTATTTTTTTTTGAAAGAATGAAAAAAAAATTTTAAAGAAGGAAAGAAATGAATTAAAAAAAGTTTTATATTTAAAAAAAAATAAATGAATGAAAAAGAAGGCCAAACCCAACCTGTTTATCGAACCGTGACCCATAACCCATGATTGCCTACCTGTAATCCAATCGACCTTGACTCATTCCTATAGATTAGGCCAATAGTGTTTAAGCTTGGAGAAAAATATGTGGGTTGTTATAGCTAGGACCTAGCTAGTTTAAAATCCTTGAAGATTGGATTGCATGAATATTTTGGTTGGATTTTGGATTCAAAGCCCAAAAGTTTCATTTGGTTATATTTCGTTTTCATTTTGGTTATTCATTTTATTATATCCTTAATATTTTTTATGTTTGTTAATGTTGCTTTAAAAATCGTGAAAAATAATAATTTTAATAATAAATAAAATTCATGTAGATATATTATTGAAAATTTATTTACTTATGGATGATTGATAAAATAAAAATGAAATTTAAGTAAAAGGTGAAGGATAATAATTTCAAATTTTAAAAATGATTTTTTTGAAGAGTTTCTTTTAGAAAAAAATAGGTAAACATAAGATAATATTTTTAAGTAAATATGATTCTAGAGACCCTGTCTAGATATTGAAAGGGACTCAAATAATTATTTTTACAAAGTAATATTATTTTAATTTTAAAAATATATATTTATGAAATCTTCCTAAGTAAAAAATATTAATATTTTTTAAAATTCTATCTAGATATTAGGAAATTGAAAAAATTTTCTCTTGCTAATAATTTTTATTTTAAATATTTTATCAAAGAAATAATGACAAAAGGCATGAAAATAAAAGATTTGAAAAGAATGAAATAAAATTGATTTTTTTGCATTATATGGTTTTTATTTGTATGTGGCAGTACATACATTATATTTGTATGTAATAAGTGTGAAATGATAAAATAAAATTTTGAAAGGATTTTTAGAAATAAAACCTAATATTTTAAGGTAAAAATAATTTTTTGGATCCTACCTAGATATTGGATAGTTTCTCAATGATTATTTTTTATAAAGGAATATTATGCCAGATTTTAAAGGATATTATGAAAATTTTAAGTGGAGAAATATTTTTTGAAACCTTATCTAGATATTGGGAAATTTAGAAAATGTTTCAAAACTAAAGATTTTCATCTTATTCCAAAATATAAGGTTTTAAAAAGATTTTTGCAAAAAGATAAGCAAATTATTTTAAATATTAGAATTAAGATGATTTTTATTCAAGTAAAAAGATAACATATAATCAGTTAGTACCTTTTTAAAATAAGCATTGTGAGAGTACTAATATTTCCTCATACGTAACTATATTTCTAAAATTATCTTTGTTTTTGTAGACACAAAATTGTCTTTTTAATAGGTTTTAATTAGCTTTGAGATTTTATTAAAGGGATAAACTTTTTAGGTGATCAATTACATTTAACAAGAACTATTGGTGTTAACTCCTTAGTTTTTTATTTAATTGCTTAAAATTTGTTTAGAGGTCCCCAAAATAGTTATAACATATAAAATAACAAAAATTCAAAGTTATAGAAATAAAAAAATAATTTTACCTTTGAAAAGTATTTTTAAATTGCAAACACACTTCTAATGAGATTTTGTGTTTGGCTTGCAAAATCAAAATTTTTGACTGCAAAACTCAAAATTTTCATCCGTAAACTTTTTAACCTCAAAGCTTAAAATTTTTATCCTTTTTAAGCATTAAGGTTGTGATGGAATTGAACTTTTTGTAGAAAAGTATTTTTAGACTTTAATGTTAAACAATGCCGAAATTAGCTCCCTTTTAACATTTTTAGCTCTAAGTGGCATCAAGATTTATTAGTATTAATTAAATAAATAAATAAAAACGTAACAGTAGTTAAAAATAACATGTAAAGGTAGTGATTCGTGTATTTGTATTGTGTAAAATACTAAAATTTGTATATTTGTATTGTATTTTACACCAAAATTGTGTATCGTAATTCACATCAATACGAAAATATGAAATTTTTTTTTGTTTTATTAAACTATATATAATTATTACTAAAATTTTAAACATATCATTTTCATATCTTATTTTTATATCTTATCATGTCCATCGTGTTTTAAATTGTTAGATTTAACAACACATATGTTTATTTCTTCTTCCATCTATGCTCCTTTTTTTATTATTTTTTAAAGCAATTCCTCTGTGCTTTTTCATATATTTTTATATTGTATCGAACCAAATTTTTGTGGGGGTGGGGAATTTGCCTTTTGTTTGATTTTTGTTTTTTAAAAATGCCCTTTGTTTGGGTTTATTTCATTTTGTTTTTTACCAAAACTCAATTTCATCTAAAATTTCCGTACTCTTAGTTATTTCCATCATATGTGTGGTTAGGAGAAATTTATTTTCCATAATGGTTTTTTTTAAAAAAATCTTTTCCACTTATTTAGAGATTTTCTCTTGTTAATAGAAAACTTATACTCATTTTTTCAAGAAACGAAAGGTTGTGAAGAATCCAATAACAAAGGTGCATGGTAATTGTGTTTATATTTAAAAGTTTTTATTTTAATAAATTAGTCAAAAAAATTTTGAAAAAAATTAGTACTAATTTTGAGTTTCCCTATTCTTTAATACAATTAATGAGAATACTAATAAGTCTATAGTTTTCATTGTAGACATTTTGTAAAATATGACATAACATGTTTTAAGTGGAATCCTAAAAGAAAAAATAACTTTTAGAATCATCCTCATAAAATGTAATCTCTTTAGATTATGGTTATAAAACTTCTATGAATAACCACATATCATGATGGTAACATCATCGTAATAAAATTCAACTTGGATTTTAAATGTATAATAATTAAACTAGGATTATATGGGCGATAAAAAATTTAGATCAATAATCACATAAGCAAACCAACTAAAACACTGTCACTTGTAGGTCTTTTCAATCAACCAATGGATTAAAAGTAGCATGGCCTTCCATAGATGAAACATGTGAGACGTCTCAGATATTTGCATATTTATTATGTTGAATGTAGAATATTAAATTTCCTTGACTATTTCATAAAGTTGGTTCTCAATTAGTGAGAGATTTCATTCATTTTCTAGAACAATAATAACTTTGGTATTTAAGAGATTTAATTGCTTTCAATTACATTTTGCCAATTAATTTTATAATAACTATGTTATCATTTTCATTTGTGTGCAGTTTACTTCAACTTTTTTACTTGTTCCACTCTATTCATTTGTCAATGCAATATTATATCGATTAGCAGAAGTTGTTTTCACTACAAGAAAATGAAAGATTAGTGGCAGTTTTGTAACGGCATTTCACTTACAAATGTTGCTAGCTTCTATGTTTTTATAAAACTTAAGGCGTTTATTATCAAAATGCCACTAAATATTCAAATAGCAGAGTTGTTACTTATAAACACCACCCAAGACTTGATATTAGTGGTGTTTCTCGACTAAAACACCTTGAATAATCTTGCCTTAAAAATTTGAGTGAATACTAAAGGCATTTATGGTAGAAAAAATGCCTTGAATAATCCCATTAAAAAATTGATAGGGAATTATTGAAGGCATTTTTGGCAAACAACACTTTCAATAATTCCCTCATAAAAAAATGTATGCGATTATTGAAGGTGTTTTCTACATGAAACACCTTCAATAATTTCACCAAAAAATTTCACAGGCTTATTCAAGGTGTTTTTGGTAAAAAATACCTTCAATAAATATCATATCAAAATTTTAGGATGTACGGATGTTAACCATAAGGTGGTAGGTTCAATCTCTCCCTTTAGCCTTTTTTAGGTTTTTACAGAGATTATTTATAATTAATTATTCTAGGCATTTTCTTAGCAAAAACGCCTTCACCAATTGCTTTAAAAAATTTTAAAGAGAATATTGAAGGCATTTTTCGTAGAAAAATGCCCTTAATAATTCATAGGAAAAAAATGGAACTGATTTTTGAAGGCATTTTTGGTCGAACTCACCTTCTATAATCCAATCAATAAATTTTTAGTTAGGATTATTAAAGGTGATTTTTGTCAAAAATGCCTTCAATAATCTATAGACAAAAGTTGGAACGGATTCTTAGAGACATTTTTGGCTCAAAACACCTTTAATATTTTAGACGATAAATTTGAATGGTTGAATTATTAAAGGCAATTTTTTTCAAAAACGCCTTCAATAACATTTTGTTAGGGATTATTCAAAGTATTACCGGTAGAAAAATGCCCTCAATAATCCATTCAATTAATTTTTAGTTGGTATTATTGAAAGTGATTTTTTTTAAAACACTTTTAATAATCCATACAAAAAAGTTGGAACGGATTCTTGAAGGCGTTTTTTGCCCAAAACGCCTTTAATATTCCATACAGTAAAATTTTTGGTGGGATTATTGAAGACGGTTTTGGTAAAAAATGCCTTCAATAACATTTCTTTAGGGATTATTCAAGGTATTTTCTTGCTAAATATGCCCTTAATAATCCATAGGAAAAATATAGAACGAATTGTTGAAGTCGTTTTTGGGTGAAAGCGCCTTTAATAATGTAATAAATAAATTTTTAACAGAAATTATTGAAGGTGATTTTTTTCAAAAATGCCTTTAATAATCCATACACAATATTTGCTACGATTCTTAAAGGCATTTTTTCCCCAAAATGCCTTTAATATTCCACACAATATATTTTTAGGTGAGATTATTAAAGGAAGTTTTGATTAAAAACGCCTTCAATAACATTTTGTTAGGGATAATTCAATGCGTTTTCTTGCTAAAAATGCCTTTATTAATCCCATCAAAAAAACATATTTGATATTGTATATGTCAAGTCAATTGTAGGTTTATGCGCAGAAAACGTTTAAAGTCAATTGTATATTTATGCCTAGAAAACATTTGGTTTATATATGTGATACTACGAATTGCATTTTGAAATTTACATAATGAACATTATTGTATTTCAATAAATTAACCACACATCCAAAATTAAAAATGATAATGTTGCCATATTAATATACTTCTATGAAATAATAGTACTCAATAATAATTAATACACATAGTGTATTGATATTAAGTATACCAACAATATTAAACCAATACCATAATGTACAAACTTAAAGTTTCCATTCAACATAGCATGTTAAAAACATTATAACAATTTGTTCCTCATATATTTACATTCAACCACAATGTCTAACCTCAAGGTTTATAAACATTGATAAATGATAATACATACTCACACCATTCTTTACGAACTTCATCTAGTTCCTCTTCCGTGAAGCTTACTTTACTCTTTCACTAAAAAAAAAAAGCAGAAGTAAATGTTAATAAATGAAAACATAATGTACTTTTTTATTTTTTTGAAGATATAATGAGTTTTTGAAATTTATGCTAACCTTGAATGGTGTGATCATAAAATCATCTAACACTATCTCCTACATAAAACGAAGGATATAATATCCACATTTAGTATTACCGGGTTGATGAGGTACCTAAAAATTAAATTGAGTGGGTTTAGGAAACATTTATCTATATAAACTTAGGATAAAAGAATAAATTTCATATTTATCGGTAATGACACCCATTTCAGTTTCTTTATCTTCTTATCAAATGTAGATATTACCCTAAGTTAAAAGAAAAAAATTACTTAATACATAAATAAAATTACTTATGAAAAAATAGAAGATATATAATATAATAAAGTATAATACCTCTTTATAAAAGTTTAAATATCGGGGTTAGGCATCGTCGTTGGATTAACTGAATTAAGTAAATATGACGTTAAGGATTTAGTGTCAATCACAATAAGCACCCAATGGCAACTGTAAAATAATAACAATGATATACTCAGATTACGCATCAAATCAGATTTTGGTAAGATTGAAATAATTAAATTTGGAATATAACTTACTGTGCATTATATGGGAGTAAATAATAATCAGCCGATCTTTTCATGCATTGGATTACATGATTAGCATGATAAGCGACTGTGCCACTCTGCTCACTAATGAAGTTGGGGTCAACGAATCTAAATTTGTTGGTCAATTGTCTCCTATTAAGCCCTCTATAGAGGAAGCTGTACAATAACAATCAATGTTGCTAGTTAGTATTACACCCTAATATAGATTACTACATATTGAATGTGCATATTTGTATTTATAAGCTAACATCATATAAGCAACAATATCAATAGCTGATAATTCATCTAGTTCACAAAATTTTTTAACCTTCTCACACCAATGAAAGAAAGTGATGGTTTATCAAATAACCATTCCTTAGACTCAATGGTTATGAAGTTTTCTCTGGATAAATGCTTTAGCGAATATTTGTATAACTCATCCATGATAGCCGGAGCAAGGGTCATACTATGAGTATCAACATCCTGCTACAATATTTAATGAAATATAAGTGTTAAAACCAAATCAATAAATATAATAGATAAATTAATATTAAAATTATAAACAAAATCATACTTCTTGGGTGGTAACGGAGGATGGGTTCGCTTCTTTACTTGCAACGAAAGCTTCTCCTATGTGGACGATGCTATCAGATAGGCCTACTAGCATGTTATGCTGCATTGCTGCCAACATAGACTCCAAAGCAGCAAGTCTTTGCTGTTGCTCATTGAGGCATTGCTCCTAGTCATCAATTCATTGTTCTTATTGCTCAATGATTGCTTCATATTGTGCATTTCTCATTCGTGGGGTTTTGTCTTAATTACTAAAAAACTTTGATGGCAAGACAAATTTACCAACCCCATGAACCCGACCAGGCCCTTCTTTAGCGCTTAATGCTAAAGACAAAGGATCTTTTCCATATTGGGTTGCCAATTCACCATATTTGACTTTGGAAACATAATCATCTTGAAAGACAATAATAAAATGGGCTATAACAATAAATCTATACAAGCTAGTATATAGTCATGCATATAATCACAATGCTAATCATACATTATATTAAAAAAATAGTTATACATACAATCTTTTTTGCCATTCTTTTGGTTACTTCATCTATAAAAGATTCATCATTCTGTAGATGTCCTTGTTTCCAGACATCCCATCTGAAAACTTCGATGCCAGAGCTCATTGATTCCTATTAAATTACCATAATAAAAGAATCAGAATGTATGAAATGAATATTCATAAATATTCATTAATGAGTATAAAACAAGTGTATGAATACATACAAGCTCATACTTCACATTTGCATATCCCTTTCTCGCTGTTCGATGGTGATATTGTTGTTTGGCCTGGATGTTCCATTTATTTTCTTTGATTTTCTACAAAAGAAAGAATTATGTCAATTACATATGAAGATCAAAGGCTATATTGCATAAAGACTTATAAACAATATTTTTGGTAATGGGTTTGCATACTAAGAAATTTTTTGAAAGTTGATATCGAACAAAATTTGTCCAATCTTTAACACTTATCACATCCGTATATGCCGCAAGTGGAATAGCCAATACATTATGTTGATCAACCATCAGTAAAATATATTGGGTTGTCAATCTACTTTTAAAGTCTCTGAATGCATTTCTAGCAGATTGCAACACAATCTTTTTACAGTCAATTGGGATGTCGAACCGTTCCTAAATTATTTAACACAATTATTAAGAACACATTGAATTTCAATTAAATGATCATTTAACAAATTTTATGAATTAGTTAAATAAACATACTACAACTGACTGTCATATATCATCCTTTAGATCATCAGGAACTTGTCGCTAATCAACGTAAGTAATTGAAATCTACGACGAACGATGGCTATAATATGAGTAGCCATATTGGCAGCTCCTTCAAACATAGGTTGCCCACATTGATTGAAGTCAATGTGAATTTTTATGTCACTCACTTTAATTTATTTATTTAGGCCCTTTCCTTTTCTTTATTGGCCTATAGGTGTGTCTTTTGCATATTCAATAGAAGGAGAATGATGTTGTTCGGAGTCCATAATACCTACGATTTTGATCATAATTATACAAATTACATAAAATGACCATCTAAATTTAATACTGTACGTAATTAAATACAACCAAACCATACTACATATAGAAACACCATTTAGTAAACCAATCAGCAATGTGCTCAAACACACCCTTTAGCAAACCACTAAAAAACATCATTCAGCAAACCATTCAAAAACACCATTTAGCAAACCATTCAACATATGATTTAGCATACCAATATCATACAATACCATTCAGCAAAACAATATCACACAACAAGGTTCAGCAAACCACATTATTAACATAAAACCACACAGAAATAGCATACATGCAATGATAGGTGCTTGGACGACTATGCTTACGATGAAATTAATAAAAGTATATACATCCATATGTAAATAGTAACGAACCAAAAAAAAAATAGCTCTATCAAATAATATAAATAATACAACAGTACATAAAAATTATAAAGATATACCGGTAAACAAAGAGGTGTGCGCTGTTGATTTGTTGAAGGTCAATGGTGATGATAGGGATAAAGAAACCAAAAGTCTGATAGAAATGTGTTTGTGGGTTTAGTTTGAATGATTAATATAGCTTTTAATCGTTTTGTGTACTAACACTTTGTGATTTCGATGTCTAAGATAGGGAACAAATATAAAATTTATTATTAAAGGTGTTTTTCCTTAAAAAATGCCTTTGATAATTTTGAACAAAAATTATTGAAGGGATTTTCAATAGAAAACCGCCTTCAATAATTATGTACAAAAATTAAAAGAAATTAGTGAAGGCATTTGTTTTTAAAAAATGCCTTCAATAATTATGTACATAAATTAGAAGGAATTAGTGAAGGCATTTTTCTAGAATAAACCCCTTCACTAACCATCTTAAATTTTGAGTTGTGAAAAATTGAAGACGTTTTTCACTGGAAGATGCCTTTAATATTCCCAAAAATTTTAAGAGAAAATTAGTGAAGGCGTTTGTTCTTAAAAAATACCTTCAATAATTATGTACATAAATTAGAAAGAATTAGTGAAGGCATTTTTCTAGAATAAATGCCTTCACTAATCATCTTAAAATTTGAGTTGTGAAAAATTGAAGGCATTTTTCACTAGAAGATTCCTTTAATAATCCCAAAAATTTTAAAAGGAAAATAGTGAAAGCGTTTGTTTTAAAAAAATGCCTTCAATAATTATGTACATAAATTAGAAGGAATTAGTGAAGGCGTTTATATAGATTGGCAAATGCCTTCATTAACCATCTTAAAATTTGAGTTGTAGAAAATTGAAGGCATTTTTCACTAGAAGATGCTTTTGATAATCCTAAAAAATTTAACAAGAAATTATTAAAGGCATTTATTCTCAAAAAAACACCTTCAATAATTATGTACATCAATTAGAAGGAATTAGTGAAGGCATTTTTCTAGAATAAATGCCTTCACTAAGCGTCTTAAAATTTGAGTTGTGAAAAATTGAAGGCATTTTTCACTGAAAGATGTCTTTAATAATCCCAAAAATTTTAAGAGAAAATTATTAAAGGCATTTGTTCTAAAAAAATGCCTTTAATAATTATGTATGTAAATTAAAAGAAATTAGTGAAGGCATTTTTGTAGAATAAACGCCTTCACTAACCATCTTAAAATTTGAGTTGTGAAATATTGAAAGTGTTTTTTTATTGGAAAACGCCTTTAATAATCTCAAAAATTTTAAAAGAAAATTATTGAATGCGTTTGTTCTCAAAAAATACCTTCACTAACTGTCCTAAAGTTTGAGTGGTGGAACATTGAATGTGTTTTTCACTAGAAGACACCTTCAATAAATTTTTTCAATAAAAAAAAAATTAGTCAAGGTATTTTTTTGGAATAAACGCCTTCAATGACCCCTTAAAATTTTAGAAGTGTAATATTAAAAGTGTTTTGTATAGAAAACACCTTTAATAATCCCAAACAATTTTTAAAAGGAAATTATTAAAGGCATTTTTAGTAGAAAATTGCCTTCACTGATATTCACAGAAAAAAAAAAAGAATTATTGAAGGTGTATTATACAAAAAAAGCCTTCAATAAATACACCATAAAAATTAGATGAAATTTTTGAAGGTATTTTTGGGGTGTAAACACCTTTAATAATCACAAACAATTCTACTACAACTCTGTTGATAGCACTTATAATATATTCAAAAAATATATATGAAGAAATTATTGAAGGCATTTTTTTTAGTAAACGTCTTCAATAATCTGGTCCAATAAAATTGTCCACAAACTTAGCACATCCAATTACCAACTTGAAGCTTCATCTTCATTATTTTACTATTTCTTTTTCCAGACTAACTACAATTTACTTTCCCTTTCCTTCAGTTTTTACTATTCGAGGATTGTCTTTTATAACCCTATTTTGACTATTCATTAGTTATTTACTGATATTTTTACTTAATTCAACTATTCCTTTAGCTTTTGTAATTGGTAATTTTCTTTTTGATTTAAATAATTTTCTCCAAAACCCACCTTCCTCAAATACCCATTTGTAACCTATCATCCACTTCCTTTTCCCTTTCATTTTTTTCCTTTTCTGGGTTTCCTTTGTACCTGTTTTACCTTATTTCAACCCTAATTACAAAAACTCTTGGGTACTGTCTACGTTAGCAATAGATTTTAATTAAATATCAAGTACCTGATAAAATACTTCACAACAAGGAGTTCTCATTTTTTGTAAGTACTAGTTTTGTTATTATCTTTTGTTTAAAACATAGTAAACTTAAGTATTTAACATGTTCGTTTTCATATAAATTATTTACATATATTTGGTCTGATAATGTCGTAAGTACTAAGTGGATAAGAGTTGGATGCATAAGTCAAGATTACGTTAAGAGTACAGAGATGGAGTGAAAATTTTTCTTAATTTTGTATTTGAGAATACAAGTGAAGATAATATGATATTATGCCCATGTGTAAAGTGTGCTAATATAGATTGGCAAATTCATCAAGTTGTTTTTGAATATTTAATTTGTATGGATTTCTTTCGGGATATGTTAATTGGTATTTTCATGGAGAGTTTGTACCCTCAATGTTTTACACTAGAGTTCCTTTAACTTCAAGGGCTCCCCAACACCAACATGATCTTTTTATAGCAGATGACATTGAAGGCATGTTGCGAGATTCTTTTAACATTCATAACCAACATTTTTGTAATCCTTTTCCCCAAAATGATGGATTTAATCAGTCTAATATTGAAATGAATGAATTTGGTGAACCTAGGATAGGTGTAGATGACCAACAACCTAGAAAAGAAGCATCAAAGTTTTATAGGTTGCTTAAGGATATGAATGAAAAACTTTATGAGGGTTCAAAACATTCAAGGTTATCTTTTTGTGTTCCTCTTTTTCACTTGAAATGCTTACGTGGATGGATGAGAAACTCTTTGACTTTATTATTAGAGTTTATGAAATAAATGTTTCCTTTTGCAAAAATCCTTGAACTTATAAAGAATTAAAGAAGATGATCAAGGATTTAGGTCTCGGATATGAAAAAATTCATAGTTGTCCCAATGATTGCATGTTGTATTGGGGTGATGGAAAAAATCAAGAATATTATCATGTGTGTGGTATTTTTCATTAGGTGGACAAAAACTACGATGAAAGGTTGAATAAGGATGGTGATGAGGTCAGTGTCAAAAATAAGCTTATTAAGGTTTTACGTTATTTTCCATTAACACCAAGACTTCAACGACTCTTCATGTCTTTCAAAACTATAGATTTAATAAGGTGGTATCATGAGAAGTGGATAAATGATGGATCATTAAGGCATCTTGCATATTTTTTGGCATGGAAATCATTTTATTTTAGGTTTTTAGACTTTGCATCTGATCCTTAAAATGTTATGCTTGGACTAGCATCTGATGGATTCAACTCGTTTAAAATGATGAGTATTTTTTATAGTACTTGGCTAGTTATATTGATTCCTTACAATTTGCCACCATGGATTGTTATGAAGTAATAGTCATTTATATTGTCTATGACAATTTTCGAAGAAAAAGGTCTGGGTAATAATATAGACATCTACTTACAACCTTTTATTAAAGAGTTAAAGCAATTATGAGAAAAAGTTGAGACCTATGATGCATCAGAAAAAGATAACTTCAATATGCATGCTACTTTATTATGGACTATCAATGATTTTCTTGTTTATGCGAATTTATTTGGTTAGAGTACAAAAAATCATTATGGTTGTCCATGTTGTGCTGCACAGACATGTTCAAAGTAGTTATCTAATGGTAGAAAGTTCTATTATATGGGACATCATCGATGGTTAGATGATAATCATCGATTTAAATTTTAAAAACATCTTTTTGATGGAACTAAATAGTGGAGGAGATCACCTTTACCCATTAGTGGGTCTAATATCTTGTCAAAGTTAAAAGATATCAATTTCACTTATGAAAAAATGACTTAATCAAGAAAAAGAGTGTGGGACATCTTTAAAGGTGTACGGCCTCATATTACGTAAGTTGGTGATACTGATACTAACGTTAGTGATCTTGATGTTCAAAATGATGAAGAGAATGATGAAGAAGATAACCCCAATGAGTCTGAGTTGTGGAAAAAAAGTATTTTTTTTGAGTAGCCTTATTGGGAATATAATTTATTATGCCATAACCTTGATTTGATGCACATAGAGAAGAATGTTTGCAAAAATTTTATCAAGACAATTCTTAATATGAATAGAAGATCAAATGATGACTTAAAGAGTTAGCTTGACCTAGTTGATATGGGGATTCACCCTGACCTTCATCCGAAGTTGCTTATTAATGGCAAATATTGATTGTCTGCTGCTTGTTTTGGCATTTCTAAATCTGAAAAAGATATGTTTTGCAAGGTTTTAAAAAATGTCAAAGTTCTGGATGGCTATGCATCAAATATATCAAGACGTGTGAATCTGAATGAGCAAAAACTTTCTTCATTGAAGTCACATGATTATCACATTTTGATGCAAGACTTACTTTCAATTGTTTTACGTTCATCAATGTTAAAGCAAGGCACTTCTGTGGTAATTGAATAGAGTAAAATATTTAAATCTCTATGTGAGAAATGTATGAATGTGAAAGAGCTTGACAAACTTCAAGATCAAGCTGTGATTACTTTATGCCATTTAGAGAAGATTTTCTTTTCAAACTTCTTCACTATTATGATGCATTTGGTTATCCATCAATAAACTTCCGTATGAAGCGAAAGTTGGTGGGCAAATTTATTATCGATGGATGTATCCTATCAAAAGGTATTATTGTTAATAGATTGATTAAAGTTTTATTGATGATCATGCCACTCTAGTTAAAAAAGATGTATGACTAATATTTTATGCGATAGGTTTTTGGGGAGGTTAAAGTCTTATTGTCGTAACAAATGCTATCCAAAAAGTTTTATTGCTGAAGGATATTTAGTAGAAGAGTGAATGACATTTTGTTCTTGTTATTTGGAAGATGTTGAAACGAGATTTAATATACCATCGAGAAATATTGGTATGTAGCAACATGACTCTACCTACAATTATCTTTTTCAAAATTTTTGACAACCAATAGGCAAAGCTGAAATGGTGGAGTTAGATGATAAATCTTGAGCACAAGCACATAGATATGTTCTTTTTCATCATGACTCTATTGAATCGTTTTGCACATAAGTTTTTTAGCAAGGAAATTATTCATTACATTAACCATAATTTATTGTATTTTTTTATTGTTAATACTTTATCATGATGCTTTATAGCGAGTATAGAAATAATTTGAGGGCTCCTGCACATTATCGATGATTAGGAGCAACTGTAAGTAATGGCATACTTCCTTTTATGAGGAATCCACATAAAATGCTTACGGTATAATTAACATTAATAATATATATATTTATTCCATTTTTATAGGTTTGGAGTGAAAAGCTTGTTAATAAATAGGTGAAGTATCTTTCAAAAAGTCTGAACAAGATTGTGAAATGATACAAAGGTTTCATCATCGATGGATTTAGATTTCACACTAAATCCCATGAGAGATTTAGCAGTACACAAAATTCAGGAGTTGTTGTTACTTCATCAACTATTAGCTATGCTAGTGCTAGGGACACAAACCCTTTAAAGGGAAACATTGACTATTATGGCATGATCACTGATATCATTGAGTTAGATTATTATGGCAAGTGAAAAGTTATCTTACTTCGGTGTGATTAAGCTGATATGAATAGTGAGGAGGTATTAAAAAAGATCAGTATGGATTTACACCTGTGAATTTTTCTCAATTAATTCACACTAGACAACAACTCATCGATGAACCTTATGTTTTTCATCTCAAGTCAAACAAGTTTTTTATTCTGAAGATCTCAAAGAATTGGGTTGATTTGTTGTTCTTTGAAACACACCTAGAGACTTATTTGATATGGGGTTAGATACAAAACATGATGTTGAACATGGAACTAAATGTTATCCTTTTGCTGAACAAAACTTGGATGAAAATACCTCCAGTACCTATGCTTAATGGGTCCACAAAGATGTTAATGAAGACATTTATGAACTATGATGGATCATCTATATTTTGTAATTCGAGTGTTTAAGATATAATATAGTAAATGATTATATGTAATTAATGTCACATTCGCTATTATATATTTATTGTATTGTAAATCATACATTATCTTTTAGTTTAATTAAATCGATATGTTCTTTTTGTATCATAGGTTATGATTTCTTAACTTCTCAATGTCTTTATATTTGTTCTAAACTAATATCTTTTATATATTTGCTTTTATGATGCAGATAAGCTACAATACGGAGGAGTAGATTGAAAGGAATACGTATCAGAGATATTAGTTCAGAACTATCTGCGGCACCTATTGATATTGGTGATGAATTAAATCATTTGGAGGGGAATAAATGTATTGTCGAATATAACTCAGTCACTTTTAACCCTTCAACTGATATTAGATCTGACAATACGGGAGGTTTAGGTTTAGATAGTATCCCATCAATTGATTATGCTTTAAATTTGAATACAGGTATCACATACTCCATATTTACAAATCGATTATAATGATAAAAGTATTGCCATTTTACAAATTTATTTTTTAATTTTTGCAGTTGATAATAATGGTCAACGAAGGACTAAAGGCTGGACAACTTTGAAGGAATTGTTTGCACTACTTTTGAATGAGCGTATTGTAGTGTTTGCAAACTCTAATAGGCAACCAATTGGTGAAGAGGCTTAACTGTTGGCTGGATTTCTAGGCATGCTTGCCCATAATGGAATGAAATTACTTATTCATTATGAAACACGGCATGAAGTTCCAACAGAAGTAAAGGCTGATGCTTTAAACTTTATTGAGGTATTAGTATAATTAATTACATATAAAAAAATTAATTATTTTAAATTTGGTTTATTGATTAAAACTTTTCTTTTTTGTATTATTACAGTCAAGATTTCTACTTGAAATACCAACTTCTTGTGCTTAAGTCATTAGGAAAGAAATGGAAAGATTATAAGCATAATTTAAAGAATAACTATTTCGATAGAAATACAACTGTAGAAGCGACGATGAAAAATCTACTCTGTAATGTGATTAAGTGGCAATATGAACAATTAGTTAGATTTTGGTTCCCAAGAAAATGAGAGGTACTAATTTATAACTTTGTATAGTATAATAAAATAATGAAAGTGTTTTATGCTTTAAGTTGGTAATATTTGTATTTCTACAATATACCCAATTATTTTTTATGACAGGAAAGAGAACAGACTAGGATTGGTAGCAGAAAGCAATAGAAGTATAGCCATACAAGTGGATCAAAAATTTTTGCAAGAAAGCAAAAAAAAAAAAAGTAAGTTTATGATTTTAAACTTATTCCAATGAATGAACTTTTTGTGCCGTTAAAAGGTAAATATGCAATTAACAATTATTATATTATTTTAATAGTTTTGATAGTTTCAATACATGATATTAAACTTATCAAAAGTTTTGAACTTATTTGAGATGGATGATATGTATGAAAAAGTTATTGTTTACGTCTATTTAGGTAAAATTACAAATATTTTGTTATTGTTCAAGTTAAACAATTTGGATAGCTTCAATACTTGATATTAAACTTGTCCAATTGATTGAACTTGGTTTTTACAGTTGATATGGGTGAAAAAGTTGTCATTTATGTCTATTTGGGACTATTTTTGCCTTTAAAAGGTAAAAGTACAAATTAAACTTTTGGATGGCTTTCAATAGTTTGAATGGCTTCAATCCATGATATTAAACTTGTCCAAATAATTGAATTTGGTTGCCATGATCGATATGTGTGAAAGGCCAAAATGCTTTTATTGTTTGCATCTATTTAAGATTATTATGTTGTAAAGAGGCCAAAATATAAATACATGATATTAAAATTATTCAAAATTTTTTAACTTGATTGACGGCATGATATGCATGAATAAGTTGTGTTTGATTTGTATCATATCAAATAACATATGTTTTTGTATAGGAGATTGAGATGGGTAGTCAAATTAGACGTGTGAAACTTTTTCGCTTAACACACACAAAAAAAGACGGATCTTATACGAATGTCAAAACATAAGAAATTATGGTAATTTGTAATATCTATTTTAACAGAAAGTAAATATTTACTCTTTTTAACATATTATCAATTAATCATTAAACTTGATAGTTGTATATGACTAATTTATAGGAGAAAGCGAAAAAAAAAAATGACTGTTAAGATTGAAGTAGCATCTGATGTTTCTTTCAATATGCAAAAATTGGAAAATAAGATATTCATAGAAGTTGCTAGAAAAGAAAGGTATGGACGGGTCTGAGACCTTGGATTGGGTCCAACACTATCTACCTTTATGGATGTTGCCCTCAGCAAGTCAGTCTTCACGAGATATTTCGATATTGAAAAAGGAGTTGCAAACTATGCAACAACGTTTCCAGCAAATGGAATAAAAAAGAGAACAGAAGCGTGCCAAAATTAAGGAAGAACATGCTAGAATGGAACAAGAGCGTACAAATTTTCAGCAGTTGTATGATCGATTCAATCATCTTATGGATTTTGTGCAATAACAATTTCCAAGAATTGATCTCGATGGTCTTTCAACTCAGGTATTATATTTAGTAAATATTTATATTTTTTAATATAAAAAAAGCTTACAATGAAGTATTAAAAATTGTATGCTATTATTCAGTAAGTTCTTGAGCATGCTAATGATCAAAGTGAAAAAATTCCTTTATCAATTGGCAACCTTCAAAATATATGCAGTCATCAATTTCATATATTTTAATTTTTATTTTGTTAATGTATTAAAAAAATTTAAATGTTATTATACTAATTATTAAATTTTGTGTTAATTAGATGCATATTTGAACGTGAATTAAGTTTATATTAATTTTAGTATCTGAATTTAAGCTCGTTTATGAAAATAATAAATATTAACAAAAAATTTTTATTTAAAACAAATACATTTCTCAAATTTGCGACGTTTGTGTTCGAGAATGTCGCTAAATAAATAATTTAGTGATATTTATACCATAAAACGTTACTAAAAGTAGCAGCTCTCTTGTTAGTAAACAAGCTAAATTAGCGATGTTTTGTGATACAAATACCACTAAAGTAACAGTGTTTTTTTTATAAAAATATCACTAAATTAGCAGCGTATCAAAGATATAAACGCTGTTAATATAGCGACGCTTTACAGATATAAATGTCACTAATATGTGGTATTTTTCATATACAAACATGGCAATGTAGCAACGTTTTATAGAAAATACCGTTATTTTTCACGATGCGTGTATAGCCGACATTCTGACTGATTTTTTTGCAAATATCATAAATCTTTTAGTTACGTTTATAAATACTGCTAAACATAAAAAAAAATAACACTAAAAATCAAAACTGCTTAAATGTTTGTGGCATATATATACATTGATGGACACACTCACGTCACCCATACTCTATCGGCATATAATTGACAAATATAAATGGATTTGAAATAAGTTTAAAAATGTCACGTGGATGATAAAAAATACAATTCTTTTATCTTTTAAGTTACTCTCTTTTTTTTTTTTTTTCAAATTGAATTTTCATTTTCACTGTTTTCCTTTTATCAAACAAAACCAACTTCGATCATTATTTAATATAATTTTATTTGTAATTAAAACTTTAAAAATAAAATTTGAAAAATATTTAATTAACTCAACTTTCAATCTTATTTTTGAAATTTTAATTGCACACGATAGCGTAAAAAAGATACGGTCAAAGATCTAAACAAAATGCAAATTAAGTGAACATTCAAACTGAAAACAGAGGGCGTAAATGAAAAAGCAATGGGAAGGATATAAACATGCCGTTCATTTGGGTATTACTTTTGAAAGCTGATCAGCTCTCACTAAAACGTTAATAATATCTCCCAATTATTTTTTATTTAAAATTATCATAATCTAATTTTTATTATTATAATTAAAAATTTAACATTATACAATCAGACTATATATCTATATATATATATATATATATATATAAACCCGTCAGTCACAGTTTAGGTTACAAGAAATAAGGAAACCAAGATAAGAGCATGCAGTACAAAAGTTTGTACTTCGTTTATGTACTGCAGGAACAAATCTTAACTATAAATTAATGGAAGCTGGCCTAGAAAAATTTTAAAAAAAAAAAAAAAGAAAAAGAAAAATTAAACATGCATCTAAGCTTTATCTCCTCCAACGCCTGAATTCTCACACGAGTTTCCGTCTCTCTGATCTGTCAATTAAATTCGATTTTCTTTTTTGTTTTTTTATGTGTTCTTACTAACGAATGAAGAAATTCTTTCATGTCTTTCTCTTCACCATGTTATTAATTTCTGAATTATTTAATTTCTTTCTTTTTTTCTTTTTACTATAAGACATATCACTCGTATCGAATTGAGTTTTATCATTGGATTATAAGCCTTTTATTATTTGATCATGTCTCTTCACTGTTATTAATTTCTGAATTATTTAATCTCATTCTATGCAATCTAAAGTTGTAACTCATATAAGCAATCAAAATCTTTTGAGGTAAGAGAATTTGACTTCCTTTGATTTTGGGTATAAGAAATTTTGGGTAAGTAAATGCTTAAGAGAGTAAATTCTTAATTTAATTTAAGTGATTTATACAATTATTTTTTAAAAAAAGAAATAAATATTTAAAATTCGAATTTTATCATATATAACTGTTTTTTAATTCTTGCAGTTTCATTTGTACCCAAAAAAATCTTAAAAGATTATTAGGTTAATTCGGATTGACTGATAAATTATATGTGATTATAATAAATTTTCACTTAATGAATTATACGTTCGATAGCTTGTGATTTTTTTCGTATCCTCAAGCTGCATTTATAGCATCTTCATCAAGTGGGTTTCCTTTCTCTTTTATCTTTTCTCTATGTAAGTGGGTTTTCTTTAATTTCTATGAAGATTATTTCTTTATGTTGGGAATATTGACTCAAATCCCATAAGAGATTTGTTTGAGATTTGTTTGAGATTTGTTTGAGATTTG
Organism: Durio zibethinus; assembly: GCF_047325235.1. Taxonomy (NCBI): domain Eukaryota; kingdom Viridiplantae; phylum Streptophyta; class Magnoliopsida; order Malvales; family Malvaceae; genus Durio; species Durio zibethinus. Next base: position 13,337,233 of record NC_143162.1, read on the forward strand.
TTTGAGATTTGTCAGATATTGCTTGATGGACAAGAAGACTTGCAAAAGAAGAATTTCAAGAGAAAAGAGATTCTTAATAGGTAAGTTTGACTTGCAAGAGAAGAATTTTAAAACGAAAGGGATTCTTAATAGGCAAGTTTGACTTACAGGAGAAAAATTCTAAGAGGAGAGGGATTCTTAATGGGTAAGTTTGTATGGTTATAAATAGGTGAAGTCTCTACAGGGTTAGGTATAAGAAAAAGATGTAAGAAAGTTGTAGAATTTTTGTGGGATAAACACCCCATAAGAGTATTGGGGCTCTATGTCTTATGGGTGTGTATGTTTGTTTGTAAGTGGACTAGAAGAGATTGAGAGGGTCCACATAGGTATGATGTATGGAAGCATATGGGTATGTGTTTGGTTATGTTGAAAGGGTGCACAAGGGTTTGGGTTTGTATTTGTTTGGGTGAGAATACTCCATAGGACTAGAGGAGATTGAGAGTGTCTTATGAGTATTGATTGTTGAGTGAGGTTGATGATTTGACGTAAGTTTGTAATTCTATACAACTAGTGGATCTTGTTTCTCATCCGTGGATGTAGGTCAGTTGGATCGAACCACGTTAAATTATTGTCTCTTGTGTGTTTGATTTATTGTTTGATTTCTCTTCCGCTGGTGTGATTGGATTGGAGGCTTTTAGCCCAACAAATGGTATCAGAGCTGTGGTGTTCCCCAACAAGTGGTATCAAAGCTGAAAGTTCAAGATGTAAAAGAGATGTAAAAGAGTTGAAAGTTCGAGATGTGGGAAGAGCTAAAGGTTTTAGATGTGGGAAGTGCATGGTTTGAGACATGGGAAGAAGCAAGTCCAGAGGAGCTCGATTCAAGAAAAGAGTTCGAGTTCAAGTTTTGAAGATTGAGGATTGGTTTGTATGAAGCGTGAAACAGAAGAGAAGAGAAGATGATTGTAAGACTTTCATTGCAGGTGGAGCCAAGCACGTTTAGCATGAAGACAGATGATTGATGGAATTTGAGTCAAGGTGGAGATTGTTGGGAATATTGACTCAAATCCCATAAGAGATTTGTTTGAGATTTGTTTGAGATTTGTCAGATATTGCTTGATGGACAAAAAGACTTGCGAAAGAAGAATTTCAAGAGAAAGGAGATTCTTAATAGGTAAGTTTGACTTGCAAGAGAAGAATTCTAAAAGGAAAGAGATTCTCAATAGGCAAGTTTGACTTACAGGAGAAAAATCTAAGAGGAAAGGGATTCTTAATGGGCAAGTTTGTATGGTTATAAATAGGTGAAGTCTCTACAGGGTTAGGTATGAGAAAAAGATGTAAGAGAGTTGTAGAATTTTTGTGGGATAAACACCCCATAAGAGTATTGGGGCTCTACGTCTTATGGGTGTGTATGTTTGTTTGTAAGTGGACTAGAAGAGATTGAGAGGGTCCACATAGGTATGATGTATGGAAGCATATGGGTATGTGTTTGGTTATGTTGAAAGGGTGCACAAGGGTTTGGGTTTGTATTTGTTTGGGTGAGAATACTCCATAGGACTAGAGGAGATTGAGAGTGTCTTATGAGTATTGATTATTGAGTGAGGTTGATAATATGATGTAAGTTTGTAATTCTCTACAACTAGTGGATCTTGTTTCTCATTCGTGGATGTAGGTCAGTTGGATCGAACCACGTTAAATTATTGTCTCTTGTGTATTTGATTTATTGTTTGATTTCGCTTCCGCTGGTGTGATTGGATTGGAGGCTTTTAGCCAAACACTTTAGATATTAAAGGTATTGGGGGAATGAGAAAAAAAGGGCTTTCAAGCGCATTATTAGAAAAAAAAAAAAACTAATCATTATCTTTATTCAATAAACAAACTTAGCAAGAATTTAAAAAAAGAGAATCAACCAGCTTTGGGAAAGAAATGGAATCAAGTTTGTGCATCGTGATGCTTGTGGATCCGCAGGAGGTTTAATATGCGTGTGGTCAAAGGGTGAATTTTCAATTATCTCTTAGTCATCAGAGAGCGATTCATCTAGATAAGAGGTAATTTCATGAACTGCTCCACCATGTTTAATCTGATCAATGTATACATCCCGAATGATGTTCTAAATAATTGAGTGAGTTGAAGTCTAATAATGATGAATTTTGGTGCTTTGAGGGAGATTTTAATGTTGTCTTGAATGAGGATGAATAGGTTGGTGTTTCTGATATAACCAGATCCACAAATGATTTTGCTACTTTTGTAACAGAATTGGTTGATTTGCCATTACCTGGTAGGAGATTCACTTGGCGTTGGAGTGGTCCTATTGCCAAGAGCAAATTGGACAGATTCCTTATTTCGCCAAATTGATCATCCCTTTTTTCTACTATCAGCCAATGGTGTTTGGATGGCTCTATTTCAGATTATATTGCTATTATATTAGGTATTGATGTTGTGGCTTGGGGCTCCATACCTTTTAAGGTTTTCAATCATTGGCTTCTCGATAGTAAACTCCGTCATCTTATGGAGGAAAATGAAAATCCTACAAAGTACGTGGCTTTACAGGATTGAGGCTTCTTCAAAAAATGAAAATGCTAAAAAGGGATATCTTCATATGGAATGGCTATGTGAATGAGGGCATGATAGCTTCCATTGATTCATTAAACAAGGAGATTTCTGCATTAGGGAAAGAACATGAAAAGCACCCTTCTAGTGATAACATTAGCCCCATTATCATCTCCAAGGAAAAAGAGCTCTGACACTTTCAAAGCATTGAAGGGAAAACATTAAGGCAAAAATCATGATTAAAGTGCACTCAAGAAGGAGACAAAAATACATAGTATTTTCATTGTATTGCAAACAACCGATGGAGAAATAACATCCTGAGTCATATTTCTTTTTGAGGCAAACTTCTTAATACTCCTAAAGAAATAAGGCAGGCTAGGGAATGCCATTGTCAGGAACAGTTCAGGAAGTCCATTGGCCCAATGCTTGTTTTCTCAGATTTGGAACCTAATAAGTTGCCAACAGCAGAGGCGCAACAACTTGAACAACCATTTACAGAGAAGGAAGTACGGTTGGTTAGTAAGGACTGCGATGGAGACAAGGCTTCGAGCCTTGACGGATTCAATTTCAACTTCATAAAGAATAAGTGGAATTTAATGAAATCCAATCTTTATGGAATTCCTACATGACTTTATATATTTGGTAATTTGCCAAAGGGGATAAACTGCTCTTTTATAGCACTTGTGGCCAAGAAAAAATGCATTGAATCTCTAAATGATTTTCGACCCATTTCTCTGATTGGTTGTGTACAAGATACTAGCTAAGATTAAGCGAGTTTTGGCGTATTCAATTCACAGTTCGCAGAATGCGTTTGTGAAATGGTGACAAATAATGGAGAGTATCTTGATAGCTAATAAGGTTATTGACTGCATGAAAAAGTCAAATGGTGGTCTTTTTCTCAAATTAGATTTTGAAAAGGTTTTTGACAGTGTGGCTTAGGACTTCCTGACATTAATGTTGAATCTTACGGGTTTTAGAAGAAAATGGATATCATGGATTTGGGGATGTATCTCCATAACTTATGTTTCGGTCCATGTTAATGGTTTCCGTCCAGCCCCATATATATGCAGAAGGGTCTTCGTCAAGGTCACCTTCTCTCTCCGTTTCTCTTGTTAATTGTTGCAGAAGGCCTAAGACTATTGTTGTGTAATGTAGCTTTATTGGGCATATGCAGCGGCATCAAAATTGGACAGAGAAGTGTGCAGATTTCCCATCTTCAATTTGCTGATGATCCTATCATTTTCTATCAAGCGGAACCTGATCAACTAAGACAGATTAAGAGGATACTGCTGTGTTTTCAACTATGCTTTGGATTGAAAGTTAATTTTGCCAAGAGCGCTTTGTTTGGTATCAAGGTTGAGAATGAATGTACTAAAGAATGCGCTGCCTACATTCATTGTAAAGTAGATTCACTTCCTTTTAAATATCTTGGAATTTCTTTGGGAGCTAATCCAAGGCTTATTTCAACTTGGCGACCAATAATTGATACCTTTAAAAGTAGACTTAGTGTGTTGAAAAACAAGCTTCTTTCAACCGGCGGTAAGGTGGCTTTAATAAAGTCACTTCTAGCTAATCTGCCGACTTATAACATATCCCTATTCAAAATGTCGGTTGGGGTGATAAATGAAATTGAAAAAAACACAAAGACAATTTCTGTGGGAGACATTGAGGATAGAAGAAGATTGAGACTAGTAGATTGGAACACAACATGTCTACGTAAGAGGTACGGTGGACTGGTATTGTTGGCTTTGAGTCTTGCAACAAAGCGTTATTGTTGAAGCGACCTTGGAGATATAATAGAAAAGATCATGCTTTCTGGAGGAATATAGTATGTGATAAATACAATCTGTCCTAAACTGATATCTGGTCTGCTCCTCGTCCTCATCGTTCCCTTTCAAGAGTGGTGTGACATTCAACACAATTAGATCACTGATATTAATTCTAATCTTATAAAATCTAGTTTTGTTCTTTGTGCAGGTGATGGAGCAAGAATTTATTTTTGGAGCAACAAATGGTTTAAGGGTCTTGTTCTTAAGATCGTTTTTGCTAGAATCTACACGTTAGCGGAAAACCGTCAATTCTGTTTTAAATTCTGTAGCTTTCCTAGAAAAAATAGAATTGAAGAAACAAAATCCTTAGTTTTGAAAACTGATTTTATCAGTTTCATCAATAAAAAAGCAACCAGCTTTTTTACTTTCATTGAAGGACATTTTCGATTTCAAAATTATAAACCTTATTCAATACATATCCTACTAGACACTGAACACTAGAGCAATGATCTCTAGCTGTCGAAGCAATGCATTACCATTAAATAATTGAGAACCAATGAAACATACAATCATAGTAGTAGGAATAGAAGGAAAAGAAACTCTTATAGGTTACAAGACAAAAAATGTTCCAGTTTATTTCAACAATACTAAATTTATTATTCCCAAAATATTATGTTTTCTCCATATGCATGGAGACATGTTATTAGGAAACAATTTTTTTATAAAATATTTACCTTTTTATATTTATCCTAATAATATTTTTCTTACAAAGGACAACCGATCCATTAAAATAGAGTTGGTAAAAGAATCACAAAATATTTGTGATAAAAATTTTCAACCCGAAGCTATTCAATCACAAATCAAAGCAATCAATAAAAAACACTGGTTATATACTATTTTAAAAGAAAATTTTTTAGAAAAACCTTTAAAACTCTCGGAAAGAAGCCCTCATTTTTGTTCTCTTAAACTCATTGATCCTTTAAAGATCATTCAAGTAAAACCAATGATCTATACCAAATATGATATAAATGAATTTGAAATATAAATTTTTGAACTTTTGACAAAAGGGTTAATTGAACCAACAACTAGCCCTCATTCGAGTCCTGCATTCTTGGTATGAAACCATGCAAAAATTAAAAGAGGAAAACCTTGTATGGTAATCAACTATAAGAGGTTAAATCAAAATTTAGTTTTTGATGGATATTATATTCCTCGAAAAGATGTTTTGATAAATTTAGCAAAACATGCTAAATGTTTTTCTAAATTTTATTACAAATCAGGTTTTTGGTAGATTAAACTTGATAATGATTCAAAACTTTAACTGCTTTCAGTGCATCTACAGGACACTATTAGTGGATTGTAATGTCATTTGGTCTCTATGATGTAGCTCAAATATTTCAGAGATGAATGGATAAAATTTTTGCAAAACACAAAATTTTTTTTTGTGTTTATATTGATGATATTTTAGTTTGTTCCAAAACTCTCGATGATCATAGAAAACATCTAAATCTCATTGCACAAGAATTTATTTTACATAGTATAATACTCAATCCTAAAAAGATCGAGTTAGAAAAAACTCAAATAGAGTTTATAGGATTAAAACTTTCAATAATGGTCTTGAACTACAAGATCATATTATTTCTAAAATTAGAGAATTTCTAGAACAAATGGAAACTAAGAAACAATTACAACAATTTTTAGTAATTCTTAATTATGGAAGAGAGTTTTTCAAAAATCTCTCTAAAAAAGAGAAAATTCTTCAAGAAAAACTTTGAAACAATACAGAATTTTCTTAAAAGGATTCTGATACAGCTATTATTAAACAAATAAAAGTAGAACTTACTAATATCCCAAAAATATATCTTTCTACACAAGAAGATTTGTTGATTTTAGAAACATATGCTAATGAAGAACATTAGGGTTGTGTTTTAAAAGCAAAAAGTCTTCATAAAAAATATGAATTAATTTACGATTATAATTTTGGCAAATTTAAACCCAATGAAATTAAGTACATTATTTTTGAAAAAGAATTATTAGCCATAAAAAATGCCATTACTCGATTTCATATCTTTCTTGCACCAAAAACATTTGTAATCAGAACTAATAACAAATTAGTTCAAGATTTTCTTAAAAATAAAAAATTGTCTGATAATCCAAGAAGGATAAAAATGGTATAATTTTCTGTGTCAATATAGTTTTACTATCGAATTTATTAATAGTGATAAAAATTTTCTTGTAAATTATCTTAGCAGGACAAATGGATCGAGGTAAACAACCTCTAAAAGCTTAACAAGACGAATGGAGAACTATTCAAAAAAAGCAGACCAAAAAAGTCTCTTCTTCTTCCTCTCCTTCTCATTGCTTTCAAAATAATCCTAACCCAGGATTATTTATCTACCAACCTCATGGGTATTTACCTCATCAACTTCTTCAAAGACCTTATCATCATTACAGAAATCAACAAGATTTCTCTTAATTTGCTCAAAATCCAAATCAATGGACTCCTATGTCTTATTCCCATATAGTTTCATCTACACAAACAAGTGCTTAAAGAAGTTCAAACCTCTAATCTAGGAAATCAAGGACTTTTATAATCTTAGACTTCAACCAAAAGTCTATGATTTATTGAATCATGTTTGAAAATCCCATCTCTCACAAAACAAGACCTAATTTCGAAAAGGGATGACTAGACTAGTTGAATTTTTGGTTAAACAAACCAAAAAACTTTAGGATTTCAAGAAGTAGCTTTTCAGAGTCTTCTTGCATCTAACCTGTTAAAACAACAAAATATAGATTTCTTTGCTCTGAAAGAAAATCAATATTCTGTACAAGAAATAAATAATTTCATGTCACTCTGTGAGTATTTTGAAAAACTAAAAATACGAAACTATACAGGATACATTTTTTTTGAAAAGGCTGCAATATTCCTAACTAAGGAATTATTCTAGTAGATAAATCTCAGCATCCTTCAACAAATAGAAAAACTGTTAGTTGAAAATTTGTTTGAATTCTACTTTGCAACTTACATTTTCACCACAGAACTTGGAGATCAAATCCCTAAACTTAAATTCAGACTTAATCGTGATCTTTTAAATATAACAAGTATCGAATTAGGAATTGTTGGTGAAATCCTTGTTCAAAATCTTTCTTTCGAACTCATCAAAGACTTCCTAGCTTTCATTAAACACCATTTTCTCCAAATGATAAAATATTCATGACACTTTTTCTATATTCATTTCCAAATAACCAGTATTCTAGGAATCTTTCAAAGAGAAAGATTTTATCAACTTTATCAGATCTGGGAAGCTCAAAAAATTCATACAGGAGCTTTGTTGGAACCACCAATGGATGCCTTAGAAAATTTAGATGATTTAAATAGAATCATTCAAAAATATTCAAATCCTTCACAATACCAATTCCAAACAAGAATCTCCATAATGCAAAAGCAAAAACCTTGCTTCAGATTGCCACTAGACCAAAATTTCCCAAAATCACTGCTTGGACTGATGCAGAAGAATTTTTATCCTAACGTATTATGCTCCACATGAAGACTTGGAAATAGAATCTGAACCAGAAGCATTAAAGCTACTGCATCACCTTTCAGAAATGAAAGATCTTGATCACCCTTAAGAAATTCTTTTCCAATGCCAAGAAGGTTGGCAGATGTGGAACAAGTCCAGAACAATGTCTTCTCAATCCTATAATCCGAAAGATGAAGAGTTACAAAATCTGGACAATGTAATTGAAGGATAAGTTATTCTAAATCAAAATAAGCTTCTTATTAAGCTGTCGATAGACATAAACAAAGCTATTCGAAACACTAAACCAACTGACAGAAATTACTATAGCAGATAGAAGGAAATCACTGTAGCAGACACTATAGCAAACATAATAAAATCTTCTACAGTTGGTACTATTTTTCTTCTTTTTCCTACTATAAATATGAGGAGTCATTCCTAATAGAGGCAGAGGCTTCCACCCTAGCAACTTTACTTTTTTCTTATTCTGCTTTTCACCAACCTCTCACTTAAAACTTGTAAAAGCTTTCTTTAAAGATAAGATGATTAAAGACTATGGGTGATGGATTAGATCAAATAAGCATTGGCATATTTCTTTAAGATGCAACCTTTTTGATTGGGAAAAAGAGCTATGGAAGCAATTTATAGAACTTCTCAATTTAACCTCATTATACATCTGACATTCAAGGTATCTATATTCCTCCCCAAAAAAAGAGGTTAGATAGAACATAGTTTGGTCTCCCCTCTCTAGGAGTATGGAAGTTAATATGGACAATTCAACAATAGTAAAGCTGGGCCAACAGGTGTTGGAAGAGTTATCGGAGACTCTGATGATAATATGTTACTCATCTTCTCCAAGAATGTTGGTATTATAGATTTAAATTTGGCAGAACTTTTGGCGATTCTTGAGGCTCTCTCATTTGTTGTTGAAGCCAATATAAAAATTTTACCAGAAATTATTATCGAAAATGACTCAAAAATTTTGTTAACATTATTTGCATATTTCAATATCAGTAGATGTCCCATCATGTTGACTGATACATCAAGTTTGTGTCTTTTCGTTCTTTATGTTAATAATTCAATGATTGATTTCATAGCCCGTTTTTCTTGCACAATCGGGATATTGCTTTCGTTTTGATCCCAAACAATTGCGTGAAGCAATAGTCTAACTCGAAGGATGCTAATTTTGGGCAACTTTCCTCCTCAGGTTTTATTTTATTTTTTATTTTTATTTTTTTTTTTTACGATAGTATAAGAAATAGAAAATTATGCTAAAATGCATTATATTACAATGTCCCAATGGCAAAGAAATTTTAAACAAAGCTTACATCTCGTGTGAGTATCGAAATTAATTTATATTGAATTTTTTTTTGAGATATATGTGATTTGTTTAATTGTTTGGTTTACTTATTAATTTTATCATTTCTATAATCTTATAAACTTTTATGAGATATATATATATATATGATGATTTATTTAAGTTTGAATTATATAACAAGAGATAGGGTTATGTAACTCAGATAGGGTGAAAAAAAGGTATATATGATGCTTCTTTAGTGAAAATTATTCATCTAGGATAAAAGACCATTATACTGTTTAAGGTCCAAAATATCTATACCAGTAACGGCCAATAAAACAAAAGCCAACGGCAAGCCTACAAACAACAAAGTAAAGAGAGTTGATGAAAGTTTGACGTCTAAGAGAAAATAGAAGAAATAGAAAAAGGAAGAAAATCATTTATACTTAATTTGTGAAATTACAAAAAATTATAGAAAATCATGCAGAAATATGGATTATGTGGTTCTTGAAATTTTATTCATCATAAAAATTGACCATACCACCACAAACAATAATATTTGATAAAAACAATTAAAATTTCTTTCTACTAAAGTGTTAAAAATTACTCACCATGAAAAATAAAAATAGACAAAAACATATCAAGCGGAAAGATAGTAAATATAACTAAAACTCTTTCAAATGACTTTGCTTTTACAATTATTAGATACAAAGTCAAGATAGTAAATCTAACTTCGCCTATGCTAATTTTGCAGTCTGCCCCTTGACACAAGTGTTCTCCAGCACACCAATTTGTAATTCCCTGTGTTACCAAAAACCTTGGCTCTGGCATTTATGACTCTATATCTTCAAAATGAGAAACTTTAATTACTTTTAAATAAGATTAAAAAATTCAAACACTATTTTTTTTTTTGTGCCCAATTGTACCACGTTGCATGTCTATAAGATTATAATCTATATCCAATGTCAAGTGCAACAAATTCTTGCTTCAGCGTATTTTACGTCAAGATTTGAGGCCGTCGCTCCCATTGCTATTCTTGAGTTTTGTTATTGTTGCTGCCAGCTCTCAAGTGTTGAGCTGCCTTTTGGATTATTTTATTTTTTCCATCGCTATGCATATATGCTTCATGGCTGATGGTTCGTGGCTGTTGGGTTTTATTTTTTTCTTCTTTTGTTAGGATTCAAATTTTGATGATTTTAAATATTAAAAAAATAAATTAATATATTTATTTTTTTTATCAAAATTTTTAAATAATATAAATCAAATAATAAAATTAACATAATTTATGGTTTAGGTGATTCCAAGCTGAATATTAGATGAATTGTAAGATCTTACTCCTCCTACAATTAATTCTTTTAATTAGTCGACATATTGAGGATCCCACGAGGTGAAAAGAAATATGACAAGTGCTACACACATTCACATATTACACTTTGTTTAAATATATATATATATATATTACATTTGAATAATCCATTTATTTATTTATAATTTTATTTTAGAGATTTAAGTGAAAAGTATTAAATTTTTTATGAGTTGTAATAAAATTTTGTTAATAAGTGTGACATTAATGTATTAAACAATTACGTGTAACATTTTCTGGAGATTTAACAAATTTTTTACATTACTAATTTATAGAGGCACAAATTAGCTTTATGATGTGGCTGTTTCAATGGGTGAAAAAATAATAATGGAGATGTAACTAATGAGTCCGATATTCTCTTTGCTGTGAAAAGTAGCATGTAATTAATGGAAGAAGAAAACATGTGCATGAAAACAACCGAATTGACTTAACAAATATTTCAACAACATTTTCCCACTATTTCACGTTGCCCCAAAGTTATGCATCTTTAATTAACTAAGCTTGAGAAAGCCTTAATATATAACCTTCAATATATATATACATATATATATATATATAACTGAAAATATCATCTTCTTCATGCTTTAAATCCCCCCCCCCTTTGTTAGCTAAAAAAATTAATTAAATATTTTTTTTATCTAAATTTTAGAAATATACAAATTAGTACATAAATAAAAAAAATTTAATCAACACTTGTTAATCCGAGTGGTAAAGAATTCGATTTTTTAAAATAAGATTTCGATTTCAAATCTTGTAAATGAAAAAAATAAATTTAAAAGAGTTTATTTCTCTTATAAAATTTGATCTGATTTGATTTCAGATTAATCAAAATTTAAAATAACTATCAAATATCGAAATATCTTGGATAAAAAAAATAAAAAATTTAATTTGTGGATTTAAATTTTCAAATTATGTGATGTACTTTTAGTTATAAAAAATTACAGTATCATCATTAAGTCAACTCACCTATGTGACGTTTTATTATCAATATATAATCACTTAACGTGCACACAACTGTCAGCTTTCTTTTTCACCTCTGTGCAGTAAATATATATTCCGTCACAGACTGACCAGCTAAGATATTCAAAGCTATACATGGAATTCATATAGAATTTTTACAAACTATTTAGCGTTTCTATATATTTAACACACGTTCGAATATGGCGTGTAAGTGAGACGGTGTTAGAATATTTCCGATTAACATGGGATATTATTAAAAAGTTTAAAATGCAACATTCTTTTCATTCACGTATAATTTGTATATTTTATTGTAATTTAGACACCAAACGCGTAATTTAACTAAAAAACATGGCAAATTAGAGATGATTCCTTAGACAATCAATCAAGAATGGTGCGGCTTCATCTAATCTTCTGATTGGATTCAGCTATCAAGTGGCATAATAGGTGAAGAGTTCAAATCATGCGGCTATTAGTTGTTATGAATAAACAAATAAGTCGAAAGATTTACAGATAAAGCAGTAGCAGCCAGCAGGCATTCTTGCAAGAAATAAATTAGAACAGTAGTGATGGACTTCTCTTTCATTTCACACAAGAAGTGACTTAGAATAACAGATTGCTTAGGTTGACTTGTACGCGGAGTAAGTTTCCGTTGGAAAGGGAAAAAAGAAAAAATCTGTTGCCGGTAATATCCGAACAGTGATAGATTTCTCCTGAACCTTGCAAGAAACGACGTCTTGTTAGCATAAGAATTTACTCGAGTACGCGGAGCTAGTAGTTTCCCGCATAAGTTTACACCGAAAAAACGTAGCTCTTAACACCGTTTAGAATTTAAAATCTTTAATTGCAAAGTGTTAAGTTGAAGCTCTACGGTAATTGCGGGTTTATTGAATAAAAGAAGAATACTTTGCGTGGACATTTCATGTGTAATAAAAAAAAAAAAGAAAGGCAGAGTAAATAAATCAAGATACGGTACTATGAGATTAATTTAAGCTACAAAAGTTCAGTGGAAATGCTCCCACCGCATTAAAAGTTATATTATATTTTGGTGCGGTCCAAACATTTCCACTTAACTCTTAGATGCAGCCCTAACAGAATAAATTCATTTGTCCAGAAGTAAGTTTTTTTCTTTTCGTCTTTTTTTTTTTTCCTTTTCAATTCAACCCATTACGGTGGAACCCTTGCTCGTGTTATTTTTGGTAGCGTTACCATCGAATATATGATTCTTTTGTGACGCCACTTTCTATTTTAAATTTTTAAAAGAAAAAAGAAAGATAAAAGCTAAAATGTCAAAATATCTTCAAATTATAATTCAATAATTATTTAAAATTTAAAATTTTTATTATAATTAATAAAATCCTTAATCTTTTATTTCAATTTAATTAAATTTTTAAGTAGATGAAATTTAATTATGTGATAAAATTTAATTAATTAATTCTCGAAATATAATCAATTGAATCCTTAAAGAAATTTTAAAGAGAAAAAGACAAAGAAAATAAGGAAGAAAAAAGGTAAAAATATTTTATTTTATTTTATTTTCATATATATATATATATTTATTGCATTAAGTGATAAATTTTCATTTATTTTGTTTAAATCACATGAAATTTTATTTTGGTTGATAAAAAGTTAACGATATAAACCTTTTAATCCAAATAAACACTTAATTATATACAAATAAATATTAAAATAATTGATTAATTATAATAAAAAATAAAAATTTAGATAATTTTTTAATTATAGTTCAAAACTTTTTATACCCTTTCACAAAAAGCATACTAACCACCAAGTTATATAAATACTTGTTGGCTCAATGGATCCTTTTTTCGACATTTTGTCTTTCTATTCACAATGTCCAATGTTAAGTTTACTTCAGAACAATGACCCCAATGAAAATCACCGGCAATCTGAGCCTTGCTCGCACGACATCCGTCCCATGTTTTCCGTGGTTTTTGTTCTGAAGATTTATTATTCTATAGTGTTTTCCCAACCTCAACTATAAACAGACTGTAATAAGCATTGACCAGCTCAAGCTTTTTCTATAAATAGCTCATACAAACAAGGAGACCAACACAAACCGTAGGTCTCGTTAGAGAGTTTTCATTCGCTTCGGTGAGAGAAGTGCTTGAAAAATAAAACCAAAGATGGGTTTAACCTCTGGGGTTTTTGGGTTTATTTTCCTTAGTGCTCTGCTTTTCAGCATTGCTCAGGGTGCTGTTCATAAGTATTATTGGGTTGTAAGTATATAGCTACTCAATATGCCACTGTTATTTCGTTACGTTTGGAACATAGCATAGTCCTAGAAACTAACAAAAATATTATGGAATAATATTTGCAGGTGAAGCAGACTAATTTTACAAAGCTGTGTACCACATCCACCGTTCTTACTGTGAACGACAGCTTTCCAGGTCCAGAGATTCATGCTAGGAAAGGTGATACCGTTTTTGTCACTGTCCAGAATGACGCGCCATATGGAATCACTATTCATTGGTATATTGATATTTTCTCTCAAGCAATCTCTTGAAAATTCATTTCTAGGAAAACTGAGGATGTTTAAATTAAAGAAAAGGCAAACCAGATTAAGAAAATTTTGATATTTGCAGGCATGGAGTTAGACAGCCGAGGAATCCATGGTCAGATGGTCCAGAGTACATTACTCAATGTCCAATTAAGCCAGGGGGAAATTTCACACAGGAGATCAATTTGTCAACCGAGGAAGGAACAGTCTGGTGGCATGCCCACAGTGACTGGTCGCGTGTCACAGTTCATGGAGCCATCAAAGTTTTTCCGGCCAAGGGAACCAGTTACCCGTTCCATAAGCCTGATGGAGACCAAACTATTATTTTCTGTAGGTGAACCAGTACTGATGATCAGAATGAATAAGTGCATGTTGAGAAGTTTAAATAAAAAGTTTTCTCCCTATCAATTCTGTTTTTGACAGCTTTGATGCGCGTTTCAAACTGTTAATCAACACCTTTTTCTTGGTGGCAGCCTCCTGGTACAAATCAAAAGTGATGGATGTGTTAAACGAAGCTCTCGCAACCGGCGGTGATCCAAACGTTTCAGATGCTTACACCATCAACGGTGAACCTGGAGATTTGTACAACTGTTCCAAAGGTATATAAATCAAAATAATCCAAAGATATTTTAATCAGTTTACTGTTAGCAGGGTTAATGTATTGAATTGCGGTTAAGATACTTTTAAAATCCCAAGCTCTGGGAATTTAGAGTCCAACTGGAAACTACCTAATTCTAATACTTTTGGCATGAATCGTAATTTTGCCAAGCTAGATTCATAATTATAATTAATGCTTTATCTGATCAAGAATTTGATTTATATATAGAAGTTAATTCAAGTTCATAAAACCACTACCTAACGTTCAACACTTTAACTTGATGCAGGGATAACACCATTTTTTTTTTTTTTAAATTGAATTTGTTTCAAATTAATAATGTCAATTATATGATTTGTATCTGGTTGCAGAAACAATGTACAGTTTGTTGGTTGAGACTGGCAAGACTTATCTCCTCCGCATTGTCAATGCAATCCTGAATGAAGAAATGTTCTTTGCCATTGCTAACCACAACATGACCGTTGTTGGGTCGGACGGAGCATATGTCAAACCCTTTTCTACTGATTATTTGTTCATCACCCCAGGCCAAACAATGGACGTTCTGGTTACAGCAAACCAATCAGCAAGTTACTATTACATGGTTCTTACTCCTTTTCTTGATACCGAGTCTTCATATGACAACACAACCTCAAGGGCACTTATCAAATATAGTGGAAATTATACAACTCCAAGCTCAATTCCTACTCCAACATTTCCTAATATCAGTGACTCAATATCTGCGCAACTCTTTGTTGTTCGCTTGAAGAGTTTAGCAGATGCAGCTCACCCAATCAATGTCCCCAAAAACATCACTAGACAATACTTCATGACTGTATCTGTGAATCTATTCGCTTGTCCCAATTCAACAGGTTGTACAGTTGATGGCAATAATAAGCTGGCAGCAAGCTTAAACAACAATAGCTTTGTGTTGCCATCAACGGCTCTGCTACAAGAATATTATGACAATAACTTTAATGTGAGCCGTATTGCTGATCAGTTACCGAACAAACCGCCTACTCCGTTTAATTACACAACAGTGGCGAACATGTCTACATATACAAACGAAGGAAGACGGGTTATAACATTGAATCATGGTGACGAAGTCGAAATTGTGTTCCAAGGAACGAACATAGGAGCCACGCAGAATCATCCCATGCATCTTCATGGCTACAGCTTTTATTTGGTTGGGACGGGGTCTGCTGATTTTGACAATGGCACTGATCCTGGAAGGTTCAATTTGGTTGATCCACCAGAGGTCAACACCATTGCAGTCCCTAGAAAAGGATGGTCTGCTATTAGATTCAAAGCTGATAATCCTGGTATGCATATTCCTTCTCTTGTACTTCCTAATTGCATTACTAATTAACATATTTAATTTATGCACTAATTCCGGAAAAAACCCAATGTTTAAATTTGTTTTCCTTTTTGTATAAGGGGTTTGGTTTATGCACTGCCATTTCGAGCGGCATACGACTTGGGGAATGAGCACTGTTGTCATAGTGAAGAATGGAGGCACCAAGAAAACAAGCATGCGTCCACCACCTTCCTATATGCCTTCTTGTTCTTAATTTTACATCAATCTAGTGTGCAGGGTTTGTTAAACATATTGGGTGTATGACTTGATAAAGTCATTCACACTATAAAATAATATTTTCTATGAAATTTCTTTCTATCTCGTTTGTCTATAATTGGCTAGCTAAGTACCCAAAACCTATATCCATTCGTTTGCAAGACGTGTCAAAAGAGGTATCTCTCAACTAAATCCAATGGTTTTTCTAGAACTGCCATAAAACTTACAAGAGGAAATGCAGACTGAACCAACACAACTATGGCTTTAGGATTGAAATTGGTATCTAGATTGTTGTTTTTATTCTAATGGATGAAATGATGATGATGCTTCATTTTTTTTTCCTACGTTTTGGAATAGCTGTTTTTATTTTAAGGTTTTTTCGATTCCGCCTTACACGTGTAGTTATTTGAGTTAATTATTAGCAATTTTTTTTTGTTTATTTATTTGGAAAAAAAGATTTTAACTTAACTTTTTAAACATATATACTGATTTATTATTGAGTTAAATATTAGTAAACTATTGACATTTTATTCCTTTTTTATTTTTTGAGAATTATTGTTATTATTATTTACAAATAAAAAATAAGGATAATGTACTAAGATTAGACAGATATATAGGTGAAGCATTCAGTAGGCTTGCTACCCTATCCGGCCTTACTCCAACTTGGATTGATCGGTAATATTATGATTTTAATAAGTAAATAATTTTACTTACTTTTAATTATAAATATATCTAAAAATATTCACATATTGATATAAAAACTTTAAATATCGAATCATGAATTAATTTTAAATCTAAAATTAAATTTTAAAAAATATTATCTAAATCTAATTCAATCTGAACCCACACTATTACATGAATCAAAATATTTTTTATTATTTTATTTTAAGGTCAAATAAAGAGTATCTCATTAAAATTAATTTAAATTTGGGCTACAACTCATAACCTAACTCCACCTAGATAAAAATTTTGGATTAGGAATTAAATGATTGAAAAATTTTATCCCACTAGCCCAACTTTTGTTTTGTATTCCAATTGGTTGTAGTTTACATAAGTCATAGAAGTCACATGTTTCCATTGTTTTTTCTTATTGATTTATGCGCCCACTTTCTCTTTTAGGACAGGCCAGTAAAATAGTAGAAAAAATTAGATTTACAAAATAATATAAAATAACAATTTCTTCTCGTCATTTAATGCTACAAATGAAATAAAATTGGGGTTGTCGGTTGCGCCAGCTTCAAAAATTAATTTATTTTTTAATTATTATTTTTATTAAATTTTATTCGAAGAAATTGTTATGTTTTTAATTATTATTTTTTATTAAAATTTGCTAAAAGAAATGAATTATTGGAAATAAATTGATTGTTTATTATTGATTGATTGTTAAATTATAAGAAAATATAATTTACTACAATTTGATTTAATTTTAGTGGGAGTATATAAAAAGAAATGCATATATTATGAAAATTTGTGCAATTAATTCAAAAAATGACATAATTTCAAAAAGTAATAACAATTATCCTTTCCTTCTTTCTCTTATAAAATGATAAATAGCATAAATTAAGTTATAAATAGATCAAATTCTTGTATTGACGGATTGATGATTTGTTCTTGTTCATGGCTTTTTGGAATGGAATGATTTTGTTTTAGTTTTTTGTTTCACTTGACTTTTTCTTGATGACCAATGGTTAAGTAGGACACGCTTTTTCCTTTGACGCAACCCATATGTTGGTTTGTTAGGATACATTTTTGACATTGCCTTGTTTAGTTGTCACGCAAATCATGACTTGGTCCTCATGCGTCGTAAAAATACTTTTGTTTTGGAGAATACATAAAGATTAAAGTATCTTTATTTGGGAATAAAATTTTGTCCATTTTTAAAAAGAAAACCCTCGATTTTGTTGGTTTAGTAGGGAATCGGTGCAGATTTACGAATTATGGTCAGTATTACGCTTTTTTTTTTCTATAAAAATGTATATTAGTTGAATTTACTTTAAAAAGGGTACTCATATGGAATTTATAAAGCTTTGATTGGTATAGTTTTTGCTATTTATTTATTTATTTTTTGTATTAAAAAGTATAACTAGCAAAAAAGGCTAACAAATTAGGACTTAAATGATTTGGATAATTAATTTTGAATAAAAAACAGAATTTAAAGTTAAATTTAACTAAAAAAAACCATAATCGCATATATTTATATACATATATCCCTTTTTTATTTTGATTGAAAATAAATTGATCGTAATCAAAATTTTTAATAGGAACTTGTTATATTGCTTTTTTTTTTTGTTTGGATAAACTATATTTTTATTTTTTCCAACTAGTAGAATTTTGCTACAGTTCAACTAATCCTTTGCCTTTATAACAATGTTAACAATCTAGTCTAGTATTCCACATTTAAATTCCAAGCATCATGTAATTGTATGCTAACAACATCACATGTAATTTGAGTTATTCCATTTAGTCTGTGCTTGACTTCTTCCTTTATTCTCATTGTCACTTTTGCTGGCTCTTCCTCCACTTGTTTAAACATTCTTTGGTTCCTTTCTCTTCAAACCAAATATCTACATGCATTCCAAGCTATGCATAGGATAGTTGATATTAGAGCTCTCTTTATTTTTTTTTTCTTTACCTATTGATTCTACACTTCTGCATAATCTTCTGCCAAACTTTCTTAGTGAATGCACAATAAAAAAACATTTGATCCCTAGATTCATCCTCTTGTTGACGCAACCAACATCTACCCTTTATCTCCATTCCCTAGAGCCTATTTTAAATAATCATCCAAGAGATAAGTGAGTGTTTAGAGATATGGCATTTAAAACATAAAATCCTATGCCATCTAACCTTTTCCCTTTTTGGCCTGAGTTGATTCCATATCACTTTGGTTGAGTAGCAATCCCTTAGAAATGGCCATATTTCTACGCCATTATCCTTCTTAATGAATTGTCGAGCTATCAACCTCAGTTAAAGCAGTTTCCTCTAACACCAACTACTATTTTATTGGGCTGCCATTTGCCAAATACTTTTCTTTTTCAACATGTATTCTTCTAGCCATGTTATCCATATTGGTCTTGCTTTAGTAAGGATGGACCAAAGGTTCTTCCATATACAAGCTTGGTTCCATGAGAATATGTCTTTGATTCTTAGCTTCCATTCTACCTTAGGATATCAAATTCTCTTCCAGCTTACTTTGGCTTCTTTTGTTGATCCCTATCTCCCTTTCTAGAAGAAACTTGAACACATTTGAGCGATCTTCCTTAGGACATGCTTGGGGAGTATGAAGTGCCTACACTAATAATTTTGAACACTAAACAATATTGATTGAATAAGTTACAGTCTTTCTAATAGAGTAATATAGAGTTATTTATACTTATTTTTAGCGCTTAAATGATTGATTTTTTTTTAATTTTTTAGCTAAATAAGGTTCTTTTTACTCCTAAAGTGTTCAATTTTCTGTTTGTAGGAAATCATGAAGAAAAGAGTTAATCTTGAAAAATCTTTAAAATTTTTTATCAATCTTGGATTACTCTTGACACATTAGAAGGATTCTTGATATGTTCTTGGTGATTCTTGATTTTCTTGGAAATCTTGAAAAGAAAAATATGTTCAAAATTGCTTTACTGAGTTTAAAAGAGTTGAATTGTTTCAATCTTGAAGAAACATGAAGAAAATTCATGCAAGAATTAAAGTAGGTAATTTCAGCAATGAATGAGGGTAGAATTGTAATTTTAGGTGAATGCAAGTCCATGGTAGATTATGTAGGTGCATAAGCATGGGATTACAAATGGATGATGTGGCAGAATGAGGTGGCATTTCTCTTTAAGTTTTCCTATTTGGATTTTGATTTCCTATTCTCATTAGGATTTAGTATTCTTATTCTTAATTAAAGTAAGATTTGCATGAGTTATGAAAAGACCATTCATTTATATGTAGCAAAGTATGTGTTTATGTTGAAGAAAAAAATTTAATTTTTCTACAGGATTCAAGACCAAGTTGTCTATGCAATTGAAGAGTTCAAGAACAAGCAATTTGAAGATGATTTTTAGAAGGTTAGTATACCATAGTCGAATGTGTATTTTTAGTATGCAAGATTGGTTTTTGGTTTTTTTTATGCACTCTTTAAGTTGCTACATGATAAAGAAAGATGATGGTTATGATATAGAAAACAAGAATTGAATTGAATTCAACTTCAAGAAGCTTTCTTGGTTTCAAGAGTTGCATTCCAACTAAAACACATAGGCTACCTTTGGAGTTCTACTTTGGCCGAATGCTTTAAGGTTTATTTTGCCTATAAATACTTCTTATTAGGTCTTAGAAAATGGTGTAAAGGGGTTGGGGTGACAGACCAACTTAGCAACATTAGTTTTTTTATTCTTGAATTTGGTTTTAAGCTTTCTTTAATCTTTGATTTTTTGCTTTGTTTAATATTAGTTTGTGCACAACTCTTTCAAGTTTTTAATTCAATTAAATTTTGTTTTACATTATTTTCAATTTGATTTTCATTAGTTTTCATTCAATTGGTTTAAAAATTGATATTTCTATTTGGTTTTTTAATCTTGATTAATACAAGTTACGGTTTAGTTGGATTGTGGTTAAATTGATTCGATTTTACATTCTGTTTTGATCCTAATCTTTCAATTTCATCTTTAATTCTTGTTAAAGCAATTGGGTTGTGTTTCTAGGTTTAGATTTAGGTTCAATTGTTGCTTGGTTGAATTGTTTGCATATTTAAGGTTTAATTTGTATAAGTTTTTGTAGATTAGTTTTGGTTTTCATATTCTATTCTTTAAAACAATTTTTGTTTTAGTTATTAGGTTGGATTTAAGTTAATTATTTCATATGTAATCTTGATTCTTTTTCAATTTAGGGTCATTTGATTAAGGTTTACATGAATTGTATGAATTTATTGCATTTGATTTTGATATATTAGTTTGATTTCAATTCTATTTTGATTTATTTAGATTAATTTGCATGTTCTTAGGTTAATTTGAATTTCATAATAGTTTGTTTGCAAGTTAGTTGGGTTAATTTGTTAGGTTATTGCATAATTGCTTTATAATACTTTTGGTTCATGTTAGTAGGGTTCATATACCTTTTGGTTCATAGTTATTTGCATGTAATTGAGATTATTTAGGTTATTTGGTTTTGGCTTATGTTCATTAGGGTTAATTGCTTTCAGTTTTAGTTATGTGCATGTTAGTTTGCTATTTAGTGATTTCAATTTGGTTATTTAGTTTGATTTTTATTTCGGTTCAAGCTTACTTTCATTATTTGTATTTGGTTTTGGTTAGTTTTAGTTATTTGAATCTTGTTTAGTTTAATTTGATATTGGTTTTATATTAGTTTGCATGTTTTAGGTTTAATTTGCTTAGTTTATATTCTAGCTAGATTTGATTTATCTAAGTTTGGGTGAAATAATTTTGGTATTTATGTATTTCATATAAAATCTCCATGGGAATGAACAAACTTTACTTATCATTATATTACTTGATACAATTTTGTGCGCTTACAAATTGCCAATCAAGTTTTTGGTGTTGTTGCTAGAGTTTGAAGGAGTAGTTCAATATCAATACTAACCATTTTGCTTATAGCTTGGATTTTTTTTTTGTTTTCAATTTGTTGATTTTTCTTGTTTTATATACTAAGAGCTAAGAGTTCTAGTTTAGTGTTATTAGATAAGGAAATAGAGAAAACTCTTTAAAAAAATCAAAAAGGGTAAAAAGCAAACAGCTTTTGTTTTACCTATGGCTGATCAACTACAAGAAAATCAGAGAACACTTAAAGACTATGCTATCCTTCAATTAGATGGGTTTCAACCTAGTATTAGTAGGTTGACCATTTAGGCCAATAATTTTGAATTGAAACCATCTATTATTAATATGATTCAAAATTTTGTTCAATTCTATGTGTTACCAATGATGACCCTGATTGGTGATCTGCACGTGCATAGAATCGACAAGTAATATAGTTATAAGAAAAAGAGTATCGTCTCACAAGAATAAGAGTATTGTTTCACAAAGATTATGTATATGAGATCACAAGTACCAAAATTGTATATGCCAAACTTATACTTAGATAAATCAAATCAAATAAACAATAAACTAATCAAATAAAACCTAAAACATGCAAACTAACATAAACTAATATCAAAATAAACTAATCAATAACCAAATAATGCAAAACAAGCAAAAACAAAATCAAATCAACAAAATATAATCAAATCGATACTAATTAAGCGACAATAAATCAACTAACTTGCAATAAACCATAAACCCAAATCAATTAAACAACTAAACATGCAATATAAATCAATAGCAATAAAAATCGAAACTCTAAAGATTCAATAAGCTAAACCGAATATAAACCCTAAGCAAACTATCATGCAATTCAATACAACCAACTTAAACCAAAACCCTAATAGCTTTAAGAATACGCAATAAACTTAAATTAACCTTTAAACATGCAATAGAAGCAAAATAAATCAAAATAAAAATGTAATTAAACCAATAAATAAGAACTGAAAATAACAAAATCCTAATCTTATGTAATTTCTCAAAACCCTAATATAAAAATGTTAAAACCAAATTAACCAAACCCTAAATCAATGCTAAACTAAAATCAATTAAAATATCTTAAACAAAAAATTATTAAAATAAAAAACTTTTAAACTAAATAAAACAAGCAAAAATTAAAAATATAAATCAAGAATTAAACCTAAGCATGCAATCTAAATAACTTAAACTAAAACTGAATTAAATCCAATTTAAACTATATAACCGAAACCCTTTAACCATGATTTAACATGCAATTAAATGAATTAAACCAAAACAGAACATTAATTGAAAAGATTAAACAAAAAATAAACAAGAAACACAACTTCCATGAACAAGAAAGCAAAATTGAATAAAAAGATTCAATCTTTAAACTAAAACGATAAACCAAATTGAAAAGAAACTTAAAATCAGAATTTGATTGCTTGAAAACTTAAAAGGAATATGCATAAACTAATCCTGAAAACCAAAAAATTAAAAGACCAATAAATCCTTAAACCAGAAACTTGAAAACTAAAGAAAACTTAAAGATAAGAAAGCTAAAATCACTAATAAGTTGGTCTATCACCCTAACCCTTTACACCCTTTTTTTAAGACTTAATGATGTATTTATAAGCTAGGAAAAACCCTAGTTAAGTTCGGCCAAGAGGTCTTGAAGAGAGCTTGCATAGTTTTGGTTGGACTTGAACTCTTTAATCCAAGAATGCCTTTTATAGTTGACTTCAATTAGAACTCTTAAAAAAGAAATTTTATAAACCATTCTTGACTTCTAAATCATATTTATCATATAGCAACTTAACCCATGCATAAAACAATACCATAATCAAATCTTGCTTACCAAAAATGTGCATTAGGCCAACATGAATTAATCTTCTTGAATGTTGCTTCAAATTCTTTAATCTTAAATCCTTTATGTAGTCCACAACTTGACTTGAATTATTGCTTGAAAAATCAGAGTTTAAAACCATGTAGAACACTTCATTAATGCCACTTGTAAAGAATGGAATTAAATACTTTATGCAATCCTACTCCAAGTAGGAATAAGAATACCAAATCCTAATCCTTATCGAAAATCCAAATCCAAGTATGAAAAGTAATTAGAATTACCATCTCATCATGCCACATCATCTTTCTTAACCAATAAGAAAACTTTTTATGCCATGACATCCATCAGTATCCCAAGCATGTGCACCTACATAAGCTACCATGGACTTGCAATTATTTAAAATTACAATTTTGACTTTCATTATAGCTAAAATTCCTACCTCAATTCTTGCATGAATTTTCTTCATTTTTTCTTTAAGATTGTGTCATTCTTACTCCATTGAACTTTAAAAAACAAATATTAAACTTCTTTCCTATTCTTTAACTTTAAGATTTTCAAAAAAATTAATCGATAACATCGCAAGATTCTTTTTTTGTAAAAAAAATCATCAAGATTGATAAAAAAATCTTCAATATTTACTCTTTTCTTCAAGCAAACCTACAAAACAAAAAATTATGCCATTTAGGAGTTAAAAAAAATTATTTTGCTAAGAATTAAGCAAAAATCACTTATTTAAGCATTAAAAAAAACCTAAATAATCTATTTTCTAAAGTTATCAAACCCCAATTTATATTTGACTAATTTTTTTGAAATTTATGATACTTTTAAAGCAAAATATTGCTACTAATGATGCCATTAGACTAAGGCTATTTTTTTTCTTTCAAAGATAAGGCAAGGAGTTGGCTTGTATCTATTCCTCTTGGTTTAATTACTACTTAAGATGGCCTAGTTTATAAATTCTTGGCTTGATTTTTTCCTCTATCTAAAACAGTCAGATGCGTAATGATATCACTTCTTTTAAGCAATTTGAAGCCGAATCCCTATTTGATGCATGGGAGAGGTATAAGGAGTTATTAAAGAGGTGCCTTCACCATGGTTTGCCAAATGGTTACAAGTGCAAATCTTTTATATGGGCTGGCAGGGCAAGCTAGAACCAATATTGATGCTGCTGCTATTAGGGCTTTAATGAGTAAGTCTACAGATAAGGCTTATGATTTGATTAAGGAGATGGCCATGAACAATTATAAGTGGGCCAATGAAAGGTTTGTACCAAAGAAATCTATTGGAGTTTTATAAACTTGATGCATTTACTGCTCGTACTTCCCAAGTGTTTGGCTTAGTTAAAAAGATTGAAAATTTAGGAACCAACCCTTTTTGTAGCCTTATCAATACCATTCAAAACCTATTTTTTTCATGTTATAATTATGAAGGGAACCATACTCTAGATAAGTCCCCATTAGAGTAGAGCCCGTTCAGTATGTTGCTCAACCTAAACAATAGTTTAATCCTTAGTTTAACACCTACAACTAAAGGTGAAAACACCATCCTAACTTTTCATAGGGTAATAACTAGGGGCAAGCTTCTAATTTTTATTTAAGATAAATGAACCCACCTAGTTTCCATCAACTATCACACAACAATACTATCCACCTCTACCACCCTAAGAAAATAAACCATCTTTGGTAGAGATATTTACCAAAGTTCTTTAAAACCAAGCAGCCTTCATTAAAAACCTTGAGGTACAAGTGGGCCAACTAGCTAATGCCCTAACCCAAGGAACCTTACCTAGCACCATTAAGCAAAACTCAAAAAGATAAGGTAAGGAGCAAATGAATAGCATTATAACCTTAAAGGGGGAGGAGCCAAATAGGGTTATGGGAAAAGTTCATTTTATTGAGAAGTCTATGTTAGTGGAAATAAAGGAGGTTCCTAGTGATGATAGGCCTAATGAGGGAGACATAAAAAAAAATGTTGAACTAGCTATGGAAGTTGTTAGTGAAAGGGAGAAAGTTGACATTAGAAGCAAGGCAAAGGCAAAGAAGAATAAAACTCAAGTAAAGTTTACTTTAATGATGTCTATAAAAAAAAGTTACAATTCACTCTTGCACATAATGACAAAAAGCCCATTTTGATGAGCTATTAGAGGAAATGAAGGATACTACATTTACTGATGAGTGTAGTATTATGTTTTAGAAGAATTTGCCACAAAAGCTTTATAATCCAAGGAGTTTTTCTATTCCTTGTTATATTGGTAATTTTTACTTTGATAAAGCTTTATGTGATATTTGAACATGTGTTCATTTGTTGCCTTTGAGTGTTTTAGGAAATTAGGGATCGGGAAGTTAAAGCCTATGACCTCTCATTTGATATTTATTGATAATTCTACTAAGTACCTTTTAGGAATGATGAAAATGTGCTTGTGAAAGAGCAAAAATATGCATTCCTAGCTGATTTTATTATAATGGATATTAAGGAAGATAAAGATATCCCCATTATTTTAGGGAGGCCATTCTTGGCCAAATTTAGAGTTGTAATTGATGTTGAAAAAAAGAGGTAAGCTTGAAATTTCAAAATAAGAAGATTGTTTTTAGATTTAGCAACCCTAATGTGGTTAAAGATGATGTGAAAAGAAAAAAAAAAGTGGTTAGGGATTGTGTGAAGAGGAAGGAAAAGGTAGTCAAGGAGAAAGCCTCAAGGTCGAAACCAAGGCCAACCTATAGGAGTCTAGTAAGGAAAAAGCATAACACCATGGATTATTTCATGGAGGAGAGAGAGGTTGACCTAAGTGTGATTGAAGAGTAATTGGAAAGAATTAGTCAAGCTTGATGACAACTAGTGCTGCTTGGGAGGCAAACTAAGTTTTAATTTTCAGTTTTGCATTATTAGATTTAGTTATTTATTTCATTGTTTTTATGAATAGGTAATGCTTGGGTTTTCTTTGTTTTTGTAGAAAATAGGAACATGAACCTAAGACAAGTTACGACAATGGAGGTTCCATGGAATTTTAGATTTAATTTTTGGATTTTAGGGGAGTACTTCTCTTTGTTTTATGTTTTTATGTTTTATTTGCACACATTGAGTTTTGTTTTATTTGCACACATTGAGGACAATGTGTTATTTAAGTTGGGAGAGAAAATTTTGAGTAAAATTTTTTAGTATCTTTTTAAAATTTTTTGTTTTTAAGTTTAAATGGTCATGTTTAGAATTATTATACTTCTTTTAATTATTTTCTCATAATCCAATGATAGAACCTTGATTGACTTTGAATATAGCTTATTAGAAAAGAATGAATGTAGTGAAAGCATGAGATGATTTTTGGAATATGTTTCTTTTTAATTGCAATATTTCCACATTTTTAGCACTTAGTCTTGATCATTGAGACGTAAGCATGTTTAGTTGAAGTTTATGTAGATATAAAGTTGCATTGATCTTTGAAGTTATGTACATATTTTAGAACTTATTGAAACATCTCTTGAGATGAAATCGTAGATCACACTTAACTAGGAAGATGATTTAAGCCATATTTAGTTCGTTTGAGCCTTTCAAGCCTACTATATATATATATGTTCCTTTCCTTTGTTTTCACCTACATGAATTAGCCACCCTTTGATTTATTATCTTTATCTTTGTACCTTACCCTATGTGTATATGGATTAATCAACAGTAAATATGAAAGCTATGTTGCATTAGGAAAGAAAGGTTGAGTTTAAGGTTGAAAAGAAAATACTGTGAAAAATTCTATTTTAAGCAAAAAAGAAAAAAGAAGTAAAAGTTGAAAATAGCTTTCATAGAAAGAAAATAGAATGCAAAAAGAGAAAAAGTGGTGAAAACATGAAAAATAGCAAGTAATTTAAGCAAATTAAAAGTAGTTGTTGTTTGAAAAAAAAAACAAAATAAAGAAGAATTTAAGTTTGGGGGGGTTACAATTCTTGAAAGCTCTCTCATCAATTAAAAGTGTAGATCTTAAGTAATGCATGTTTGGGTTTATTAAGCCTAAATTTTGCTTTATCATACCTTAACGCTAGACTAACACCACAAGCTTAATAAAAACCTATTGATCTTTGGTTAAGTTGTGGCTATATTAGTGGATAGAGTATGAGAAAAGTAAATTTATGAAATTTTTGCATGCTTTTGTGTGATGTGTTAATTTCATGTTTACATAACTTTAATTAAATGTCCTACATTGTTATGAGATAGACTATTAACACACACACGAAATTTGCAATTAAAAGGGAGCTTACTCTTGAATGAATATAATGTTTAATCTATGCTTGTGATTTTCTCTAAGTTATATTCATTATGCAATTTTTGAGGAATTTATGAGAATTTAACCATTAGAAGTTTATAAGATGATTTCTAGCATACTTATTTTTTACATAGCTTAGCTTTATTTTGCTTAAGGACAAGCGAAAGCTCAAGTTTGGGGGTTTCATAACTCTATAAAATAGAGTTATTTAGACTTGTTTTTAGTGCTTAAATGATTGATTCTTACATAGTTCTTAGCTAAATAAGGTTCTTTTTACTCCTAATGTGTTCAATTTTTTGTTTTGTAGGAAATCTTAAAGAAAAGAATGAATCTTGAAGAATCTTGATAATTCGTGATCAACCTTGGATGATTCTTTATGCATTAGAAGGATTCTTGATATGTTCTTGGTGATTCTTGAATTTCTTGGTTTTCTTGGAAATCTTGAAAAAGGAAAGTTGTTCAAGATTGCTTTGCTGAGTTTAGAAGAGTTGAAATGATGCAATCTTGAAGAAAAATAGAGAAAATTCATGCAAGAATTTAAGTAGGTAATTTTGGCTATGAATAAGGGTAGAATTGTAATTGCAAGTGAATGCAAGTCCATGGTAGCTTATGTAGGTGCATATGCATAGGATTACAAATGGATGATGTGGCATGATGAGGTAGCAATTCTATTTAAGTTTTTCTACTTGGATTTGGATTTTCTATTCTCATTAAGATTTAGTATTCCTATTCCTACTTAGAGTAAGATTTGCATGAGTTATAAAAATACCATTCATAATGGGCGACAAAGTATGTGTTTTTGTTGAAGAAAAATTTTAATTTTTCTCCAATTCAAGACCAAGTTATGTATGCAATTGAAGAGTTCAAGAACAAGCAATTAGAAGATGATTTTAGAAGGTTAGTATACCATAGCCGAATATGTATTCATGGTATGCAAGATTTCATTTTTGGTTTCTTTTATGCATTCTTTAAATTGCTACATGATAAGAAAGATGATGGTTGTGATATAGAAGACATGAATTGATCTATAGGAGTTCTTTTAAAGAGTTCTGGTTGAATTCAACTTTAAGAAGCTTTCTTGGTTTCAAAAGTTTCATTCCAATCGAAACACATGCGCTACCTTTGGAGTTCTACTTTGGACGAATGCTTTAGGGTTTATTTTGCTTGTAAATAATGTAGACACCCAATTTGGTCCAAGCCCAGATCAATCGGGCCTGGCCCAAATGGATAAGCCCAATTTGGTTCTTATTTGGGATTATTTTTATTTTATTTTTTTTTCTTGTGTATTTTATGTATTTTATTTATTTATTATTACTATGTATTTATTTATTTATTTATTATTAATATTTATATATATTTTATTTATATAGTTATATATTTATTATTATATTATAATTTATGTATTATTATTATTTATTTTTGGTATATTTTTTTAGATTTTTAATTATCTGTTAATAATTTTTTTCTCGTTTATCTGATTTTTCGTTTATCTGATTATTATTATTATTATATTTTCTTTTTCTGGGGCTGTGATTGAAAGCTAAAGAATCCTACTGAGAATGGGGATTCAATCAGAAGAGTCCATATTGGATTCAAAGATTGAATCCCTGTCCAAAGAGGAATTGAGATTGATCAGAAACACCTAATCAATCCCTATAAAAGGGACCCTCTGGAACAAAAGCAATGGACAGAAAAAACAGTGAGCAAAGTTATTGATTTGAGAGATAGAAGAGTATAGAAGGCTAAGGAAAGATTAAGAAGTGTTCTGGAGTTAGTAGGAATTTTTTTGAAGATTTTTGGTGATTTTTTTCTGAGAATTTCTAAAAAATTCCAGATTTCGGTGAATTTTTCAGCGAACGTTGAATTTTCTGGCGAAAATTCTGGCCAACTTTGAAGTTTCCAGTGAGCTGCCCAGTTTCCGGTGACGTTTCTCAGAAATCGATCAACTTCCGACCAACTTCCGGTGAACTTTCGGCGAAAAAACTCAGATTCCGGTGACAAATCCCAGAATCCGATGAATCTTCAACCGGAGTTCTTCGGCCTTTTAGAGAAAAGGGAGAGAAAAGGGAAGGAAGAGAGAGAGAGAGAGGGGAGAAGGTTTCTGTCGAAAAATGAAGGGAACTGCCTTTTATACCCTCCCAAAACGACGTCATTTTAGCCTTAAGTGACCTAGAGGATCCGTGCATTTTGCCGAGATCCGACCCAACCCGAGCGTTGACCCACTTCCTGACCCACGCGTGTCTGCCCCCTCCGAGTCGAGTCGAGCCGAGTCCTTGAGCCGAGCCAAGCTGATAGCCGTGCCGCTCCATGTTTTTTTTTTTGGAATTTTTTTTATTTATTTTTTTATTAGATTAGATTTATTTAATATTTTTTATCTTTATCTTATTTTTATTTTTGTTTTACTTTTCTTTATTTTTTTTATCTTTATTTATTTTCACTTTTATTTTGTTCTATTTTCTTTAAATAAAAATCAAAAAATATTTTTGGGGAAAAGTTGAAAGTATCAATTTTCCTTAAAAATAAATTTTTAAAAAATATTTTTGGGGAAAAGTTGAAGTATCAATTTTCCTTGAAAATAAAAATTTTCGAAAAATATTTTTAGGGAAAAGTTAAAAGTATCAATTTTCCTTGGAAATCAAGGTTTCAAAAAAAAATATTTTTGAGGAAAAGTTGAAAGTATCAATTTTCCTTAGAAATAAATTTTCAAAAAATATTTTTGGGGAAAAGTTGAAAGTATCAATTTTCCTTAAAAATAAAATTTCAAAAAAAGGGTTTTTAAGGAAAAGTTAAAAGTATCAATTTTCCTTGAAAATCAAAGTTTCCAAAAAAAAAAACATTTTTGGGGAAAAGTTGAAAGTATCAATTTTCCCTACACAAGAACAACCATCATTTCCTTCCTTTCTATTTTGATTTTGATTTTGATTTTTCTTTAACTAATCTGACGACGGAGCCTCTGCAAGTGAAACAATAATTTTTTCTTGCATACTCTTGAGGTGAGGAAATTTTCTCAATTTTTTGCTAAAAGTATTAGAGTCAATTGAGAATAATTTCTAATAATTAATTACTCGGTAAAATTTTAAGGCTCATTGGATAACACAAATTTTAGCTGGTACCATCTTTTGATGGGCGTTGTGAGGGTGCTATAACCTTCCTCACATGTAACCGAACTCCCGAACCCTGTTTTGGTTAGTAGACTTGAACCTATTCTTTTAGGGACCCTTAAATTTAGGTGTTCCCTAAAAGGACAGATTCTTTAGGTGGTCAATCGCACCTTGATAAAAAAGATTAGTGGCGACTCCCTTAAGTCAATGTCTAGCGATAGATCCTCAGATCTAGACGTTATGACAGCTTGGCGACTCCACTGGGGACTTTGAGAGTCAGGCCAGCAAATAATTTGTGTTATCCAAAAGCCGAATAAAATTAAACCTTTTTGTATATATGTGTTATTATTCATTCATGTTTATTTACCTTGCTAATTATGTCATTCATGTGCATGAGCATAACATAAGCTCTATACCCGAGCTCCGTCCCTTTAGGAGGGAGTAAAGTACCTATTGCTTTCGTAAGGTCTAATGCCTCCGCATGGCTAGCGAAATACTCCCACTCAAATTGAACCTTTTCCGCTTGTAGCCTGTAATGGGTGAGAATTAGGGTGCCTTACTAGTCTGTGATGGACAAAGATGTAAGGAACAATTTGAGTACCTTTAGACTTTGACCTTAAAACCGCATATAGTGAACCTTAAGAGTACCTAAGCCTAGGATAGAGCCCTTTCTACCCAATGATAGATATACCCTGAAATTAGGACACAAAAAGGGTGTTTATCTAATCATTTTAATTGTCTGACTTTGTGCATCATTTTCATTATCATATGTAACATTATACATCAGCATCATTTTCATTTCATCCATGAAACTAACTGTATTGTTTGTCTGATTTTATGCATCTGCATTACTTTCATGATCATGTTTTAACACAATCATTTGCATCCATTTCATATTAGATTTCATTCAGGAAAATGTACATATCATTCGTGCATCAACGAATCATACATAAAGCATAGCATAGCATTTTCTAATCATAATTGTGGTGTTAGAGGTTCAAGGATAGTTCTACCAAATAACCCCACTCACCAATACAAGAGCTCAAGCCAGACTAATGGAACAAGAAAATTTCAGTCATCTCGAGAGAATAAAAAAAGCTCAAAAAAAGTTAAAAGGAGAGTTGAATAAGATTTTAAGGGCAAATTGATTTAATATGGTGGTCCAAATTTTGAGTCGAATGTTACTCATCGACAGCGAGTGGAGAGAGCCTGTTTTCAAGAAGTGAATTTCAATTATCTATCTTACAATTAAACAGAACATCGATCATATTCCAGCAGCTACAGCTGAAGATGTGAAGCTTGTGGTGGCTACTACTCAGAGAGCTCTTTCTAAAAACAAAAGCAAAGATTAGGCTTCAGCTTCTGATGTTGTTCATGCCAAGTATTTACGGGCCATCGTTTCTAAAATAACAAAGAGAAAATTTGAATTAGCAAAGCTTGGGCAATTGATTACGAGAAACCACTTGATGAAGCAACTTGGGACATCGATGATGTTGCTGGATGTTTTGAGTACTAAACGTACCTTACTAAAGGTTTAGATGCGAAGTAAAAGATTGTGCTGCAATATTGAAACCTTTCGAGCTGGTATTTATCACCTGTTTGGAGCTGGCTGACGTGTGAAAGAAGGTGAGTTTTCCTTCAGGTATCTTAAACATTCTGACTGGATCGGGCCTGAAAGTTATGATTTCTTTGGCATATCATCCTAATATTGACAAGATTGCCTTTACCAGAAGCAATACAACAGGGAGCATGATAATGGAAGCAACCACTCAAATGGTCAAGCCTGTATCTTTAGAACTCGGTAGGAAAAGCCCAATCATTTTGTTTGAGGATCAAGAATATGAAGAGTCACAATGAATCAATGGGATGAGATAAAAATCCTTCACCTGGTTGCCCAGGGGCATGATTTTAAAGAGGATGTTAAAACTGGTTGAATGCCACTTATCATTCTAAGAGTTCTTTTAAAGTAATGTTAGGATTTCTTTTCTACAATATGATTTCACTTGTTATCATCTTAATAAGGGCGAGTTAATGCATTTCATTACATTTTCTCTTTCACTCGACCATTATTCCATGCCCTGTTACCTTTCATAATTTCACATTCCCATTTTTAAATTTTAGATGATGAATATTTAGACAATGATAACAATAATTCTGGGATTTAATTTTGAAAACTCATCCACGTTAATATGAGAAGATGATTTGAGCAAAAAGTAAGCTGTTACTAGAGGTGAAATAGATATGTCTTGAAGATGTGCAATCTTTTATACAAGTTCATGAGCTTTGTTCAATAGATGATGTTCAAGAAAGGTATGCATAATTGAGATGAAAAATGGCCATTTTTCTTTTACCATTTGAAAAACCATTTATTGTTACCCCTTTAAGCCTATCATTTTTTTTTTAAGAACCCCAACCAAGGATCACCCTCTACACTGGAGGGTAATTTTTGAAAAAAAAAAAGAAAAAAAACACCACAAAAGGTCTCAAAGATGGAAAGAGAAAGAAAAGCAAAAGAAAAATAAATGCCACACATGATTTAGGGTAAAGTAATGAGAATCTTTTGTGTGAAGAAAGAAAAAATAGTGAAACGATGTGGGGGGAAAATGCCAAGTTGTATCAAATGATCCTTTGGTTTTGAACCTTTTTAATACATGTTTTGAGCCTATATCCATTTTTTTATGACCCTTCACCTTGGCCTACATTACAACCTTGAAAAGTCCATTTGGATCAAGTGTGAATACTCAACTTGAATGATCACATGTTGAGCAAAGGTATGCTTATGATGAAGCAATGGAATCATGCTACATTGCTCTAAAGTTTGATGTATGAAAGATATCAACAATAGATAAAAATGAGAAAAAAAAAGAAAGAATGAGAAAATGGAAAAAAGAGATCCAAATTGAAAACCTGAAAGGGTGATTTTGATAGAGAAAGATCCAGGTCAAATGGCTCACATGAATGGAAGATCAAAGACATTTGAAGATCCCTCAAAGACTGGGGTAAAGTTTGCCAAGTTCAAGATGACTTCAACTGTAAATGGAATGAGTTTTTGAAAAAGAATCCTAGATTAATGTTGAGAATTGTTTGAATATTCATCATTTGGACATACCATCCATCCCAATGACATGTATCCAATTTATTTCTTTTCCCATTTGTTTTGTATCAAAATAGATCTTCATTGATTATCTTTACCATAATTCACCATGTGTTCTCTTATTGTTACACCCCTAGAATGAATTCAGAAAATGCTTGATTGCATTATATTTGTCAAGATTTGAAATGATAATGAATGAATGAATATGTGCTTAAAAGAGTCTTGCATTCATTTGAAAAGAAATCTAAGATGATAAAGCAATGGTAGAAACCCAAAAGAGATGATTTGGAAGGATATGTGATATGATCAAATAGAGGATATAACGGGGCAAATCTTGAAAAATGGTATAACCAAGTGATGAATACAAGGATGAATTGGTCGATATGACTTGCAAGTTATGATTGGATGATGAAAGCAATCAGTGGACAAAGTTTGTTTTGGAATGGTTAATGCTGAGACATTTATGAGTAATGACTCAGTAATGGTGGGTGAAACTTGTTCTGAAATTTTTAGTGCTGAGAAGTCTATGAACAGTGGTCAAGTGATGATTGATTGATGAAACTTGTTTCAAAATATGGAGAAACTGAACAAGGAAGACATGCAGAATGGTGGAGTTTTGAGAGCCATATCACCATAATTATTTAGAATTTTGTTGCATAGACATTTGCATTACATGCATCATGGTGGCATCATCGCTTGAATAGTACATGCACATGATTTGATGAATTAAACTTTGTTTGGACATGCATGGCACTATGAGAATATAGGTTGCCACATTTGCATCATTAAGAAAACATTTGCATCTTTGGTCATAACATTCATTCATGCAAAATTTTGAGTCACTTGAAAAAGAAATTGTGAATGTTTTGATGAGAATTTTTGAGAACTCAAATGAGAATCTTTGAATTTCAAAATGAGAATCTTTGAGGAGTGAAACCCTAAAGTTCATCGAATGTGAATCTTCGAACAAATGAAAAGTTTTGAACTTTTGGATGTGGATCTCCAAAATACAAAACTTCAACCTTTTGGATATGAATTTCCAATGTTTTAAATGAGAGCCTTTGAACTTAGATGTGAAACTCTAAGTTTTATTGCATGTGAGCCTTTGAACTCAAATGAAAAGCTTTGAATTTTTGGATGTGAATTTCCAAAATTTAAATAAAAAGCTTTAGACTTTTGGATATGAATTCCAAGTTTGCCAAATAAGAACCTTTAAAAAAAGCTTTGAACTTTTGGATGTGAGCCTCCACAATTCAAATGAGGATCTTTGATGCGAGTCTTACAAGTTGCAAATGCAAATATTGAGATCTTGCAAATTCGAGAAGAAATTTGTTAGGTAAGTTCCTAATCCTTGAAATAGGATGTCTTGTGGTATCAGGATTGATTTATAAGACCTTTGGGCATAATCTCTTGAAACTCCTTCAAACACAATTTTCAACTCTTTTGGACATGATTGTTAGGGAGCAATTTACTTTTCTAAAAGTCGTGGTGCCTCTATTTAGAGGAGAAATTTACTTTCCAAAGTCGTGGTGCCTTTGTTTAGAGGAGCAATTTACTTTCCAAAGTCGTGGTGCCTCTGTTTAGAGGAGTAATTTACTTTCCCAAAAGTCGTGGTGCCTCTGTTTAGAGGAGCAATTTATTTTGTTCAAAGTCGTTGAGCCTCTGTTTAGAGGAGCTTTGGTAAAAAAAAAAAACACAAAAAAAAACAAAAATGAAAATGTTGAGTTGAGTCTTGATTGGGTGTCTACGTCTTTGCACAATTTCTGTTTCACAGAAAATGTGCAAAGAGGGGCAGTTGTAGACACCCAATTTGGTCCAGGCCCAGATCAATCGGGCCTGGCCCAAATGGATAAGCCCAATTTGGTTCTTATTTGGGATTATTTTTATTTTATTTTATTTTTCTTTGTTTTGTATTTTATGTATTTTATTTATTTATTATTACTATGTATTAATTAATTAATTAATTAATTTATTATTAATATTTATATATATTTTATTTATATAGTTATATATTTATTATTATATTATAATTTATGTATTATTATTTTTTTTTGGTATATTTTTTTTCAGATTTTTAATTATCTGTTAATAATTTTTTTCCTGTTTATCTGATTTTTTGTTTATCTGATTATTATTATTATTATTATTATTTTTTCTTTTTCTGGGGCTGTGATTGAAAGCTAAAGAATCCTGCTGAGAATGGGGATTCAATCAGAAGAGTCCATATTGGATTCAAATATTGAATCCCCGTCCAAAGAGGAATTGGGATTGATCAGAAACTCCTGATCAATCCCTATAAAAGGGACCCTCTGGAACAGAAGCAATGGACAGAAAAAACAGTGAGCAAAACTACTGATTTGAGAGATAGAAGAGTATAGAAGGCTAAGAAAAGATTAAGAAGTGTTCTGGAGTTAGTAGCAATTTTTTTGAAGATTTTTGGCGATTTTTTTTCTGGGAATTTCTGGAAAATTTCAGATTCCGGTGAACTTTCTGGCGAACGTTGAATTTTTTGGCGAAAATTCCAGCCAACTTTGAAGTTTTCGACGAGTTGCCCAATTTTCGGCGACGTTTCCCAGAAACCGACCAACTTTCGGTCAACTTCCGGTGAACTTCCGACGAAAAAACCCAGATTCCGACGACAAATCCCAAAATTCGGAGAATCTTCAACCGGAGTTCTTCGGCCTTTTAGAGAGAAGGGAGAGAAAAGGGAAGGAAGAGAGAGAGAGGGGAGAAGGTTTCTGTCAAAAAACAAAGGGAACTGCCTTTTATACCCTCCCAAAACGACGTCGTTTTGGCCTTAAGTGACCCAGAGGATCCGCGCGTTTTGCCGAGATCCGACCTGACCCAAGCGTCGACCCGCTTCCTGACCTGAGTGTGTCTACCCCCTTCGAGCCGAGCCGAGCTTCCAAGCCGCTCCCCCGAGCCGTTTTCTCTTCCTTGAGCCGAACCGATAGCCGAGCCGCTCCAGGTTTTTTTTTTTTGGAATTTTTTTATTTATTTGTTTTATTTATTTATTTATTAGATTAGATTTATTTAATATTTTTTTATCTTTATCTTATTTTTATTTTTGTTTTACTTTTCTTTATTCTTTTATCTTTATTTATTTTCACTTTTATTTTGTTCTATTTTCTTTAAATAAAAATAAAAAAATATTTTTGGGGAAAAGTTGAAAGTATCAATTTTCCTTGAAAATCAAAATTTTCGAAAAATATTTTTAGGGAAAAGTTGAAAGTATCAATTTTCCTTGGAAATGAAAGTTTCGAAAAAAAATATTTTTGAGGAAAAGTTGAAAGTATCAATTTTCCTTAGAAATAAATTTCCAAAAAATATTTTTGGGGAAAAGTTGAAAGTATCAATTTTCCTTAAAAATAAAATTTCAAAAAAAGGGTTTTGGAGAAAAAGTTGAAAGTATCAATTTTCCTTGAAAATCAAAGTTTTCAAAAAATATTTTTGAGGAAAAGTTGAAAGTATCAATTTTCCTTGAAAATCAAAGTTTCCAAAAAAAAAACATTTTTGGGGAAAGTTGAAAGTATCAATTTTCCCTACACAAGAACAACCATCATTTCCGTCCTTTCTATTTTGATTTTGATTTTGATTTTTCTTTAACTAATCCGACGACGGAGCCTCTACAAGTGAAACAATAGTTTTTTCTTGCATACTCTTGAGGTGAGGGAATTTTCTCAAATTTCTGCTAAATGTATTAGAGTCAATTGAGAATAATTTCCAATAATTAATTACTCGGTAAAATTTTAAGGCTCATTGGATAACACAAATTTCAGCTGGTACCATCTTTTGATGGGCGTTGTGAGGGTGCTATAACCTTCCTCACACATAACCAAACTCCCGAACCATGTTTTGGTTAGTAGACCTAAACCTATTCTTTTAGGGACCCTTAAATTTAGGTGTTCCCTGAAAAGATAGATTCTTTAGGTAGCCAATCGCACCTAGATAAAAAAGATTGGTGGTGACTCCCTTAAGTCAATGTCTAGCGATAGATCCCAGGATCTAGACGTTATGACAAATAATTCTTATTAGGTCTTAGAAAAAGGTGTAAAAGGGTTAGGGTGACAAACCAACTTAGTAACATTAGTTTTTTCATTCATGAATTTAGGATTAAGCTTTCTTGAATTTAATTTTCTACTTTGTTTAATATTATTTTATGCACACTTCCTTCAAGTTTTTAATTCAATTAAGTTCTATTTTACATTATTTTCAATTTGATTTTCATTGGTTTTCATGCAATTGGCTTAAAAATTGATCTTGCTCTTTAGTTTTTGAATCTTAATTAATACAAGTTGTAATTTTGCTGGATTATGGTTAAATGGATTTGGTTTTACATTTTGTTTTGATCTTAATCTTTCAATTTTAGATTTAATTCTTGTTAAAGTAATTGGTTTGAGTTTCTAGGTTTAGATTTGGGTTCAATTGTTGCTTGATTGCATGGTTTGCATGTTTAAGGTTTAATTGGGTTTAATTTGTATAAGTTCTTGCATGTTACTTTCGGTTTTCATATTCTATTCTTTAAAATGATTTCCATTTTAGTTATTAGGTTGATTTTAAGTTAGTTATTGCATATTTAATCTTGATTCTTATTCGGTTTAGGGTTATTTGATTAAGGTTTACATGAATTGTATGAATTTAGGGTTTATTGCATTCATTTTTGATATATTAGTCTGCTTTCAATTTTGTTTTGATTTGTTTAGATTAATTTGCATGTTCTTAGGTTAATATGAGTTTCATAACAGTTTGTTTGCAAGTTAATTGGGTTAATTTGTTAGGTTATTGCATAATTGCTTTATAATAGTTTTGGTCCATGTTAGTAGGGTTCATATGGCTTTTGGTTCATAGTTATTTGCATGTTATTGAGATTATTCTAGGTCATTTGGATTTTTTTTAGGTTCAATAGGGTTAATTGGTTTCAGGTTTAGTTATATGCATGTCAGTTTGCTATTTAGTGATTTCGGTTTGGTTATTTAGTTTGATTTTTATTTCAGTTGAAGCTTACTTTCTTTATTTGTATTCAGTTTTGGTAAATTTTAGTTATTTGAATCTTGTTTTGTTTAATTCGATATTGGTTTATATTAGTTCACAAGTTTTAGGTTTAATTTGCTTAGTTTATATTCTAGCTTGATTTGATTTATCTAAGTTTGGGTAAATTAATTTTGGTACTTGTGTATCTCATATGCAATTTTTGTAGGAACGAACTTTACTTATCATTATATTACTTGGTACAATTTCGTGCACTTCAACCCGCGTTTGATAGCCCAGCTCTTCAATCTAGCTAAAATGATCTCTAGCGAAGGTAAATAATCTGTGTCAACCTTCTAGTTACCAGTGGCACTCTTAAGTATCTTATTGGCATCATACATACCTTGAAGCCAAAGGCTTGTTGTATTAGTGTAAGCTTATCTCCGCTCATCATTTTCATTGTTAAGTTGTAACCCAAAAATAGTATAGAAAGACTTCGGCACCTTTTTTATTGCAATCACAGAGTCCAAGCTCCCTTTTGCAAAAACCAGCAAGTCATCCATAAAGCGTAAGTGTGTTAGATTGATCTTTTTGCATTTAGGGTGAAATGCAAACACTCTATGTTTAGCTGCTGCATCAAGAAGCCTTGATAATAAATTGATTGCAAAGTCAAGCAGATAGGGAGAAAGAGGATCTCCGTGTCTTATCCCCTGTGCTCTTTTAAAATAACTTGCTAGTCCTCTATTGATAGAAACAAAGAACCATGAATTAGTGATACAGCTCTGTATCCATCTTATAAACTATTCTGGTAGCCCAATTGCTTTTAAAACAGCTAGTAAAAACTTCCAATCTATTGTGTCAAATGCCTTATAGAGATCTACCTTAATTGCACACCTTGGAGATTGAGTTGTTCTACCATAGCCTCTAACCATCTCTTATGCCATCAATACTTTATCTATGATGCTTCTCTATTTTATAAAAGTACTTTGGCTCTAACTGATCATGCAGGTAAGACTATTTTTAATCTATTAGCCAAAATCCTAGTAATGCATTTGCAAATTATAGAACAACAAGAGATAGGCCTATAATCCTTAATGTTGCTAGGAGTTTTACTCTTAAGGACTAAAGCGACAATAGTAGAGTTGAAGGCTGGCAGCATGTTACTAGTTTGAAAATTTTGCATTATAGCATTGTAAACATCTTCATCGACAATTGACCAGACCTTCTTGAAGAAATAAGCTGTATAAGCATTAGGTCTAGGAGATTTCTCACTATTAAGTGAAAACATAGTGTCTTTAATTGTGGAAACTGAATGTATATTGAAAAACTGCTTATCTTGAATTATACAAGAATCTTAGGTTTATATACAACTAACTAGGGGTTAAACTAGGAAACTAAATCTTCTTTAATTTTAGGGATACAAATACTTAATTCTAGAGATACAAATATAAATATACAAATTACAAGATTACAACCAGCTGTAAATAAGTGTTTTCCCACACCCCCCTCAAGCTGGTGAATAGGTGTTTTCCATTCCCAGCTTGGAAATAATTTCTTGAAATGTTGCACTGCTGAGACCTTTAGTCAACACATCTGCAAGTTGACCCTTAGTTGATACATAAGGTGTACAAATCAACCTACTGTCTAGTTTCTCCTTTATGAAATGTCGGTCTACTTCAATGTGTTTTATTCTGTCATGTTGCACAGGATTGTGTGCAATGCTTATTGCAGACTTGTTATCACAGTAGAGTCTCATTGGTCTATCCCACTTGATCTTCAAGTCTTCTAGGATAATCTTTAACCATAGTAGTTCACAAATTCCTTGAGCCATTGCTCTAAACTCTGCTTCAGCACTTGATCTAGCCACTGCATTCTATTTTTTAGTCCTCTAAGTCACAAGATTACCACCTAAGAAAGTGCAGTAGCTTGAGGTGGATCTTCTATCAGTTACTGAACCTGCATAATCAGCATCTGTATATGCTTCTAGAACTAACGTCGAATTTCTTTTGAATAAGATACCTCTCCCAAGATTGGCCTTCAAATAGTACAATATACGGTAGACAGCCTATAGGTGCACTTCTTTAGGACTATGCATAAATTGACTTACCACACTCACAGCATATGCTATATCAGGTCTAGTATGTGAGAGATAAATGAGTCTTCCAACTAATCTTTGGTACATCTCTCTATTTACAGCAGCATCTTTATTAGCTTCACCAATTTTATGATTAGTATCTATAGGGGTATTTGTAGGTTTACATGCAAGCTTCCCAGTCTCCTTCAGAAGATCCATCACATATTTCTGTTGTGAGATAAAATACCATGCCGTGAGTGAGCTACTTCAATTCCTAGGAAGTACTTCAATCTCCCTAGCCCTTTATTTCAAATTCTCTAACCAAACACTGTTTTAGAGATTCTTTCTCTTTTTCATCATCTCCAGTTACAATTATATCATCAACATACACTAATAGAACTGTGACTCTCCCTGAATTAAAGTGCTTGATAAACAATGTGTGATCTCCTTGACTCTGTTTATATCCCATTGCTAGCATCACTTTGGCAAATCTCTTGAACCAAGCTCTAGGAGACTGTTTAAGGCCATATAAAGCTTTTTTTAGCCTGCATACTTTGTTTGCTTCTAGATGACCTCCAAATCTCGGTGGAACCTTCATATATTTTTCTTCTTCCAAATCACCATGTAAAAAAGCATTCTTTACATCAAATTGTTGAAGCTGGCAATTGTAATTTGCAGCCAATGATAACAAAATCCTAACTGTATTCATCTTGGCAACTAGAGCAAAGGTTTCCTGGTAATCCACTCCATAGGTTTGAGTGTAGCCCTTGGCCACTAACCTGGCTTTATACCTTTCAACAGTAC
This sequence comes from Durio zibethinus, assembly GCF_047325235.1. Lineage (NCBI taxonomy): Eukaryota > Viridiplantae > Streptophyta > Magnoliopsida > Malvales > Malvaceae > Durio > Durio zibethinus. The sequence continues at coordinate 13,379,013 of NC_143162.1, forward strand.
ATCTGCCTTGTATTTTACAGTGAAAACCCATTTACACCCTACTGAATTTTTTTCTTTAGGCAACTCTACCAGTTCCCATGTCTGATTTTTCTCTAAGGCCTCCATTTCTATTTTCATGGCTTGCCTCCATTTCTCACTGGATAATGCCTCGGATAATGTAGTTGGAACAAAAATAGTGTTTAGGCTCACAAGAAAATTTTTGTGGGATGGTGAGAATTTTTCAAATGACACAAAATTAGATATTGGGTATAGCGGATGCTTGGTACATTCTCTGGTTCCTTTCCTAATGGAAATAGGCAAATCATAATCACTAGTTATAGTTTTAGGAGATTTATGCTCATTTTGAGAAACAGAGTCAAAAAGTGTAGTTACCTCATTTCCAAAGTTAGGATCAGGTTCTTGAACTGGCACTGGTTCAGGATTTGGAGCTTTTCTTCTTGAGTACACCTGTAATTCCTTCATAGAATCAAGAATAATATTATCCTTTGTCACATCTTTCATATTTGGAATGGGTTCAGACTTAAATTCAGTGTTTGACTTGGGCTCAGCAGAAACAGGTTTCGACTCAGAAGAATTAATGGGTGTAAATGTTGAAGAAAGGGGCAAATCAAGCAAAAAGAACTCTTTATCCTTATCTTCCATGAATGAGTCTCTTCCTGAAGATAAGGTTGAGTAAAAAATGGTTTATTTTCTTCAAAAGTGACATCTGTAGACACATAAAATTTTTTGGTAGGAGGATGATAACACTTATATCCTTTTTGAGTTGAAGAATACCCCACAAAAATACACTTAATCGCTCTTGGATCCAACTTTCCCCTGTTATGACTGTGAACATGAACAAATGATGTACAACCAAATATCCTAGGCGTTAGATTGTTTGTGGTATTGAGGTTGGGATAAAATTATGAGAGTAGTTCAATAGGAGTTTTAAATCCCAAAACTCTTGAAGGTAACCTATTTATAATGTGTGTGGCAGTGAGAACAGCTTCTCCCCAATAAGATTTAGGTACATTTTCTTGAAAAAGAAAGGCTCGGGTTGTGGCTAGTAAATGACTATTTTTCCTCTCTGCCACTCCATTCTGCTGTGGAGTATTAACACAAGATGACTCATGGATAATCCCCTCTTTTTGGAAATAGGTGGATAGACTATGGTTGAAGTAGTCTTTTGCATTATCAGACCTAAATCTCTTGATTCTCACTCCAAATTGATTTTGGATCATGTTTTGGAAGCTTAAAAACACACTATTCACATCTGATTTGGATTTAAGTAAAAAAACCTAAGAGACCCTAGTACAATCATCTATGAATGAAACAAACCATCTCACACCAGAAATATTAAGAATTGTAGAGGGACCCCAAATGTCACTATGAATCAAGTAAAAGGGAGTAGAAATTCTTTTGTTACTGATTGTAAAAGACACACGTCTATGTTTTACAAATTCATAAATATCACAATGAAAATCTTCAACATTTAATTCTTTGAACAAAGAAGGAAACATGTTTCTTAAGGTTCCAAAAGAAGGATGTCCAAGACGAAAATAATAAAGCCAGATTTTGTCTTTATTGGAAGATTTTTCAGAAAGAAATGACAAAGGTAAACTATTTTTTATACTACTTGTGTTATTTGATGTCTCAAGATAGTATAGTCCATCATTCTCCTTAGCAAGTCCAAGCATCTTCCTCGAACCCTGGTCCTAAAATTCACAATAAGAGGGATAAAAAGTTACTTTGCAATTCATATCTCTGGTAAGCTTTTGTATAGATATCAAATTAGTAGACAATCCAGGAACATGAAGAATATTTTTTAGAACAAATGAAGGATTAACTTGAACATCTCCTAATCCTGCCACTGTAGTAAGTGAACCATCAGCAACAACAATTTTCTTATTACTAGGACACAGGTTATATGTACTAAACTTTTGTGGGGAATGTGTCATGTGGTCTGTGGCTCCTGAGTCAATGACCCAAGAACTCGTAATAGGCTTAGCCGAGACATTTAATCCATGAGAACCGAAAGCTTTACCTGAATTAAAAACTTTACCCAAAGAACATACCATAGTAGGCTTTTCAAGGATTTTCAATAAGTTTCTCAGCTTTTCAATCTCTTCCCTGTTGAACTCTTCTTGTTTCTGAGACATCTGTAGTACTCCAGTGATTTTTCCAGTTAACATTTCCTCAAATTGGATGATAGTGATATCTTTCTTTGAAAAGGTTTGGCAATGAAAGCCTAAACAGGATTCGGCAATGAAGGCCTAAAAAAATCAGCAATGAAGGCTGAAAATTTTTCTTCCCAAGAAGAGCCTAAAGCTCTAATACCATGTGGAAACTGAATGTATATTGAAAAACTGCTTATCTTGAATTATACAAGGATCTTAGGTTTATATACAACTAACTAGGGGTTAAACTAGGAAACTAAATCTTCCTTAATTCTAGGGATACAAATACTTAATTCTAGAGATACAAATATAAATATACAGATTACAAAATTACAACCAGCTATAAATAAGTGTTTTCCCACATTAATTTCTTTTTTTATGACAGGCCTGGTTATTATATTCTGTTCTTCTTGTGACAATGTGCTCTGTATTAACTCAACCAAAAGCTCCTTCTTGCACCTGTAACATTCTTGGCTGCTGTGCCTACAAGCTTTTAAAAATAAAAGACCTATTCCTACATGATTTGACAATATGTATCTAGCCTATTCCCTTCTGCATCAACTAAGACTATTATAGTGTTCCTTCTTTGCTATGCTGCCACCATCTTATGAAAGAATTTGGTATCCTGATTTTTTTCTTTCAGCCATTTATTCTAGATTTTTGCTTGAAAAAGCTCTCCTCTGCCTTCATTAGTACTGTAAGCTATTCAAATAAATTTCTCTCCCTCATTTTCAAGTCTTCTAAAGGATTTTAAGTCAGCATGATTGTTTGAATTTGGCCTAGTTTCTCTTTTTTGGCATGCACTCTTGTAAAAAGATCATTATAGTAGTTTCGATTTAACTTCCTTAACTCTACTGTCAGCCTTTTAAGTTTCTTATGCAGCACGTTCATAGGATTGCTTGAAATAGGGACTTGCCATGAGCTCTCCACAATCTTATTGAACTTTGCATTTTCAGTCCAATAATTGAAATTTTTAAATGGTTTTGGAGGCGAATGACTGGCCATGCTTAGCTTCATATAAGCTACAGTGGTTCGAGACTTTAAATGCTAAGAACTCCACATGAGACTGCAAATAAACTGAAAGCCAAGAATCGTTTATGAGAACTCTATCCAGCCTCCTTGCTAAATGATTTTCTAGTTGATTATTTGTCCAAGAAAATTTGGGCCCTGTGGACACATGATCGAGTAGTGCTTCTTGAATAAAATAGTTCTGGAAATCTTTCATTTCACAAGTGTGTGTTTGGTTGCCATTGTAGTCTGAGCTTTCATCAGGTTGAGCAGTGATGTTCAAGTCACTAGCTAAAATCTAAGGGCTATCCAAAACAATACCATTGAGACCAAGTAAGTGTGATCATAGCCTTTTTCTCTATATGCCATCATTATTGCCATATATTGCTTAGAAATAAAATTTCTTGGATTCATGCTGAATACAACATGTGATACATTGGTCTGTGACTTCTATCAAATTAGCCAACACATGATCTTTCTTGAGAATCCATAATCTACCATTAAGAGATTCCAACTAATTGTGAAATATGCTCCACCCATTGAAATGCTTCTCTATTATAAACTGCAACTTGGACTGCTAACTCTAGTCTCAATTAAACAAGCAATTTCTATCTGTAATATTTTTATTGTATTTACTACTCCTTTTTGCTCTTGAGGATCATTAAATCCTCTAGTATTCTAGATGAATAATTTCATTAGGAAGGATAGTAAGATTGACTTCCAGATGTAGAGGACCCTGCCTTGCTTTTTCCCCTTATCTATAGGTCTTTTTTTCTTATTCTCTAAGGCTTTCATCAAACTACCCCCGCAGTAGTAGCTCTTTCCGTCCTAGGTGAAAGCAGAATTAAATCCTTTAATGCATCTCTAGGATCCACATTAGTACTAGTGTCTTCTGTTGTCACATTTGACTCTCGAACTGATTCCAGTATTGCAAATTTGTTTGTTGAACCAACTTTAGTAATTGGAGATTGTTGCACATCTAGTTTCTCTTTCTTTTTATTGCCCCCTGTCTTTATGGTATTCCTCATCATTATTCTTGCTCTCCTGAGCATGTTCACCAACCTTATCATCATTTTTCTTTTGGCCCATTTCTGAACTACGACCTTTGGTTTCTACGTGCAAGTTTTATCATTATGTCCGAATGTGCTACAATACATACACCTCTAATGCATCCATGGTATTTCAATTGACACAGACGTTAGTAATCCAGCCCTTCTCTGCACATCCATAAATCTTGGAATTTCCAAACTAACCTTCATTTCCACACAAATTTTTGCGTAAGCCAATCTCTGCCTATTTTCTATAATCGAATCCATATACAGAAGATTACCTAGTGCACTTGTTATGTAGCACAGCTTTCTCTTTAAGTATAGTTCCAACAACACATTGCCCAACTACATGTAGATTGAAAGCTTATCCAAATTGAATTTCAAAGTTTCATTCCTGGTGCCCATTTTCAGATAATCAGTAGCTTGTTCTATATATACCAAGGCCCATGTTCAATTACCCAATCCCTAGCTTCTTCATTAGGGAATTGAATCACAAACAAGTTTAGTCCTACAAGCTTAACCTCAATTGACCATTCTTCCACCCATAAAATGTTAACCATCTTCTGAAAGAGACTGAAATTTGGCATTCTCTTGATGAATTAGGCTACGAGAGAACTCTGCCAATGGTGAATCCCTTTTTCAAATACTTCATCTGGATGTTTCATTGTTATTCTACCCTTTGTCCGTGCTGGTGGAAAGTACTCCAATGTTTGATCAGTTGAGCAGAGAAAAGTTGTCGCCAATCCATGCCATTTTCCTTTGGTGCCGATTCTAACATGCTAGTTCATGTTTGCCCCTGAACCTTACATCCAGCTCCTCTTTTCACTAAATCAACTTGAGCATTAGGACTCTGAATTGCTTCCTATGATCTGAATCCTTTTCCATTGGCAATCAGATTCGAAATCATTCTTGATGATGAGCTACCTAATTGGCTTATGACAATGTCAACAATTTAAACAATAGCAAAGGATTTGTTTAATAAAACCATAATACAACAAGAATTAAAGAACTTCCGCCAGGAAATGGTAATTTTTTATGCAATTTGATGAGAAAATGATGAAGAATCCAAGGTGATTGTGAAAATTCCTAGCTCAAGAAAGAACCCGCTAACGTGAGCTTAAGTTGCCCCTACACTTTTTGTTAGATCAAATTTTGTCTACAATCAAATTTGATGATTAATGTCAAACACCCACTTCAATCATAATACCGAGAGCATTAGATGATTAACCAACCAAAAAAGAACTCTTGTGAGTGTGACGTTATTGATTTGGACCATTCACACATTACAGATATCATTTTAAATTTTAAGGGATGAAATAAGTCTCATCTCAGTGATATCATCATTTGCTTCAAGGATCAGCTAGCCTGGAAATTAAAATTATCCTTTCTCATTTTCTTTTATGCTTTCGGGGCTTGAGAAAGAAAATTAGAAAGATCAAGATAAATGGATAATATGAAAGAGGGAAAGAGTAAAGATGTGGAAAGAGAGTAAGGAGCTGGGAAAGAGAGCACGATTGGAAAGTGAAGTGAAAAAATAGATCATTTAGATGCATGATGACATCTCAAGTTCCTAGCATTTGAACTATCTATATATAGTTTATATATAACCAACTTGCTTGTTTTATCAGGTATGCTGTCAGCAAATAAACTTGTAGTGAATTGGGTTTGGAATATTCATTTAAAATTTTTAAAAAATATATTTGATAATAGGTTTATTTGAGATAATTTAAAGATTAGTTAGATATTGTTTTGATGAACAATGCTTGTTACTTAAAAATTTTAAAATAAAGAGATTTTTTGTATGAAAAGAAGATATAAGGAGGGTTGTAGGGTTTTATTGGATTTGGTGTATAAACATTATCTAAGACTTAAAGGAGAAAAGGAGTCCTATGAATGTGAATGTTTGATTTGAGCTTTTAAAAACCGATAAGAGTGCTTATTGATTTGTTAGATTGAGATTGATTTGTATGTTTGAGATTAGGTTGTGAATTTGAGTGTTTGATTTGTTAATTGTTAATATATTTGTAATTCTCTACAACTAGTGAATATTTTTTTTCATCTATGAATGTAGGCAACTTGAGTGCCAAATCATGTTAAAAAGTTGTCTTTCGTGTGAATAATTTATTATTCGATTTTGTTTTTGCTTGCTTAATGATTGATTAATTGGCTATTTGGCTCAATAGTGGTATTAAAGTTTGAGTTAATGAAGGAAACAACAAACAATAAGAGATTGTTACAAGATTTTCATTGCATGAGGAGTCAAGTATTTCTAGAATAAAGATTGATGATTTGGTAGAATTTGAGTTAAGGTAGAGATTGTTGAGAATATTAACTCAAATCTCAAATGGTTTGGTGATAGGTTGTTTGAAATAATTTTTAGATTAGATAGATAATACTTGATAAATGATATTAGGCAAAAATTCTAAAAAGAAAAAAATTATTGGTGGCTAAGTTAAAAAGGCTTATAAATAGTGACTGTCTCAAAAAGGTTAAGCATGAGAAAAAGATCCCTACAAGAAAACAAACTTTTACCAACGAAAAATTTTTGATGAAATTTTTCCTTCTCTAATTGTGACTTTTAGCGACGGAATTTTTGCACAAGAGTTTCATTGCTAGTGCTGTATTTATTACCGATGGATGAAATTTTTATCACTAATTTCATCAATCAAATTTTTGTGGGTAGCTTTTAGCGATTCACGCCAAAATTAGAATAGAAATGTCGTTGGTAATTCTCTTTTAATAAATGTAATTCACAAATTGGTAAATAAGACTTTTAGTGATGAAATTAGGGTTTTTAATTACAAAATTACCATCATTAAAAGTCCTATTCACATAAAAATTTTTGATAAAAAATTAGGAAAATTGGTAAAAAAAAACTTTTAGAGAATGAATTAAGGGATTTAGTGACAAAAATTCTATTGCCAAAAGTCCTTTTCACATAAATAATTTTTTAAAAAACTTTGAAAAAAAGTAGAAAATTTTGTGAAATGGACTTTTAGTGACAAAATTTTCGTCACTACAATCAATTAGTAAAAGTTTTAAAAGTTTGAAACCTTTTTCCCTTTTTCTTTTTCATTCCTCTTTTTTCATCTCTCCTATTGTCTCTCCCACTCAACTCGCCACTTTACCCCCTTTAAGCTCTCAATCGATTGGCTATAGACCACCATTGCCTCTCATCGATTATCAAAGCCTCCTTACCACCAATTGGGTTTGAATCCGAACCAAACTATCCCTACCTCTTTTCTTTTTCTACTCGATTTTCCTCATCATTCACCTCCCTTCTCTTCTCCAATTCTCCTGCATTTCTCATTTTCTTTTCTTTTTGTCCTCCCTTCTCCTTTGCTACTTCACCCTAAGCCAACCCCTTAATCCTCCCCATTCAATAATCCTAGTTATAGTACTTGAATTTTTTTTTGTATATTAAGGCCTTTTATATTTCTTTTTTCTTCTATTTTCCTAATTTTGTATTATTAAATTTTTAGTATATTGATTAGTATTTTTTAGTGTTATTTTAGTGTAGTTTTTTTTTGTGATAATAGCTATATTATTATTTTTATTAGTTTGTTTGTTAATTTGTTTTATTATTATTTTGTAGGTTTTATCAATATACAAGGTTTTCATTATGAGCCAATAATAATTTGGTAAATTTTGATAATACTTAATGTCATAACGTTTAAGTCGAAAAACCTGCCCATTAGACACAAAAAATATGGAGTCACCACTAATATTTTTTTATCTAGTTGTGATTGGTCACTTAAATAAATCTATCATTTTTAAGGTTATCCTAAGCTTAAATTAAGGGTATCTAAAAAGAATAGGTTTTGATATAAATTAACAAAATTTAGTTCAATAGTTGGTTATGTATAGAGAAGGTTTTAACACCTTACAATGTCCAAGATTGGTACCAAATTAGCCTATATTATCTTGTCTATGCTTTGATCAAAAATAATTTTTATTAGTTTCAATATTTAAATATTGGAAAAAAAGTCTTTAGGTTTTCACTAAAAAGAAAATTTTCTCACCTCAAAAGTATTCAAGATAAACTCATTGTTTACTTGAAGAGGTTTCATCATCGAATTTATTCAATAATTTATGAAAATACAATTTATTTACAAATATTAATTTCAAGATAATCAAACAAAAATATTTACAATTTTTAAATTCACACTATTGAAATTTATATCAAAAAAATTTGTTTTATTATTAGTTTTCAATAAGGAATTTTATATTAATAAAAAAAATTAAAAATAACAAAATTAAAATAAAAGAATAAAAAACATGTAATTACTCTAAAATAAATAAATAAAACAAATAAATAGAATGTACAAAAATAAATAAACATGCATAAAATAAATAAAACAATTAATTAAAAAATACAAAAAAATTGATCATTTCATAAAAGTAGGCAACAAATAAATATCCTAAATATAAAAGGAGGTTAACTATCCAATGTTATGGGGGCTCTGACCGAGAGCAATAAATTACTTAGAAATCTCTAATTCAATTGGCTTACTAATCGAGCTACCAAAAGCATTAGGCTCAATAGCCTATTCCTCCCTTTTATTTTGATGTCAAAACCCACCATTTTTACTCTCTCTCTAAACCACTAACAAGAAAACCAACTTCTTTTCTTTTTCTATTTGAAATCATCTCCTTCAAAGCTTTATGTAGCTTGATGATTCTGATTGTGCTGCTTTTTTATTCTCCTAAGTTAGGAATTGAGCTCTTTATTTAAGAATTTGAATCCTTATTCAATTTGAAAATTTTGAATGCCAACTGAATCTATTAAGATCTTGCTAGAATTTCTTTTCCTTCTTATAGAAACTTGATTCCTAAAATTTACCATATTCAAACTCAACATTTAAATTTCAAATTTAAACAAAATCATAATCTTTTAAAAAAATAAAATTTTATGTTTATTTTTTTACCATAAATAAAAATAAATTGGGATTTTAAATTTAGGCTTAAAAAATGACTTTTAAAATCCAATATCAAAATGCATTTTGAAACCAAAAAATATCAAAATGACCCCAAACAAAATTAGATATCTACAACTACCCCACTTTGCATATTTCCTGTGAAACAAGAATTGTACAAAGGCAAAAGTCATCTATTTTGTTCAAGTTAAAAAAAAAACATTATTAGAGAAAAATTGAAAAAGCTCTTCCTCAACAAAGGCTTTGAAACTTTAAAAAATCACAAGCAAAAAGCTTATCCTTAATAGAGGCGTTGATAATTTAAAAATTGAAAAAGCTCTTCCTCAATAGAGGTTTTGAAACTCTAAAATTTTAAAACATTTTTTTAACCTGAGGCAATAAAACTTTCAAAAAATAAACACATTCCTCTAACCAGAGACTATGAAACTTTAAAATTTGCAACCAAAAAGCTTCTCCAACCAAAGGCTTTGAAACTTAAAAAAATCAAATTTGAAAAAGTACATGAAAGTTTTAGGGATCATGCCTTGAAGTCTTATAAACCATGCTCGGAGGTCATAGAGATTATGTCGAAAGATCTTACAAATCATTTCTTATCTTGAAAAGCTCCTTTTCAATAAAGGCTTTAAAACTTTAAAAAATCACCATTTTTCTTGTGCCAATATAGTTAGGCTTAAATCTCATTATGTATCAGCTAATCTTAAATCTTGTCATGTCAAACATGCTCAACATTTTTTCAACCAAGAATTGTCAAGTCCAAAATTTTCATGAAAATTATTAGAATTTCAGTTTCAAACCTAAAAGTCAGAATTAAATGGAATGAGTGTCATGAATGCAATGTATGAAATGCAAAAATCAATGTCATTTATCTTTAGTTGTGTTAAAAGATTCTAAAGACTCCTTTTCATATCTTCTTTCATTTTCAACTTCCCATTATGTTTTTCTTTAGTTTCTTTAAAACTAGCCAGCAAATGTATCAACTGATTTGTGATTGAGAATTTCCTTTCACTAGTGTGATCATTTGATCACAGCATTGGAAACGTTTTTTCTTTCATTTGTAAGCCACAAGGATCAACATCCTTTTGAACTTCTTTCATCATTCTTATTTCATTTTCAATCTGCTTCAGTCATTTTCAACTATCTTTTCTAAATAATATAAGGATCTTTCATATCAATCATTTTTTCATTCATAATCATTATTACAGTTTGATGACAAACGTAATCCATAAGGGTTTGGAAAGGTTCACAACATACTAAGATAATGAGTATTCAAATAATTGTAAATAGATTAATTTCAAATTTTTTTTTAAAAAAACTTATTCCATTGATATTCTTGACCTTTGAGCTCATCAATCGAAGTATTATCCATACCTTATGGGATTTTCAAATGATATTAATCTTCAAACATTAAAGTTGTTTTTCAAGTCTTGAACTCAAATATCTCATTTTTTACTTAAATCACCCTTTAAGGTTTTCAATTTAAGTATTCTTTTTTTCCTTTTTTATTTTTTACACATCTTTTTCTGATCTTTTTTCTTTCATTTCTCTTTCTCTTGATCCATCAGTGACATTTCCATCAAAATCCCAAACAATCTCATCACAAGCTTGCCTGACTTTAATTCCTAATTCTCTAATTTAAGCATTCACATTCGATTAAAATTGACTTTTAAGGTACATAATGTAGGCTAAAGTGAAAGGTTATGAAAAAAAATGCATAAAATAGGCCTAAAATGTATTTAAAGTGTTATATGCCAGGATATTTCTCTTCATGTGAAGCACCTTGGCTTTTTGCCTCATCCTTCATCAATTCTCTCATTTTCTTTTCTTCATTTCTATTTTTTCTTTATTTTCTTCATATTTTCATTTTCATTTTTGATTTTGCACTTTTTCATCATTTTTCAAGAAAGATTTAAGGACAAAAGAGTGTTGCCTTAAGATCATTAAAGACCTTCACTTTTTTTCTTTAAACAAGCCTTTTTTTTTTTTTTAAAATAAGCTTTTTTTCAAACTTTGGCCTCTAATGTGGATGATAGGCTCAAAAGGGTGACAAATCAATAATTTTACTCTTTGTGTGAAAGGTAAAAGAAAGATGGTCATTCTCATTTCATACATGAATACTCTCATAGAAGAACTTTTATAAACCGTCACAAAAACCACATACTGTACTACTTTCATTTTTCAATTGGCAGAACCCTTGTCAATTTGACTCATTTAATCCCAATAGATTAAGAGTTCTAAATTATCAATTTCATCAATATGAATGATGCTTTCAAAATTGAATCTTGAATTATTGTCATGATTGTTTGAATATTCATTATTTGGAATATAGGCATGGGTGAAATATGAAACGATATATAAAGTAATGGAATGAAAGAGGAAATGAAATGAAAATGCATTTGTCATCTTATTGAAATGATGAAAGATAAAGAAAAGACTAACATAACAGAACTTTCAAATGTTCATAAAACTTGCAATAGTTCTTCAAATTTCTAAAGTGATAGCCATTGATAAAAACTTCCTCAAAATTGTACCCTGTGCGATTAGGGAAAGGGTTTTTAATGACACTCGATCCTACTTCTTGATCAAAATTCACCAAATCAACTTTGACCAAACTTTACACTTTATACTTCAATTTGTGCAATTTTTTGTAGAATGGCCAACAATCCTAGGATGATAGTCACAAGTAACTTTTGCATCACACCACTTGTGGTAGGGACTTGAAAGGCTCTAAATAGATCGGTGCAACCAAGTGGCTCTTAGTGAGTTGAAAGAGTAATTTAGTGTATGTTATAAAGATTGAATTTATGGGATCTGTCATAATGTATATATTTGAAGACTATAGCTAGACTTGACTTTAGGAGTCGCCACCAATCTTTTATTAAGGTATGATTGGCCACTTAATTGATTCATGTCTATGAAACCAAAACAAAGTTTAGGAGTATGATTACGTATAAGGAAGGTTATAGAGCGCCCACATTGCCCACCCAAAGGATGGTACTAGTTTAATTTTGTGTTATCCAAAGCCTAAAAAAACTTTCCAAGTAATTTAATATAAAAAATTATCCTCAAATTACTTCAATATATTGGTAATAATTCAAGAATATCCTTTCACCTCAAGAATATTCAAGGAGACTATTTGTCACGCTTTGAAGAGGCTCTGTCGTTGGATTCATTTTTGTAAAATCCAATTTTTATGGATAAGAAAAACTCTTTATTTTCAGAAATATCTTCCAATATATTGGTAAGATTTTTTACTAGAAATTATCCTCTAATATGTGGGTAGGATTTTATGGCAATTATTTCTTTTCTAAAAATTAATGTTTATTTAAAAATCATAAGGTTTTCTAATATATTCGTAAAACCTTATTTTAAAAGTTAAATTGACTTCCAATTTGTTGGTAAGGCTTTATTGAAAACTATTTTTCTTGAAATTTGTTTTTCATAAAAAAGTATTAAGGTTCTCCAATATGTTGGTAAAACCTTTATTTTAGAAGTCAAATTGCCTTCCAATATGTTAGCAAGGCTTTTTATTTAAATATTTATTTAAAAAAAATTGAACCCTCCAATATGTTGGTAAGGTTGAAAATTTATTATAAAAATTTATTTTAAATAAGGAAGAAAGAGAAACAACTAAGTAACATAAATAAATATACAAATAAATAAGGAAAAAAATAGAAATTACCTTGTCTTCTTTTTTGTTTCTTCGAAACTCTTGAAAATGTTTTTGCCAAAACTTTTTGCTGAATATCTCTCTTTTGTGTTTCTTCTCATCTCCTTTCTCCAACACAAAACTTTCAAAAGAAAATTCTAATTATCTAAACCCAAAACACCAGAAAAGACTAAAAAAAAACTCTTAATTTTTCTACTTTTTTTTTTACTCTTTCTTTTTTGATTTTTTTGATTTTTCTGATTGATTCTTGATTTTCTCTAATTGATCCTAATGGGATCTTTTTATAGGCCTTTAATCCCAATTACAATAGGAAAATGAATTTTCTTGGTTTGAATCTCTTACGCAATTTCAACCTTGGCTTTTTAATCCAAATCTATCTCTCAAACCAATTCCCTTTTACAATCTTTTTCAATTAAAACACTTTCAATTCAACAACCCAATTAGAATTAAACCCTCTTTAACTTTCAGCAAAACAATTCTTTCACTTTTTTTTAATAATAATAACTCTAAACTAAATACAATGCCAAAAATAAATAAATAAATTCAAAGCCTAATCTTAAAATATAAATTGTACTCAGACTAAATTGGGTGTCTATAGTGCCCCTCTTTGTTCATTTTCTGTGAAACAGGAATTGTGCTAAGATATAGACACTCATTACATTCAGATTTGATATAAAGAAAAATCTAGAGATTCTCATCTACAATAAAGATTCAAAATTTGCAATTAAAATTCAAGGCTTCCCAACTTGAATCTCAAAGGTTCGTAATTAAATTCAAAGATTCTCGATTTGAATTTAAAGACTTGCAAAACATTTAAGGTTCTCTAAAAAATTCAAAGATTTGCAATTAAATTGACAATTTTGCAAAAATCAACAATTCGCAAGGATTTAAACATTTAGAAGATTCAAGATTCTCAAAAGATTTAAAGGTTTCCAAAAAATTTCAAGATTCGTAAAAGATTTCAAGATTTACGAAGGTTTTAAGATTCACAAAGATTACAAGTTTCACAAAGATTCCAAGATTTGCAAAGAATTTCAAAAATTCATAATTGTAAAGATTCACAAAGATCAAAGATCCACAAAGATTCTTAGATTCGGAAAGATCCAAGATTCACAAAGATTCCAAATATTCAAAGATTCATAATTTATTCAAGATTTCACAAAAATTACAAAGAATTTTCAGTTTTGCAAGAATTTTTAGATTCAAAAGGATTAAAGATTCACAAGAATTTAAGATTTGTAAGAATTCAAATTCGCAAGTTTTCAATTTTGCAAGAATTCAATTCTCAAAATTTTAGATTCGTAAGAACTTAGATTGACAAGAATTTTTAGGTTCGTAAAGCGCAAAGATTTGCAAGAACTCATATTCGCATTTTTGAGATTCACATCCAACATTTAATTTAGAGATTTGCAAGAACTCAAATTCACATCAAAATTACAAGGCTCACACCCAACATTTAAAGATTTACATTCTAAAATTCTAGAAATTCAAACCAAAAGTTAAAGATTTTTATTTGAAAAACTATAGGGATTCACTTCTAAGATTTCAAAGATTCTAATTCAAAAATTTTAGTGTTTCACATTCAATATTTCTCATTTAAAAACTTTAGGATTTATCCAAAATTTCAAAGCTTCTCATTCAAGTTCAAAGATTCACATTTGGTAAATTTTAAAGTTTCACATCTAAATTCAAAGGTTCTCATTAAAAAAAATTTAGGGGTTCATATCCAAAATTTCAAAGCTTCTCATTCGAAAACTTTTGGTGATTCACATCCAATACTTCAAAGATTTGGATTCAAAAAATTGGGAGATTCACACAAATTCTCAAGATTCCCATTTAAACTCAAAGACAAAGATTTTCATTTAAAACTTCTTAAAGATTGTCATTTAAAACTTTTTAAAGATTCTCATCTAAAACTCTTTAAATATTCTCATTTAAAACTCCTTAAAGATTCTCATTTAAAACTAAAAGATTCTTATTTAAAACTTAATGATTCTCATTTAAACTCAATGATTCTTATCATTTTTAACATTAAAAATACTCCTTTAAAGGGCTCTACAACTTTAGAATTCTAAATGTTTTCTTCATAAAACATTTTTCCATTTGAGGATTCCTATCCTTATTTATAAAGTTCAAATTTCATGTCATGAAATTTCTCAATCTTTCATCAAAGTCAAAATTTGTATATAAAGAATGTCATGATAATGATGCAAATGTAACAGTCTAGATTCTCATAATAATGCAGATATCATAATCTAACCCATGATTCAAATGTTCACTGCATAATGCAAATGCATGGCTAAACCAAGGTTTTAAATATTCTCCAAGTTATATACATGTATTGTGTAAACAATAACATAATGCATGGAATGCAGATGTCACTAATATTAATGTCATGACATTCTAATTAATTGTGGTAATATGGTTCTCAAGACTCCACCATCTCATATTTCTCCCTTTTTTAGTTTCCCAACACTAATAATTTTAGAACAAATTTTATCCATTAATCCATCATTTGATCATAACTCACAGGTTATGTTGACAAATTCATCACCATATTCATCACTTGGTTACCTCATGTGTCCTTTCAAATCATCTTTTCAAGCTTCTTCCATTCTTTTTTGTCCTTATCATCCTAGATTTCTTTTCAAAGGAATGTAAGAATCTTTTATGAACATTATCTTTCGTTCATTATCATTTCAATTCTTGACAAATATAATGCAATCATACATTTTCTCAATTTATTTTGGGGATGCAAAAGTAAGAGAGTACAAGGTGAATTAGGAGAAAGGTAAGCAATACAAGAACAAGTCTAGTACAAAAATAAATGGGCAAAGGAACAAATTCAAAGTATGTCATTGGGATAAGTAGATGAATGGTATAACAACATCCAGACAATGAATATTTAGATAATTTTTAACATTAATCTAGAATTCTTTTTCAAAAACTCATTCTATTTACTTTCGAAATGATTTTGAGCTCATCAAACTTTGCCTCAACTTTAAAGTATCTTTAGATGTCTTTGATCTTTCATATATTTGACAGCCATCCAACTCTTAGTTCAAATTTTTTTTACCCAAATCATCTTTTCAATATTTTAATTTGAGTTTTCATTTTCTCTCATTTTTTCATTTTTCATTTGTTTACTTTTTTCATTTTTTCACTTTTTTCACTTTTTTCACTTTTTTCACTTTTTTCACTTTTTTCACTTTTTTCACTTTTTTCACTTTTTCATTTTTCATTTTTTTTGTTTCTTTTTTTCATCCATTATTGATATCTCCCACACATTAGTCTCTAAGACACAAGAACATAGCATGTTCCATTGCTTCATCACAAGCATGCCTTAGCCCAACATATGATCATTCAATTCGAGCATTCACTTTCAATCAAAATGAACTTTTTAGGGTTGTAATGTAGGCTAAGGTGAGGGGTCATGAAAGAAATGGATAAAATAGGCTCAAAATATATGTTTAAAGGGTTCAAACCAAAAGATCATTTCCCATCATGTATGCAACTTGGCATTTTGCCTCATTCCACATCATTTCATGACTTTTTTTCTTTTTTCATTTATCTTATTCCTCACAAAAAGATTTTCATTACTTTACCCCAACTCATTTGTGGCATTCATTTTGCTTTTTTTTAAGAGTTTTTTTCCCTTCCTTTTTTTAACTATTTATCTTTAAGGCCTTTTGTAAATTTTTACCTTCTTTTTCAAGTAGGTTTTTCTCAAAATTTATCCCTTAGTATGGAGGGTGATCTTTAGTTGGGGTTCTTTTAGAAAAAAAAATTATAATAA
The DNA here is from genome assembly GCF_047325235.1 of Durio zibethinus. Classification (NCBI taxonomy): domain Eukaryota; kingdom Viridiplantae; phylum Streptophyta; class Magnoliopsida; order Malvales; family Malvaceae; genus Durio; species Durio zibethinus. The sequence continues at coordinate 13,395,626 of NC_143162.1, forward strand.
GTTCAAAAGGGGTAGCAATGATGGTTTTATGAGTGATAAAAAAAGGATGACAATTTTTCATCTCAAACGTGAATGCTTTCTTTGAAGATCATCTATTGAACAAAGAAAAACTCATGGATCATTATAAAGGATTACATATCTTCAAGATATATCTATTTCATTTCTGCTAGCAGCTTACTTTTTTTACTTAATATGAATGAGTTCTCAAAATTAAATCTCAAAATTATTATTATCATTGTCTAAACGTTCATCATTTGAATTCGAGAATGGGAATAAAAAGACATGGAAAAAAAGCATGGAATAGTGGTTGGGATAAAAGGGAAAATGTAATGAAATACATCATACTTGCCTTTTATTAGAATAATAAAAAATGAAATCTTATTATATTAAAAAAATCCTAACATTACTTTGAAAGAACTTCCAAAATGACAGGCAACTTCCAACCAGCTTTAACATCTACATTTTTTTCAAAATTATGCCCCTATGTAATCAGAGGAAGGGTTTTTTATTGACATCTGGCCCCTTTGATTCATTAAAGCTCACTAGCCTTTTTGGATCAAACTTTGCACCTTTTGTTTGAAAGTAGGGCATGTTTTAATAGAATGACCTATGTTCCTATTATGGTAATTGTATGTGGCATTAGCATTATATCATTCAGGATAGGGTGGCTCAATGGTTCTAGAATAACTAGATATACCAAGTCATTCTCGACTAGTTCTTGAAATATCTTAGTGTAAGTCACAGGGCTAGGATCAATGTGGGCTCTTTTTTGGTTATTTCGAGATCTCCTCAAACCTCTCATTTGGTTGTTAGACCTATACCCATATGCAAGCTTTTGAAAGGCTAGTTGATAGATTGATAGGTAAGCTAGTTGTGGATATGGTTGGTAAGTGGCTTGCACAATACCATTAACTGTGGGATAGTAACCAGGATAAACATGTGTTGGACATGGAGCATAGCTTTTGAATTGTTGCCTATCAAAATTCATAGTTTAAGCTTTGATTTCTTTCTTTTTAGGTAACCTTCCTTTCTTGATGGTTTTTCTTTCTTGAAGCTTGCCACTCTTGATAGCATTTTCAATAATTTCTCTTAAGATCACCATATCAGCGAAGTTTTTCATTGCGCTCTTTATCATCTTTTCATAGTAAGAAGATTTTAAAATACTTACAAATAGCACATCAAAGGTAGTTTAACTTGGGTAGTTACGTCCCTCCACCTCTAGAAATACTCCTTAAATGATTCAGTCACCTTTTTTTTTCATATTTTGTAAAAAAAAGTGATAAAGAGCTAGATTTATTATATGCCGATAATGACTGATAAAGTCATAGGCCATCCGCTCTAGGAGTGAATGTAGGTCTTATCTAGCTAGACATACCATCTAGCAGTAGAGCTAGTAAAGTTGTCTTGGAATACATGCATAGTAGCTTTTCATTATTAGCATAGGCAACCATTTTTTGATAATACATAGTAATGTGGGTTATTGGACATTTTGTACCATCATATTTTTTGAAATTTGGTACTTTGAACATAGAAAGAATATGACGTCTGGGACTAAATAGACCCCAACAACATCTATGGAACCATAAAAACCAATTCCCTTCACTGTTCGCAAGCTTTCTTAAAGCATATTCATCTTATTGTCAACTATTGAGTTCCCTAGCAACTCGATCGCTTTTGTTTTTAATTTCTCTTTTCCCTTGAAACTATCAAGGTTGGGAACTTGGATTGGCTTTATTACCTTCTTAATAAAGATAGGATTTACATAACTCTGGTAATGTCCTCGATTAGAAGTTGATGGCATTCCGAGATATGTATACCCTATAGGGTATGTGACCTGCTATGATGTTGCATCCTGTGTGGACTAGGCTTAATATAGCCCATAACTAGGAGGATAAAGAAGATCAACAACATACTGTAATGGATGGTTTTATGGGTTGGCATCTTCTTCTATGGCTTTCCCTTTATTTAACTTGTTTAGGGCTTTTAAAGTTTTACTCAACTCCCCCTTAAGTGTTTCTTAGGCCTTTTTTAATTTTTTCATATGATTTCCATTTTTCTATTCCATTTGCCTAGCTCTAGCTATGGTGTTGTACTATTGGTGAATGGGTTGAATTAGGTTCTTAGACGGTGGAACTATCTTTGAACCTTATACAACAATTATCATGCTCATGTTACTAAATGTGTATACGAAGAAGCTTTTTAGCCTAACTTTTTAGGAATGCATGCATGAATAAATGCATTGAATGCTTGACACATGCACAACAATGTATAAATGGGTAAATGAATACATGTATTGATGTTTGTCATATTATGATACATGGATGAATACATATGTTTGTAATGCTAGATTAAATTACAATATGTTAGTGATGCTAGATTAAAATACAACACATAGCATACAACAACTTAACAATAAATAAGAGATAAAATAAAGCTTAAAAAGTTCACTCATATGTCCAAACTAAGGTTACATCGTAATGATGGGTAGACATGGCTTTAACCTAAGGTTGGCTTCTTATGTTCTACTACATGTGGTTTGGGTTAATTCTAAAGGTTCCCAAATTATTCCTCACATCATTGTCCATTACTCATATGTCCTAACTATGGTTACATTCTAATGATGGGTAGACATGGCTCTAAGCTAAGGTTGGCTTCTTCTATTCTACTACATGTGGTTTAGGTTAACTCTAAAGGTTCCCAAATTGTTCCTCACATCATTGTCCATCACAAACTAGTAAGGTACTCCAATCCTAGCCCATTATAGGTTACAAGCAGAAAAGGTTCAATTTGAGTGAGAGTGTTTCACTAGCCCAAGCAGAGACATCAAGTCTCTCGAAAGTGTAGGTACTTTACTCTCTCTTAAATGATGAAGCTTAGATATAGAGCTCATGTTATCATATGCAAGTGAATGATAAAATATGGTATAATTAGAAATAGATAAAAACATTCAAAGAAAATTTTTTAATTTTAACTTAGGCTTTGGATAACACAAGTTTACTGGCTTGACTCTCGGCATCCCTAACAGAGTCGCCAAATTGTCATAACATATAGATCTATAAACCTATAGCTCGACTTGACTTTAGGAGTTACCACTAATCTTTTATTAAAGCCTGATTGGCTACCTAATTAATTTATGTCTATTAAACTAGAACTAAGTTTTGGAGTACAGTTACGTGTAAGGAAGGTTATAGCACCCCTACGTCACCTACCTAAAAGATGGTACCAGTTTAATTTTGTGTTATCCAATGCCTAAAAAAACTTTCCAAGTAATTTAATATAAAAAATTATTCTTAAATTACTCCAATATGTTGGTAATAATTCAGGAACATCCCCTCACTTTATGAGTATTCAATAAGACTATTAGTCATGCTTTGAAGAGGTTCCGTTATCAAATTCATTTTTGTAAAATCCAATTTTTATGGATAAAAAAAACCTCTTTATTTTCAAAAATATCTCCCAATATGTTGGTAGGATTTTCTGCTAGAAATTATCCTTCAATATGTTGGTAGGATATTATGGCAATTATTTTTTTTCTAAAACTTAATATTTATTTAAAAATGATAAGGTTTTCCAATATGTTGGTAAAACCTTATTTTAAAAGTCAAATTGCCTTCCAATATGTTGGTAAGGCTTTTTATTTAAATATTTATTTTTAAAAAATTAAACCTTCCAATATCTTGGTAAGGTTGAAAATTTATTATAAAAATTTATTTTATATAAAGAAGAAAGAGAAATAACTAAGTAACATAAATAAATATACAAATAAAGAAGAAAAAATAATAGAAATTACCTTGTCTTCTTTCTTGTTTTTTCGAAACCCTAAAAAATTTTGCTACCAAAACTTTTTGTTGAATATCTCCTTTTTGTGCTTCTTCTCAACTCTTTTCTCCAACATAGAACTTTCAAAAGAAAATCCAAATTTTCTAAACCCAAAACACTAGAAAAGACTATAAAAAATATTGTTAATTTTTTTACTTTTTGTTTACTCTTTCTTTTTTTATTTTTTTGATTCATTCTTGATTTTCTCTAATTGATCCTAATGGGGCCTTTTTATAGGCCTCTAATCCCAATTATAATAGGAAAAGGAGTTTTCTTGGTTTGAATCTCCTAATTTATTTCAACCTGAGACTTTTAATCGAAATCCATCTCTCAAGCCAATTCCCTTTTACAGTCTTGTTTTCAATTAAAACGCTTTCAATTCAACAACCCAATTGGAATTAAACCCTTTTCAAGTTTTAGCAAGTCAGTTCTTTCCCTTTTTTTTAATAATAATAACTCTAAACTAAATATAATACCAAAAATAAATAAATAAATTCAAAGCTTAATCTCAAAATATAAATTGACCCTAGACTAAATGGGGTGTCTATAGGATCCTTTTCTTTTTCACCAAGTTTTTAGGTTGTGCAGTTGGCTAATTTGTAGGTGTATGGTTAGTGCAAGTGTCATAGGCTCTGACCTTTAAACCAAAATCCTTAGACTAGGAATAAGCTCCTTATTTCTAAGTCAGCTTATGAACCAAGCATGCGAGCATTAGACCAACTAGAAAGGCAGAATACACAAGCTAGAAGAACACAAGAGAATGTTAGAATATGCTATATATTACTAAAGACAAATGTGTTTGATGATGTATAAATAAGGGTGATGCAACCCTTTATTTATAGTTGAGACCCTTGGACTAATTATGGCTGCTTCCTAAAATCAAGGATTAAACGATTTCTAAAAATAAAGGATTACACACCAATACACATATTACACCCTAATTCTAAGGATTTTTTTCTGATTGACTAGATCTCATACTAAATGCTACTGATCTTGGATGCTTTTGGATGATTCTGGATAGGCCAAGCTCCCTTGGGTCCACCTAGGTAAGGTACAGGTATGTTGTGGGCTTGGTCTTGGCTATACGGCTGGGCCTGGCTATTATGTGGGTGATTTGGACATTTCCCCCATGCTTATTGTGCCAACCCTCGCTTCTGTCCCTAGTGCTCAAGCCTTGGCTGCGAGTGCTCGGGCTTCAGCTCTTGGTGCACCCGCATAGGCATGACACTCTCTTTCACCTGATTGCGTGATGCCCTCATTGCATCTTCTGCATGGAACTGCCTGATCTAGTCTTGAAATTACTATAAGTCCTCTATTGGTTCATAACTCACTTCACTGTCTAGAAGCCCTTTCCATCGCACCAAGTACTCCTATCTTTGTTTATAGTTATTATGCCTTACTTCCTAATCAACAAGATTGCTTTGAACCTCTTTCTCATATGAGGCCTTGGCTCCCAATGGCACAAACCTCGACTCTACCCATCTTGGATCCTTTTGGTTCTCATGGAATGGCTTGAGCATGCTAACATGGAACACTGGGTGTATTTTCAGCTTAGGTGGCATATCCAGCTTGTAGGCAACCTTGCTTACCCTCTTAAGAACTCTAAAAATGTCCCTTATACCTTTACACTAAGCCTTTGTGTAGGCCTTTATGGTGCACGATGGGGTGAAACTTCATTAAAACCAAGTCTCGTACTTGGAACTACACGTCCCTCCTTTTCTGGTCTGCCCACTTCTTCGACCTCTTCGTGGCTTTGGGTAAATAGACTTTGGCCAAGTCAGCTTGCTCTTGTCAAGCCTTGGCAAACTTGTATGGTGTCGGATTAGGCCCTATATAACCCTTCTGCAAGTTGTAGGAGAACTAGGTGACATCAATCAGCTTCAGCTAGTCCCATTACATGACACTCACATAGTGTCTGAGGTAGACCTCTAACAATCCATTCACTCATTTAGTCTATCCATCGATCTATGGATTTATGCTAGTGGAAAAGTTCAAGTCTGACCCTATTAACTTGAATAATTCAATCTAGAATCGTTATGTGAACCACCTATCCTGATCATTAACAATAGTCCTTGGTATTTCCCCGTATTTCACCATATTTTTTAGGAACAAATAGGCTACCTCCATAGTTGGACACTTCCTGGTTGCTGAAATGAAAATCCCATACTTGGAAAACGTATCTAATACTACTATGATGCTCCAAAACCCCTTTACCCTGGGTAGATTGAATACAAAATCTAAAGTGATGCTCTCTCATGGTCGTTTTGGTATGGGTAAAGGCTCTAAGAGACCACATGGTGGCTTGAGCTCTACCTTGTCCTGTTGGCACACAAGACAAGTCTTCACATATGACTTAATATCATCCCTCATGTGTGGCCGATAGTAATGTTCCTCTAGCAAGGCTAAGGTATGACTCACTTTCGAGTGATCGACCCACCTAAAATCATGTCACTCTTACAAAACCTACCTGTAGAGCTTCTCATGTTATGGCATAAATAACCTACTACCCTTGGTGTACAACAAATCATCTTACAACCAAAATTGCCTAGTCTTACCTTGCTTGGCATGCTCGATGAGAGCCTTGGCTATAAGATCGTGTAGTAGCCCTTTTTTTATGTAAAGCACTAAGAACCCCTCTAGTTGTCTAATGGCAGTAATGCTTATTTTCTTGCTTAGGGTGTCAGCCACTGTGTTCATACACCTAGGCTTATACTTCAACTTGTAATCAAATTTGATAAAAAAATCCCACCAATGGACCTATTTAGAGGGTAGCTTTTTCTATGTCTGAAAGTAGCTGGTTGTCACATTATTAGTTCTGACCATAAACTTCGACCTTAACTGGTAATGCCACTAAGTGCATAAGTAGTGTACCACTAGTATCATCTCTTTCTCTTAGATTGTGTATCTGTGCTTGATCTCGTTGAGCTTTCAACTCTCAAATGCAACCAGATAGTTCTCCTACATTAGCACGTCCCTTATCATAAAGTTTGATGCATCTGTATGCACCTCATACGATTTGGCATGGTCTGACAAGGCTAACATTGGCTCTTCTATCACTACCCACTTCAACTAATTAAAGGTTTCATGGCACTTGGTGCTCCACTCCAACACTCTCTCTTTCTTAAGCAAATCAGTTAATGGTGTGGCTATAGTTGAGTGGCCTTTGATGAAGTGTCAATAGTAGTTGACCAGCCTAAGGAATAATCTTAGCTCGATTACCTAGGCTGGCAGTTCTCAATCCAAAATTGCACAGACCTTGCTTGCATCTATGCATATCTTGCTACTTCCCACTATATGGCCTATAAAGGGTACCTCTCACTGGGCAAATGAGCATTTCTCCTTTTTCACAAACAACTCATGCACTTTTAACACCTTGAACACCTGTCTCAAGTGGTCTATATGCTCTCTCAATGTCTAGCTATAGATCACAATATCATTAAGATAAACCATAACAAAACAATCAAAGAACGATTGCAATACCTTGTTCATGTGTGTGCAGAATGTTGCTGGAGCATTGGTGAGTCCAAATGGCATAACCAAGAACTCATAAAAGCCACAACGGGTGACACACGCCATTTTAGGCTCATCTCCCTCTACGATCCTAACCTGATAATACCCTGACCGTAAATCTAGCTTGGTAAACTACCTTGCACTTCTAAATTGGTTGAACAAGTTTGCAATAAGTGGGATAGGATACTTGTACTTGATGGTCAGCTTTTTCAAAGCCCAATAGTCAATACACTACTGCAAGGACCCATCATGCTTATGTTAAAATAGAACTAGGGCACCATACAAAGCCTTTAATAGCCTAATGTAGACAGCATTAATTAGCTCTTTGAGTTGTTTTCTCAACTCTTCCAACTCTGGGGATGACATTTGGTAAGAAGCCTTGGTTGGGGGCTTCACCTTGAGTGCCAGCTCAATCTTATGGTCCACCTTTCTCTTAGGTGGTAGCTTGCTAGGCAACAATGCAGGCAACACATTGCTAAAGGTTTCTAAAACTTCTAGCACTTCTAAAGTGGTCTCAAACTCTGTCTCTCTTAGTTTCTCATACTTCAAGGTAGCCAAGAAGGTGTCTTCATCATTGCTCATAGCCTTGGCAAATTGAATAGCTGACAATTCTTTGGTCCTAATCCCAGACCCATGCTTTAGTGGTACAAGGCATTGGCACCATGTATGTAGAATGCATATGCAGTTGGCAAAAGGCATAATGAAGGTGTTAATCTGAACAAAGAAATCTAACCCAATCATAAACTCATAATCATCTAAAGATATCACCTCAATGGTTTTATTGCCTTTTCAGTCTCCAAGTTGTATCTCTACGCCATGTACCACTTCAGTGGTTGGAACCACTTTAGAGTTGACTATCCTAATGATATTAGTCCCCTTGTGCACCTTTAAGCTGAGTTTCTAGGCTCCATCACCTAAAATAAACAAATGTGAGGAACCTGTGTCCATTAGTGTGCTTACTTTTTTACCCATAACCATCAGATCTTCATACATCAATCTCTTTCACTTGTAGCTTCCCTTACCTTAGATAGCATTGAGCACAATAGAGCCAAGCTTTATAGCTTTTTTTTCTAGTTTTTCATTTGACCCTTTGTCTATGGTAGCCATCTTATCCTTTTTGGGGCAGTCACATGGTCTATGCGACCCATCATACAAGTAACAAAAGATTGGCTTTTGATCTCCATTAGCCTTCCACTTCCCTACTAGTGGCTTACCTTGGATGCCCTTGTATGAATATTCTTAGTCTCCTTTTTTAGATTGTTAATTACAGTATCCACCTCTGGACTATTGTTCCCGATCCATCTTGTCTTTGCCCTTCCCCTTAGGCTTGGTAGACTTTGACTTGTTCTGCGGCTTAAACTCCACCAAAGACTCAATGGTGGTCATGTCCTTGGCCAGATCATGAACTCTTTTTTGCTGCAACTCGTGCTTCACCTATGGCTTGAGCCCATCCGTGAAGGCATATAGACCCTCGGTTTCACTTAGATATGGAATTTGAAGCATCAATTTATAGAACTTCTGGACATACTCTTTTATGTCCCCCTGCTAAGTAAGCCAGTGTAACTTTACTTATGCCTCATCATTGGTGTACTCAAGGTAAAACTGCTCTCTGAACTCCTTTTGAAACTCTTCCTAGGTTTCAATCAAGGCACCTCTACACCTTACATCATCATAGCTGCGTCTCTACCATGATAAGGAAACATCAGTAAGATACATTGAAGCAGTGCTTACCTTAGTAGCATCATTTTGCATGTTCGTGGTCTGAAAGTACTACTTTATCCCCTATAGATAGTTGTTTACTTCTTCGACAGCCCTAGTCCTCTTGAACTATTTTGGCTTGAAGATCTCCACATGAGTCTTTTGTACTCTAGCAAACACTTTATTTCCTATGCCTATTTTTTAAGCAATGACTCTCCCTTGAGCTCCTCCATCTCCTTGCACATGGTTTCCACTTGGGCCTTCAAGGCTTCAATATGCTAAATAATCATGTCAATGGCCTCATTTAGAGTTGTTTGCAACTCACCTTTGAGTTCTTCTTCGATGGAGTCCAATGTCTTAATGTGAGTTTCCACCTTGTCAAGTTTCTTCTTCACATTGCCCATTATCACCTCCCCCTTGGATAGTCACCCATCCATGGTAGACTAACTGTCCTTCAAACTAGCTTTCTTCCTCCTTCCATGGCCTTGCTCCTAGGCCTCTGGTTATTGGCTAGCAATATCAGTCTGGATGCCATTTCTGTGAATACCTTGAGTATGACCTGACACAACCAAATAGAACCTGCTGTAATAGTAATTGTCATAGGCTTCGACCTTTAAATAAGAATCAGTGTAGCCTTAAACTAGGAATGAGCTCCTTATGTCTAAGTCAGCCTATGAACCAAGCATACAGGGACTAGACCAACTGGAAAGGTAGAATATGCAAGCTAGAAAAACACAAGAGAATGCTGGAATATGGTATATATTACTGAAGACAAGTGTGTTTGATGATGTACAAATGAGGGTGGGGTAACCTTCTATTTGTAGTTAAGACCCTAGGACTAATTATGGCTGCTTTCTAAAATCAAAGGATTACATGATTCCTAAAAATAAGGGATTACATATCAATACACAGATTACACCCTGATTCTAAGGGTTCCCTCATAATTTTAAGGGTTGACCAGATTTTCTACTATATGCTGTTGATCCTGGATGCTTCTAGATGATTTTGGATTAGCCAGGCTCCCTTGGGTCCACCTAGGTATGGTGTAGGCATGTTACGGGCCTGGCTTTAGCTGTACGAGTAGGCTTGGCTATTGTGTGGGTGGTTTGGACACTTCCCTCATGCTTATTACACCAACCCCCACATCTTTTCTTGGTGTTCGAGCCTTGGTTGCGAGTGTTCAGGCTTCGGCTCTTGGTGTGCATGCCTAGGGTGTGACATAAGTGCTTAAAAATTTGTTAGCAATCTTGGTTGCATAATTTGTTGATAAGCATAAAGACTTAAAGATAATGTTTTTTATGGCTTGCTAATAAGGTTGGCACATTGGATAGAGGTAATATAGGATAAAGTATTCGACCTGTTACCCCGCATGAATTATAGTTTGAGCATCTCCTTCTTTCTTTTTTGATATAGCCCATTTCTTCGTATTAGTTGCATCACCACATTCAAGCTTACCATTCTTGATTGCATTCTCTATTATCTCTCTAAAAGTCACCATATTAGCAAAATTCTTAGTGGCATTTCCAATCATCCTTTCATAATATAGGGCTCTAAAAGTATTTATAAATAGAAGCTTAGCCACATTTTTCATGAGCGACGTTAAACTGAGGTAATGACATCCCTTCACCTCTTAGTATATTCTTTAAAGCTTTAAGTACCTTTCTTTTATATGCTTTGTAAAGATAGATGGTATGGTGCCAAATCTATGATGTGCTTGTTTTTTGTGATGAATGCCCTAGCTAGTTCTTTCCAACCATAAATTTTAAACCTATCCAGTTGTACATGTGTATAAGTAGCTTCTTATCATGTGCATGTTTAGCCATTTTTCAGTAGTACATTATGACATGTTATAGGATATTTAGTTCCATCATATTTCCCAAACTTAGTTACCTTAAATGTGGGTGCAATCACCATATCAGAACTAAGCATATTCCAAAAACATCTATTGAGCCATAGAAATTTGTCCTTTTAATAGCTCTAAACCTTTCTTCTATGGGTTCCATCTTTGGTTAGGATCCAAAGCTTTCTTTGGTTTCTATTATGCTTATTTTCAATTTATCTTATTCTTTTGGGTCATCTATATTAGAAATTCGAGTTGGATCTGATGCTTTGACATCAAGAATAAGAGTGATGTGCCATTGGAAATGAGTAGGAATGACGATTGGAGACATGTCAATACATATATAGGGGTAACCTCTAGTAAATGACATTTAATATTGGGCCCCTTAAGATGATTATGTTGGGTATGGGCCAAAACCAAAGGGACACAATGGATCATTTTCATTTTGGACAACCACTTCTTCAACCCCCTTTTTCCCTTTGTTTAGATTTTTTAGTAATTCAACTATACTTTTCTAGTTGTCCCTTCAACTTCTCTTGTGCTATTTCAAGTTTTTAGAAATGGATAGCATTCGCTTCTTTCATGATCCTTGCTTGATATTGAGTGTTGTATCACCTTACATTGTTCAAAAATTGAGCTGTCCATGAACCTTTATTACCATAGTTGGGTACCATATTATGAGTGATATGCATGAATGAGTATGATACAACACAATCTAAAAATTTAACTATGATGATGCATTAATATAAAAATATGTTAGTATACACAAATAAAAAAGACAAAGACATATAATTTTTAAGTAAAAAGTAAGAGGTGTCCCTTCATATGTCTTATTTTAGGGTTTTCTATACAAATGGAAGGGCATGGCTTTAACTTAAGTTTGGATTTTTAAGGTTTATTTGTATGTTGGGCTTAAAGGCCTCGACATTCTAAAAGTTTCCAAATTGTTCCTCATATCATTGTCCATTATAGACTAGTAAAGCACCCTAATCCTTACTCATTATAGGCTCAAATGGAAAATATTCAATTTAAATCAGAGTTTTTACTAGCTCACATAGAGGTTATCACTTCACAAGAGTGTAGGTGCTTGTTCCCTCCTAAGAAAGGACAAAGCTCGAGTTTAGAGCTTATGCATAAATGTGTAGTGTGTGTGTGTGTAGGGACATACCAACCATTTTTATTGACAAATTCAATATCCCAAATCAAGTACTATACAAAAAAACAAACAAATAAATTAGTACATATGAAAGGTCAAATGCTATGCAAAATAAATAAATAGGTTAATACACATAAAACTCATATAATAAAAACCATCAAAATAAGGTTTAAGATAACATAAAACTAACTAATGCTTGACTTTCTAATTTCCCTAGTAGGGTCGCGAAACTGTGATAACGTTTAAGTCTAAGAACCTACCTATTAGATATAAAAAATATGAACTCCCCATCAATCTTTTTTATCTAGCTATATTGGCCACCTAAAGGAATCTATCTTTTATAAGGTTGTTCTACACATAAACTAAAGGTCCCTAACATGAATAGGTTCTAGTCTACATCAATAGAACTATCTTTAAGAGTCGGTTATGTGTAGGAAAAGTTTTAACACCCCCAAAAAGCCCAAAATTGGTACCAAAATAACCTTTATTATCTTATTTAAGCCTTGATTAAAAATGGTTTTTATTAATTTTATTATTTAAATATTAAAAAAAGGTCTTTAGGTTTTCACCAAAAATTAAATTTTCCTTACCTCAAGAATATTCAAGATAAACTCATTGTTGAAGAGGCACCGTTATCAAATTTATTCAATATTTTATAAAAATACAATTTGTTTACAAATACTAATTTCAAGATAATCAAACAAAATTATTTAAAAAATATTTACAATTTTTAATTTCACACTATTGAAACTTACATCAAAATTCCTTTTTTATTATTATTTTTCAACAAGGAATTATAGACTAATAAAAATTAAAAATAACAATTAAAATAAAAGAATAAAAAACTTGTAATTACTCTAAAATAACTAAATATAACAAATAAATAGTATGTATAAAAATAAATAAACGTGCATAGAATAAATAAAACAATTAATTAAAAAATATGAAAACAAAATGACCATTTCATAAAAGTAGACAACAAATAAAATCATAAAATTAAAAGGAGATTAACTATCCAATTTTATGGGGCTTTGACTGAAAGCAATAAATTACCTAGAAATCTCTAATTCAATTGGCTTACTAACTAGGCTAACAAAAGCATTAGGCTTGATAGCCGATACCTCCCTTTTATTTTTATGTCAAAACCCACCATTTTTACTCTCTTTCTCTCTCTAAATCACTAGAAAACCAGCTTCCTTTCTTTTTCTATTAATCTTCTCCCTTAAAGCTTTGTGTAGCTTGATGACTCTAATTGTGCTACTTTTTTATTCCACTGAGTTAGGAATTAATCTCTTTCTTTAACGATTTCAATCCTTTTTCAATTTGGAAAAATTGAATGCCAACTATATCTATTATGATCCTACTAGAATTTTTTTTTCCTATTGTAAAAACTTGATTCCCAAGAATTACCAAAATCAGACTAAATAGTTAAATTTTAAATCTAAATAAAATCATAATCCTTTTTAAAAAATCAAAATTTATGTTTATTTTTTTACCATAAATAAAAATTTGGGCTTAAAAAATGACTTTTAAAACCCAATATCAAATGCAATTTAAGACCCAATAATAACAAAAAGACCTCAGACAAAATTGGATGTCTACAGTTGCTCCACTTTGCATATTTATTGTGAAACAGGAATTGTACAAAGGTAAAAGTCATCCATTTTGTTTAGGTTAAAAAAAACATTATTAGAGAATAATCAAAAAAGCTATTCCTTAACAAAGACTTTGAAACTTTAAAAATTCAGAAAGCTCCTCCTTAATAAAGGCTTTGAAACTTTAAAATTTTAAAAGGCTCATCTAACTAGAAGTGTTGAAATTTTAAAAATCTAAAATTAGAAAGCTCGTTTAACCAAAAGTATTAGAACTTTAAAACTTTAAAAGGGTCCTCTAACCACAGGCAATGAAACTTTTAAAAAATGAATGAGCTCCTCTAACTAGAGACTCTGAAACTTTAAAATTTGCAACCAAAATGCTCCTCTAACTAGAGGCTTTGAAACTTTAAAAACATCAAATTTAAAAAGGTACATAGAGGTTTTAGGGATCATACCTTTAAGTCTTATAGATCATGCCTGGAGGTCTTAAAGATTAAGCTTGAAGGTTTTACAAATCATTTCTTATCTCCAAAATGTTTCTTTTCAAAAAAAGCTTTCAAACTTTAAAAAATCAACACTTTTCTTATGCCAACATAGTTAGGCTTAAATCTCATCATGTGTAAGCTAATCTTAAATAATGTCATGTCAAACATGTTCAACATTTTTTCAACCAAGAATTGTCAAGTCCAAAATTTTCATAAAAATTCTCATAATTTTAGTTTCAAACCAAAAAATCAGAATTAAATGGAATGAGTGCCATGAATGAAATGCATGAAATGTAAAAATCAATGTCATATATCTCTAATTATGGTAAAAAGTTTTGAAGACTTTTCTTCATGTCTTCTTTCTTTTTCAACTTCCCATGATGTTCTTTTTTAGCATTTTTAAAACTGGCCAACAAATGTATCAACTGATTTGCGACCCGAAATTTCTTTTCACTTGTTTGATCATTTGATCATAGCATTTGGAATATTTCTTCTCTCATTTGTAAGCCACAAGGATCAACATCCTTTTAAACTTCTTTCATCATTCTTGTTTCATTTTTAATCTACTTTAGTCACTTTTAACTATCTTTTCTAAATAATGGAAGGATCTTTCATATCAATCATTTGTTCATTCATCATCATTATTACAATTTGATGACAAATGTAATCCATAAAGGTTTGCAAGGGTTCACAACATTTTAAGATAATGAATATTCAAACAATTCTAAATAAATTAATTCTAAATTCTTTTCTTTTAAAAACTCATTCCATTGATATTCTTGATCTTTGAGCTCATCAATCCAAGTATTATCCGTACCCCATAAGATCCTCAAATGATATTAATCTTTATACATCAAAGTTGTTTTTCAAGCCTTGATCTTAAATATCTCATTTTTAACTTAAATGCACTTTTAGGTTTTCAATTTAAGTCTTCATTTTTCCTCTTTTTTCTTTTTTATTTTTTACACATCTTTTTGTTATCTTTTTTCTTTCATTTCTCTTTTTTATTATCCATTAGTGACATTTCCATCAAAATCCCAAACAATCTCATCACAAGCCTACCTTAATTCAATTATTGATTCTCTAATTTGAGAATTCACATTTGATCAAAATTGACTTTTAAGGTACATAATGTAGGCTAAGATGAGAGGTTATGAAAAAAAATGGATAAAATAGGCCTAAAATATATTTGAAGTGTTATAAACTAATGGATTATTTCTCCTTATATGAAGCACCTTAGCTTTTTGCCTTATCCTTCATTAATTATGTCACTTTCTTTTCTTTATATATCTTTTTTCTTTATTTTCTTCATATTTTCTATTTCATTTTTTATTTCACAATTTTTCATCATTTTTTAAGTAAGATTCAAACCTAAAAGAGTTTTGCCTTTGAAATCATTAGAGATCTTAACTATTTTTTTTTTGTTGACAATCTTTTTTCAAACTTTGGCCCCCAATGTGGATAATAGGCTCAAAAGGAGTGACAAATGGATAATTTTAGTCTTTATGTGGAAGGTAAAATAAAAATGATCATTTCTCATTTCAAACACGAATACTTTCACTGAAGAACATTTATGAACCATCACAAAAACCACATACTATACTACTTTCATCTTGCAATTGGCAAAACTCCTTGTCAATTTGACTCATTTCATCCCAATAGATTAAGAGTCTAAAATTATCAATTTCATCAATATGAATGATGCTTTCAAAATTAAATCTTGAATTATTGTCATGATTGTCTGAATATTCATTATTTGGAATATGGGAATTAGTGAAATATGAAATGATATATAAATCAATGGAATAAAATAGGAAATGAAATGAAAATGCATCTGTCATCTTATTGAAATGATCAAAGATAATAAAAGACTAACATAAAATAACTTTCAAATGTTCATAAGACTTGCATTATTTCCTTAAATTCCTAAAGTGACAGGCATTGATAAAAACTTCCCCAAAATTA
The DNA here is from genome assembly GCF_047325235.1 of Durio zibethinus. NCBI lineage: Eukaryota > Viridiplantae > Streptophyta > Magnoliopsida > Malvales > Malvaceae > Durio > Durio zibethinus. Next base: position 13,411,694 of record NC_143162.1, read on the forward strand.
TACCCTGTGTGGCTAAGGAAAAAGTTTTTCAATAACACTCAATCTTGCTTTTTAAGCACAATTCACTAAATTAGCTTTGACCAAACTTTGCACTTTATACTTCAATGCCTGCAATTTTTTGTAAAATGGGCAATAATCTTAGGATGATAGTAACAAGTAGCATTTGCATCATACCACTAGGGGTAGGGGGCTTGAAAGGCTCTAAATAGATTGGTGCAATCAAGAGGCTCTTAATGAGTTAAAGGAGTAATCCAATTTATGTTATAAGGATTGGATTTATGGCATATTTTTGTATTTTCACCAAGTTCTTAGGTTGAGCAATTGGCTGATTTATAGGTGTAGGGTTAATGTCTGTGCTTCAAACATCTTACTGAAATGATGAAAGATAAATAAAAGACTAACATAAAAATACTTTCAAATGCTCATAAGACTTGCATTCTTTCTTAAAATTCCTAAAGTGATAGGCATTAATAAAAACCTCCTTAAAGTTATACCCTGTGTGGTTAAGGGAAGGGTTTTCAATGGCACTCGGTCCTGCTTCTTGACAATTCATCAAATCAGCTTTGACCAAACTTTGCACTTTATACTTCAATGCATGCAATTTTTTATAAAATGGCAAACAATCCTAGGATGATATCATAAGTAACATATGCATCATACCACTTGGGGTAAGGGGCTTGAAAAGCTCATGTAGATTCGTGCAAACAAGTGGCTCTTAATGAGTTGAAGAAGTAATTTAGTGTATGTTATAGGGATTAGATCTATGGGATCTTTTTCACTTTTCATCAAGTTCTTAGGTTGAGTAGTTGGCTGATTTACAAGTGTAGGGCTAGTACATTGTGACATGTTATAAGACATTTAGTTCCATTATATATCTTGAACTTAGGCACCTTGAATATGGGTGGAATCACCACATTAAGAACTAAGCATAGTTTAAAAGCATCCATTATTCCAAAGAAATCTATCCCTTTAATAGCTCTAAGCCTTTCTTTTATAGGGTCCATCTTTTATTTGGATCCCAAGCTTTGCTTGGTTTCTACTATGCTTATTTTCAACTTCTCTTTTTCCTTTGGATCATCCATCTTAGGAATTTGAGTTGGATCAAATGCTTTAACATTAAGAATAAGAGTGATGTGCAGTTGGAAATGAGTAGGTGTGCTTGTTGAAGGCATGTCAGTACATATATAGGGGTAGCCTCCAATAAATGGCATTGGATGTTAGGCCCCTTAAGTGCTTATGTTGGGTATGGGCCAAAACCAAAGGGATACAATGGATCATTTTCATTTTGGACAACCATTTCTTCAACCACCTTCTTCCCCTTGTTCAGATTTTTTTGTAAATCAACTATATTTTCTCGCTGTCATTTTAGCTTCTTTTGTGCTATTTCAAGTTTTTGGAAGTGGAGAGTATGCTTTTCTTTCTTGATCCTTGCTTGATATTGAGTGTTGTATCTCCTTAAATTGTTTGAAAATTAAGCTATCCTTGAACCTTTATTACCACAATTAGGGCACCATATTATGAGTGATATGTGTGAAAGAGTATGATATAACACAATTTAAAAATTGAATTATGATGAAGCACTAATATAAAAAAATGTTAGTATGCTCAAATAAAAAAGACAAGGACATACAATTTTTAAGTAAAACGGTAAGAGATGTCCCTTTATGTGTCCTAATTTAGGGTTGTCTATACAAATTGAGGGGCATGACTCTAACTTAGGTTTCAAATTTTAAAGTTTATTTGCATGCTTGGTTTAAAAGTCTAGACACCTAAAGGTTTCCAAATTGTTCCTCATATCATCATCCATTATAGATTAGTAAAGCACCATAATCCTTACCTATTAGGTTTAAACAAAAAGGGTTTAATTTGAATGGGAGTTTTCACTAGATCACACATAAAGCTTATTACTTCACAAGAGTGTAGGTACTTCCTCCCTCCTAAGAAAGGACAAAGCTTAGGTCTAAAGCTTATGTATGAATGTGTTGTGTGTGTGAAGGCACATACCATTCACAAATCCAAGATCCCTGTAGACACCTAATTTTGTTCAGAACAATTCAATTTTGTTTGATTTTTACGTTCGCGCGATAATTGAATTAATGTATTTAGGGTTTACCTTGGATTAAATGTTTTTGGATCATTTTATGTGAATTAAAATCTAGTCCGATTTAAAGTTCAAATCCTAAAGTCCATTTTGATTTAGTCTCAAGTCAAAATTCAATCAATTGGGCTTGAAGGCCCAATAGGAGCCTAAATCAATTTTTTGGGTGACAAACTCCAATTTTAGGCCTAGATTAAACTTTTAAGTTCAATTTCATTTTTACCTTTTTTTATTTTTTATTTTTTATTTATTTTTTTCTTCTATAATTGATTGAATTAATCAAAACCTTAAAAAAATAAACAAATTGAAGTGGTCGGCAACCTTTATACTAAGGCAAGAAACTGCCCAATTCAACAAGCCTGGGCCTGCACTCCACCAACTAACATCTTGCATTCTAGCCACCAAACTTTACAAATTTTGTCCATTATGGAGTCTACAAATAAAAAAGATAAAGGGAAGCGATAATTTTTTGGATGCTAGCACCCATCTCCGCCCTTGAAGCACCTTCAAAACCTCTATTCTCAACCCCGACCAAGTCCCGTTCACCGATCACCAAAACCTGTGCACCAAACTTCCTACCACACAACACCAAGCCTTGCACACCCACTAGTCCCTAGCCAAAACCCATACACCAGTACCAAAAACTCACACAAGTCACCTGCCAAACCCCCCAAGCATAAGCACAAGCACAAGCACCAGCTAGGGCTTGCACCTAAATAGCCTATTCCATTCCCAGCACCACACCAAGCACCTAGCCATGAGCATGCACCAACATTCCCATACCGCACCTAGCCATAAAACCTCTATTCCTAGCCCTAGCCAAGTTCCATTCACTCATCATTGAAGCCCCAGCATAGTCCTTCAACACCATCCCAGTCCTGACACATTTTAACTCAAAGCTCAACCAGAACCACCTCATCACCATCCATCATGAAACACCATCATTGACCTTCAAAAACTGTAACCCAACCCTAGCTTAGAATCCCAGTGATTCCCATATTCTATGAATTACCTACAACTTAACCATCTTTACCACCATCAATAGCTACAACTAGAAAAACTCAAAATAAAAAAGATCCTAACACAAACCACAAACCATAAACCAAAATCATCTCTGTTGGTCGACCACTGCTAAACCTCCCCTATCAAATCAGCTTCTAGTAACCCAATAAGGACCTAATTCACCACCAAACACCATTCCTCATCCCTAAAAACCCGTATTCAACCATCACCCATTCTTTCCAAATCACAACCCTAACACCAATTGAAAAACCAAAAAATCACCCAAAAAAATCCTAAATTCATTCCAACAATCCTCACTATAGCCACCATCAACACAAAAAGAAAAACCACCATAAAAAAACCACTTGCAATCTTTTAAAAAAATAAAAAAAAACACATAATCTTCCACAAAGGGAGGAACCGACAATGCCAAAGCCATCCTACAAACCAAAAAAAAAATTAGTTTCATTTTTTTTAAAACAATCAAATCAGTTTTGTTTAAAAAAAAAGAGAGGAGAAAGAGATGAATGAAGAGGCTCGATGAAGCCAGGTCCGATGACTAGAAAGAGAAGGCAGGTGCGATTAGGAGAAGGAGAAAAGGAAAGAAAAAAAAAGAAAAAAAAAAGAAGAAAAGTCAAAAAAAAAGAAAGAAAAAAAGAAAAAAGAAAAAAGAAGTGCCGACGATTGGCAGTTGGGATGAAATGGGTAGTGGCGATGACATAGAACTGTTGGAATTTGGATTTTTGAAGAGGGAGCTATTTGGGTTTACAAAGAATGAAAAGTTTTTTTTAAAGCTAAAAGAAAATTAATTTAAAAAAAAAAGCTTTTATAGTGGAACAATTAAAAAAATTTAGATGGATCAAATCGGCCTGGCTTGATTGGTGCACTGACTTAACCTACTAGAAAGTTGATCCAACTATCCTGCTTACCCAATGGCCTGTAACCTAGACCTATTTAGCTTTTATTTAGGCCTGATCCTATTGCTGGACTCACGTTTTTACTAGGCCATAGATAAGACCCCAAAGTTGAACCCATCTATTTTGGGCTCTTTTATTCAATTAGGTTTGACCTAACTTATGGTAAATTTATTTTAATTTAACTTAGTTACTTATTTATTTATTTTTCATGCATATTTTTATTTAGATATATATTAATTATTTTAAATTATTGATAAATAATAAATAATAATAAATATTTTTTATATTTTTTCTTAAGTCAAATTTGACCTTGGGAAGTTATGCTTATAAATGTAACAAAATTAAAATTAAATGAAATTTTTTGATGATGAGACTTTGAGAAGTCCGAGTATTATTCCCGAAAATTCCTTAGGTGAGAAAAGATTTCTAAAATTTACCAAAGTATTGGAATATTCAGAAAGTCTTTTAAATACAAAATTTTTATTTTTATTTTTATTCTTTTTCTTTAATATGAATAAGTTTCTTAAAAAAGGATAAATATATATAATATTTATAAGAGCATGCATTTTTTAGGAAATAAATTCATTTATAGATAATTATATTATTATATAACTTTTAAAAATTACTAATAAAATTAATTAAATAAAAATTTTTTATAAAAGAATTTTTGGTAGTCTGAGTAGTGATTCTCGAAAATTCCCTAGGTGAAAGAATTTTTCTAAAAATATTGCCAAAGAATTGAAATATTTAGATTGATTCTCAATATGAAAAAATTCCCATTTATTTTTCATTTCTAAAAAATGAAATTTCATGTAATGGCACTAAAAATTAATCCATGTGCATTATTATATATACTGATTATAAAAGTAAATGAAAATTTTTTGAAGGATAAGATTTTAAAGAAGTTTAAGTAGTGATTCTTTAGGAATCTTTAGATAAAAGAATTTATCTAAAATGCTACCAACATATTAGAGCATTTGGAATAATTTTCGATAAAGATTTCTAGTCTATTTTAATAAATAGAATAAGAAATGATTTTTTTAAATATTATCAGAATTAAATCATAGTTATCATATTTTAGTATAGGCATTATAAATATTGATATTGAATATTAATATGAACCACCAATGATTTTTTTTATTAAGAATTCTGAGTGGTAATTCTTAAATGATTCATTAGGTGAGAAAATTCCTTTTAATATTGCTAAAGTATTGGAATATTTTTGGGAATTTTTCAATAAACAAGGTTCTTATTTATTTTTTCAAACTAAAAATAAAATTTTAATTCTTTACAATAAAAAATCAAGAAAATTAATTTTCAAATACCAAAATTAAGACCATTTTGGCCCTTAAACCACCTTATTCCAAATGGTCACTACAACAAATTTGGCCATTAGTGGCAAATAAAATAACGTCACTATATATTTGTTTTTTGTCACCATATATATTCTGTGATAAAAAATTAAATGTCATTATATTCGTCATGTTTGTACCATCGCTAAAGGTTTAATGTAATAATAATAAAATATCGTCACCTATTGTGAATCTACTGTGACAATAAAATCAAATGTCACCTTATGCTTTATTTTTTTTTTGTGACGTTAATTTTTGCTAGCTATGTATGAAAAAAAAAAGTCATTAAATACTATAATTGTCATAAAATAAGTGCCCCGACTTTCGATGTGCCTGCGGAGGCATCGTTGTCATGATCGTGGAACGCAGTATGCGCCGTTTCGACATGCCATGACACTTGCGTGCTCCCAGCATTGGCCTGTGGGCTCTCCATCCGGCCCGTCTTGAAACACGGACTAAGGAGTCTGACATGCGTATGAGTCAACGGGCTAAGAAACACGTAAGGCTCAATGAAGCTGATTGGCGGGATCCCTCGTGGGTGCACCTTCGACCGACCTTGATCTTCTGAGAAGGGTTTGAGTGCGAGCATGCCCGTCGAGACCCGAAAGATGGTGAACTATGCCTGAATGGGGCAAAACCAGAGGAAACTCTGGTAGAGGCCCGTAGCAATACTACGTGCAAATCGTTCGTCTGACTTGGGTATAGGGGTGAAAGACTAATCGAACCATCTAGTAGCTAGTTCCCTCCAAAATTTCCCTCAAGATAGATGGAGCCCCCGATGAGTTCTATCAGGTAAAGCCAATGATTAGAGGCATCAGGGGTGCAACACCCTCAACCTATTCTCAAACTTTAAATAGGTAAGATGACACGGTTGCTTCATTGAGCAGCACCACGGAATCGAAAGCTTTAAATGGGCCATTTTTGGTAAGCAGAACTAGCGATGCGGGATGAACCGAAAGTCGAGTTACAGTGCTTAATTACGCGCTAACCCAGAACCCATAAAGGGTGTTGGTCGATTAAGACAACATGATGGTGGTCATGGAAGTCAAAATTCGCTAAAGAGTGTGTAAAAACTTACCTGTCGAATTAACTAGCCCCAAAAATGGATGGTGCTTAAGCGCATGACCTATACCTGATCATCGGGGCAAAGGCCAGGCCCCGATGAGTAGGAAGGCATGGTAGTCATCGTAGAATTTGAGGCGCGAGCCCAGACATAATGGCCATCGGTGCAGATCTTGGTGGTAGTAGCAAATATTCAAATAAGAACTTTGAAGATCGAAGAGGGGAAAAGTTCTATGCGAACGGCACTTGCACATGTGTTAGTCGATCCTAAGAGATGGGGGAAGCCTGTCCGACAACTCATCTTACACAAGCTTTGAAAGAGAATCGGGTTAAAATTCTTGATCGAGACATGGTAGCTGATGACAATGTTAGGGAGTCTAGAGACATCAGATGGGGGCCTCGGAAAGAGTTATCTTTTTTGTTTAACGACCTGTTCACCCTAGAAACGGTTCAGTCGAAGGTAGGGTCCAGCAGTCGGAAGAGCACCGCACGTCGCGTGGTGTCTGGTGCACCCCCGATGGCCCTAGAAAATCTGAAGGACCGAGTGTCGTCCGCACCCAGTCGTAATTATAACTGCATCAGGTCTCCAAAGTGAACAGCCTCTGGTCGATGGAACAATGTAGGCAAGAGAAGTTGGCAAAATGGATCCGTAAGCTCGAGAAAAGGATTGGCTCTGAGGGTTGGGCACGGGGGTCCCAGTCCTGAACCTGTCAGCTCTTGGTGCACTGCTTGAGCTATTTTCGTGATGAGAATGGGTCACTACGTGTCAACTGAAGGATGGATTGGAAACGATTCCCTCGGGGGCCTTCTTCGGGCAACGAACAGTCAACTCAAAACTGGTTCAAACATGGGGAATCTGACTATTTAATTAAAACAAAGCATTGTGATGGTCCATATGGATGCTCACGTAATGTGATTTCTGCCCAGTGCTCTGAATGTCAAAGTGAAGAAATTTAACCAAGCACGGGTAAACGGCAGGAGTAACTATGACTCTCTTAAGGTAGCCAAATGCCTCGTCATCTAATTAGTAACACATATGAATGGATCAACGAGATTCCCACTGTCCCTGTCTACTATCCACTGAAACCAAAGCCAAGGGAACGGGCTTGGCGAAATCAACGGGAAAAGAATACCCTATTGAGCTTGACTCTATTTTGACTTTGTGAAATGGCTTGAGAGGTGTAGGATAAGTGGGAGCCCCCGGGTGAAATTGAAATACCACTACTTTTAACGTTATTTTACTTATTCCGTGAATCAGAGGTGGGGCATGACCCCTTCTTTTGGACCCAAGACCAACCTCAGCCAGTCTATCCAGGTGGAAGACATTGTTAGGTAGGGAGTTTGGTTAGGGTGGCACACTATTAAAAGATAACACAGGTGTCCTAAGATGAGCTTAATAAGAACAAAAATCTCGTGTGGAATAAAAGGGTAAAAGCTCATTTGATTCTGATTTCCAGTATGAATACGAACCGTGAAAACGTAGCCTATCGATCCTTTAGACCTTTAGGATTTGATGCTAGAGGTGTCAAAAAAGTTACCACAGGGATAACTGGCTTATGGCAGCCAAGCGTTCATAGCGACGATACTTTTTGATGCTTCGATGTTGGCTCTTCCTATTATTGTGAAGCAGAATTCACCAATTGTTGGATTGTTCACCCACCAACAGAAACGTGAGCTGGGTTTAGACCATTGTGAGACAAGTTAGTTTTACCCTACTAATGGTGGCATCGCGATAGTAATTCAACCTAGTATGAGAGGAACCATTGATTCGCACAATTGGTCATCGTACTTGGTTAAAAGCCAGTGGCATGAACCTACCATGCGCTAGATTATGACTGAACGTCTCTAAGTCAAATCTAGGCTGGAAGGGACGTTCGTGCTTGTCACCCGATTGTCGACTCGCAGTAGGGGCCCATGGCCCCCAAGGGCACATGTCGTAGGGGCAACCCCCATGACGGACGAGTCGTACAGGCCTCCTTGGAGCTTAATTCCCAACGAACAGTAGGTAGAATCCTTTGCAGATGACTTAAATATACGATGGGGTATTGTAAGTGGCAGAGTGGCCTTGCTGCCATGATCCGTTGAGATTTAGCCCTTTGTCACTTCAATTCATCCTTCTCCTCTCCCCCTCCTCTTCCTTCATCGACCTTCTTTCTTTTTACGTCACCCCCCTCCGGGGTTAGGCATGACCCGAGACCCTTCGTCCCTCGATCTCGATCAGAAATAAACTCCGCTTGCCCTAGTCAATCCATGAAACAAGCGTGCGGGCAGTAAACCAAACACAGGGGTAGGATGCGTAAGCTAAAGATGCCGCAGAAGGTCTCTTTTGGCTATTACCACAAACGCCGTCGATAGCGTCTGGCCCTTGGTTGGTCAAGACTAGAAATGCACTACGTATGCCTAAGTCAACCTACTAAACAAGCGTGCAGGCACTAAGCCAGCCAGAGAGGTAGAATACGTAAGCTAGGGATCAACCCGATCCTCTTTCATGTGCGGTAGATCCTGCTATAGGTCCCTCGATCCGACTGGGGCTTAGACTAGGAATGAACTCCATATGCCTAAGTCAACCCATGAAACAAGCGAGCGGGCACTAAGGCAGCCAGAGAGGTAGAATGCGGAAGCTGAGGATCGACCCAGTCCCCTTCTGTGAGCTGTGGATCCTGTTGTAGGTCTCTCGATCTGACTGGGGCTTAGACTAGGAATGAACTCTGTATGCCTCAGTCAACCTACAAAACGAGCGTGTAGGCACTAAGCATGCTAGAAAGGTATAATGCGTAAGCTGAGCATCGGTCGGGTCCCCCTCTGTGTGCTATCGATCCTGCTGTGGGTCCTACTGCCATAACCTTTGATCCGATCGGAGCTTAGACTGAGAATGAACTTTGTATGCCTAAGTTAACCTACGAAACAAGCATGCTGGCACTAAGCCAGCCAGAGAGGTAGAATCCATAAGTTGAGGATCGATCGGGTCCCCCTCTGTGTGTTGCAGATCCTGCAGGCTTTCTATACAGTTCTGGTTTAGCCCCTCTCCTTGGGACCACCTGGATGTGGTGCGGGCATATTATGGGCCTGGTCCCAATGCCAAGGATAGGCTGAACTTTTGGGTGGGCAATCTAGGCAACAATAGCAATGACTATTACTGGAACCCCCTTCTCTGCGTATGGTGTTCGAGCCTTGGCTACTAGGGCACAGGCTTCAACTCCTGGTGTACATGCCCAAGGTGCGACACTAGCACTTGGTGCAAGCTGCTACCTCAGGCACCCCTAGTCTGATCGCATGCTTGTACCTTGATCATCAATGCCCACACATCAATCTAACTGTGTGCCTGCGCATCGCTCACCAATACCTGCACCTGGGCCTGGCTCAATTCTATCGAACCTAACATCGTGCCTGAGCCCCTGGAGTCCTGATCATTGCCTACACCACTATCTCAGTCTAGTTCCTCATGACCTACACCTCGAGTAGTCCTCAAGGCTTGGTCCCCCCTAACTATCAGACCCTATCCTGTTACAACCTCGAGGCTAGCTTCGGCTTGCTTGCTGATCATGACACATACACATGCCTCGACCACCATTGAGACATGCTGGCCCTTGGTCAAGGCACATGCTTCAACTGCCATCGACACATGCTGGACCTTAGTGCGGGCAGTTCCCTAGAATAGCATTGGCTCGTGCTGGGCATGCACCAAGCGACCACACATGGGCCCGAGCAGTAGGTATGCTCACCATGGCCGGGTAGTAGGTGGGTTCGAGGATATCTTTATATTTCTACATTGCCAATGCCATTTTTGTGGCCCATGAATTCATATGAGCACTCCCCAATGCCCGCACACCACGCGTGGGTGTCTTGTGCCCAGGCCGAGCACCAATGGGTGCCACGATCGGGTGGTAGGTGGGTTTAGGCACATCTTCATATTTCTACCGTGCCAATGCCATTTTATGGCCTGTGAATTCATATGAGCACTTCCCAGTGCCCGCACACCATGCGCGAGTGTCTTGAGCCTAGGCCAAGCACCATGCGCACCACGATCGGGTCATATGAGCACTCCCTAGCACCCGCACACCACTCGCAGGTGTCTTGAGCCCGGGCCAAAAACCTTGCGCGCCACAATCGGGTGGTAGGTGGGTTTAGGCACATCTTCATATTTTTTCCATTCCAATACCATTTTTATGGCTTGTAAATTCATACAATGGTCCCCTAAGCCTTCATGTGAAGTTTCATGGCAAGATAACTCGTTTTCTATTTTTCATGATTTTTGAAAATTTTTGCAGTTTGGGATTTTTTAAAATTTTTTTAGAAGGGTTTTTGGCCCCAAATTTGGTAGACGTGATCCTTGTATTTTTTTGGCAAGCAAAAAAAAAATTCAATGAAAACCTCGAAGTGTAGAAGATTTTGTGGCCATTTGAAAAAAGTGTCCCCATTTCAAACACTTGAATGGCTACTGGCAGCAAACCTATAAAATCTCATATGCTCTTTAAGGGGGTGTAACTTGTCGAGGTTTGTTTAGGGATAGGGGGCCAATATAAAGGCCAAGTACCAGCACCCATCACACATCATGTGCACACACCCCCCGACCCCTCAATCCCCAGAACCCCTAATGCCTTCGATCAGGTTCTCTGACGATGCTCTGGTGATGGTGCCCCGGGCAAAAAAAATACAGCACCAGCACATGCCTAAGCCCAGCATGTGCACTGTGGCTCAAAATGAAACTTCGGCCAAGGTCTCGATCATCAACGGCACATGCTGGCACATGATGATGGCACATGCATCGACCATCATCGGCACAGGCTACCCTTTAGTACGGGCACTTACCTCGACTACCATCAGTACAAGCTGGCCCTTGGTAAAGGAACTTGTCTCGACCACCATCGTCACATGCATGCCTTGATGAGCATTAGCAGAAGATGGCCCTTAGTGCCAACAGTTGCCTCGAGCACTATTGGTACGTGCTGGGCCTTGGTGCGGGCACATGCCTCGACCACCATCGTCAAAAGCTAGCCATTGGTATGAGCACTTACCTGGACCACCAGTGGCACATGCCATGCCTCAATCAATGTCGATAAAAGATGGCCCCTAGTGCACGTGGTTGCCTCAAACACCATCGGTACATGTTGGGCCTTGGTACGGGCAGTTGCCTCGAGCACCATTGATATAAGTCGGCCCTTGGTGCAGGTACTTACCTCGACCACCATCGGTAGAAGATGGCCCTTGGTGCAGACAATTGTATCAAACACCATTAGCATAAGCTGGGCCTTGGTGCAGGCGTTTACCTCGAACACCATCGGCACATGTTGGCCCTCGGTGCGGGCATATGCCTCGACCACCATCGATACAAGCCAACCCTTGGTGCAGACACTTGCCTCGATCACCATTAGCATGTGCCATGCCTCAATTAGCATTGAAAAAAATGGCCCCTGGTGTGGGTGGTTACCTCGAACACCATCGGTAGAAGATGGCCTTTGGTACGGGCGGTTGCCTCGATCACCATCGGTAGAAGATGGCCCTTGGTGCAGGCGATTGCCTTGACCACCATCGACACAAGCAGGCCCTTGGTGTGGGCACTTGCCTTGATCATCGTCAGCACGTGCCATGCCTCGATCAGCATCGGTAGAAGATGGCCCCTGGTGTAGGTGGTTACCTCGAACACCATTAACACGTGCTGGGCCTTAGTGTGGGTAGATGCCTCGACCACCATCGGCACATGCATGCCTCATCAACATGCGCACAAGCTAGAACCGATGCAAGCACTTGCCTCGATCAACATCGATAGAAGATGGCCCATGGTACGGGCAGTCGCATCGAACACCATCAGCACGCGTTGGCCCTTGGTGTGGGCACATGCCTCGACCATCATCGACGATTCGGTAGGTCACAGTTGCCCCAAAAGTGTGTCCCTGACAATGACAGTGCAATGATCATCAGTGGTAGAGCTCCTGACGTGCCTCGTCCCTACTGATGCATGCTTGTTGTCCACCCAGACCCCGACGGACAACCCGCATCGCTCGATCGATGCTCGCGTCATGATCGTAGGTCAGGCGAGATCACCCGCTGAGTTTAAGCATATCAATAAGTGAAGGAAAAGAAACTTATCAAGATTCCCCTAGTAACAACGAGCGAACTAAAAAGAGCCCAGCTTGAGAATCGGGCACCCCCAGCGTCTAAATTGTAGTCTAGAGAAGTGTCTTTAGCGACAGACCGGGCCCAAGTCCCATGGAAAGGGGCATCAAAAAAGGTGAGAGCCCCGTTATGCTCGGACCCTATCGTACCATGAGGCACTATCTGTAAGTCAAGTTGTTTGGGAATGCAGCCTCAATCAGGAGATAAATTCCATCCAAGGTTGAATACGATGAGAGATCGATAGCGAACAAGTACCATGAGGGAAAGATGAAAAGGACTTTGAAAAGAGAGTCAAAGAGTGGTTGAAATTGTCAAGAGGGAAGCGGATGGGGGTCGACGATGCACCTCGATCAGATGTGGAATGACAAGAGTCGATCCATCGATTGGCTCGGGGTGTGGACCGACGCGGGTTGTAGCAGTGACCTAAGCCTGGGCTTTTGATGTGCCCATGGAGACGTCGTCACTGTGATCATAGATTGCAGTACGTGTCATCTTAATATGGCTCGGCACCTACGTGCTCCCGACGTCAGCCTACAAGCTCCGCATCTGACCCATCTTGAAACATGAACCAAAGAGTCTGACATATGTTGGAGTCAACGGGCCAGGAAACTCATAAGGTGCAAAGAAGTTGATTGGCGAGATCCCTTGTGGGTACACCATCGATCGACCTTAATCTTCTGAGAAGGGTTCGAGTGCGAGCATGCCCGTCCAGACCCGAAAGATGGTGAACTATAGCAGAGAAAACTCTGGTGGAGGCTCGCAGCGATACTGACATGCAAATTGTTCATCTAACTTGGATATAGGGGTGAAAGACTAATTGAACCGTCTAGTAGCTAGTTTCTTATGAAGTTTCCCTTAAGATAGTTGGAGCCCCTGGTGAGTTCTATTAGGTAAAGCCAATGATTAGAGGCATCAGGGGTGCAACGCCTTCGACCTATTCTCAAACTTTAAATACGTAGGACGATGACGCTGCTTTGTTGAGCCGTGCCACAAAATCGAGAGCTCCAAGTGGGCCATTTTTGGTAAGCAGAACTGGTGATGCAGGATGAATCGAAAGTCAGGTTACGGTGCCCAACTGCGTAATAACCTAGAACCCACAAAGGGTGTTGGTTGATTAAGACAACAGGACGGAGGTCATGAAAGTTGAAATCCGCTAAGGAGTGTGTAACAACTCACCTGCCAAATCAACTAGCCCCGAAAATGGATGGTGCTTAAGTTCGCGACCTATACCCAATCGTCAAGGCAAGGGCCAGGCCCCGATGAGTAGGAGGGTGCGACGGTTATCATAAAACCTGAGGCACAAGCTCGGGTAGAGCGATCATTGGTGCAGATCTTAGTGGCAGTAGCAAATATTCAAATAAGAACTTTGAAGGTCGAAGAGGGGAAAGTTTTCATGTGAAAGACACTTGCACATGGGTTAGTCGATCCTAAGAGACGGGGGAAGCTCGTCCGATAGAGCGTCCCCGAGAGCTTCGAAAGGGAATTGGGTTAAAATTTTTGAACTGGGATGCGATGACTAATGGCAATGTTAGGGAGTCTAGAGACGTCGGTGGGGGCCTCGAGAAGAGTTATCTTTTTTATTTAATGGCCCACCCACCCTAGAAACAGCTCAGTCGGAGGTAGGGTCCAGCGGCCAGAAGAGCACCACATGTCGCGTGGTGTCTGGTACACCCCTGGTGGCCCTTGAAAATTTGAAGGACCGAGTGCCGTTCGTGCCTAGTTGTACTCATAACCGCATCGATCTCCAAGGTGAACAGCCTCTGGTCGATGGAATAATGTAGGCAAAGGAAGTCAGTAAAATGGATCTGTAAACTCATGAAAAAGATTGGCTCTAAGGGTTGGGCATGGGGGTCTCAATCTCAAATCCATCAGCTACCAGTGCACTGTTCGAGCTGCTTCCACAGCAAGAGCCGGTTGTCGCGTGTCGACTTGGGGATGGACTAGGAATGGCTCTCTTGGGGGCCTTCCCTAGGTGACGAATAGTCGACTCAAAACTAGTGCAGACAAGGGGAATCTGACTGTTTAATTTAAATAAAGCATTGCGATGGTCCCTACAGTAGCTCAAGCAATGTGATTTTTACCTAGTGCTCTGAATGTCAAAATGAAGAAATTCAAACAAGCACGGGTAAATGACAGGAGTAACTATGACTCTCTTAATGTAGCCAAATGCCTCATCATCTAATTAGTGATGCACATGAATGGATTAACGAGATTCCCACTGTCCCTATCTACTATCCAGTGAAACCACAGCCAAGGGAATGGGCTTGGTGGAATCAGTGGGGAAAGAAGACCCTGTTAAGCTTGACTCCAGTTTGACTTTGTGAAATGACTAGAGAGGTGTAGAATAAGTGGGAGCCCTCGGACGAAATTGAAACAACATTACTTTGAAAGTTATTTTACTTTTTCCATGAATCGGAGGTGAGGCACAACCCCTTCTTTTGGACGAAAGGCTGACCTCGACCGATTGATCCTAGCAGAAGACATTGTTAGGTGGGGGAGTTTGGCTAGGACAGCACATCTGTTAAAAGATAATGCAGGTGTCCTAAGATGAGTTCAACAAGAGCAAAAATCTTGTGTGGAATAAAAGGGTAAAAGATCATTTGACTCTAATTTCCAATACAAATACGAACCATGAAAGCATGGCTTATCGATCCTTTAGACCTTTCAGATTTGAAGCTAGAGGTGTCAAAAAAGTTACCATAGGGATAATTGGCTTGTGGCAGCCAAGTGTTCATAGCGACATTGCTTTTTAATCCTTCGATGTCGGCTCTTTCTATCATTGTGAAGCAGAATTCACTGAGTGTTGGATTGTTCACCCACCAATAGGGAACATGAGATAGGTTTAGATCATCGTGAGACAGGTTAGTTTTACCCCACTGATGGTGGCGTCGTGATAGTAATTCAACCTAGTACGAGAAGAACCATTGATTCGCACAATTGGTCATCACGTTCGGTTGAAAAGCCAGTGATGCGAAGCTATCATGCATTGGATTATGACTGAATGCCTCTAAGTCAGAATCTAGACTAGAAACGACACGCACGCCCGTTGCTTGATTGCTGACCCATAGTAGGGGCCTATGGCCCCCAAGGGTATGTGTCTTTGGTGGAACCCCTAAGGCAGATGAGCCACACGGGCCTCCTTAGAGCTCAATTCCCATCAAAAGGCAGGTAGAATCCTTTGCAGATGACTTAAATATGTGACAGGATATTATAAGTGGCAGAGCGACCTTGCTGCCATGATCCACTGAGATTCAGCCCTTTGTCGCTTCGATTCGTCCCTCTCCCCTCCCCCTCTCCTTCCTTCGTCGACCTTCTTTCTTTTTACGCTGCCCCCCTCCGAGGTTAGGCATGACCCAGGGCCCTCCGTCCCTCAATCTCAACCAAGAATGAATTTTGTATGCCTAAGTCAACTTATGAAATGAGCGTGAGGGCACTAAGCCAGCCAGAGAGATAGAATGCATAAGCTGAGGATCGACCGGGTCCCCCTCTGTGTGCTGTCGATTTTGCTGCGGGTCTTGCTACCACAACCCTCGATCCGATTGGAGCTTAGACTGGGAATGAACTTCGTATGCCTAAGTCAACCTATGAAACAAGCATGTGGGTACTAAGCCTACCAGAGAGGCAAAATACGCAAGCTGAGGATCGATCGGGTCCCCCTCTATGTGCTACAGATCTTGCAGGCTTTCTATACAGTTTTGGTTTGGCCCACTCCCTGGGACCACCTGGATGCAGTACAGGCATGTTGTGGGCCTGGTCTCGGTGCAACGGACAGGTTGAACTTTCAGACGGGTGATCCGGACAGCAATAGCAATGACATTGCTGAAACCTTCACCTTTGCGTATAGTGCTTGAGCCTTGGCCACTGGGGTGCGGGCCTTAACTCCTAGTGCTCACACCCAAGGTGCGACACTGGCACTTGGTGCTGGCTGTTGCCTCGGACACCTCTGTTCTGATCGCATCCCTGCATCTCGATCATTAGTGCCCTGACGTCGGTCTGACTGCATGCCCGCGCACCGCTCACCAAAACCCGCACTTGGGCTTGGCTAAATTTATCGAACCTAACACCGTGCTCGAGCCCCTAGAGTCTTGATCACTACCCATACCACTGTCCTGATCCCATTCCCTGAGACCTGCTACTCGAGTAAGTCGTAAGGCCTGGTCCCCTCCGGCTGTCGGACCCTATCCCATTACAACCCCGAGGCCAGTCCCAGCTTCATTGCTGACCGTGACACATGCACATGCCTTGACCACCATCGAGAGATGTTGGTCCTTGGTCTCGGCACATGCTTCGACCACCATCGGCGTATGCTGGACCTTGGTGTGGGCAGTTCCCTCGAACAACATCGGCTCGTGCTGGGTCACGCACCAAGAGATCGCACCTGGGCCTGGGCTGTGCACCATGTGCACTGCAATCGGGTAGTAGGTGGGTTCTAGGATATCTTCTTGTTTCTACAGTGCCAAAGCCATTTTTGTGGTCCATGAATTCATATGAGCGCTCCCCAACACCCGCACACCACGCGTAGGTGTCCTTAGCCCTGACCGAGCACCAATGCGCACCACGATCAAGTGGTAGGTGGGTTTAGGCACATCTTCATATTTTTACCATGCCAATGCCATTTTTATGGCCTGTGAATTCATATGAGCACTCTCCAATGCCCGTACACCATGACGGGTGTCCTAAGCCCCGGACCGAGCACCATGCACGCCACAATCGTGTGGTAGGTGGGTTTATGCACATCTTCATATTTCTGCTGTACCAATGCCATTTTTATGGCTTGTAAATTAATACAATGGTCCCTTACGCCTTCATGTGAAGTTTCATGGCAAGATTATTCGTTTTCTATTTTTCACGATTTTTGAAATTTTTTGTGGTTCGGGATTTTTTAAAATTTTTTTAGATAGTGTTTTGGCCCCAAATTTGGTAGACATGATCCTTGTATTTTTGTTGGCATGCAAAAAATAATTTAGCTAAAAACTCAAAGTGTAGAAGATTTTGTGATCATTTGAAAAAAGTGTCCCTATTTCAAACACTTGAATGGTTACTAGTAGCAAACCTGTAAAATCTCATATGCTCTTTAAGGGGGTGTGAGTTGTCAAGGTTTGTTGAGGGATAGGGGGCCAATATAAGGGCAAAGTACCAGCACCCATCGCACATCATGTGCACACACGCCCCGACCCCCCCAATCGTCGGAACCTCCAATGCGCCAATCAGGTTCTCCGACGATGCTCCGTTGATTCTCCGATGATGATGCCCGGGCAAAAAAAATGTGCCACCAGCAAATGCTCAAGCCCAACATGTGCACTGTGGCTCAAAATTGAACTTCGACCAAGGCCTCGACCATCAACGACACATGATGGCACATGGTGATGGCATATGCATCGACCATCGTTGGCACAAGTTACCCTTTGGTACAGGCACTTGCCTTGACCACCATCGGCACAAGCTGGCCCTTGGAACAGGCACTTGCCTCGACCACCATCGACACATGCATGCCTCGATGAGCTTCCACAGAAGATGGCCCTTTGTGCAGGTGGTTGCCTCGAGCACCATCGGTACGTGTTGGGCCTTGGTGCGGGCACATGCCTCGACCACCATCATCACAAGCTGGCCATTGGAACGGGCACTTGCTTGGACCACCATCAGCACATGCCATGCCTCAATCAACATTGATAGAAGATGGTCCCTGGTGCGTGCAGTTGCCTCAAACACTATCGACACATGTTGGGCCTTGGTGCGGGCGGTTGCCTCGAGCACCATCGGCATAAGCCGACCCTTGGTGTGGGCACTTGCTGTGATCACCATTGGTAGAAGATGGCCCTTGGTGCAGGTGGTTACGTTGAACACCATCGGCACATGCTGGGCCTTGGTGCGAGCGGTTACCTTGATCACCATCGGTAGAAGATAGCCCTCGGTAACAGTGGTTGCCTCCAAGACCATCAGCACATGCTGGGCCTTGGTACGGGCACATGCCTTGAGCTGGTGTGGGATGTTGCCTTAACCACCATCGGCACGTGCCATGCCTCGATTAGTATCGACAGAAGATGGACCCTAGTATGGGCGATTGCCTCAAAAACCATTGGCACGTGCTGGGCCTTGGTGCAGGTAGATGCCTCGACCACCATCAGCTTATGCATGCCTCAATCAGCATGTGCACAAGCTAAAATCGGTGCGGGCAGTCGCATCAAACACCATCGACACACGCTAGCCCTTGGTGCGGGCACATGCCTCGACCACCATCGACACCTGCTCACCCTCGATGTGGGATATGCCTATTTGGAAAAAGTGTCTCCATTTTAGATACTTTAATGTCTACCAGTAGCATATCTATAAAATCTCTAATGCTCTTTAGGGGGTGGTGGTCCGACCCCCCCTCTCCCCTCCATGAGGGGAGTAGGTGTGCGTGATGGGCCTTCTATTACATACACCTAGGGTAACATCCTTTGAGTGAAATACAGGGCGTGTATACCTTCTGAACATTTTATCCAGAGATTGGTTGCTTCGATGATCGACAAGCGCCCATGGCCTCGATCGGTTGACCTACATACAAAAAAAGAGAGCAGCGCTCTAGTCATGCACGCGACGGATGCTGCCCTATACCCCAGACCAAGTCCCTAAATCGGGTAATGGCTCTTTAGGGTGGTGCGAGCAAAAGCTGTGATTATGAGCTTGGCCTGGCTAAGTCTCTCGATATTTGATGGTCTCACGGTCCTTTCTCGTCGACCACAAAAATACCTTGACGAGGTCTTGTACACAGTCGATGCTACCCAAGACCCCAAGAAGAAGTCCCTGAATCGAGCAACGTCCCTCTGGGGTGGTGTCAGCAGAGTTCGCACGTGCTGTTTTGGCCAGGCCAAGCATTGGTAGTATCGCACCATTGTTGCCTGTCAGATGGGGTGGGTTATGGACTAGAACCCATAGATGCTGCCACTTGTACCTAATGGGCATATGAGTGGTGCTATGGTTGTGCGTGTTGGTAGGCTTTGAGCTCGATGCATCGAACTGTCTACCCGTCATCCTTTTTAATCCCCCCTTATGCGATCGTCGTACCCCGAAGGCACGATCGGGATCTTGTGCTGCATATCAAAATCGATGGGAATCGGATGTCTCACCATCCCTCATCCATCTCATGCCTTGAAGGGCTATGGATCGGACGTCAATCATGGCTGCTGTCCCAAGTGTGCCACCCAATTCTCTATGGCTGTATTGGTGCATTGGTGTTCGATGGTGCTCTCAGATGCGAAACATTTAACGGGCACGGGCTCTCGGCCTCCGTTCGTTTGATGCTATGCATTTCATGTGCTCGACACACATGACACTTGCACTTCACATTGGGCTCTCTCTACTGCTCTGCCGGTGCGTCGAGGCCCACGTGATGCCAATGTCCTGAAAGAATGCTACCTGGTTGATCCTGCCAATAATCATATGCTTGTCTCAAAGATTAAGCCATGCATGTATAAGTATGAACTAATTCAGACTATGAAACTACGAATGGCTCATTAAATCAGTTATAGTTTGTTTAATGGTATCTACTACTCGGATAACCTTAGTAATTCTAGAGCTAATATGTGCAACAAACCCCAACTTCTAAAAGGGATGCATTTATTATATAAAAGGTTGACGCGGGCTATGCCCGTTGCTTTAATGATTCATGATAACTTGACGGATCGCATGGCCTTTGTGCCAGCGACGCATCATTCTAATCTTTGCCCTATCAACTTTCGATGGTAGGATAGTGGCCTACTATGGTGGTGATGGGTGACAGAGAATTAGGGTTTGATTCCAGAGAGGGAGGCTGAGAAACGGCTACCACATCCAAAGAAGGCAACAGGCACGTAAATTACCCAATCCTGACAGGGAGAGGTAGTGAGAATAAATAACAATACCGGGCTCTATGAGTCTGGTAATTAGAATGAGTACAATCTAAATCCCTTAACGAGGATCCATTAAAGGGCAAGTCTAGTGCCAGCAGCCATGGTAATTTTTGCTCCAATAGCGTATATTTAAGTTGTTGCGGTTAAAAAGCTCATAGTTGGAACTAGGGTTGGGTCGTCGATCCGTCTCACGGAGAGCACCGATCTACTTGTCCCTACTATCGATGATGTGCTCATGGACTTAATTGCCTGAGTCGTTCCTCCACCGCTGTTACTTTAAAGAAATTAGAGTGCTCAAATCAAGCCTACGCTTGTATACATTAGCATGGGATAACATCATAGGATTTTAGTCCTATTGTGTTGGCCTTCGGGATCGGAGTAATGATTGACAAGGACAGTCGAGGGCATTCGTATTTCATAGTCAGAGGTGAAATTCTTGGATTTATGAAAGACAAACAATAGTGAAAACATTTGCCAAGGATGTTTTCATTAATCAAGAACGAAAGTTGAGGGCTCGAAGATGATCAGATACAGTCTTAGTCTTAACCATAAACGATGTCGACCAAGGATCGATGGGTGTTACTTTTAGGTCTCTGCTGGCACCTTATGAGAAATCAAAGTCTTTGGGTTTCAAAGGGAGTATGGTCTCAAGGCTGAAACTTAAAGCAATTGATGGAAGGGCACCACCAGGAGTTGAGCCTGTGGCTTAATTTGACTCAACATGGGGAAAATTACCAGGTCCAGACATAGTAAGGATTGATAGACTGGGAGCTCTTTCTTGATTCTATAGGTGATGGTGCATGGCCGTTCTTAGTTGGTGGAGTGATTTGTCTAGTTAATTCCATTAATGAACAAGACCTCAGCCTACTAACTAGCTACGCGGAGGTGATCCTTCATGGCTAGCTTCTTAGAGGGACTATGGCCGCTTAGGCCAAGAAAGTTTGAGGTAATAACAAGTTTGTGATGCCCTTATATGTTCTGGACCGCACGCACGCTACACTGATGCATTCAACGAGTCTATAGCCTTGGCCGACAAGCCCGAGTAATCTTTGAAATTTCATGATGATAGGGATAGATCATTGCACTTGTTGGTCTTCAATGAGGAATTCCTAGTAAGCGCGAGTCATCAGCTCACGTTGACTACGTCCCTGCCCTTTGTACATACCTCCCGTCCCTCTTACCGATTGAATGGTCTGGTGAAGTGTTTGGATCACGGTGATGTGGACGGTTCACTGCCTGTGATGTCACGAGAAGTCCACTGAACCTTATCATTTAAAAAAAAGAGAAGTCATAACAAGGTTTTCGTAGGTGAACCTACAGAAGGATCATTATCGAAACCCTACTCAATGGATGACCCGCAGACGTGTTAACAAAACACCGAGGGGGCAAGGGTGCCCCCATGCCCCGAACCCCTTCAGGTGACGGTCGCTTCATCCCCCTATCGAGAGGGCAAAATGATCGACGTCATCTTACTCACTACCGAACAATGAACCCTCGACGTGAATCGCACCAAGGAACCGAAATGGAAAAGGAGCATGCACGCCATCACCATCCCATTGGCAGTGCATACGCGGGTGGCGTCGTGACTTTTTTTGTCGTAAAAAAATGAAATGACTCTCGATAATGGATATCTCAGCTCTCACATTGATAAAGAACATAGCAAAATGCAATACTTGGTATGAATTGAAAAATCCCGTGAACCATCAAGTCTTTGAAAGCAAGTTGCACCCCAAGCCATTAGGCTGAGGGCACGCCTGCCTGGGTGTCATGCACCATCGCCCCTTCTCTGACCCTCTGCCCTTCGAGCTCTGAGGGAAGGGGGCAGGTGGAAGATGGCCTCCCTCGATCCAGTCGATCACGGTTGGCCCAAAAGTGAGTCCTCGACAATGACAATGCCGTCCTCGATGACGCGCGCTCGTTGTCCACCCGAACCCAGTTGAACCCTCCGAATCGCTCAATCGATGCTCATGTTCGACCTCAAGTCAGGCAGGATCACTCACTGAGTTTAAGCATATCAATAAGTGGAGGAAAAAAAACTTACCAGGATTCCCCTAGTAACGATGAGCGAATCAGAAAGAGCCCAGCTTGAGAATCGGGTACCCCTATCATTCGAATTGTAGTCTGGAGAAGCATTTTCAGCAATGGACCCAACCCAAGTCCCCTAGAAAGGGGCGATGGAGAGGGTGAGAGCCCCATTGTGCCTGAACCTGTTACATCACAAGGCACTATCCTTGAGTCGGGTTGTTTGGGAATGCAACCCAATCGGTCGGTAAATTTTGTCCAAGGCTAAATACGGACGAGAGATCGATAACGAACAAGTACCGTGAGGGAAAGATGAAAAGGACTTTGAAAAGAGAGTCAAAGAGTGCTTGAAATTGTTGGGAGGGAAGCAGATGAGGGCCGACGATGTGCCCCAGTCGGATGTGAAACAATGAGAACCGGTCCGCCAATCAGCTCGAGGCGTGGATCGACGCGGGTCACGACGACTGCTCAAGCTCGAGCTTTCGATGTGCCCACGACGACGTCATCACCACGATCGTGGAATGCAACACGCATTATCTTCACGTGCCTTAACACCTTCGTGCTCCCGACGTCGGTATGCGGGCTCTCCATCCAGCCTGTCATGAAACACGGACCAAAGAGTCTAATATGAGTGCGATTCAATGGGCCAAGAAACTCGTAAAACATAAGGAAGCTGATTGGCAGGATCCCTCGCGGGTGCACCACCGATCGACCTTGATCTTCTGAGAAGGGTTTGAGTGCGAGCATGCCTGTCGAGACCCGAAAGATGATGAACTATGCCTGAGTGGGGCAAAGCCAAAGGAAACTCTGATAGAGGCCCGTAGTGATACTGACGTGCAAATCATTCGACTGATTTGGGTATAGGAGAGAAAGACTAATCGAACCGTCTAGTAGCTAGTTCCCTCTGAAGTTTTCCTCAGGATAGCTGGAGCCCCCGATGAGTTCTATCGGGTAAAGCCAATGATTAGAGGCATTGGGTGCACAACGCCCTCGACCTATTCTCAAACTTTAAATAGGTAGGATGGCGTGGCTGCTTCGTTGAGCTGCACCACGAAATCGAGAGCTCCAAGTGGGCCATTTTTGGTAAGCAAAACTAGCGATGCGGGATGAACCGAAAGCTAGGTTACGGTGCCCAACTACACGCTAACCTAGAACCCACAAAGGGTGTTGGTTGATTAAGACAGTAGGACGGTGGTCATGCAAGTCAAAATCCGCTAAGGAGTGTGTAACAACTCACCTGTCGAATCAACTAGCCCTAAGAATGGATGGCGATTAAGTGAGCGACCTATACCCGATCGTCTGGGCAAGGGCCAAGCCCCGATGAGTAGAAGGATGTGGTGATCACCGTAAAACCTAGGGCACAAGCCTGGATGAAGCGAGCGACCGTCAGTGCAGATCTTAGTGGTAGTAGAAAATATTCAAATGAAAACTTTGAAGGTCAAATAGGAGAAAGTTTCCATGTGAACAACACTTGCACATTGGTTAGTTGATCCTAAGAGATGGGGGAAGCCCGTCTGACAATGCGTCCTATGTGAGCTTTTAGAGGGAATTGGGTCAAAATTCTTGAATCGGGACGCAATGGCTGACGGCAACGTTCTAGAGTTCGGAGATGTCGGTAGGGGCCTCGAGAAGAGTTATCTTTTCTGTTAATGACCTGCCCACCTTGGAAACGGCTCAGTCGAAGGTAGGGTCCAGTGATCGAAAGAGCACCACACGTCACGTAGTGCTCGGTGGGCCCCCGTCAACCTTTGAAAATTTGGAGGATCGAGTGCCGTCCGTGCTCGATCGTACTCATAACTGCATTAGGTCTCCAAGGTGAATAGCTTCTGGTTGATGGAATAATGTAGGCAAGGAAGTCAACAAAACAGATCCGTAACATCAAGAAAAAGATTGGCTCTGAGGGCTCGGTACGAGGGTCCTAGTCCCGAACCTGTCGACTATCAGTGCCCTACTCGAGTTGCTCCTGTGATGAGAGCGGGTCACTACGTGTCGATCGAGGGACGGATTGGGAACGGCTCCCTCGGGGGCTTTCCTCGGGTGAGGAACAATCCCCTCAGAAATAGTACGGACAAGGGGAATCTAACTATTTAATTAAAACAAAGCATTGCAATGGTCCCTGTGGATGCTCACGTAATGTGATTTCTGCCCAGTGCTCTGAATGTCAAAGTGAAGAAATTCAACCAAGCGCGGGTAAATAGAGGGAGTAACTATGACTCTCTTAAGGTAGCCAAATGCCTTGTCATCTAATTAGTGACGCGCATGAATGGATTAACGAGATTCCCACTGTCCCTATCTACTATCCAGTGAAACCACAACCAAGGGAATGGGCTTGGTGGAATCAGGGAGGAAAGAAGACCCTGTTGAGCTTGACTCTAGTCTGACTTTGTGAAATGACTTGAGAGGTGTAGGATAAATAGGAGCCCCTGGGCGAAATTGAAATACCACTACTTTTAACGTTGTTTTACTTATTTCATGAATCAGAGGTAGGGCACGATCCCTTCTTTTAGACCCAAGGCCAGCCTTGATAATCGATCCGGGTGAAAGACATTGTCAGGTAGAGAGTTTGGCTGGGGTGGCACATCTGTTAAAAGATAATGCAGGTGTCCTAAGATGAGCTTAACGAGAACAAAAATTTCATGTGCAACAAAAGGGTAAAACCTCGTTTGATTGTGATTTCCAATTCGAATATGAACCGTGAATGCATGGCCTATCGATCCTTTAAACCTTCGAGATTTGAAGCTAGAGGTGTCAAAAAAGTTACCACAGGGATAACTGGCTTATGGCAGCCAAGTGTTCGTACCGACATTGCTTTTTGATCCTTCAATGTTGACTCTTCCTATCATTGTGAAGCAGAATTCACCAAGTGTTGGATTGTTCACCCACCAACAGGGAACGTGAGCTAGGTTTAGACCATCTTGAGATAGGTTAGTTTTACCCTATTGATGGCAGCATCGTGATAGTAATTCAACCTAGTACGAGAGGAACCATTAATTCGCATAATTGGTCATCGCGCTTGGTTGAAAAGCTAGTGGCATGAAGCTACCGTGCGTTGGATTATGACTGAACACCTCTAAGTCAAAATTTGGGATAGAAGCGATGCGTGCGCCCGTCGCCCGATTGTCGACCCGCAGTAAGGGCCCATGGCCCTCAAGGGCACGTGTCATCGGTGTAACCTCACAGCAGATGAGCCGCGCGGGCCTCTTTAGAGCTCAATTCCCACCGAACGGTGGGTAAAATCCTTTGTAGATGACTTAAATAAGCGACAAGATAATGTAAGTGGTAGAGTGGCCTTGCTGCCACGATCCAATGAGATTTAGCCCTATGTTGCTTCGATTCATCCTTTCCCCCTCCCCCTTCCCTTCCCCTGTTGACCTTCCTTCTTTTTACGTCACCCCTCTCCGAGGTTGGGCAGGACCTGGGGCCCTCTGTCCATCGATCCCGATTGGGAATGAACTCCGTATGCCTAAGTCAACCTATAAAACGAGCGTATGGGCACTAAAACGGCCAGAGAGGTAGAATGTGCAAGCTAAAGATCGATTGGGTTCCCCTCTACATGCTATCGATCTTGCTGCGGTTCTTGCTACCACAACCCTCAATCCGGTTAGAGCTTAGACTAGGAATGAACTCTGTTTGCCTAAGTCAACCTATGAAACAAGCGTACGGGCACTAAGTCGGCCAGCGAGGATAATACCCAAGCTAAGGATCAGTCGGGTCCTCCTCTATGTGCTGCAGATCCTGCAGGCTTTTTATACGGTTCTGGTTCAGCCCCACTCCCTGGGACCACCTGGATATGGTGCGGGTAAGTTGTGGGCCTAGTCTCGATGCCACGGATAGGTTAGACATTCGAAAGGGCGGTCTGGACAGCAATAGCAATGATTATTGCAAGAACCCCCGCCTCTGCGTATGATGCTCCAACCTTGGCCGTAGGGGCATGGGCCTCAACTCCTAACATGCACGCCCAAGGTGCGACACTGGCATTTTGTGCAGGCTGCTACCTTAGACACCCCTGGTCTAACCGCATACCCGTACCTCGATCATCAGTGCCCGTACGACAGTCTGACTGCATGCCCGTGTAGCGCTCACCAACACCTGCACCTAGGCCTAACTCAATTCTGGCGAACCTAACATTGTGCCTAAGCCCCTGGAGTCCTGATCACTACCTATACCACTATCTCCATCTAGTTCCCCATGACCTGCACCTCAAGTTACACTCTAGGCCTGGTCCCCCCCGACTGTCGGACCCTATCCCACTACAACCTCGAGGCCAATCTCGGCTTGCTTACTGACCGTGACACATGCACATGCCTCACCACCATCAAGCCATGTTGGCCCTTGTTCTCGACACATGCTTCGACTGCCATCAACGCATGCCGGACCTTGGTGCGGGCAGTTCCCTCGAACAGCATCAGCCCGTGCTAGGTCACACCTCTGGGCCCGGGTCATGCACCTTACGCACCACGATCAAGTAGTAGGTGGGTTCAGGATATCTTCATGTTTCTACAGTGTCAAAGCCATTTTTATGGTCCATGAATAAAAATGAGCGCTCCCCAATGCCCGCACACCACATGCGAATGTGCTGAGCCCGGACCGAGCGCCAATGAGAGCCACGATCGGGTGGTAGGTGGGTTTAGGAACATCTTCATATTTCTATCATGCCAATGCCATTTTTATGGCCTATGAATTCATATAAGCACTCCCCAGTGCCCGCACACCACGCACGGGTGTCCTAAGCCTGGGCCGAGCACCATGTGCGCCATGATCGATTAGTAGGTGGGTTTAGGCACATCTTCATATTTTTGCCATGCCAATTCCATTTTTATGGCTTGTAAATTCATACAATGGTCCCCTAAGCCTTCATGTGAAGTTTCATGGCAAGATGACTCGTTTTTTATTTTTCATGATTTTTGAAATTTTTTACGGTTTGAGATTTTTTAAAATTTTTTTAAAATGAGTTTTGGCCCAAACTTTTGTAGACCTGATCCTTTTTATTTTTTTGGCATGCACAAAAACATTCAGCTAAAAACTCAAAGTGTAAAAGATTTTGTGGCCATTTGAAAAAAGTGTCCCCATTTCAGATACTTGAATGGTTACTAGCAGCAAACTTGTAAAATCTCATATGCTCTTTAAGGAGGTGTGAGTTGTCAAGGTTTGTTGAGGGATAGGGGGTAAATATAAGAGCCAAGTACCAGCACCCATCGCACATCATGTGCGCACACCCCCCAGACCCCCAATCGTCGGAACCCCTAATACTGTCGGTTAGGTTCTCCGATATGCTCCGACTATGGTGCCCTGGGCAAAAAAAATATGGCACTAGCACATGCTCGAGCCCAGCATGTTCACCATGGCTCAAAATTGAACTTCGGCCAAGGCCTCGACCATCAACAGCACATGATGGCGCATGGTGATGGCACATGCATCAACCATCATCGGTACAGGCTACCCTCGGGCAGGCAAAACAATCAGCGTCATCTTACTCGCTGTAGAACAACGAGCCCCCGAATGAATAACGCCAAGGAACCAAAACAAAAATGGAGCCTGCATGCCGTCACCATCCCGTTCACTATGCGTATGCAGGCGGTGCCGCGACTTCTTTTGTCGTAAAAAAATGAAATGACTCTCAGCAACGGATATCTCGACTCTCGCATCAATGAAGAACATAGCGAAATGTGATACTTGGTGTGAATTGTAGTATCTCATGAACCATTGAGTCTTTGAATGCAAGTTACACCCCAAGCCATCAGGTCGAGGGCACGTCTGCCTAGGTGTCATGTACCGTCGCCCCCCTCCGGGCCCCTGCCATCGAGCTTTAGGGGAAGGGGGCGGGCGGAAGATGGCCTCCTATGATTCTATCGGTCATGGTTGGCCCAAAAGTGAGTCCTCGACAATGACAGTGTTGTGACCGTCGATGGTAGAGCTCTCGGCATGCCTCGTCCCCTGTGACGCATTCGTTGTCCACTCGGACCCTGTCGGATCCCCCGCATCGCTCGATTAATGCTCACGTCGCGACCCCAGGTCAGACTGGATCACCCGTTGAGTTTAAGCATATCAATAAGCAAAGGAAAAGAAACTTACCAGGGTTCCCCTAGTGTTGACGAGTGAATTGAGAAGAGCCCAGCTTGAGAATCAGGCCCCCCCGACATTTGAACTGTAGTCTGAAGAAGCATCCTCAGCGG
This sequence comes from Durio zibethinus, assembly GCF_047325235.1. Taxonomy (NCBI): domain Eukaryota; kingdom Viridiplantae; phylum Streptophyta; class Magnoliopsida; order Malvales; family Malvaceae; genus Durio; species Durio zibethinus. The sequence goes on from NC_143162.1 coordinate 13,440,305, forward strand.
TGGATCAGGCCTAAGTCCCTTGGAAAGGTTGAATACGAGAGACAAATCGATAGCGAACAAGTACCGTGAGGGAAAGATGAAAAAGACTTAAAAAAAAGTCAAAGAGTGCTTGAAATTGTCGAGAGGAAAGTGGATGGGGATCGATGATACGCCCCGATCGGATGTAGAAGGACGAGAGTCGATCCATTGATCAGCTCGAGGCATGGATCGATGTGGGTCATGGCGATGGCCCAAGCCTGGCTTTTGATGTGCCCATGTAGACGTCATCATCATGATTGTGGAATGCAACAAGTGTTGTCTCGATGTGCCACGATACTTGCGTGCTCCCCATCTGGCCCGTCTTGAAACAAAACCAAGGAGTATGACATGCTTGTGAGTCAACGGGCTAGGAAACCTATAAAGCTCAAGGAAGCTGATTGACAGGATCCCTCACCGGTGCACCGTTGATCGACCTTGATCTTCTAAGAAGGGTTTCAGTGCAAGCATGCTCGTCGAGACCCGAAAGATAGTGAACTATGCCTGATCGAGGCGAAGCCATAGGAAAGTCTGATGGAGGCTCGTAGCGATATTGATGTGCAAATCGTTTGTCTGACTTGGGTATAGGGGTGAAAGACTAATCGAACCATCTAGTAGCTGGTTCCCTTCGAAGTTTCCCTCAGGATAGCTGGAGCCGCTGATGAGTTCTATCGTGTAAAGCCAATGATTAGAGGCGTCGAGGGCGCAATGCCCTCAAACTATTCTCAAACTTTAAATAGGTAGGACGACGTGGCTGTTTCATTGAGCCGTACCATAGAATCGAGAGCTCTAAGTGGGCCATTTTTGGTAAGCAAAACTGGCGATGCAAAATGAATCGAAAGCCAAGTTATAGTGCCTAACTACGCTCTAACCCAGATCCCACAAAGGGTGTTGGTCGATTAAGACAGCAGGACAGTGGTCATGGAAGTCAAAATTAGCTAAGGAGTGTGTAACAACTCACCTGCTGAATGAACTAGCCCCGAAAATGGATGGCGCTTAAGCACGCGACCTATACCCGACCATCGGGGCAAGGGCCAGGACCTGATGAGTAGGAGGGCACAATGATTGCCACAAAACCTAGGGTGCGAGCCCAGGCAAAGCGGCCGTCAGTGCAGATCTTGGTGGTAGTAGCAAATATTCAAATGAGAACTTTGAAGGTTGAAGAGGGGAAAGGTTCCATGTGAATGGCACCTGCACATGGGTTAATCAATCTTAAGAAACAGGGGAAGCCTGTCCGACAGCGCGTCTCGCGGGAGATTCGAAAGGGAATCGGGTTAAAATTCTAGAACCAGGACACGATGGCTGATGGTAACGTTATGGAGTCTGGAGACGTCGATGGGGGCCTCAGGAAGAGTTATCTTTTCTATTTAATGGCCTGCCCACCATGGAAATGGCTCAGCCAGAGGTAGGGTCCAACGGTCGGAAGAGCACTGCATATCACATGGTGTCCGGTGCACCCCCGGTGGCCATTGAAAATTTAGAGGACCGAGTACCGTCCTCACCTGATCGTACTCATAACCGTATAAGGTCTCCAAGGTGAACAACCTCTGGTCGATGGAACAATGTAGGCAACGAAAGTTGACAAAATGGATCTGTAACCTCAGGAAAAAGATTGGCTCTAGAGGCTGGGCACAGGGGCCCCAGTCTTAAACTTGTCAGCTATCAGTGCACTGCTTGAGCTACTCCCACGATAAGAGCGGGTCACCGCGTGCCAGTCGGGGGACAGACTGAGAATGGCTCCCTTGGGGGCCTTATCCAGGCGATGAACAGTCGACTCAGAACTGGTATGGACAAGGGGAATTCGATTGTTTAATTAAAACAAAGCATTGCCATGGTCCCTATGGATGCTTACATAATGTGATTTCTGCCCATTGCTCTGAATGTCAAAGTGAAGAAATTCAACCAAGCACGGGTAAACGGTAGGAGTAACTATGACTCTCTTAAGGTAGCCAAATGCCTCGTCATCTAATTAGTGACGCACATGAATGGATTAACAAGATTCCCACTGTCCCTATCTACTATCCAGTGAGACCACAGCCAAGGGAACGGGCTTGGTGACATCAACGGGGAAAAAAGACCCTATTAAGCTTGACTCTAGTCTGACTTTGTGAAATGACTTGAGAGGTGTAGGATAAGTGGGAGCCCCCGGGCAAAATTAAAATACCACTACTTTTAATGTTATATTACTTATTTCGTGAATCGGAGGCAGGGCACGACCTCTTCTTTTGGACCCAAGGTCAGCCTCGATCGGTCGATCCAGGTGAAAGACATTGTCAAGTAGGAAGTTTGGCTAGGGTGACACATCTATTAAAAGATAACACAGGTGTCTTAAGATGAGCTCAACGAGAATAAAAATCTCATGTGAAACAAAAAGGTAAAACTTCATTTGATTCTAATTTCCAATATGAATACGAACCGTGAAAGCATGGCCTATCGATTCTTTAGACCTTCAAGATTTGAAGCTAGAGGTGTCAAAAAAGTTACCACAAGGATAATTGGCTTGTGGCAGCCAAGTGTTCATAGTGATGTTGCTTTTTGATCATTTAATGTCGGTTCTTCCTATCATTGTGAAGCGAAATTCACCAAGTGTTGGATTGTTCACCCACCGAAAAGAAATGTGAGTTGGGTTTAGATCATCGTGAGATACATTAGTTTTACCCTACTGATGGCGGTGTTGTGATAGTAATTCAACCTAGTATGAGAGGAACCGTTGATTCGCACAATTGGTCATCGTGCTTGGTTGAAAAGCCAGTGGCGCGAAGCTACTGTGCATTGGATTATGACTAAACACCTCTAAGTCAAAATTCGGGCTAGAAGTGACGTGCGTGCCCGTCGCCCGATTACCGACCCGCAGTAGGGGCCCATAGCCCCCAAGGGCATGTGTATAGGTACGGCTCCCATGGGCTTCTTTGGAGCTCAATTCCCACCAAGCGACAAGCAGAATCCCTTGAAGATGACTTAAATATGCGACGGGGTATTGTAAGTGGCAGAGTGGCCTTGCTGCCATGATCCACTGAGATTCAACCCTTTGTCACTTTCATTCATCCCTCCCCCCTCCCCCTCCCCCTCCCCTTCCCCCGTCGACCTTTCTTTTTTTTATGCCACCCCCCTTCGGGGTTAGGCATAACCTAGGGCCCTCTGTCCCTCAGTCCCGATCGAGAATTAACTTTGTATGCAAGCGTGCGGGCACTAATCCAGCCAGAAAGGCAGAATGCATAAGCTGAAGATCAGTCGTGTCCCCTTCTACGTGCTGCTGATCCTGCTTTCACAGCCCTTGATCTAGTTGGAGCTTAGATTGAGAATGAACTTCGTATGCCTAATCAACCTACAAAACAGGCATGCGGGCACTAAGCTGGCTAGAGAGGCAGAATACGCAAGCTAAGGATCGATCTGGTCCCTCTTTATGTGCTGCAGATTCTCTAGGTTTTAATACGGTTCTGGTTCAGCCCCACTCCCTAGGACCACCTGGATGTGGTACGGGCATGTTGTGGGCCTGGTCTCGATGACGCGAAGAGGTCTGACATCTGGGCGGGTGATCTGGACGGCAATAGCAATGACTATTGCTGGAACCCCCGCCTCTGCCTACGGTGCTCAAGCCTTGGCTGCTGGGGTGTGGGCCTCAACTTCTGGTGCCCATGCCCAAAGCGTGACACTGGCATTTGGTGTAGGCTACTGCCTCGGACACCCCTGGTCTGATCATCAGTGCCTGCACGTCGGTCTGACTACGTGTTCGTGCACCATTTTCCAACACATGTACCTGGGCCTGGCTCAATTTTGTCGAACCTAACACCGTGCCTGAGCCTCAGGAGTCCTGATCACTACCTACACCACTATCCCAATCCAGTTCCCCATGACCTGCATCTCAAGTAGGCCTCAAGGCTTGGTCTTCCCTGGCTGTCTGACCCTATCCCACTACAACCCCCGGGCCAGTCCTGACTTACTTGCTGATCGTGACACATGCACATGCCTTGACCACCATTGAGACATGTTGGCCCTTGGTCTCGACACATGCTTCGACCACCATCGATGCATGCTGGACCTGGGTGTGGGTAGTTGCCTCGAGACGCATCGACCCGTGCTGGGTCACGCACCAAGCGGCCGCACCTGGGCCCAGGTCATGCACCCTGTGCACCATGATCGAGCAGTACGTGGGTTCAGGGATATCTTCATGTTTTTGTAGTGCCAAAGCCATTTGTGTGGTCCATGAATTCATATGAGTGCTCCCCAACACTCGCGCACCACGTGCTGGTGTCTAGAGCTCGGGCCAAGCACCAATGAGCACCACGATCGGGTGGTAGGTGGGTTTAGGAACATTTTCATATTTTTGTCATGCAAATACTATTTTTATGGCCTATGAATTCATATGAGCACTACCCAGTGCCCGCACACCAAGCATGGGTGTCCTGAGCTCGTACCAGCACCATGCACGCCACGATCGGGTGGTTGGTGGGTTTAGGCATATCTTCATATTTCTGCCATGCCAATGCCATTTTTATGGCTTGTAAATTCATACAATGGTCTTCTAAGCCTTCATGTGAAGTTTCATGATAAGATGACTCATTTTCTATTTTTCATGATTTTTGAAATTTTTTACGGTTTTAGATTGTTTAAAATTTTTTTAGAAGGAATTTTGGTCCCAAATTTTGTAGACCTGATCCTTGTATTTTTATTAGCTTGCACAAAAATATTCAGCTAAAAACCCAAAGTGTATAAGATTCTGTGGCCATTTGAAAAAAGTATCCCCATTTCAGACACTTGAATGGTTACTGACAGCAAACCTGTAAAATCTCATATGCTCTTTAAGGGGGTGTGAGTTGTTGAAGTTTGTTGAAGGATAGGGGCCCAATATAAGGGCCAAGTACAAGCACCCATTGCACATTGTATGCGCACACCCCTCGACCCCCAATCACCGGAACCCCCAATGCCGTCGGTCAGGTTCTCCAGCAATGCTCCGACAATGGTGCCCCGGGCAAAAAAAAATGGCACCAGCACATGCTCAAGCCTAGCATGTGCATCGTGGCTCAAAATCAAACTTCGACCAAGGCTTCAACCACTATTGACACATGCATGCCTCGATGAGCATCGACAGAAGATGGCCCCTGGTACGAGCGGTTGCCTCGAGCCCCATTGGCATGTGTTGGGGTTGGTGCTGGCACATGCCTCGACCACCATCGTCACAAGCTGGCCATTGGTATGGGCACTTGCTTGGACCACCATCGGCATGTGCCATGCCTTGATTAGCATCGACAGAAGATGGTCCCTGGTACGTGCGGTTACCTCGAACACTATGGCACATGCTAGGCCTTGGTGTGGGTGGTTGCTTCGAGCACCATCGGCACAAGCTGACCCTTGGTATAGGCACTTGCCTCGACCACCATTGGTAGAAGATGGCCCCTGGTACGGGCGGTTGCATTGAACACCATCAACACATGCTGGGCTTTGGTACGGATGGTTGCCTCGAACACCATCAGTACATGCTGGGCCTTGGTACGGGCACATGCCTCAACCACCATCAGCACAAGCCGACCCTTGGTGTGGGCACTTACCTCGATCATCGTCGACACGTGCCATGCCTCAAACAGCATTGGGAAAAGATGGCCCTTGGTGTGGGCGGTTGCCTCGAACATGATCAGCACGTGCTAGGCCTTGATGCAGGTAGATGCCTCAACCACCATCAGTGCATGCATGCCTCAATCAACATGCACACAAGTTGGAGCCGGTGTGGGCACCTGCCTCGATTAGCATAGGTAGAAGATGGCCCTTGGTGCGGGCAATCGCATCGAACATCATCGGCATGTGCTGGGCCTTGGTGTGAGCACATGCCTTGACAACCATCAGCACTTGCTCACCCTCAGTGTAGGATATACCTATTTGGAAAAAGTGTCCCCATTTCAAACACTTTAAGGTCTATTGGTAGCATATCTGTAAAATCTCTAATGCTCTTTAGGGGGTGGTGGTTTGGCACCCCCTCTCACCCCCATTGGGGGAGTAGGTGTGCGTGATAGGCCTCCCATTGCATACACCCAGGGCAACATCCCTCGAGTGAAATACAAGGCATGCATGCCTTCCAATCAATTTGTCTGATTATTGGTTGCTCCAGTGACCGACAGGTGCCCATGGCCTCGACCGATTAGCGTGCATGCAAAAAAGGGGAGTCGAGCTCAAGCCCGTGCACGCGGCGGATATTGCCTTAGACCCTAGCCCAAGTCCTCGAATTGGGCAACGACTCTCTAGGATGGTGCAAGCAGAAGCTGCGGTTGACAGTCTCGCGGTCCCTTCTCATCGACCACAAAAATGCCTTGGCCTTGACGAGGTCGAGCACGCAGTCGATGCTACCCAAAACCCCAGGAACAAGTCCTTGAATCGGGTAATGTCCCCCTGAGGTGGTGTCAGCGGAGCTTGCAGGTGCGATCTTGACTAGGTGAAGCATTGGTGGTATCGCATCGTTGTTGCCTATCGAATGGCAGAGGTAGACTCGTGGCCCTTGCTTGTGTTTTTCCCGTGCCAAACGGTTGTGGTGTGGCCTCGCACATCATTTCCTCCATTCGCTCGTTGAGTAATTGATCGGGTGGGTTGGGGACCGACGCGCGTGGATGCTGCCACTTGTACGCAATGGGCATATGAGTGGTGCTATGGTTATACATGTTGGCAGTCCCCGTGCTTGATGCATATGAGAGCTCTTTCTTGATTCTATGGGTGGTGGTGCATGGCCATTCTTAGTTGGTGGAGTGAGTTGTCTAGTTAATTTCGTTAACGAATGAGACCTCAGCCTGCTAACTAGCTATGCGAAGGTGATCCTTCATGGCTAGCTTCTTAGAGGGACTGTGGCCGCTTAGGCCAAGGAAGTTTGAGGCAATAATAGGTTTGTGTTGCCCTTAGATGTTCTGGGCTGCACGCACGCTACACCGATGTATTCAACGAGTCTATAGCCTTGGCTGACAGGCCCAGGTAATCTTTGAAATTTCATCATGATGGGGATAGATCATTGCAATTGTTAGTCTTTAACGAGGAATTCCTAGTAAGTGCAAGTCATCAGCTCACGTTGACTACGTCCCTACCCTTTGTACATACCACCCGTCGTTCCTACCGATTGAATGGTCCAGCGAAGTGTTCGGATCGTGACGACATGGATGGTTTGCCACCCGTGACATCGCGAGAAGTCCACTGAACCTTATCATTTAGAGGAAGGAGAAGTCATAAGAAGGTCTCTGTACGTGAACATGCAGAAGGATCACTGTCAAAACCCCGCTCGATGGATGACCCGTGGACGCGTTAATGAAACACCGAGGGGATGAGGGTGCCCCCGTGTCGCGAGCCCCTTCTGACCCCGGTGAGGTGCGACGGTCACTTTGTCCCCCCTACCGGGTGGGCAAAATGATCGGCGTCATCTCGTTCGCTATCGAACAATGAACCCCCAGCGTGAATTGCGCCAAGGAATTGAAACAAAAATGGAGCATACGCGCCGTTGCCATTCCGTTCGCAATGCATGCATGGGCGGTGTCGTGACTCCTTTTGTCATAAGAAAATTGAATGACTCTCGGCAACGGATATCTTGGCTCTCACATTGATGAAGAACGTAGTGAAATGCGATACTTGGTGTGAATTGCAGAATCTCGTGAACCATAGAGTCTTTGAACGCAAGTTGCACCCCGAGCCATTAGGTCGAGGGCACGTTGCCTGGGTGTCATGCACCGTCGCCCCCCCTCCGAACCCTAGCCATTGAGGTCCGGGGGAAGGGGACGGGCAGACGATGGCCTCCCGCGATCATGTCGGTAGTGGTTGGCCCAAATGCGAGTCCTCGACAACGATAGCACCATGACCATCGGTGGTAGAGCTCCTGGCGTGCCTCATCCCCGGTGATGCGTGCTCGTTGTCCAATCAAACCCCGTCAAACCCCACGCATCGCTCGATCGATGCTCGCATCGCGGCCCCAGGTCAGGCTGGATTACCCGTTGAGTTTAAGCATATCAATAAGCGGAGGAAAAGAAACTTACTAGGATTCCTCTAGTAACGATGAGTGAATCGAGAAGAGCTCAGCTTGAGAATCGGGTGCCCCCGACATCTAAATTGTAGTCTGGAGAAGCATCCTCAGTGATGGACCGGTCCCAAGTCCCTTGGAAAGGGACGTCAGAGAGGGTAAAAGCCCCATTGTGCCTGGACCCTATCACATCATGCGGTGTTATTCGCGAGTCGGGTTGTTTGGGAATGCAGCCCCAATTAGGCGATAAATTTCATCCAAGGTTGAACACGGGTGAGAGACTGTTAACGAAAAAGTACCATGAGGGAAAGATGAAAAGGACTTTGAAAAAAGAGTTAAAGAGTGCTTGAAATTATCAGGAGGGAAACGGATGGGGGTCGACGATGGGCCTCAATCGGATGTGGAACGGTGAGAGCCGGTCCATCGATCGACTCAGGGCGTGGATCGATGCCGATCGAGGTGACAGCCCAAGCCTGGGCTTTTTGTGCTCACAGAGACATTGTCACTGCGATCATGAAATGTAGCATGCGCTGTCTCGACATGCCTCGGCACCTGTGTGCTCCCGGTGTCAGCTTGTGGGCTTCCGTTACGGCCCGTCTTGAAATATGGACCAAGAAGTCTGACATGCGTTCAAGTCAACGGGCCAAGAAACTCGTAACGCACAAGGAAGCTGATTGGCGGGATCCCTCACGGGTGCACTACCGACCGACCTTGATCTTCTGAGAAAGGTTCAAGTGCAAGCATGCCCGTCGAGACCCGAAAGATGGCGTACTATGCCTAAGTGGGGCGAAGTGAAAAGAAACTCTAGTGGAGGCCCGCAGCGATACTGACGTGCAAATTGTTTGTCTGACTTAGGTATAAGGGCGAAAGACTAATCGAACCTTCTAGTAGCTGGTTCCCTCCAAAGTTTCCTTCAGGATAGCTAGAGCCCCCGATGAGTTCTATCAGGTAAAGCCAATGATTAGAGGCATCGGGGGTGCAACGCCCTTGACCTATTCTCAAACTTTAAATAGGTAGGATGGCACAGCTGCTTCGTTGAGCTGCACCACAGAATCGAGAGCTCCAAGTGGTCCATTTTTGGTAAGCAGAACTGGCGATGAGGGATGAATCGAAAGTCGAGTTAACCCAGAACCCACAATGGGTGTTAGTCAATTAAGATAGCAGGACGGTGGTCATGGAAGTCAAAATCTGCTAAGGAGTGTGTAATAACTCACCTACCAATTCAACTAGCCTCGAAAATCAATGGCACTTAAGCGCGCGACCTATACCCTACCGTCGAGGTAGGGGCCAGGCCCTGATGAGTATGAGGGCATGACTGTTACTGCTAAACCCTAGGTGCAAGCTCGGGCAGAACGACCGTCAGTGTAGATCTTGGTGGTAGTAGCAAATATTCAAATGAAAACTTTGAAGGCCGAAAAGAGGAAAGGTTTCATTTGAACGGCATTTACACATGGGTTAGTCGATCCTAAGAGACGGGGGACAGGGCATCCCATGTAAGCTTCGAAAGGGAATCAAGTTAAAATTCTTGAACCGAGATACGATGACTAACAGCAACGTTAAGGAGTCTGAAGACGTCGGTGGGGCCCATGAGAAGAGTTATCTTTTTTGTTTAATGACCCGTCTACCCTAGAAACGGCTTACCCAGAGGTATGGTCCACTACAGGAAGAGCACTGCACATCGCGTGGTGTCTGACGCACCCCCGACAGCCCTTGAAAATTTGAATGACTGACTATCAATTATGTCTGATCGTACTCATAACCGTATCAGGTCTCCATGGTGAACAGCCTCTGGTCAATGGAATAATGTAGGCAACGAAAGTTGGTAAAATGGATCCATAACCTCAAGAAAAGGATTGGTTCTGAGGGCTGGGCATGAGGGTCCCAGTCCCAAACCCATCGACTATTAGTGCATTGCTCGAGCTGCTCTCACGGTGAGAACGGGTCATCATGTGCCGATTGGGGGACGGACTGGGAACGGCTCTCTCGGGGCCTTTCCCCAGGCGATGAACAGTCGACTTAGAACTAGTACGAACAAGGGGAATCCGACTATTTAATTAAAACAAAGCATTGCGATGGTCCCTACGGATGCTCACGCAATGTGATTTCTACCCAGTGCTCTAAATGCCAATGTGAAGAAATTCAACCAAGTGCGGGTAAACAGTGAGAGTAACTATGACTCTCTTAGGGTAGCCAAATGCCTCGTCATCTAATTAGTGACGTGCATGAATGGATTAACAAGATTTCCACTGTCCCTGTCTACTATCTAGAGAAACCACAGCCAAGGGAACGGGCTTGGCAGAATTTACGGGGAAAGAAGACCCTGTTGAGCTTGACTCTAGTTCGACTTTGTGAAATAACTTGAGAGGTGTAGGATAAGTGGGAGCCATCGGGCGAAATTGAAATACCACTACTTTTAACGTTATTTTACTTATTTCATAAATCGGAGGTGGGGCACGACCTCTTTTTTTAGACCCAGGTCAGCCTCGACCGATCCATCCGGGTGGAAGACATTGTCAGGTGGAGAGTTTGGCTGAGAGGCACATCTGTTAAAATATAACGCAGGTGTCCTAAGATGAGCTCAATGAGAATAGAAATCTTGTGTGGAACAAAAGGGCAAAAGCTCATTTGATTCTAATTTCTAGTACTAATAGGAACCGTGAAAGCGTGGCCTAGTGATCTTTTAGACCTTTGGGATTTGAAGCTAGAGGTGTTAGAAAAGTTACCATAGGGATAACTGACTTGTGGCAGCCAAGCGTTCATAGTGACATTGCTTTTTGATCCTTCAATGTCGGTTCTTCCTATCATTGTGAGGTAGAATTCACCTAGTGTTGGATTGTTCACCCACCAATAGGGAATGTGAGCTAGGTTTAAACCGTCATGAGACAGGTTAGTTTTACCCTACTGATGGCGGCGGCGTGATAGTAATTCAACCTAGTATGAGAAGAACCATTGATTCGCACAATTGGTCATCGTGCTTGGTTGAAAAACCAATGGCATGAAGCTACTGTGCATTGGATTATGACTAAACACCTCAAAGTCAAAATCTAGGCTAAAAGTGATGCACGCGTCCGCCGCTCGATTGCCGACCCGCAGTAGGGGCCTATAGCCCCAAGGGCATGTGTCATAGGTGCAGCCCCTGATGCGAACAAGCTGCGTGGGCCTCCTTGGAGCTTAATTCCCATTGACCAATGGGTAAAATCATTTGCAGATGACTTAAATACGTGATGTGGTATTGTAAGTGGCAGAGTGGCCTTGCTGCCACAATCCATTGAGATTCAGCCCTTTGTCACTTCGATTTGTCCCTCCACCGCCCCCCTCCCCTTCCCCTACCGACCTTTTTTCTTTTTATGCTGCCCCCTTCGGGGCCCTCTATCACTCGATTCTGATCGGGAATGAACTCCATATGCCTAATTCAACCTACGAAATGAGTGTGCGGACATTAAGCAAGCTAGAGAGGCAAAATGCCCAAGCTGAGGATCGACCAGGTCCCCCTCTGCGTGCTGCGGATCTTGGTGCGGTTCCTACTGCCACAACCCTCGGTCTGGTTAGAGCTTAGACTGGGAATTAACTCCTTATAAATAAGTCAACCTATGAAACAAGTGTCCGGACACTAAGCCGACTAGAGAGGTAGAATACGCAAGCTGAGGATCGATCGGGTCCCCCTTTGTGTGCTGCAGATCTTGCAGGCTTTTTATATGGTTCTAGTTTAGCCCCACTCCCTGGGACTACCTAGATATGGTGCTAGCATGTTGTGGGCCTGGTCCCGATGCCTCGAATAGGTCAGACTTTTAGGCGGGCGGTCTGAACAGCAATAGCAATGACTATTGCTAGAACCCTCGCTTCTGCATATGATGCTCGAGCCTTGGCCGTAGGGGCACGGGCCTCAATTCTTGGTACGCATGCCCAAGGCACAGCATTGGCACTTGGTGCAAGCTGCTACCTCAGACACCCCTGGTCTGACCGCCTGCCCACTCTTCGATCATCAGGCACGTCAATCTGACTGTGTGCCCAAGCACCACTGACTACCTACCAATACCCGCACCTGGGCCTTGCTCAATTCTGCCCAACCTAACACCGTGCCTGAGCCCCTGGAGTCCTAATCACTGCCCGCACCACTGTCTTAAACCAGTTCCCCATGACCTGTACCTTGAGTAGGCCTTAAGGCTTGGTCCCTCCTGACTGTCAGATCCTATCCCACTATAA